>NW_023336366.1:0-600000 GCF_012971845.1 Lasiodiplodia theobromae | reverse complement strand
CAGGTTCTAGTATATTCCGCGAACTTGATCGACGCTCCATATGAGTTCTATTTTGGATGTCCCATGGCGAGGAAATTTCACCTATATTCAGTAGACCTCTTGTACCCTATCACTATTATCACCTGGCTTGTCTTTGTTTATACAAATCGCTTGGTATTTCTATACACGAAACCACAGAATAGAAGCTCCACTCGTAGCTGGATATATACTGCGGTTGCAAGAAAAAGAGGGCTTACTTTACCAATGTCTGTGTCTCAAGGTTTCGATGAGAGGATCAGGCATACACATTCAGCCTTTCCAGAGACACAGGAGAGGAATCCGGTTGCCGGAGAGAAATTGCTTTTTTTGGCAACACGCAGTTTCGTCAACTCATTTTTCTGGGAAATTTTATGGCTCTGCTTCAGCGCGTCTTACGGCATCAGTATGGTCACGTTTAGATGGGAAGACTCCAGATACTCCATCGATGACACATCGGATCTGGATCATTGGGGATTTGGGCAGCTAATTCCCCTTTGCTTCTTGGTTCTGCCTATCCTGACTGGAATCGAGGCTTACACTGGTATGTACTGTTTGATTATAAGCTGAAATACACCAAAGGTCAAGGACTAAGAAACCAAATTTAGGGGCCAAAACTCGGCCTAAAAACTCGGCCTAAAAACTCGGCCTAAAAACTCGGCCTCGCAAGAGAGTGAACCCAATGAAACTGGAAATGACAACGGCAGAACCTCTATATCATCTCAGGAGGTAGGACTCGATGACGCTCCACTTCTGCTCAGAAGGCCTTTCATTATAGTGCTTTCACTATCCATTTTGATGGCTATGTCCATAACCCAGTGGTTCGCTATCATGCAAGGGGTAATCAGCGATATTAGTGACGCAGTCCCTTTTGGGGTTTTCCTCGCATGGGTAGTATTTATATACTTTTTTTGCATCGTTTGCCCCGATCTTCACGCGCTTTATCAGGCGGATAAAAATCGTGGTTTCGCAAGTGGCGAGGGACAGATCTTAATGGAGCAACGTCATACAACTTCGCCGTGAAAGACAGAATGACGGCATTAATTGTCCGGTGCGAATCTCTTGAAAGGCTCCGGATCTTCACACAGCTTTCTCATTTCCAACCGTAAGAATTCACATCATATCGGTCATTACTCAACATGAATTTCCGTCTTTACAGTAAGAAGCATTGACAAGGGTTGTGGCCCCTTAGAAGGGGTATTTTAAAGAAGTGGCATCTATGAATAACCAATCCTCGGGACGAGTGTAGTCAAAGTGCAGTATAGGCTGGAAGTGATATCATTCGTGTGAGATATTCAAGCTTAGCCTATCTGATACCGAGTTTTATATAACCAGTACTATACAATGATTGGGCATTCCCTCAAATATACAGGGAAAAAGATATTTATCTAATGAAGCTTGATTATTTGGAGCGTCTGCGGTTCTTGTTCGATGGTTCGAATGATTTCCCCATCCATAAAGCCATGAACGTAACATTCGCCCACAACTTTGTAGCCGCTGTCCTGCGATCGTAATACAAGTGGACAATTGCACCCCATGATAACGAATATTTTATCCTCCGGTTTCGTAGCCGCTGGGACAAGCCCCAGAAACCCTCTGCAGGTTGTGACAAGTCGGCGCCAGGCTAGAATATTCATGGCCAAAGATGCAGCATCTCTCTGTTCCCTTGAGGGATTGTATAGTCGAGACCTACTGGAGGACCATTTTCCCTTTCCAGACACAGTATGTGGTGAAGCGGGCGCCGAAGGTTGTGGGTGACGAACAAGATCTTGCAGTGTCTGATCAAACACCACCAAATCTTGGTTTCGCTGCATGAAGTCTGCCAAACCGAGGGTCCGCGACTTCACGCCTGCAATCTCATCTCGCCAAAGCCGGGGATCCAAAAGCAAGGAGTAAGTGTCGGGAGCGATCTCCCCATCAGTCGTGGAATTCGCAACAAGGGTCCTCCAGAAGGCTTCCCTCGTCGAACTGGCATCTCCATACGCGCTGACGATATTTGCACGGCTCAGAGGATATGATTGGTCCGCCTCATGGCAATGAAAAGCGCTCATGCTGGCAACTTCATCCAAGAAAACACCTTGCACAGTCATGCGAGTGCCGCTCGGGTCGAATGTCACTTCGCTGGTCATGTCTCCGGAAGCGCGGTAATGTGTTGGAAGCCTCATGACCGGAGTTCTTGGGCACGCCCAGCAAGGAACCCAAGACGGCATCCCGTGAGAGCAGCCTTGATCAACGTGCCCCGCGCTTGGCCCCAGCAATCCGGATTTCCATTTGGCTGGCATCATCTTCGAGAGCGTCTCGTGCGAACCCTGCACTTGTCCGATCGGACTGTGAAGGAGACGAAGACCGCTCAGATGGCCACTCGAGAACATGGCCTGCGCGAATTGACGAAAAATATCTGTGGTGGCCATATTGTAATCCGGGGTGATCTGGGAAGCGCCGAGGATGCTTCTCAATCCAAGAATACCATACACTTTGTCCTTCTCGTTCGTGGCCTGAGCATCCCGGCTCAAGCTGAGGGTCCGCAGGACATTTGGGGTCTCGATCGGGGAGCTGCTATGCTGAATCCCCTGCAGAATTTCGATCTCCAACAACAGTTTCCATAGCTTCTCAGAGGACAAAGTGTCAGTATGGCCTGATGGCAATCGATCCGCGGTGAAGTCCCAGTCGAATCCTCCAAACTTCGAGCCCGCAGCCTCCAAAACATCCCAACCCAATCTACACTCATCCGCCTGGATAAGCGCCGCCGCGCGAAAAACATGCCGCCACGTAACGCCCCTAGAGCCGCAAATGACGGGCGACGAGGGAGATGCCAGCGCGATCTCCTGAAGAATCCACAGCCGCCGCCAGTACGGTCTCGCAAACAGATCGTACAGCGCCCTGTAAGCCTGCTTGCGCATCGGACTGATTTGCCTGGACCATTTTATGAATAGCGGACGCATGTCCACCGTCCGCGTCTCGCGGTAGAAGCCTTCCAGGCCCCGCCCGGATTCCACGCAGCTGCTGAGCCACTCGACGGCCACCATGGCGAGGTCGCTGTCCGCAGACGCCTGGCCCAGCCATGTGACGACCTCCCAGGCCGAGGCGTAGATGTCGCGCATCCGCGCGACCTCCCTCGAGCGCTCCGCGAGGTCGTTCTGGTTGATGCAGAGCGCGTCTACCCATATGCCGATGCTCTCCTTTTCTCCCCCCTCGTCGTCGTCGTCGTCCTTCTCCTGCTTTCGGACCCACGGCAAACGTCCGCGGAGCTGGCGCAGCGCCGCCTCGAGGTTTTCCGTAACCTGCACGATGTTGCCGTCGACGGAGATGTCTTTGGTCTTGGACGGGTCGCCCCACACGTACGACAGCGCGGCGAAGTCTCCGTCTTCGACCAGGACGTGTTCGGGACCCCGCTGCCAGATCTCATCCGCGTTCAAGTCGATTTTTGAGCTCGCAGTGGCTGGTTCATCTGGAACTTTGCTCGGGTCCCAGAGACTGTCTGTCGCAGCAGCCCCGGTGCGTTTGGGATCGAGCTCGATGACCCCTGGTTGCTCGGATGGAATCCACTGACCATGGCGTGCTCTGGGCTCTCCTGCTTTGGAAGTTGATTTCTTGAACTGAATGTGCTTGAGTCGGCAGTGTACCATGCCATGAGCGGGTTTGGTATCTGGGATGATCTGCAGCACCCGAATGTCGCTGCCATCCGAACAGAGCGGTTTGTAGTCCATCAAAGGCGAGGGAACCTGAAAGTAAGAGTAGTGAAACGCGTCCGAGCCTTTGAAATAAGCTGTAGAGTTATTTACATACCTTTGCATATTTCGGGCCGCTCATACGCCACGTGAGATTCGGGAATTATTACCCATGTTTGCTGACGTGGCTGTGGCGTCGGTAACAGATCCTACGAGACTGATTTAGAATTTTTATACACTAGATATGTCGATCAAATACCTTCATGCCTGCAGTAACTGTTGGAATAACTTGATTGCTTGTTGTTCCCGTGGGAGACTGGTAACAAGGTGTTTCGTTGCATCGTCGGATACTTTTAGCAGATAGAACAACGACTTGGCGTCTGAACTGGAGTATGGAAGGTCCGATGCCGTTCATAACGACCTAAAAAGATTTATACCAGTAGCTAGAAGTGACAAGAACGGTGACATCTCTGAAGAGATACCTCAAGATGAGAATACATTGCCTGCGACCGTCTGTCGCTTAATCTTCCCGCCTAGCAGGATGCCTCCCCCAAACCTCATCCGCATCCTTCTTTCCCTTCGTCTCGGGCACCACAAGAGCGACGAACGCACCAAAGCCAACCGCCAGCGCCGTGAAAATGAAGAACACATAACCACCCATCTTAGCCTTCAGCATGGGGAAGAACTGTGCCACGATGAACGTCGCGATCCAATTTGCAGCAAGCGCCCAGCTCTGAGTGGCACCAACAGCCTCGGGGCCCACAAGTTCGGACGCGAGGATGAAAGGGACAGGGCCGAGTCCCAGGGCGAAAGAGGCAACGAAGGTGACGACGGCAATGGCGGAAAGGATTGGGATAACGCGAATGATGGAGATTCCGATAAGGAGTGCCGAGGTTCCCATACCAGCGATGGAGCTGATGAGGCAGGTTTTGCGGCCGAGGCGCTCGATGAGCGGGGCGCAACCGGTGGTGACAACGATGTTGACAGCCGAGACAAAAAGGTTGAGGAGGGCACTATTGGCGGAGAGGAGGGTGGAAAGGAGAGAAACACCATACATTATGATGGTGTTGATGCCTGGGGGATCGTCAATATTCTCACTCCAAATGCAGTCACCTGCGTTGCCTACCTGAGAATTGCTGTGCGACCATGACGACCATGACTGCAAAGGTAGCTTTCTTCGTGTCTGGGTGTCTGAGAACTTGGAACATGCTAAGGCTCTCTCTGGAATTCTTGTCCTTGGACGCGCCGCTATGAAGAGACGCACGATCATCACTGTGAAGCAGAGTTTCCTCCTCGTCTTCGAACGGGTCAGCAATGGCTTAGCGGTGCGGAGTATAGGACTATCATACCACTCATCTGGTCAACGTTGTCGACGCCCCATCCGCTGATCTCCTCGGTGATGTTGGCGTCAGATCCCCTAATCTTGCGAAGATTCTTCTTGGCTGCAGATGGATGGCCTTGGTCTGCCAGCCATTTCGGGCTTTCAACACCAAGAACTAGACCGACAGCCTGAACGATACCAACAACACCGCCAACTGCAAGAATGAGTCTCCACATGGAATCATGACTAAAGAAGTATCCAAGAAGTTGGGTCAAAAGGATGCCACAGTTGCACGTGATCTGCGTAAAAGCACCAAAGAAACCCCGCTCAGCGGGCGGCGCGATCTCCGAGATATAGATGGGTACTACCACGACGGAAGCGCCTGCACCTATGCCTGAAATAAAGCGGCCAAGCGCGAGGACGCTAGAACTGGGGGAAAGGGCTTCAAACACAGGACCAATCACGAAGAAGATGGTAGTGAGATGCATGCATCTTAGGCGTCCGTACTTGGACGCCACGGGGCCGGCGGATAGAGCACCGATAAGGCCGCCAAGAGTGAAGATGGAGCTGACGAGCCCCCATTGTGCGGGGTCCATGGGCATACATTGGGGCAGCTTGGGGGCGGCGGAGGCATCGACGGGCTTCTTGCACCTGATGACGTCCTCGGGGGCGTTGAGCTCGGCCAGATGGAAGCCAAAGAGCAGCGGGCCCAGCGTGGCGGTGAAGAGAACGAAGAGAAAGTAGCCGGTCAGGTCTTTAGCCCAGGCTCTGGGATCCATGGCGATGGCAGAATCGGAGTGCTTCCGTCAACACGAGCCGAAGGATGCGGGATGGAGACGCGGCCTGATGGAGTCAGATGGGATTCTGGAGTCAGGAAGCCGCAACCATGCGGGTCGCAGCACACGGCGATGTCGTTCACTTGAAACACAGAGATGCTGCTGTCGTGCAGCGCAGGACGGAGGCGCTCGGGGTGGAGTCGCCCGTGGCCAGAGCGGAAGTCAGGGCGGAAAAGCAAAAGGAGGCGACGTACCGGCGGCACAGGCAGCGAGGGGCAGTGCAGCAGCGCGCGGTCGGCTGGCGGGCGGTTGGTGCAGCTAGGCGTTAGGGACTGGTTCTGGCAGGCGTGGTTGAGGGCGGTTGCTGGTGGAAGGCGCGGGTGCGCTGGCCGGCGCGGACAAGTGCGCGGCGAGTGACGCGCAGGCTCCACGCATCGCCAGCTGCAGCTGCAAACGAACTCGCTCGCACACCCGCCGCCACCGCCCCGACTCCCGAAGGCCCGCCGCCGCCGCTGGGGCCTCTTGCAAGCAGCCAGCATGGCGCCGCCTTCCCCAGACCCGCGTTCCCAGGCCTCGTCCGCTGCAGCCCTGCCCGCCAGCACCGGCCCGCAGGCAGCGTATAATGGTCGGTGCGATCAGCTTACCGCGCGCTCCCTCCAGCAGATCTTTCCTTCCTGTTGAAGCCTGATTCCCGCCCGCACGCCCCGACTCGCCGCCCGTCGCACCGCAGTCGCCGGCCCTTTACATATCTGTCCTAACTTGCCCCCAGGCTCGTCCCAGGACCCCGCCACCATGCTCCACGGCGGCTACACGAGCAAGAAACGCGTCCAGGAGCGCTACAAGATCCTCGGCTTCATCAGCAGCGGCACCTATGGCCGTGTCTTCAAAGCCCAGAGCCGCACCGGCCAGCCCGGTCTGTTCGCCATCAAGAAGTGCGCCTGCCCGTGCCCTGCCGCAGACTGCCCGCTGACCCCCGCAGGTTCAAGCCCGACAAGGAGGGCGAGGTCCAGTACACGGGCATTTCCCAGTCGGCCATCCGCGAGATGGCCCTGTGCACCGAGCTGTCCCACCCCAACGTCGTGCACACCGTCGAGATCATCCTCGAGGACAAGTGCATCTTCATCGTCTTCGAGTATGCCGAGCATGACCTGCTGCAGATAGTCCACCACCACACCCAGAATCCCCGCCAGCCCATCCCTGCCAAGACCATCCAATCCATCCTGTGGCAACTACTCCAGGGCCTCCATTACCTCCACCAGAATTGGGTCATGCACCGCGATCTGAAGCCCGCCAACATCATGGTCACTGGCAAGGGCGCCGTCAAGATCGGTGACCTCGGCCTGGCCAGGCTTTTCTATAAGCCCCTAGGATCTCTCTACAGCGGCGACAAGGTCGTCGTCACCATCTGGTACCGTGCACCCGAGCTCCTCTTGGGCAGTCGCCACTACACGCCCGCCGTGGACCTTTGGGCTGTAGGCTGCATTTTTGCCGAGCTTCTTGCACTCAGACCAATCTTCAAAGGTGAAGAAGCCAAGCTTGACAACAAGAAGCAGCCACCCTTCCAGCGCAACCAGATGCAGAAGATTGTCGAGATATTGGGTCTGCCGCGAACTGAGGACTGGCCATTGCTTCGCGCGATGCCGGAATACAGTCAGCTTCCTACTTTGCATGCCGGGAACCCGCGCGTTAACCGACCCGTGGGCCTGAAAACGTGGTACGACACGTGTATGAGGAACAACAACTACCCAGACGGAGTCGGTAACTCTCCCGGCCCAGAAGGATACTCCCTGCTTCAAGGCCTTTTGGAATACGACCCGCAAAAGCGTCTCACAGCTGAGAAGGCGCTCAAGCATCCTTACTTCAAGGTCGGACTGCCCGACGGCCAGACACCAAGCGACAATTGCTTCGCCGGTTCGAGCATCGACTACCCGCGTCGTGCTGTCAAGGCGGACGACAACGATATTCGAACCGGAAGCTTACCAGGCACGAAGAGAAGCGGATTACCTGACGACTCACTGCTGCGACCAGCAAAGAGGCTTAAGGAGGTCTGATTTGCAAAAACAGACAGACTCTATTCAGCCGCTTTGCTGGTTTCGATCTTCGTGTGTTGACTGCCATGCTTGAGTTTAGGCCGTACAAGAACGCGAAGATTCCGCGCCCGAAGATTCACACGAAAGCGAGTTTGATTTCATGGCTCCGTATAGATGGAGAGGCCCAACACCCTATGATCCTCAGATGGCCGGGTTTGCGGGTTCAGGTGCATCTCCTGAGGATGCTTCACTCGTAGCTCCAACCCAGCAAGATCTCGGAGTAGAAGACTTCATGTCTATGCTTCCATCTGAATGTGCTGATCTATCATCCTACGGGTCTCAAAGATTCTTTGAGGCGAGTTCGCCACCTGATTCTCCTGAGAAAAAAGACTTGTTCGAAGGGAAGGCCAGCCAAGGTGGCATATGAGCTGTTGTGGACGCAACGAACCAAAAGCATCTTCAGATGGGAAGTGTTGTCTGATGCGCTTCGTTGGGTTAGCTTGGTGCTGTTTCGGTTTGGTCTCGCCCAGAGAGTTGGTTCCGGTGGGATAAGAGCATCCGCATATGGCATTCGTACTCCATTTGCGCCAAGAGAGCAGGGCTATTAGATAGCGTAGCTGTACAATAGAGGTTAGAGGATCGCTTGCTAATAGCTCCCCCGACAAATAATGGTTTTTGCGCGCCTATTTAGCCAGAGATCGGCTATATTGTTTGGATCTCAGATTTGGACTTTTGAATGGTCGAGGTTTCTCGTGTTGTTGAATTCAACCTGAGGGTTGATAAATGAAGAGGCACTCGCAATGTCCGGGGTATCCTACAATGATCCGTCAGTTGGCCGACTGGCTAGTCATCAAGAAAAAAATTACGGCCGGGTCATGTCGTATCTGTACAGCCTTTCAGGCCATGACAGTTTGTTTGCGCTAAAGTTGAAGGAGCCGGGCGCGCCCGGCGCTTTTGCCTCCGCCTTAACGCTTATCTGCTATTGCCGAGCGGAAGCGTAAGGCGTGAATTAGAGTTTATTCCGAACCTCGGACGGAGGCTAAGAGGAAGTCCGATGCGCACGCAAGCAACGAGCAAGCCTAGCTCCACAACGGCGCACTGTCGGACCATTGAGAAATGGCGGCTTGTCATCAAGACAGCGGCGGAGAAAAAATGGTCGTGGGGAGCGGAAATAGCACGACCCAATCCGTCGGATTTAGGTAAGTCACGGCTAAGACTTGCAGATGTGGGGTTCGGCCAGGAGCATGCGCGCATGCAGATGATTGCCCGCCATTCACCATCCCTGCCCAAGCCGTCGTGATCCAGACATCATTCCTTCACCAGCGGGGGACCTAGCTAATAACGTGCGAAAAGACGATGGCTGCCACGTGCAGGCTGACACGCACTGTCCTTTTCCGGCAAGGACTGAATCTTTAGTTTTCAATCATCCGAGCGGCTGACGTACCCTGCCGTACCCGCACTGCTACGCCCCGTTCCCAAATGCAACACTCGACTTTTGCCGAGGACATCCCGCTTTTATGGTCCACTGCCGTTCGGAAGAGGATCCAGTTATGACGAGAATCTGGCTTTTACTCCGCAGGAGCTAAGGGAAGCCCAGGGTCCATAGGGCGGCCCCTCCTCTGCTGAGCTTCTTAACTGCGGTCACCAGCCTTTACTTACCCCTCATCTTATTCTGTCTCCTCCGTTACTTCTGTCTTGAGGAAGAAACCAAAGGTTGTTGCTCATTGTCGCGGGTTGCGTGGCATACTCCTGCAGTAACTTACCATTTCTACTAGATCCCATCCACAGCTCTCAATCATGTCCACCACGCTGCACCGCAACCCGCCGTTCCGTGCTGAGCACCTCGGCTCGCTCCTGCGTCCCAAGGATCTCCTCGACAAGAAGGCTGAGGTCCAGGAAGGTAAGGCTCAGGTTGCGGATCTGAAGCCTCTAGAGGATGCCGCCATCAAGGACATCGTGGCCAAGCAGCAGGAATGGGGCTACCGCGCTCTGAGCGATGGCGAATACCGGTACGCATGCCGCCCAAAGCAACTTGTTGGCCCCCAAGTTCTTGCCTTTTTGAGAGAGGAAAAATGTGGAAGCTCAGATATGACGGATCGCTGATTATGGTCGTAGTCGGCACATGTTCTGGGGCACCTTTTTCCCTGGTCTGGACGGCATGAAGGAGGTGCAGCAGCCGTCACTCGACATGTTCCGCACGTATGTGCCCGACATGGCGGCGTTCCTCGAGACGAACCACATTCCCGGTGAGACGGTCATCTGCACAGGCAAGATCAGGCACACCGGCCAGAGCACCTACGTCGACCAGGTTGAGTACCTCAAGACCCTCCTCCCTAAGGAGCGGTGGGGTGAAATCAAGCTCACACTCGCGGCCCCGAACTGGTACCACCTGCGCTACAGGGAGGGCCAGGCTTACCCGGCCGATGTCTACAGCAGCGACGAGGAGTACTTCGGCGACATTGCGAAGGCGTACCAGACTGAGCTAGACATTCTGTACAAGGCGGGCTTGCGCAACGTGCAGTACGATGACCCGAACCTGGCTTGTGAGTGGCTGCTTTTAGAAACTTTGAGGAGGTTCGACTTGCTGACGGCTTTGCGATTCCACCAGACTTCTGCTCGGAGAAGATGCTTAAGGGGTGGGAGGAGGATAAGCGGAACAAGTACACGGCGGACGAGCTGCTCGATGTGTACATCAAGCTGTACAACGACTGCATTGCCAAAGTGCCGGCCGACATGCACGTTGGCATCCACCTGTGCAGAGGTAAAATTAGCCCCAGTTGCGCATCATTTTCCCCTTATGCCCTTGCTTGCTCCCGGTCTCAGACACCGGACCCGCGTAGCCCCGCATATGCGCCTCAATTAACCCCACGCATATACCCCCAAACCCCGCTTCCAAAACATCATAGTTACGTAGCCTTAACTCGCACTGACCCTTGCTCTTGACGCAGGCAACTTCATCGGCTCGCGCCACTTCGCCGAGGGCGCGTACGACCGGATCGCGAGCAAGCTCTTCCGCGACCTGAACATGCAGACGTACTACCTCGAGTACGACACGCCGCGGGCGGGCGGCTTCGCGCCGCTGGCGGAGCTGCCGGTCGACAAGAACGTCATCCTCGGCATCGTGACGTCCAAGTTCCCGGAGCTGGAGGACAAGGAGGAGATGAAGCGCCGCATCTACGAGGCCGCCGACATCATGGCCAAGGGCGCCGGCCAGACGCGCGACGAGGCGCTGAACCGCATCGGCGTCAGCCCCCAGTGCGGCTTCGCCAGCCACGCGTGCGGCAACCTGATCGACCACGACGGCATGGCGAAGAAGCTGCTGCTGGTCAGGCAGATTGCGGACGACGTGTGGCCCGGCCAGCCGTGAGGAAGTGAGCGAGAAGAAGGTGGAGTCGTGGATGATGAACTATTTAGAGAAAGAGATAGAAGGAAGATACAGCCTGCGAGAGAAGGCGGCTTGTTGGATAAGATGGGACGGGAAGATGCATGTCAGCTTCAACACTGGCAACCTCGGGGTTGCATGGAATTCAGACGAAAAAAAGGTGTTAGGGATAGGGAGCCGCTTCAACCGCGAATAAGGTGAAGAAAGGCGCGCTGTGTTTGTACTCGATATACCAATTTATTTTGCTGCGTCTAGTTGGATCATGTGACGTCACGTGATTGGTGATGGCTTGCGATTTGCTTGCCAAGAACGGCCGGGGTGCCGCCCTCTCACCGGCCACGACAACGCAGCACCTGCATCCCCAATGTTGATACCCTGACTCCACACAAATTATTGTTCTTTGCAACAAGAAAGCTTCTCACCGTGCCATGCACAGATAGCACCGTCTTGACCAACACAACTCAACATCATGTCGCGTCCCACCGCGGCGCGCAAGGCGCCTAAGGGCGAGTACATCGAGACGGTGAGTAAAAACATCAACCGCACTGCGACCCTAGTCATGAACGTGAAGCCGTTGTTATTCCTTTTCTTCATTCTTACCCGCATATTCACTTCCATCTACCTTCCTGATCAGCTAATTTCGTCTGTCTTCATTTCTATTTTCTCTACTACAGAAAATGCATTTGCGCTGCTGCGGCGCGAGATCGCCAAATCGGCCAGCCCTGCTTCTTGAACTCCCCTGTCTCAATCTACCCTGTGGAATACCTATCCCAAATTTTACCCCTCAGCTGCCACCCATAGCCAGTATCCGCTTGCACTCGTACTAACCGCCCACCAGGACTCCGGCAACAAAGTCTCGCGCAAAGCCCACATCTCCGGCACCGCCAACATCACCCTCGGCGGCAAGACCGTCATCATGGCCGACGTGCACCTCCGCGGCGACCTGCACCGGCTCAAGACGTCGCACACCAGCAGCGACGCCACGGGCGAAGGCGGCAAGTCGTCCTCATCGTCCTCGTCGTCCGCCAACGCCATCAGCATCGGCCGCTGCACCGTCATCGGCGCGGGCTGCGTCATCAAGCCGCCGTCGCGCATCAGCCGCGGCCAGCTGAGCTACTACCCGATGAAGATCGGCGACAACGTCTTCGTCGGCGCCGGCTCGCACATCTCGGCCGCCAGCATCTCCAGCCACGTCCACGTCGGCGAGGGCTGCATCCTCGAGCCCTTTTGCATCGTCCGCGACAACGTCAAGATCCTGCCCCGCTCCGTCGTACCCGCAAACATGGTCATCCCCTCCAATTCCATCGCTGGGGGCAGGCCTGCCCGCGTCGTCGGCGAGCTGGGCGAGGGGTGGGGCGTCGCGGCTGGCGGTGGTGGCGGCGGCGAGGGCGGGCCGATGGGCCAGGGTGAGGTGTGGGTTGAGGGCGGTGATCTGAGGGAGCTGGTGAGGAGTGTGAAATGAGCGGCGTGTGCCTTGTCGTCGGCGGAGCTAGCAGGGAGGTATGGGCAACGGGGTTGCGGCTGTGGTTTCTTTTTTTCACTTCCGGTTGGGATCGACTCATCAATGTACAGGTGTTGGTCGAAGCGAAGGCGTGGTTTTTGATAGCTTTGGAATTTCATAGAGCCCTCTTTATTCGGCAATTTCCTCAAACGCGTTCACATGCAAGCATTTAGTAGGGAAGAGAAACCAGACATGGCATCAACCCAGCTTCCCAGCAACCGGCAAGTCAGCATTAAGGAGGCCTGCTATATATAAACAGCGGAAGCAACAGGTCCTGTTACAGATGGTTAGTGTGTTGGGCATGCTACGGCACTATACTTCACCACCAGGACCTTAGAAGCGTAAAAACCCGAGGCGTTTGTGATCTGTTGGGTTTCCTCATCAGGAAGGTGAACACCTTAACGCTGTTCTGAGTTCGATTCCCGCTTATGCGTTCATACTCCGGTTCCTGGCGCTTTGTTGGATGAGGCTTATGGGCTGCGGATGGGGTGTATCACCGACCGAGTTGCTTTTTTGTCTGTTTTTAAGACCACACTGTCGGTGCTCTCCCGATCATTCATGGCATAAAATCCGCCCTATTTGTCCTTCTCACTTCTTTTTCTCGACAAAGATCTTGATTTAGCGGCCGGTGTATTGCAGCACATAGATGTACTACGTTGGCCACGTTACTCTTGATGCCGTTTGACCTGTTCTGCAGTGCTTTGCGAGCTTGTGACGTCGGCGTCGAGTTCCTCAATCTTCTTGATTTTCACCAGTAGTGTCAGTCACTAAGAGTCCGCCTAAAAGTTCCTCCAGACTTTCGATGCCAATGGCTTGCGTCTTCATAGCTGTGACCGTGTCTTTATGGAGGTGGCCTTACTCTCAATCTCACGAGCACCACCGCCACTTTTATACGAACTGAACCCTTCTGGGCCTTCGAACCTTTTGTCTCCTGTTTCACTTAACTACATCCACCGAATAATTTAATCCGGTATATTGGCTGTTATGATGGGTGACGCGCTGGTCCGCTCTGATACGATGTCAAGCATTATTGTCTCTTACACCGTCCCAGTCACTAAAAAGCAGATGGAACAAATTCGATAAAAAGTTGTGGTATATTTCTCGCATGTTCTGTAAATATCTCTATTCGCGCTCTCGCCCATACAGGGCGTATAGTTCTAGATGTACGGGTAACGGAAAGTGATCATTAGGCACGCAGAAGATGGCCAACGGAACGGGTTGCAGCAACTCATCTTCCCACCTTGAATGACAACACCTATGCAGGAAGTTAGATCTGCACCACGCACTATCCAAACACATATTACTTACGTCGTTCTTTCCGACAGCAACCGGATCGTCTTCGGAGACCTTCACGCCACCCACTGTCTCGGCATACGCTAGAGGTGCGTCACCCATGACCTTGCGATACACGTCGCCGACCGTAGATCCCCTGTACTCTGTCAATAAGGCAGTCCATAATAAGGCAAATATAGGGGGGAAATCGTACTTCTTGACCAAGACGCAGTCTCTAAACACCGCTTTGTCCTGAGAACCCGACGCAAAGCTGTGGATGTTCCGAACGGGGAAGACAGGCACCAGGCCGAGCAGCTCCGCCGCACGACTCAACACCTGAACAACGCCCGTGCTGCCGAAGCGGTAGAGCACCATATCCTTCAGGTTCTCGATGCGTCTAGATCATTGTGAGTTGACAAGATACATATCTGAGGACTGTGTCAATCTTACTGCTTCAGCTTCTCGTCCATTTCTTTCAAACCGCCACCATCGGGGTCACCATCTTCGATGAGGTCTTCTCTCGTGTCGACAAACTCGCTGCCTTCGGTGTACCTGACGTAACCTTGCTTCGCTAGACGACGGAGGAAGACTTCACTAATGGCGGAGGTCAGGACGAGCGTCTTCGGATCTTGCTGTTTCGCTATTTTCGCGATGTTCTTTGGGAGAACAGAAGTTAATACCCATTGATTCCTACCAGCGGTGGAACGAAGTCGTCGTTACCTTATCTGCATCGGGATGATCGATTTTGTTCAGCGCTATCACCGTCGGAAATTTCTCGTCCGTGAAGACATTGACAACCTGCTCGATCGTCTCGTTTGACCAATCCTGTAGGGGCTCTTTGATTTGTAGCTTGTCCAAGACTCTTTGGACCACAGCGGCGGTACTACCGTAACCAGAAAATTGGTTCTGCAATGTCTCAACCGGCGTCGCCTCTATAGTCATGGATTAGAAATCGGCAGCGTCTCTCCGTGGAGACTGAACGTGGAAACTCACTTACGGCAACGTGCCGTCGTTTTATCGAACCCCTGCACCCACGATTAGCTATCAGCCGCCTCCAGCATTCCCAGACTGTGTATACCATTTCTCCATGAGGTTGCCCTGAATCCACCGCACGATTTCGAACCGCAGCCATTCGATATCTTTCGAAGGGTCATAGCCTCTCGTGGCCTTACCTACCCAACACATCAGCGGCCCGTTGTTTCACACCCACATTCTCCCCAATCCCCCGATCCAACGTGGCTCCCCGAAACAATCTCCACCACACCGAAACCGCCCCCGGTTCGCGACTTACCCTCCGCATCCGTCGTTCCGCTCACGTCCACCACGTGCACTAGCGCGTCCGCGTGTCTCAGGTCGTCCAGGAACCTGTTCCCCAGCCCCTTGCCCATGTGTGCGCCGGGCACCAGGCCGGCCACGTCCAGCAGCTCGATGGGCACGCTGCGGCGGCCCTCGTGGCAGCCGCCATAGTTGGGCTTGCACCGGTCCGATACGCCGAGGCGCGCGCACGCGCACTCAATCTGCAGGTAGCCGATTGCGCGCTGCGGGTCGATGGTCGTGAAACTGTTTTGTTCGAAGAATCGCGCTCAGTAATGCGGTCGGGGGAAAGAGTGGCGTGTAATGTTGGCGCCGAATTCGTAGTTGCGATTGGAGGATTGCGGTCGAGCGGATGGTGGGGCGGCGTGGTGGGGTGACTTACGGGAAATTTCCTGGAAAGATTGTGTGTTAATGAGCAGCGTCGCGCAAGAAGGGGAGTGCAAAGGGTACTGACCGACTTTGGATGTGGCATCCGTCAAGCTGCCACAGCGAAAGGAAGCTTCAGCGACCGGGTCTTCTTCGTGCTGGCACGATTTTGGGGGGCGGTGGGAGCGGGGCGCACCTGTTCAACGTCGTGGACTTGCCCGACGACGGCTTGCCGACGAGGCCGATGAGAGGGTCGCGAGGCATTGTTGCTCAATTGTGCAAGTCTGCTTGGGGGGAGACAGCGACGGGCAAGGGCAGCGGTGCTCCAGGTGCGAGGTGTGAGGCGTGGGTTGCTGCAGCGCGATGATGCCGTCACCCACCGCGACTTAACGAAAGATTCGTTCTATCGATAAGGCTGCTAGCGCGCCTAAGGCACCGACGACCCCGGTCTCGGGCGGTGTCTACAATTGGCTGGCCGCCGTTTGACCCCTAATGAAGATCGCCGCTGCCGGCTTGAAGGCGCAAGCACGACAAGCACCGGCCCCCAAACTCCTCGGCGCTTGGAAGCAAGCATAAATCATCGACACGTCAACCACCAAAACACAGGCAGCAGTGCAATGAGACTCAACCATGCAGAATGAGACATGATATTGTATTCGTAAAAAGTACCTGTATCCCTGATGCAGTCCCCCTCCAATTCTTTTGCGCAAGGCGCACTCAGAGACGCAAAAAGCAAAGTTGGACACCGGACCTCTAACCAGACCGCCGATGCTCAAGAAGACATTAGTTTCCCAACCCATAGCAAGCCTATGCCGACTTGAAAGAAGAAAACAGAACCCGCTGCATGCCAAAACTATTTATAAAGGCACTATGTTGAAAAAAGAAGCATGACTGAAACGAACGAGAAGCTCGTTTACAGAAGAGCGGCACCGAGGAAGGTCGAGGCCAGGACGACTAGGCTGCAGACGATGGGGGCAGTCTCGAAAGCGGGAGCCCTCAAGCCGGCGGCACCACCGGTGGAGCCAGAGCTGGAGCTGCCGCTGGAGCCGGTCGCGGTCGCGGTGACCTCGCCGGAGCCAGCGGTAGCAGTGCCGCTGGAGCCAGTGCCAGCGTTCTGAGAGCCAGGACCGCTGAGACCCTTGGCCTCACCAGCACCGTCGGTCATGTACTTCTTAGCAGGCTCGGGAATGGCAGGGAGCGAGTCGCTATCAACCTCCCAGGAAGACGACTTCTTGGGGCACTCGGAAGCCTTGCCATCCGTCTTGTAGCCACCATCACCAGTAGGAGCGGGGGTGTCAGCAAGGGCGGACTTCAGAGCATCGAAGTCATCCTTGTCGGTGACGGAGTCGCCCGAGATCTTGACGAGACCGTAGTTGGAGCCCTCCTCAGCGTACTCGTAGACGAGACCACCAGAGTAGACGCTGGTCATCTTGTCCGAGTAGAGGGCAGCGACCTCCTCGAACTTGCGCGTGTTGGTGTTGCAGCCGTACTCGGAAAGGAAGAGGGGAAGGCTGTAATCGCTGAACTTCTTGACCTTGCCGTCCCAGCCAGACTGGGTGAAGGAAGACGGGTCGCACCAAGAGTAGTCGTTGAAGGCGAAGAAGTCCGAGCGCTCGTCATCGGTACCGCAGTTCATGTACTGGGCCATCTCGAGACGGTTGGAGTCGACATCGGCGGCAGAGTAACCGACGGGGATCTTGCGGTAGTTCTGGCTGCCAATGTACTGTCTCATGTCGCGAGTGACGGCCTTGACGTAAGGGGCAGCACCGGTGGTCTTGTCATCGTTGATGACCTCGTTGCCCGAGAAGAAGAGTAGGGTGTTGTCGTAGTTGGCGAAAGCGTCAATGGTGGCAAAGAC
Source organism: Lasiodiplodia theobromae (assembly GCF_012971845.1). Lineage (NCBI taxonomy): Eukaryota > Fungi > Ascomycota > Dothideomycetes > Botryosphaeriales > Botryosphaeriaceae > Lasiodiplodia > Lasiodiplodia theobromae. Next base: position 582,497 of record NW_023336366.1, on the reverse strand, counting down.
GTTCTGGAGGTAGACGTCGTTGTACGACGTCTCGGGCTCGTTGCGGTTGAGCGAGTACTTGGGCGTGTTGACATCAAGAGCGAGGTAGATGCCAGCATCGGCAAGTAGCTTCATGCACTCATCGTGGTTCTTGGAGTTGTCGACAGTGTAGACACGGACGGTGTTGATGCCGAGGTCCTTGAACTTCTCGATGTCACGCTTGCACTGGTCCGAGTCGGCGATGGGGTCGGCGACCTTGGAGGAACCGCCGGGCTGGTAGTCGACACCGCGGATGTAGAAGCGCTTGTCGCCAGCCCAGAAGGCGTTGCCCTTGACCGAAACCTGGGGGGTCGAGCCGGAGCTGGTAGAGGAAGCACGGGCCTCGAGGTTCGCCGGCGAACCCAGGGCGGGAGCGGCGAGAGCAACAGCGACGAATGCAGAGGAGCCCTTCATTGTGACAGGTGATAGATAGATGTGGAGATTGAGGAGTCGGCGGGGTATAAGTTGGTTGTTGTGTTGAGCGAGCGGACGGTAAACAAGGTGTTAAAGCGGAATGTGGAAGCCCGAAAGAGTGAGAGCGTTCCAAAGAAAAGGCGCAATTAGCTGGTACCGGAAGTGGCCTCGGCGTGTTGGGAAACAGGAAATGGTGTGGATGGAAAAGAGAGGGAGGCTGGCAGGTGGAGGCTGCGGGTTTTGTAAATGGGCGGCCGCAGGAAAAGGAGAGCGCGCAAACAGGGATGTGCGGCGGCAGGCGGGTGGGAAGGCGCTGCCAGGCATGCACCGGTGTGGTGTTTTCGAGTGGCCGATCGCAGCACCCCGGACACCAAGGCCCGCCTCCAGCGCCGCCCGTGGAAAAGCCAGGGCCAGGATCTTCACCCAGCGTGGCCGATCCCCGTCTCCTTATTTCTGGCGCGCCAGCACTGAAACAGGCCCGCTCCAGTTTTCTCGCGAATCATGATCTCGCCCAGCCAATGGCCCGCCGCCGCTGCTCCGCAACGATGTCATTGAGAGCACCCAATTCAATCTGCAACGCCCACCGTCATGCCCACCATCGCCAGCTCAGGGCGCTCCGCACCGGCCCCGCCGTGAGCCTGCGACAGACATTGGCTGCGCTGTCCGCGGCCGCCTGCCGCCCTCGCCTTGCGTGCCACCCGCCAGCGCTCCCTCGCGCCCGCCGAGGCTGTGCAGCGAAGGGAACGCATAACAATACGAAGCATGGATTCTGCTGCAGGTCGGCTGTTTAAGCCAGGCTGCCTGACAGGCCCGTTGTCGGACAGCGGTGTCACGGAGAGATGGCTTCCAGCCCGCTCCGCCCTCCCATCCAAATCTCCTCTGTTATAACAGGAGCCTCCGCCGCCTGCACTGGCTCGCCTGCGACTCTCCCGCAGCGGGAGGGGCTCCTAACCGGCGGCTTCTCCCAGGTGGTGTGCACGCCTGAATGACGAGCGAGCAAGCCACCGTCCCCACCTCCCCCGTTCCCGCGCCAGCGTACTATTTTTGCCCGGCCTCGCCACACCTTCCCCTTCCATGCGTCGTTTAACGCATCTCATGATTTTGCCGCGGGCCAAGGTCTGAATTTTCAGGAGGCACCAGCTGCTGTTCCGCGCTGCCCACGCTTCTCGAACGCATTGTGCCTCGCTGGAGAGGTCAAAATGCGGCCACCCACGTTGCTCAGGGCGTGCAGTCCAGCCCTCTCTCGGGCCACCCGCATCCCACCACTGCTGACAGTCAGGCGGAGAATCGCTCCCGCTGCACCGGAGATCCACCGTGTCTCAGCCGGGCTCAATCTCGCGTGGTCCGCCAGTCGGACGATTGGCCTCTTCAATCCACCTTAAGGTTCTTGCCAAGGTTCTCCCTCTGCCCCGTTTTCCCTGGCTCCGCTTCCCTGTTTTGCCCAGCAATTCTATGCACATGCCAATTTGAAGCAGACTCATTCACTCTGTCTAGCGGCCCAAGATAATATCGAAACTGCGTCGGATCATAGACTGCCGTAGCCATGTCCATTACGCGTTCTTCCAACTCAATGACGGAATGTAAGCAATCTCACATCATCTCTAGGCTTGAGAACCTCTTGTATGGGAGATCGAACCTGCAACTTGAAATGCCAACATTAGTCACGTTCTCACTGCCGCTCCTCCCGACAGCCGTCTACGAGTCGTATACTTTCTATCTCCCTTGTCACTCGCCATAAGCTTTCAATTCTCATTTTGAACTCGAGCAAGCCACAATGTGGACAAACTGGCACAAATCCACCCCGGAGGTATGCACGCTTCTCGAAGTCTTCGGGCGTTGTTCTAGACCATTTGCCGTGCCGTCTTCATTGCGGGTCGCCTTCTCATGCGCCCGGGCCTCTTGGCGGCGGGAGCTAAGACCAAGTCAAGCACGCCCAGCTTGCCCAGCGAAAATAAGCGCGTCAAAGCCCAGCACCGTGCAGAAACGGGACCGCTTGGGGGCCAAAGTCAGCTTTCTCAACAAGATGACGTCTTCGTAGTCCTTCTTGATCGGACCCGCGAGAAGCGAAGGCGAGCGGAAATACGGTCATCTCTTGGAGATCTGATTCTTGCTCACTCGCAGAATACGACAACTCGTGTCCTATTTAGGCAGTAGTGGCGTGTTTCATGTCGTAGCCCGTTGTCCGAATGCTACAATACCATCCGCTATTTTCGCGAAGAGCGGAACGAGTCGGTAAGCAGCGAGTAAAGCTCTCAGAACTTCAACGACTGTTACAATGTTTGCTCTTCCCTTAAAATTAGCAGTGCTCGTTCACCGAGCTGACTACTCTAGCTTATCTCTTGTCTAATATTCCTTATAGCATATGCCTCAAGCTTGGGGCAATTGGACTATTCACCCGAGTGCTTTTGAACACTTCAAATGAAAGGAGAACGAAAGAAAAGCAAATTTGGAAAGCGTCTAAACACTTTGAAGTTGTATTAGCAGACCCAGCTGTTGAACCATCCATACCATGGTTGTGTACATTTACACCTTTCGAGACGGATTACTCAGGTCATAGCGAGCCCTCTCGTCCGCTTCCCCCTTTCCGAAGCGAGGATTGCATCAGGTTTTTCCCCACCCACAACAAAGCCGTCCGAACGGAACCCGTCTCATCGCCGTAGCTGCATCCACATTGCCACCATGGAGCATGACAGCATGGCCAGTTTTCATGCCGAAAGAGCTTCTGTTGCTTAGAGAAGCGAGGCGTGCCAGCGTTGAGCTCGTCTCAGTTCGATTATGACACAGATCTTCTGTGATGGCTGTGGAGCACAATTTGAGGATTGTATCGCGGACTATTACGCATCACGTCACTGGCATGCTGCGAGATTCCTTTCAGGAACTGGTAGGAAGGAGGACCATTTCATGCCTGAACCCGGTCGAACGCCTCAAAATGCCATTAGCTTAGCGGCAAGATCTGAAACACGCGTTCAGCCTCAGCACCACACCGCATTAGTTCGGGTCCCGCCCTCAAGGGTAATCAAGTGTCGCAGCAGCAGCAAATCCTCATTACTAGCTTCTTTCGAGATTCTTGGCGCGGATTGTGCGATGGGCGCTTCAGCTCTTGAGGGAATGGCTGCGACGGCTGGCAGGATGTCTCAAGTCCGTGAACTTCACAGCTATACACAGCTTTTACACAACAAGCTTAGCATGCTGAAGGTATCCTAGCCTTTGGCACCGTTGAAACGTTGTAAACCATGGTTCTCCCTCCGGTATGGCCGTAGGGCAGGCAATGACAGCAGCCCACGTGCAAATTGTACCACGTTTTTAGCGGCTCTTAAGGCATCCCAAAAGGCGGTCTTCCTAACACCACCAAAGAAGGAAAAGAAGGTGGGGAACGTGCTTTTTAGAAGGACGGGGAACGGGCCATGGAACATAGCCCCATTTCAGGCGTTCGACGCCACCGACACTCAAAATCCTTCGCGCACGCCATGACGATGCGTTGGCACTTGTGCACGCGCGACACGAGACCTGAACAGCACCCCCATGACCCTTCGAAGATCACAATCACGGGCATCCCACACCTCCTCACTTTACCTCTTCACCCCGCATAAGGTAGTGAACCCTTTTCGTTTTGGGAAAAGGACTAGAAAGCAGATAAGTGATAGGCGAGAAGCTGACGCGTTCAAATTTCTTCCCCGAAAAGGGTAACGATATTCATGTTTCCTCTTTGGGAAGGAAGTTTGAGGTTGATGAAGCCCTGCTTCTCTTCGTCTGACCTCCTGTGACATCTCTTTCGACTCTACTCGTTCTGCGCGCTCAAGTACACATCCTCTGGTGGTGGCAGCGGCCGCCTCTCTACGAGCCGCACCCACCTCCTCCGCCTCCACATGCCCTTCTTCCTGCTCCCATCGCCCTCCTCCCAACTCTTGACCGCTGGCCTCGGTCTCAATGTTGCAGTCTGCCCCAAGTTTGGCGTGGACTGCGCCGCGAGGCCGTTGCCGCCACCGACGAGCGCGAGCCCGGCGGCCGCGACACCCGTCCTGGTGATGTCCTCGTTGGAGGCAAGGGCAAGGGAGGCGAAGTCGATGCCTTCGTCGTACTGAATGTCGCTGACCCAGCGCTCGCCCTCGATCTCGACCTCGACGCCAGTGATGCAGCGGTCCTCAACCCAGTCCCGTGACAAGAGATCCAGCGTCCACTTCTTGTCTGCCCAGCGCCAGCCATTAGGGGCCTCGACATCCTCGAAGAAGCGTGACCCGCGAGGCCGGTCGCCAGCGATGCGCGCGGGAGATAGTGGCGTGTACGGGTGTGTCGTGAACAGGAAGGGCTCGTATTCGGCGTCCGGGGCATCCGATGCACGCCGTTGGAGCTCAAATATTTCGACCTCGCGCTGCTCCGGCGCATGTGATAGGTCGATGTCCGATTCAGCGAAAGCATGCAGCCAGTGCGCGGCGTGCTGACCTTGCTCTTCGATGAACTCCTCCACGTGTGTCTCTTCGAGGAAGGTCTGCGCACGCGGATGGCAAGCGCCGACGAGCACCCAACCTGTAACAAGGAAGACTGCTCGCCAAGGAAGGACTTGAGCAGCTATGAATAGGACGATAGTGGTCATGAAGAGGATCAGGTACAGAGCCGACGAGAGACCTTCATCTGAGAAGTTGGTGGGCGGGGTAATGAAGTTGATTGCAGCATCGTGAACACGGCTGAAATCTTCCATGCTGTTCTGCAAGTCTCTCATGTTACGCAAGAAATCTTTACTGAACTCCGGAGCAGGCTTGATGTTCTGTGGCGCTGCCATGGGCGGCCCGTGGAGCGGGTGTACGTCAGTTGGTAGATGAGACGGCGGCGGAGGATGCCGGGCAAGGAACGCCGGGACCATGACGAAGAAGAGACATCCGGCTAGAGGTACTACTGCGAGCAGATTTGGGTCGAGACAGACGAAAGAGTAGATGACCAGAAACGCCAGAGTGTGCGTCGGGTCTTTCCAAGAGAATAATCGGATGAGACGATTCTCGAAAACAAAGACAACGCCAATTCTAACAAAGTTCTTAGATGATTACACATGTGCAAAGAATTAACTTTGGGGGCAAACCTGGAATTAAAGCGGCGGAAATTGTACGACATTGTCGGTATACTGAAGCCTGGACGCTCGACGTATTTTCTCGACCGCCGGTCTTTCGGACGACTGCCATCGTCGACATTTTCACCCGGGATCATTTGCTGGAGCAGCCTGCAGCAAGTTAGAACGACTGCTACGCAGAAAATTCCTCAGCCTTCTCATGGCGCGGAGGGGAAAGTCGACATGCAAAGCGTGAAAGAAAAGTTGGGGTGCAGAAAAAAAAAAGAGGCAGGAGAGGAAAGAGATAAGCACTAAAGCCTGCAGCGAGATGCAGTCAGAGTGGAAAGATAGGAAGGAAGCCATGATAACTTTGTCGAACCCAGATTTTCCAAAACCGCGTGCAGCTGCTGAGTCGAAACATTTTGCGATCCAAGCTCGACCAGTGGTCTCGAATCTTGTGGCGGCCGGGGTGGTGGTGGATCCTTGCGCACATCTTTGCAGGAATGGTAATGGTAATTTTGGAAGTACGGCAACCGCCAGGCGTGGAAAGGGGATGTCAAAGCTTCTTTATTGCATGGCATAAAGTCCCATCTTATGGGCCACGGTAACTGCCTTTGTGTGGGAAAGAAGAGCGAGATGGCTTACATGTTCATCAAACGGTCCTGGATCTTGCTGGGCGATTCGCTTGCGCTGGAGCTTACGCTGCGCTGGTGGCCGCGGCTGCTGCTCTGCTCTTTGAAAGAATCAAACTTCTCCCTCAGCTTCCCCGACGACAACGACTGGCGGATGGCAGCACGCTTGCTGCCCTTGGGGCGGTCATACTCGGTAGGCGAGGGATCGTCCCGTGGTGCAGAAATGGCGACGACGGGGATGGGGTCGTCGCGGTTCACCAGCGGGTCGGAGTGGATGTTCATGTCCATGGCTCAGGGAGGCTCCAGCGGCCACGGGGAGCTGGCGCAGGAATGCGCGGCGGTGAAGAGGGGCGGCGGCAAGGCAGCGTGCGAAAAGCTCGATCCGGTCTGTTGCTGCAGAAGTGCGACGTGAAGTGCTGTCCTAGTCGCACCGGTGGCCGTGGGTGTAGGAACCGCGGGCCGGCCGCATGTGACAGGGCTGCGACTCAGGCCGGCTGGGGCGCAGGTGCCTCGCGCAACGCAGGCGGCTCTGCGCAGAGGCTGGAGCCCACACAGGCGGACGCAGACGCCTGTCAGCTAGCGGGTGCAGTGTCACGTCGCGAGCCAACGCGCTCGCTCGGAACGCAGTTGTGCGCGCAGGTACGTGGCGGCGTGGGGGAGAGGCTGCGGCGATGCTGCGTCGTCGTCATAGTCGCACATGGGGAAGTGGAGCAATCAGCATCTGGCTTTGTTTGGCACGCATCTGGCAGCGCGCGTCGCCCTGCCGCCCGAGCATCCAACAGGTGCTGGCGGCGCAGTGCCTGCCACGCATCCGGCCTGGGCCGTGGGCCGTTCTGCAGGTGTCGTGTGTCGTGCGTGGGCGCGTTCGCGGGGAGACAGCCACACTGTTTTCCAAGGTTCCTGTTGGAGCCCTACGCCGCTGCCTGTCGGCCAAGCTTGGCGACGGGCAAGGGTGCGGGTCAGTAAAGCCCCAAACAGACCTGCAAGCCCAAAGTCCAGCCCAGATTTACCCACCACCATCTTGGGCACCGTGAAGAGCCCCCACTGCTCTGCACTGCTCGTTGCACCGTACGCTGCCGTCCGAGACCAGCCCTACGCCCGCGCGCAATCCTCGACTCCTAGCCTTCCGCGCTGCCGCCGCGCCCGCACCGCCTCTCTGCGCTGAGCATGGAAGAGCCGACGACGCGCCCATAGCGATCACTCCACGCCTCGGAGCTTGGAGAAGGCCCGGCCCACACATCTATACAACACACCAACGCGGATCCACGGCGGCGTGCTGGCATTGGGTCCGCACACCGTCCTCGAACCGCCCCGGACGCAAAGCCGGCCTGCTGCCCCTTTACCATGGCAACCCGCAGCTCCCAGGACGGTCTCGTTCCAGACGACTCGACGTCTGCGCCCGCCACCGCAGCCGACGACTCGCACAGCGCTGGAGGTAAGGCATCACCCGCTTCCGGGTACCTGCAGGGCGCCCATTCGGCTTCGGCAGACGCTGACACAACAAACGCGGCAGCGGACCAAAACGTCGTCAGCGCTTTCCACCCAGCACCCGCCGAACCCGACACCCCGCCGCAGGACATGTCGACGGCGAAGGCGAGCGCGGATCCCACGCCGAGCTTTGCTGGCCGCCAGCGCTCGGTGAGGGAACATAAGGCGCCTCTAGGGCCTCGCGCCATGGATACGGGGAGGAGGCACGTATCATGAATTACCCGGCATGCTCACCTGTGGGCTCGAGCTTACAATTCAGCAGGATCGTCAGCGGTTCCACTTCTGCGAACAATGCCTCCCGACTGCCGACATCCAACAGCGAACCCTTTATCGCTCCTGCCACCGGGTCCAACCCGCGCTTCAGCTTCGGGAAGCTGCCAAGCCGGGGCACCGACACCTCCTCCTACGACTTTCTACCCAGCGTCAATTTCGACGACTTCCACGAGAGCCTCACCGGCCCCGAGCTGAGCGACTTCCCCGTCCCTGGAGGCGGCCGCGCCATATTCGCTCCCGAGGAGAGTGACAACGACACCATGAACAGCGTGGCCACCGCCCCGCCTGAGCGCAAGCCCGCCAGTCGGGCTCCCAGCGGCCAGGCCTACTCTCGCCGCCCGAGTCTGTCTCAGCGCCGCCAGCCCAGCCAGAGCGACCTCAACGATGCAACCGCAGGCCAGCCCGGTGCCCAGCTTCCCGTCCGCACGCGCCGGCAGAGTCAGTTTTCGGGCCCCGCCCCAGTCTCTGATAATTCGACCTTCTCATCTGGCAACACTACAGTGCGCGGCCCCCGCAAGTCGGTCGGACCTGGTCTCCTTTCTTCTGCCGGTATGGACAACCAGTTCACCCAGCGTAGGGAGGTGTCGCATGGAAATTTGGGACACAGTCGTTCGTTGAGCAAGAATAACCGAACTGGCAACCCGGGACCGAGCTACAATTCTGACGTACCACGGCTCTCCACAGCAACGCGAAGCAGCAAAACGAAGTCTCTCCTGCAGCCATCGAGCCAGAGCTACACGTCACTTTCACCCGATCTAGGTCGTGCCGCCGGCAATGGACGCTCTCCGACGAAGGGCCTCGGCCCAAAGACTGCTGCCACTCCCTCCGTCGCCGCCAACAAGAGGCAATCCCTGCACCACCCCGGTGGGCTGGGTGCACGAACGATCAGCCCGACGGATGCCCGACGACTGAAGCGCATGTCAATGGGACCGAACGCTGGTTCGCCGCTCCGGAACCCGCCGACGCCTCAACCTGACGTCCAGCAAGAGCCTCTGCCAGCCTCATACAGCCCTGCTCTCGCTCTCCCGAAGAGCGTCACCCCTTCTTCATCTGCTCGTGCCACACCCGACAATGGTGTGGGCAAGTCCATCCCAGCACCGGCACTGTCTAACAGCTCCAGCTTCAGCTCCCTCCGCGGTGCTAGCCAGATCCCCACTCGCTCGAGTCAAGTCCTTTCCACATCGCGCCTTCCAACCCCCAAACCGCGGAACGTGCACAGCTCAGCTGGACCTGAGAATACCGAAGAAGTTCCTCCTGTGCCCGCCATACCGAAGGCGTTCGAATCTCCCCGCACAGAGATTGACCAGCCCCTTTATCCCGTCCGACAAACCCCAGCAACACCAGCGGCTGATGAAGGCAACTGGAGCGCATCCGTAGTTGAGACCACTGATAGCGATAATAACAAGAAAAAGAAGAAGGACGCCGAGGCAAAGAAACCAGCCGAGGCATCGGGTAATGACCACAAGACGGCTAAAGGTCCTGGTAGACAACGGAGAGGACTCACCGTCGGTGCAGACGATGCGGACAAGAATGGGCACCAGACGAACAGTGGCCGCACTAACAAGGGCCTAGCACCGCTCAGGTTGCCTCCTCTGAACCTCTTGCCCCTCAGCACTCCAACTGCAGCGAAGATTGCCTCGTACCCGCAGCCATCAGCCGAAGTCGATGGACGTGAACCATCGACACCTCCGCCTAAGAGGAATTACACCAAGACACCGAGCACACCATTGACAGCGTCAAAGGCTACTTTTCCTTTCCACGATGAAGAGACGGATAAGCTCCCGCCCATGCGAAGCAACACATCACACTACCACCTCAGGGCGCTTGAGACTCCTTCCTTTCCTCCGCTGCCTAATGAACCGCTTCCAAATGAACCGCTCCCGACTGCGGAAGCAAGGAACAGCCCCCGGAATAGCAACACCACTACTCCTTACTCTACTAGCTCCTTGCCCAAGACTGAGGAGGAAGATGTCGGTCCTTTGAACTCCAAGGCCCAGGACGAATACGAATTCGGAAGCATTGATCAAGAGCCGCAGAGCACCAGGTTGAACGGACCAAGGGCACAGGCAACGCACAACGCCCCGAAGAATGATGCATCGTCAGTAACTTCGACTGAGCCGGAGACTCCTTCATCTGGTTCCTCCATAAGGCGGAAGCTAAGCCTGAGTTGGAAGAGAAGCTCATCTAAGGGTCAACACAGGAGCCAAGCTTCCCAAGGAAACATCTCCTACCAACCCAACAATGATCAGCCCCCTCAACCTCCGAAACACCACGATATGCCGCCTCCGAAGCTCCCCGCTTCGGCTACCTGGAGTGGCCCTACCAATGCAACGTCGACTCCGAGCCCCTCTACCAAAACAGCAGCCACGCCACGCACGGCACGCAGGAAGCCTTCCGGTTCCTTGTTCACTAGCGATTCTGAGACGCAGAATTCTACAAACGGAGAACGCAAGGCTTCACTTTCTCACAAGGCCACTGGTCAGCCGCCCCCGTATACGGGACCCACAACCAGATCGGCCTCGAGCTCAATGATGCACAAAATGCTTGGAAACAAGAGCTCCATCAGTGCTCTCAAGGCTCGTTCTCTGGACACCAACCTAGACAAGGACGATCTTGCAGCGGACGAGGAGATGCGGAGGCTTAATGCGAGGCGGAAGGATTTCGAGCAAGCTGCAAGAGATGTCGACGAGTTGCGCAAGAGGGCTAAACCGCAGGAGAGGGTGTCACCAGCACACGCGCTCACGATGGTCCCGCTCAACATCTTCGAGCGCGGTGAGATTATCGACTACAAGGACGTCTACTTCTGCGGCACGAAGAGCGCTAAGAAGCGGATTGGTGATCTTCATGCATCAACGGCAAACTTTGGATATGATGACGACCGCGGAGACTATCAAATTGTCCTTGGCGACCATTTGGCTTATCGCTACGAGGTCGTCGATGTGCTTGGAAAGGGTTCTTTTGGTCAAGTTGTGCGTTGTGTTGATCATAAGAGCGGTAAGCTGGTGGCCATTAAGATTATCAGGAACAAGAAGAGGTTCCACCAGCAGGCTCTGGTTGAGGTCAACATCCTGCAGAAGCTGCGCGAATGGGTAAGTATAAGAATCAGACGTGCTATTTACCTGACGGCTAATCTTAGCAGGATCCTGAAAACAAACACAGCATGATCAACTTCACGCAGCACTTCTATTTCCGAGGCCACCTGTGTATCTCGACTGAGCTCCTCGGCATGAACCTTTATGAATTCATCAAGGCGCATGAGTTCAAGGGCTTTTCCCTCAGGTTGATTCGTCGCTTCGCAAGGCAGATCTTGAGCTCGCTCGTCCTTCTCAAGGGCAAACGGGTCATCCACTGCGATTTGAAGCCCGAGAACATCCTCCTTGCACACCCGCTGCATTCTGAGATCAAGGTGATCGACTTCGGTTCCAGCTGTTTCGAGCACGAGAAGGTCTACACCTACATCCAGTCTCGTTTCTACCGGTCGCCCGAGGTCATCCTGGGTATGAATTACGGCCTGCCTATTGACATGTGGAGTTTTGGGTGTATTCTTGCAGAGTTGCTCACTGGATCGCCCATTTTCCCCGGAGAAAACGAGCAAGAACAGCTTGCTTGCATCATGGAGATTTTCGGCCCGCCAGAGAAGCACCTTATTGAGAAGAGCAGCCGCAAGAAACTCTTTTTCGACTCTCTTGGCAAGCCGCGCGTCACGGTGTCATCCAAGGGACGCAGACGACGCCCGAGCTCCAAGACGCTCGAGCAGTCTTTGAAGTGCAATGATGATGCCTTCCTTGACTTCATCGCGCGTTGCCTTCGATGGGATCCTGACCGCCGTCTCAAGCCTGAAGATGCCATGCAGCACGAATTCATCACTGGTATCAAGCGGCCTCGTGGAGGACCTCGTCCTGCTGATGCCGCTGCGCGGGCCGCGGCCTCCCCGATCAAGCGCTACAACACTGTCGGACACCAGACACCCCAGCGGACGAGGCCACTGCCGGAGCCGCCGGCCACTAGCTTCAAGAACGGTGCCGCCCAGTCTGCCAGGGCTCCCGGTAACAATTCACCGGCGAAGACTGGACCTGCCCCTCGTCGTCATTCAACGGTAAATGGGCTTGCTAGCAACCTCGGCATGAAGACAAGATCTAGTGCACAGAACCAAGCGAATGGCCCAAACAGCAATAATAACGCCTCAGCGCAGCAAGGACAGAACAGCGCCTTGCCTCGTGTGGCTCAGAGGAGTGTGAGCGGAAAGCCAGATCTAGCGTCGGCAGCAGCGGTGGCGAGCCTGGTAAGTCTGACGAACAGCCAAGCGATGTTGAAAATGCTAACTTTGACGCAGCGTTCGCGTTAATATAGTCCATGCCCGACTTGACAGCAAGCCCAAATCGCGCGCACCATCATCACCGCTGTCCAACTCCTGCTCACATACGATTTGCGAGGGGAGAAATGCAATTCTTCGAGCGCAAGCGCAAAGGGTTGTACAGGCGCTTGGATTAAGTTTATGGATAGAGGGATGCCCAGGACGGTCAAGGGGAGTCCTTTATGGTTGGGGTGTGTGCTTGTTCCCCGCGTCCGGCTGATCGGACGCTTTGGCCCCCTTTACATTATATTACGAGCGTGTGATGTTTTTGATTTTTCCTCAATGGCGAGTACCCTTAACGTTTCTGCACTTTCTTTTTCTATCTTCACATGGACGACGGAGGAAGATGATGGGATGGTTGCGGGAAAGGGTAAGAAAATTCACACACACAAGGACGAGAAATTAAGGGAAGATCAGATGAGCGTCATTCAAAATCATACCCTTGACTGGCACTTATTACTCTTTTCCTTTCCCTTTTTTCTCTCGATTCCTTGATGGGACATGCATGCGTGCTTGCTTGCTTCACCCGCTTGCTGCTGGCAACACAGCAAGGGAGGTGGAGGGGGGGTTAATGATTTCTGGCAGAGCAAGTTGAGAAGAAGCTCACTTTCATGTTTTTGTCTTTTTTTTGTTTTCGCATGCGATAAGAGCTGCATGTTGCTGCTTCTTTTCACGTCTTCTTTTTTTCAGCACCTCATGACCCTTTTAATACCCGGAGTTCGTTCTTGTACTTCCTCCTTTTTCTGTTTTACTTTTCTGCTCTTTTTTTCGGTGGAGATTAGTGTGTATGTGTGTGTGTCTCCTTTGTTGAATATCCTTGGGCGGTGGCGGCGGCCGGCGGTGGAGCTTCGTGACGTTTGTTTATTCTGCTCACTCCTCCTCCTCCTCCCCATACCGAAGCTCCCCGCCTTCTCTTTCATAAACCGATTGTAAAGTATGGAGCAAGAGAGAAGAAAGGAACAAAGAAGGCGAAGGGATTAAAAAAAAATGTGAGAGTGTATTCTCTGTGTGCGTTTGCGCGTGTGCGTACATGTGTATGCTACTGTTTAGACCCTTCTCTTCTTCACCCGCTCGATACCTCTTCGAAGTGCGTTCGCACAGGTTTCTGGAGCGCTTTGTTTCATTCTGTACTTTTGTATGTAGGGATTCCCATTTTATCTAAGCAAGCACACGCGCTCAAAGCGTGTGGGAGTTTGATAGCAATTCACCGCGTGGTGCAAGGCAACTACTGCCGGAGTCGGCAATATCGCTGCGTGGAAAAGAACTGTAGAGCCGGGCAGAACTGCAGGCGGTCCTACGGGGAAAGAACGAAGTTTGAGTATCGCTAACGTGCTGGTGGGTTGCTGTATCACGCAACGTTTATAATAGATCCTCTACCTTAGCACTGCTTCGCTCTCTCACTTACTCTTTACACCCGTATTAAAGGCCACCTCACTTCATACTCAACGACACCTACAATTGACGCGGTCCGCCATGGCTCAGGGAGAAATGAATGAGGTAATGATCAAGTATGGATATATTGTTCATCGTCCTCCCACCCGTTCATAGGGTGGGGCATGTAAAAGGAGCTCGAGGGGCCCTCCCATGTCTATATCTCGTAAAGGGAAAGAGCCAACAGAACGCCTGAGCAGAGTCTTTGCCACCCATTTTATGCCAGGTAGTGCGGGGGGAATAATCATCCAAAGGAAAGGAGCAAAAGGGACTAAGAAAAGGAAAAAGTCATGAAAACCCACAATTGACCGCCCAAAGTCTCCATGCCGAAAAGCCCGCCATATCCACAGGAAAGAAAAGGGTTAAAAAGAAAATTTGAGGAAAAATGAAAAGCTGAGAGGAATTCTACCAGTGGCAAATGCCGCCCTCGCTATCATCCACGCTCCACACGCCCGCCAGGCCGACAATCTCCATCTCCCCGCTCGCGTGCTCGCCCATCTTCGTCAGCCGCGCGCCTTTCCCGCTGCTGCCGGCGTCCGCAGGCCCGTTGTTGAGCAGCCGGCGCGCCCAGGCGTCGATGGCCGGCTCGCCCGTTTCGTCCCTCGCCTGCTTCAAGAAGGGGATGAGGGCGGTACCGCCCGTGCCGCGAAGGTCCTTCTTCTTGCTGCTGCCCTCCATGCCGACGGATCCAACGGTGGCCTGCTGGCGGCGGTTCGCCGAGGCCAGGTTGACGCGCTGGGAGTGGTGTGAGGAGGGGCTGAGCGAGCGTGATTGCGAACGAGACTCGCGGCTCTTGACGATGATATACCGGCTGACCATCTGGATGTGCTTGTCGCGGAAGGCGCGCAGCATAGCCAAGCAGGCGTCGAAGGCGGTGCAGAGGGCGCGGTCGCCACGGCGCTGCTCAACGTAGGGCCGGATATTGGCGACGCCCGTGACGGCCTCAAGGAAGCGCTTGTGCGGGCCCGGCATGTAGGTGCGCATCTCCTGGATGAAGTTGTGCGACGGAGGCGGCGGGGCCGAGGGCGACTCTTGAGGCTTGGTGCCGGTCGGGCGGTGCTCAATGCCGAGGACAATGTCGAAGAACTGGATGATGGAGGACTGGGCGTTGCTACCACCGGAAAACTGGACGTAGTGCTGCGACGCTGACGTGCCGTCGTCGAATATGACACCATTGGGCAGGCCTGCGTCGGCCATGTTCTTAGAGCCGGCAAGGTAAGGTCGAATGCGGTGATAGAACACGTGAGGGTCACAGTTCTCGTACATGCGCTGCAGCAGCGTGCCCAGCTCATCCAGTCTCTCGGCAAACGAGCGAAGGCACTCGGTCACGGTGTGGCTGTCACCGTACCGCGCGGCCTCGATGGCGGTTAGCATGAGGGGAATGGTTGGCGCAGCGCGGGCCTCGATGGCCACAGAGACAAGGTAGAACCATGATTCGTCGAGGGAGCCGGTAGCGGTGTTCAGCGTGAAGATGTTCTCCAGGTTGTCGATTGGGGCTGAGGGATCCAGTGGGCGCCAGTTCCACAGCACTAGACCAGCATAGGTAGCTACGGGGGGAAGCTCTAGGTGCTGACACGTTGAGAGGAACGGCACGGAAATGGAAGGAGGAACTCTCTGTCATGCAGCATCAGCATCAGCATCAACATGGATGACGCCAAGACAATTCCCAACAACAGGCTACTCACATCCACAGGGGTATCGCCACCCCAGATGTAGGCGTGGGCGATGAAAGCTAGGATCGAGTAGGCGCGGCGCCACTCAGGCTCGGTGTCCAGGTAGTCGGTTGACAGGACGGGCAGGGCATCGACGACGCCGCGCAGGCGGCGGGTCAGGATCAGCGCCTGCAGGGCGCCGACTGTGCTCTCCCACGGGCGGTAGTAGGGGTCGTCCAGGCACTGCAGCGGCAGCTCGGCCGGAAGGAAGCCGTGCTCCGGCGACACGTCGAAGTCACCGGGGCGCGGGATTTGCGGTAGCATGGTTGCTAGCTGCGGTGGACCGGGAGGGGCTTGATGCGGGGCAGCGAGCGTGGAGAAAACTGGCCTGCGCGTCTGCTGCTCGTGTGCTGCGGTGCCTTGGACCGTGGGAGAACCGACTCAGAAAGGAATCCGGCCGCTGGCAATTTTTTGTTGGCCGGCGCCTGCGGCTCTGCGCTAACCGGAAGACTACGGGCTGTGACGCCGACTACCGTAGGTGGGCTGATGTCGCGTGCGCAGAACTGTGTAATCAACGGGCGGCTGATTAGGTGATCGTGGCGAATAGGCAGGTAGAGCAGAAGGCGGGCGGGTCTCTGGCGGAATATGTACTGGGCGAAGGGAAGCCGAGGCGGGGAGGGGGTTGCAATTGGACGCGGACAGGCGGGAGGCTCTTTAATAATAATAGCAGGAGCGACAGATGGAGTTAGGAAATAGCGGGCACCGGTGGGCGCTCTGTCGTTGGGGTCAAAGGTGTGGTTCAGGCAGCTTAGTGGGGCAAAAAAGAGTCGACAAAGAGCCCCTCCATGCGCGTCACCCCTCTGCGCCCGGAGCTTCCCGGCAGTGAGATCACAGAAAAACGCCTGACGGAGAAACGGCAGACTGAGAGAGCGGGAAAGAAAGCAGATTACTCAGGACGGGAGCGAAGGCCAGGCGGAGGAAAGAAAAATTCATGGCCAAGGAAATTCTAGGCCCTCGCCGAGATCGGTAGCGGACAGCACAGTGATAATAATCGCTCTTGCTCATCATTCCAACCACCGCCGTGTATCTGGCGTGATATTTCGCTATTCCGCTCATGCCGGCCAGCCGGTTAAACTGAATCATTGCGTGTCGCCAGCATCGTCGTCGTCTCGCCGTTTGCTGATTGATCCGCCGTCTCATGCCCCGCGGCAAGGCCCTGTTACGTCGACTTGCAGCCTCCCGGCACCGGCCATCTCTCGCAGCGCGCATCCTCCCACTTGCACGTGAACCATTCTGCCTCGCAAACACCTCGGGCTGAGCATCCCGAGAGCCGAGCTTTCTGCTTCTTCTTCTTCTTCTTCTTCTTCTTCCTCCTCCTTCTACATGGAACCTAGGCGGCGGCGCGTCCTTGGCTATGCAGCCGCATCGGGAAAGCGCAGGCGCCACATGTGCGAAGTTTGAGGACGAAACGCGCGAAGACAGGCGAAAGGACCCTGACGATCCGAGGGAACCGTTGCGAGCGAAGAAGGGGCTGCCGTGCTCGGTACCGCTGCTGGCCCATCATCGCTTCGCAGTCGTGACGAGGGGCCGGGCAATCAGGCGCGGGGCGAATGGCGCGGACGGTGGCGGCTGGCAGTTCGTGCCGCCTTCACACGTGGTATCGAAGCGAGAAGGATCATAACTTTACGCTGTACCCATACCCTGGAGCGAATCGTAAGTATGAAAATTGACTACCGGGTACCTGGTTTTGGTCCATGAAGGCTTCAAAACTTTGGGAAAAATAGTGAGGCGGAGTCGCTGCTTTATAGACGTTGCTCCGCAAAGGTGGGAGACATGCAAGAATGGGGCAAGAATGGGGGCTCGTATGCTCGTTGGTCCCCTGCGCTGCCCAAATGCAAGTCAACTGTCGCCATGTTGTGCGTCGCCACCCTCGCCCTGCAGTAGCGCCAGGTACCGCGCCAGTTGGACGGCTGCATCTCCACACTACTGTCTCAAATTGCAAGAGCCAGCGAATAAAATTCTCCGAATGCTCTCATTTATTAGACTTTCTTTGCCTCCATGTATTCCCAGCTGATGTATGTTGTTGCTCGCGCATTTCCTATCATCTGATCCTGCTCCACCACGCACTTGTCTCCAGCACACTATTCCGGATTAGAACACTACCCGGGGCATCTAATTGTCTCCCCTGCCAGCGATCTCCCTTCACTGCACACCGATGGCGGTCGGGAAAAGGGGGACAGGCAAGCAGGATGAGTTGGCACCGAGATGACGTTTCGGGAATGAAAAAGCGGGACTGCGAGATGGCGAGCAGCGGTGGGCTTAACGCGAGGCTGTAGGACCGGTCCACGCAGTCACTTTTTGGCAGCATGAATCACCCTTTGGTCTTGAAGTATTGGTTATTTCGTATCTTCTTGTTCTTCAAGAGAGCTGGACATGTTGCCAGCAATGCAAACGAACAGGAGAAAAGCAACATGCAACACAAATGCTCATCCGTCTATGCAGGCGCCACTCCACTCACAAAGAACCTACACCCATGGGGAGAAGGGGAGAGACCAGAGACAGCTAACGGTCCATGGAATATAATTTGCTGTCGAGACACCTTAGTCTCGCATATGCCGTGAATGGAGATGAAGTACTGGAAAAGAGAAACCCGGTCGACAGTGAACAGAGCGGAAGAAAATATATATAATCCTAACCCTTGTCCTTATGTCTGGCCCAGCTTCCTACGCAAGTTTCTGGTCCTCTTCATAAGCTTCTTGTACTTGTGCTTCTTCATCTTGAGCTTGCGCTGGCGCTTGACACTAATGGCGTGCATGGTGCCGTTCTCATTCCGTGCGCGGTCCCTGATGAACTTGAGCCATTCCTGTTCGCGGATCTCCATGCGCTCGAGGAAAGGCTGGCGGATGGTGATGCCCTCGTCGTATGCCGGATCCTCCATGGCGCCCTCGGAACGCGTGGGCATCCTGATGACCGGCGACGTGGTGGCGGAGAAGGTTTTCCGGCCCGTGGCATCGGTCGTCTCGGTAACGGTCAGGGTGGCCTTCCAGACCTTCTTCTGCGGCTTCTGTAGCTGCGTCTGCTGAGCATCGGCCTCTCCGGCCTCCGCGGCCGCGGTTTCCGACGCGGCGTTCTCCTGGGCCTGGTCGAACGGAACTGGCGGTGGCGGTGCGTTGAAGGGGCGCATCTGAGAAAGAAGGTCGTTCAGCGAGACCTGGCGCGCCGGGGCCGGGCCGTCAAGGTGAACCGCGCCGTCGTTCGCAGCTGATTGCCGCATAATCTCCTCCCTCAGTTCCGTCTCCTCCGACGACTGGGCGCCACCCTCCAGGCTTTTCACTGCGTTCCCCAAGGTGTAAATGACGTCCCCATATTTTGACGCATTGCTCTGCTTACGGGGCTCGAAAATGGCGCCGAAAGAGGATTCTGACGAGGCGACGGGTATCGTGGTGGTGATGGAGATAGGGCGATGGACGGAAAAGAACGAGGAAAGGGCGACATCTACGGTGCCATTAGCCACTGGCAAGCCTAGCAAGAGTCGCGAACGCACCTGTCTCTTGTAGATAACTCGTCGGCGGGACAGAGGGCACGTTCATCTGCTGCTGAGCAAGCTTTTTGCTCCTGCCGCGCGGCGTAGTCTTCTTCTCAGCCTGCTTCGAGGAGCTCGAGGAGCTGGCCTGAGAGGTGCCGGGACCTCGCGAGTTATCGGGCGGGCATGAGGTGCTGGAGTTGCGGCGCGGCTGGGTGCGGCGCGCGAGGAGATGATTTGCGCTTTGAAGAGCCCCCAGCGGGCGGGAGCTGATGGCGGATGAGGAGGGCAGGGCGCAAGTGGAGCGCGCCACACGCGCCAGAGAGGGTGAGAACATGGCTGCTCTGCTGGAAGTCGTTCAAGTCGACAGCCAACAAGCACTGGTGGGATGGTCCTTCGGCGGCGTGATCAAAGGCGCATGGCCTTAAGCCTGTTCGACCGGCTTCGGGCCAGGCCGCACGGAGATCGGAGAAACCACCACCGCTCCCTGCCATCCCATCGTGACTGAGACGCGTGCAGCCATCACGCGCACGCCATACTTCGGGCCGCTGGAAACTGCAGCAAGCTCCTACGCCCAACAGCCCGGTTGTTTGCTCAGCTGTTTCATGCGTTAGAGTGTTTCATTTACGAAGATGCTACTGTCTACACTCGCATCTGGCCGTCGTCCGCTCGTAGCTATCAGGGGTGGTTGAGGAAAACCGCAGCTATGCAACTATTGCGCCCGCTTGCCACGCTTCAAGAGATTACTCCCCGAAAACACCAAACCAAGGTATCCTTTAAAATGCAGCCATTCCCGAAAAATAGGGGGAAAGAAAAAAGTACTACGCTGAGTAAAATAGTCCCGGAGAAGGAGAAAAGAAGAAAGCGAAACCGCCCGGGAAGCAGATATCAACTTTGTCATAGTCACAGTATTAGTGCATTGAGGTTGCGCTGGACAATCATGTCCTGCACCGACGCCATCGTCTTCTTTAGGAGATCCGTGTCGGTTGCTGTCGTGTAGTGGACGTAGACCTCCTTCTTCGGTGCCCGGACGAGGTTGCGGAACTTGTTCGCGAAGAACTCCTGGCCCGCCTCGATGTCGTTTGCCTTGCCGTAGTAGTCGGGGAAGTGCTTGTTGATCGGACTGTTGCCAGCCAGGATCTTCTCGCGGAACAAGTCAACCTTGTTGAGGAAGAGAATCAGGGCCGACTTCTCAAAGTACTTTGAATTAGAGATGGACTCGAACAGCATAAGAGCCTCGTGCATTTGGTTCTGTTGGCGGTCGCGTGATCAGCATGAGGTTGCGGAAACGAGGGGGGCAGGGCCAACATACGCCATTCCTGTCCTCTACCAGCACGTGGTCGTATCCGCTAATGGCAACGAGAAATAGCACGACCTGGACGTTGTCGAACACGTGAATCCACTTCTTACGCTCCGAACGCTGGCCACCGACGTCGAACATACGATACGTCAGGTTACCTAGATCGAATATCGTCTCAGAGATACCGGTCGTCCTTAATCTTGTGCGCAGAATGTCCTGGTCGGTCGGCAGGTAATCCTTGGCGAAGAGGCGGTCGATGTCTTGGAAGTAGCTGTGCGGGTCTTGGTCAGCGTCGGGGGGCGCAAAGCAGGTCGCAGGTCCGACGTACTAGCTGAGATTGTCGTGCAGAGCGTACTCGTTGCCCTTGAGAATGGCCATCTGCACGTTCTTGTCGTCCCAGAGCGCGGTGAAGGCATCCAGGAATTCCCTGGGCATCGAGTCCTCGGGGCCAATCTCAGGCTCATGGTTGACGAGCTCGGCGAAGTTCTGGTTGGACAAGGTCAGCTTTCGCTAAGCGCGCAGCGCGAAACCATTGGGTGCATACAGAGCATTCCGGGTTATCGAAGGGCAACGCCTGCTCGGTCATGGCGCTGAAGATGATCTCGAAGGCATTAATCAGGTTGTTGAAGATCACGACGCGCCATTGCTTCCGCTCGGACTTGGAGAAGCCTCCGGCGTGGATAACGCGCATCTGCTTGAGGACGGTCGACTTGCCGCTCTCGCCGGCTCCTGTAGGCGCCATCAGCACAGCGACACGGCGCAGACGGGCAGGGCGGCGCACCTAGCAGCAGAAGCTTTACCTCCCTTTCCTGGCGCTTCTTGTCCAGGCGCAGCTGGCGCTCGATCTCCTCATTTTTCCGGTAGGTCGGATCCTCGGACTTCTTTCCAAAACACATTATTCCAGGTGCCATGAACAGCGAGCAGCTGGAAGAGCGGGTTGGTGGCGCAATGGTGGGCGACGGGGGGGTGGTGATGGCGAGAGAGTGGCAGTCGGCGAGCGTTACGACTCGTGAAGGTGCTGGTGCGGATTAAGTTGTTAGGCGCAATTGACGAAAGATGACAAAGGACGTCGCTGGCGCCGTAGAGCGCTGGGCAGCAAGCGGGCTAGTGCCTGGAGCGACGAGCTGGAGCATGAGACCCCTAACATAGACACTGCCGTTCGGAGGACATGAGTAAGGCACTTTAACGAGCGCGAGTATCCCTGCGCAGGCTTGGCGCGCTGCTGATCGACTCAGCAGCAGCGTGTCGCGGGGTTCCCGGCACAGCTCTTGCCCGCTGCAGCTACACGGCTGGTCCGCCAGATCGCGAGGGCGCTTTCCGCAAGAGGCGGCGAGCCAGCGCCATTGCTGCTGCTCCCCGCAGCCGCGCTTGCCAGGCTGCCTTAGACTACCAGCCGGCGAGCCACAGTGTACCGCCCAACAGCTGCGAATAGCGCTAGAGTCGGCGCTGTTTCAGAATCTGGACGGATTGGTGAGCACGTCCGCGTCCCTGGCCACGCAGCAGCCGGCGAACGCCATGTCCTGCCCATTTGCTGGGCGATCTGCCTCTGATGATTCCGCGCTGCTGAAATGATATGCCGGCGCCTATAGGCTCAGCTGCCGAGCTCCCCTGGGTGTCGTCGCCCGCCCAAAGGGGCTTGAGACGTCCCGCACGCCATGCCGCAAGGCACTGAAGAATTATGCCTAGCGTGGCTGGCTGTCAATTTAACGAGAACACCGACTCATCCGCGCGCGCATGGGCTGCCCGCTGCGCATGGCGACGCCGCTGTCTCCATCGTTTGCCGCCCGTCTCTGCGGCTCATTATCCGAGATGTCGTCCGCCCTGATGAACCAAGGCCACCCCTGCCACACGACGCCGTTGCGGGCGGGAGAGCCGCTGGGGCAGCTGCTTTCGCCTGTCGCTCATAGTCATCAGTGCGTGCTGCTTCCCCAACGGGCCTCACCACGAGTCTGCGGCCCATCTCGGCCGGGCTTGCTGCGCCGCCGTGCTTGGACCTGGGTAACAGCGAGCCAACACCCGTGGTCCCACTTGTGCTCTGGGAGACCGGCTCCTTGTTCGGGTCTTCTCTCCGCCGCCTTGGGTCGTCCATCTTTTAGGTGCAGCGCCCTCGTGGGCTTGTAAGACAAACATCGGATGATAGTGGCCCGCTACTAGCATCGGCACTACCTCGTGGCTGCGCCGCCTTCCGCCTGCTTACCCCGTCCGTCCTGTGAGCCAAGGGTTAGCACAAAGAACCGTCCCACGGGGCGGCACGGATAGCCCAGCGCTATACCGCAGGAGCTGAGCCCACAAGTCCACCACCGTATCGCGAACGCCACGGTTGATGACGTCGGAACCATGGACGGACAAGCGCCTACCTACTAGAGCTGAGGTGTTTGCGCACGGTGAGTCTCTTGCGTGCGCTCGGCAGCCATTGGCAATAAATCTAGCCTCGTGGGAAAGCTTGATGAGCACTGTTGCCATTCACGGCGCCTTACACAAGTGTCCGCTCACCAGGCCCTAAGATCTACCCGCTTTATCGCGATTAGTCTAGTACGTCTGACGCAAGACCCCGCGTCACCCGCTCCTTGTCTGACCATCGGACTTGAGATCAAGCGATGAACCTTAAACACTGTCTATCCCAGAGCTATTGACCCCCCTGATTTATGCGATCAGTTGTGTCCTCACTCGGCATGTATAAAACGCTTCTTATAACACAGCCAGGGTGCCTTTAAGCCAGGATACGCTATATGCTTGCTTTGTCAGCTGATCAGAATCGTTATGAGTGGCTACTTCTTTATTTAAGTGTTCAAAGTCAGAGCAATCAATAAGCTTACTTATAAACGAGCATTAAACATTTCTGAAAGGTATAAAAGCATGTCTCTCTCTTACTTTACGTTTAAGGTGGCCACTATGTCCCTACTTGGCCGTTTTAAAATGATGTCCTGGATTATGTGTTTCTCCAAATGACCGGTTAGTGTTTAAATATTTTCCGAGGGCGCCTGTATGCTTAAATACTGAACTATCAAATAAGCATACGTCCAGTTTCAAGACACTCAGATCCCGTATGAATGCCGCATTGTCACTCATGTTACAATTATCGCACCTTGTAGAAATAGCAAGATTGCGTCGTAGCCCTTGGGTCTAGTGTGAGACATCGCATACCAGGCTCAATGCACTTTTATCCACGTACAATCAGGACCATTGTACTCCGAAGTAGACAGGCTTCATTGTTCAGGCAGGCTAGGAAGTGCAGCACATGCCAAATTTTCCGACATCAATCATCTTCATGCAAACCATCAAGCCCAGGAGAGGGAAGCATGTAGGGCAGATTATCGGTGTGATTGGGGAGATCATGATCAAGCAGTGCTTGAATAAGGCGGGAAGTTATCATCGGTAGGCTTGTTGACGGTTGTGTGCGGTGCGGCTGCCAAAAAGGGAAAGACCCTGAAGTGACGGGTGCCTGCTGTTTTTGACAACACCCAGCACGCGTCCTCGCCGTCGCATTCCTTACGCGCCCCAACTTCCTCACAGCACATGCGCTCCAAGCTACTTGTCCACATTGACACGGGCGCTTGTCTGCGCGTCTGACTCACCTTTCACTCTCGGCCTCAACATGGCGACCATGTCAAATGAAAACGACCCTCCCGCCTTGGTGGCTGAGCAGCCGCAGAAGGAAGATGCTGACCTGACCAGCACCGAAGTTGTTGTCTATGAAGAGCCCTCTCTCGAGCTCACTGAATTCGATACCACGCCGGATGTCGCGAAGGCCTACACTGACATCGACGGAAATCTTGCCACGGTGACCGATCTTCTTGCAGAAGCTATCCTCGGTGGTGGATCCTTCACTGGCGATGAGATCAAGGAAATGCTCGACCTCATTCGCAGTCAGTCTGTCGAGTTCTTCGAATTGGCAATGGATGCCAAAGAGCACACCGACAACGTTATCCACGATATCCAGCAGCGCGCTCGTCAGTACATGCAGCAACAAGCCATGTACATCGCGAGTCGAGAGCAGCAGCTCGGTCAGACGATTACCGTTCAGCATAGCACTATCCGTAATCTGCAACAGCAATTCTCCCAGGTCGTTCTGCAGAACGGTCTTCTGCGCGGCGAGAATTGCGGCTTGAACAACCACAACTACGTACTTCGTGAGAAGCTCACAAACGTCGAGAGCTTCGCTACAAACCTACAGAACCAGATGCAATTGATGCAAAAGAACCATTGTGAGGAGTATGAGAAGACCAAGAGCTCCAATGCAGCCCTGAAGAACGAAATGAAGGTGCTGCAAGAGCAGCTTCGTAAGGCATCATCGACGGACTCCAATGCAAACCTGCAGGGCCAGAAGCACTTGTTACAAGAGCAGCACAAGCGCGAGCTTGATGATCTTCATGAGAAGCTCAACAAGGAGAAAAAGGCGTTTGAGCTTGCGAAGAAAGACTTTGCGGGTCACAAGAAGAATTTCGAGGGTGCGAGGAAGGAATACAGGCAGCGTCTGGCTACTGCCGCAAAGACTATCAGCGACATCAAGCAGCGCAACGAGAACCTCAAGAATGATGCCGAGCAGGCGGTGGAAGCTGCCACTAAGAACTTTGATAAGACATGCTTGGTGAGTCATTCCTGCTTTACGAGGTCGGTTCATTGAGTATTTCGGCTAACCAAGTGTGTACAGGCGCTTGAGGATGCAAAGAAGCTTCGCATCGAGAACAAGGCTCTGAAAGATAAGATGAAGGAAAATGAGAGCAACGGTACAGAGCTTGTTATGTCCAAGCTTCGGGAGAAGGATGCGTTGAGGAAGCATAATGCCTTGAACGACAGGAGCCAGGAGCTCAAGAAGACGCTAGAAGCTAAGTGTGATGAGGCTAAGAAGCGCGAGATGGAGGCAATGGCAAAGCGTGATGCTACCTTGGCCAGACTTGAGAAGCTCCAGATGCAGATGCAGGTAGGAAACATGTCACCCACCAAAGACTGTTCGCTACTGACACGGGTCCCAAACAAACAGATGCAGCAGAAGGCGTACGAGGAGCTTAATGTCAAGTACAACGACGTCCAGAAAGACTCAGAGTACTTCGCTCTTCTGGCTCAGGTGCGACACAAGGCAGGGTTCATGATTGCTCAGAGTCGTTACCGCTTACCTTGGTACAGGAGTCGAGCGTGCGCGAACTCGAGGCCCTTGCTGAGCTGAGGCGCCTTTCGCCCAACACGGACGGTGAGGACAAGTAACGGGGTTCCATAATGGGGCACAGACTTCTAGGTGATGGGGTTGGAAAGTGTGCTGGAATAGTGGTCCCTGCTCAGTTGGATGAGGCTCAAAGCGATCATCAGCGGAGCGTTTGCATGTTCATTTCGGCATCCAAGACATGGAAAATGATGCGTGGGCTGACGTAGGTATCGTCATGGGTACAAATTTCGGGAAATTCCTGGGGAAATTTATGAGCATGGATCAGCCCGATGCACGGCGTCAATCTGGAACGGTCCGCATTCAACGTGGTGATGAAGCTCGAAATAGCAAGCGCTAAATGCGGCAGGGATGGCACGCCATAGGGTGACGGTTTGCGCCATTTCTGCAGATTGGGTTGCAGGGACACGCAACACAGTGGCCCGATGGGCGCAGGGTTGCATGGAATGCAGCTGCGCGGTGTGGAGAGCAGGGGTGGAGAAAGCGAGAGGCGGTGGAATTGCGTCGAAGGCCGAGCAGCGGAGTTAACGGGGATGGCGATCTTCAGATCTCCCACTTTCGGGCCACGGCCGGGGCAGGGCTGAGGGCTGGAGAAAGATGACGCAGCGGCAGAACACGAGACGGGCTGATGAACGTGATTTCAGCAAGCGAGGTTCGAGCGAGGCGACGCGGGTGAAGGCTTGGCTCCGCTGGATTGACGCCTGAGGCGCAAAGCCAGCGCTGGTCTGACACACGTGGTGCAGCAGGGCGGAGACAGCCGGAAGAGGCATTTCTTAATAAGCTTAACAAGAAGGTAGGGCGCCACCAAGGCTTCGCCGGAGTGCTGAGTGGTTGGACAAGGCGACCGGTCTGCTCGCCAACCCCCACCGTCGCCGGAGCCGGATGGCGTCGACGACGCGCGTGGCATGCGGGGAGGATTCATCCTTCACCGCATGAGCCGCTGCGCATATTTACGCGCCCCGCGGCCTCCAGACTGCTCATCAGCTCGAGACGCGCGCACTCGCCCTCTCCCTTACGCCTTCCCGAAAGATAACGGAGAGCTTGCAGGCTGCTACTGCTTGCGCCTCAGGATAACCGCCGCCGCCGCGCATTGCAACCATCCGCTCGTATATCGATAGTCTCAACGCTCGGCCCTCTGCCAATCTGTCTCGTGGGGCAGAAGGGGGACGTCTTTCTCTGTTTACGTCTAGCCCTGCCGCCTAGAATCCGCTGATCGCCGCGAGCTAGGCCAGAAGGTATCGCCGAGGAAGGGCACCAGGGAATTCCGAGAAAAGTAGCCATGGCTCCAGGTCGTGACGCTGCCGTTGCAACTGAGGTTCCTCCCGCCGCCGAGACCCAACCTCGTCAATCTTTCCTGCGCGTGCGCACCCAGCTCTGCGAGGACTTGACGCTGCCTGGCCTGCACAAAATGCTCACCGAGGAACAGCGGCCGCTGCTACAAACGCCTGTCAAGGCCCACGACAACTTTCCTGCCTGTATGGTTTTTCTTAATCAGAACACGTACCTTTTTTCTCTCTTCCCACAGCCCTTGGCTCTCTTAAGAGCGCCTTGTGAGAATTAATCCCCCGCAAATATCACCCTCCGCCCCCGCTTCCCCCACCAAAATCAAAGTGTTCTCCCCCGTCAGCTGTATTGTCGTCAAGATTCGGTTCCTCTTTTGAACAAGAAAAAAAAAATGGGTTCGTGCCACTGATTCTCGTGCCTCTTTTGTTTGCTTTCGTGCAAATTTAGCCGCCAATTTCGCGCTCGCTCTCCGCAAAGAAGACAATGCCAGGCAGCACCAGATTCCGCAGACCATCGCGCACCGTGGCTACAAGGCCAAGTTCCCGGAGAACACGATGGGCGCGTTCAAGGGCGCGGTTGAGGTCGGAGCGCACGCTATTGAGACGGATGTGCATCTGACGAAAGATGGCGTTGTGGTTTTGAACCATGTGAGTTTCTTTTAATTTCTTTGGTATTGCCTATCTTCTTTAGTTTGCCTGTTTCTTTTTTTGAATTTCCTTGCATTGTCATAACGGCAGGCGGAGCTGTCTTCATGGCTGAATTTTCGCGCGCACTTTCATTTCGAGGGTTCTGGGGTCATCTTTCAGTCTATTCCTCCTGCTGCTCGAGGCCGGGCTTGAATTTGAGCATGGAATGTGGGTGGTGTGCTGATCTTTCCCTTCTTTCGCGGGATAACAGGATGCATCGTTAGAACGCTGCTTCGGAAAGAAGAAAAAAGTCATCGATTGCGACTGGGAGTACCTGTCGACGCTGCGGACGCTGGCCGAACCGCACGAACCCCTGCCCCGGCTCAGCGATTTGCTCGAGTACATGGCCGAGCCAGGAAATGAGCACGTATGGGTGTTGCTAGACATCAAGGTACGTTCCTGGCCTCCCAATGAGTTCAGGTAACATCAGCAACACGGAGCATGGACTGACATCCGTGGGCTCTACAGAAAGACAATGACCTGGACGACGTCATGCGCCTCATCGCCGAAACCATCGCCTCCGTCCCGCCCTCGCCTTCGAGGCCATGGAATCAGCGCGTGGTGTTGGGCATCTGGGCGGTAAGTTTTCTTCTTTCTCTCTTTTGTTTCAGTATATATATATATATATATATATATTAACCCATCGATCAAACAAAGGCCAACTACCTCCCCTTCGTCTCGACCTACCTCCCAGACTTCCCGCTCACGTACATCTCCTTCTCGCTGCCCTGCGCGTGGTACTTCCTCGCGCACGTGCCGCGCATCTCGTTCAACCTGTACGCGCCCATCCTCGTGGGCCCGCTCGGCGCGGCGTTCCGGCGCAAGGCGCAGGGCGATTCCAGGCCCGTGTTCGCGTGGACGGTCAACAAGGAGCGCATGATGCGGTGGAGCATCGAGAAGGCGCTCGACGGCGTCGTGACGGACGACCCGAAGAAGTTTTTGGAGGAGTGCGAGAGGTGGAAGGGGAGGACGGACCAAGTCGGTGCTGCCAGGAAGAGGATGGATGAGGTGGAGGGGTGGGCGTGGAAAGGGTGGGGCCCGGCGGAGGTGCTGGATCTGTTGAGGGTGCAGCTGTTCGCTCTGGTGTTGACGCCGGTGGTGGTTTGGTGGCTGAGGCCGTGGGGCGCGGTTAGGGAGGTTGGTAAGATGCAGAGGGATGTTTGAGAGGGGGGTTTTGGGATAGATAGATGATGAGATGAGGTAAGAATCGGTGGTTTCTTTGAGCGGTCACTCTGAGTGAGGAAGCAAAGAAAGAGCAGTCCGGATTACATGATCTGAGACTAGGGGTTTGGAGACAGAGGGGGAGAAACCGCTTTGAGCTGGGTATAGGTAGAGCGGAGAGCCGGCTAAGTGAATGAATTTCTCATGTCCACTCGTATGCACAGTACTTCTTCAGCCAAAGGCCGTGACTTATGGTGCGCCCTTTCCCACTGAGTCCCCAGCCAGGGGGGCCCGGAGCGTTACGGTAGTCCAAGTCTGGTTCTTGAGGAAGAGTACAGTGACGCTCCTGCCTCCGAAGGATGCGTTTATCGCTGAGATCTCCTGCCTCGCGGTGCAAAACAATGCTTCACGCTGTCATTGCAACGCTTCCACGTTCCAATGTCAAGTTTCGTATCAAGTGGATGACAATGGACCACTACCCAAGCAACAGATAGGCAAAAAGATGCGGCTGTTACTCTACGCGGGACTCGAACCCGCAGCCTTTAGATTAGAAGTCTAACGCGCTACCATTGCCTATGACGATGTTAGATGATGGTGTTGAGTGAAAAAGGGGGTAATACATACGCCAGTAGAGCCGGTATTGGCGTAATTGGTAATGAGTCAACAGGGTCTAGCTATATATACCGTTAAAAACTACTGCCGACGTTATGTCAACCAGCGGCGTGCAATGGAACGTGGAGGACTATACCAATGTGGTACCCCCCTAAGGGGTCAGCAACGCCGAGGTTCAAATTGTAAAATCACCTAAGATGCCTTCAATCGGTAATTTGAAGATATTTATGGAGACCGAGGAGGCAGCATTTGAACGAGATTGCGTTAGAGGTATTGCAATTTGATACGGAATTTGTTTGAAGTCTGGCCAATAAGGGCCAATAAGTTATCAGCTTGTCTTCCCTTCGGACGTGACTGGCCTCAAAAAAACGCGAGAACCAATCAACTTTTCGCAGTCCCATGATCCTGACACAGAGGAATGTAAAAGGAAATGCAAGGTAGAAATGCAGCCGTAATAGGCAATTGAAAAAGCCGACGCATTGTACGGTATCCCTGTCTGGGCGCATAAACGGATTATTTATTATCCAAACCTCACACCACGCAGACACTACATGTTTTCTCCACAATCTAATCCCGGGATGGTTGCATACCTGGCAACGACTTTGGCCATCAGCTCTGCTGTGTAATGTTTAATGCTTGTATATTTAACAGTGTTGAACGTAAGACCAGGACCTGCCTACTAAAATAAGTTATATAAATACAAAGTAAGAACAAAAAAACCCTCTAAATAATCCTAATCTGCTTCTCATTCCCCGGAAACTGCTGGGCAGCGCGCCATCCACCAGTGAAATGGCCGACCCTCTCAAACGTATCACCCCCTCCGTCCGGGGTCGCCTGCAACACGAGCCCCCAGATACTCCCGCTGGGCAGCAGATTGCCGTGGCGCTTCTGGCTGGTGAAGGTCTGGCAGGTAGCGGCGAGGAGGAGCCACAGCTCGGGACGCTTGGGTGCGGCCGGGCTCAGCGGGGCGCCCATGGCGCCGCTCATGCCGCCGCCGCAGTCGAAGAAGATGCGGCAGTCCTCGGTGGCGTCGTAGGGCAGCATGAGGGCGGCGAGGTCGACGAAGGCGCCCGGACGCAGGCGCGAAAAGGGGGCGCCGGGAACGAGCGGCTCGACGACGCAGCGGAAGTGCGAGATGTGCGACTCGAAGGTGGTGTGGCGGTTGGCCTCGAAGGCGATGGGGCCATCAATGGACATCCACGACCACGAGGGCGCGCGCCAGGTCGGCGGCAGGCTAACACCGCCCGTCGCTTGGGCGCGCTTGGCGTCGACGGTCCAGCACAGCTCGTGCACGAAGTGGCCCTTCCACAGGCCGGCTAGGTAGGCGTCGTTCAGCGCGCGCTGGAAGTAGGCGGCCAGGCCGGCCAGCGCGGGCAGCTTGTCGTCCGGGTACGTGAGGCGGCGGATCGAGTAGTCCTGCACCAGGAATTCCCAGATGCGGTAGAGCTGGTGGGCGCGCGTCTGGGCCCGGCTGAGCTTGCCGCCTTCGCCGGGTGACGAGGGGTCGATGAGGAGGAAGGAAGGCATGGTGGCCGTCACGCCGGGCTGGATGATGCGGCCCGATGGGCATAGGCGCATGGTTATCAGGCCTGCCGAGGCACAGTAGGCGTTCCAGTCGCGGCCCCACGCCTCGCCTGTGAGCGAGTTGTAGACGAGCCCTTTGTCGTGGCAGAAACACTTCCACACGACCGAGTCGTGCGTGTAGATGAGGACGCGCGGCGAGAGCACAACCTCCTGCAGCGTCCAGGCGCGCTCGTACGGCGGTTCTCGCAGCGTGTGGTATTCGTTTCGGGGAAAGTTGTCCTTCTTCGGCGTCAGGAGCATGCTCCCTTTCTCGCCGCTCTCGCAGCGCAACGTCAGCGTCGCCAGCGGGTTCCAGAGGTTGTCTGCCTTCAGAAAACCTTCTCGACAACTCCGCGCCCGCGCCGCCACGATGGTGACGTACGAGTTCTGGAACGTGTTGTGCATGCGCGCCATCTCGTGCTCGCGGTCGTCCTCGTCATCCTGGATGATACACAACGCATCTATCCAGATGTACTTCAGGTCCAGCCACCGCGCCGTTTTGACGGCGTCCAGAAACATCCAGGGAAGCTTGGTGATGGCTATGTCGTCCATGTGCTGCGCCACGTTGCTCTTCGTCGTCTGCAGTGGCTCTGCGTCGCCGCAGCAATAACTTAGTGCAGCATACGCGGCATGGGCCTTGCCTCCGGTGTTGATCAGGCGCAATTTTTGAGGCGCTCCGGAAACGTCGATTAGCCGGGTCGGCACCGTCGGATTCAGAGCGCAGCAATGAGCCGCATCTTTCTCAGGGAGCCGCTCATCGCACGACTTGACCCAGCCTTGGATCATCTGAAAGATAGTCCGTGTGCCCCTGTCCGACTTTTGCTTCCGGACAGGCAACGCCACGTTCAGTTTCGCATCTTCAATAGAAAGTGCATGTGGTACACTAATGGTTTGTACTTCGCCCAGAGGATCGCCTGGCCCAGTTCGTCAGCCAAGTAGCAGGTGTAGAATGAAGGTTGGCGCACCATCGAGAGTTCCTACGTCGAACTCTAGTGTCCGAGAGAAGACGGTGTCGAGCCGGGACACCTGCAGGACAGGCTTGATGATCTTGGTGTCGTTTTGCAATCTCTTCTCAAAAGAGAACTGGAAATGGATCTCCTCGTTGTCCTGCTCGTCTTCCTCTCTGCGCTTCTCGTCATCCTCAACTTGGGCCTTTTTCTGGTCCGCTTCCAATACCGTGATAAACAGTAGCCGACATAGTTTGCACCCGGCCCGCGCCGATCTCTCCAGAATAACACGCGCTACAGAGTGTCTGACCCCGCTAAAGCTGGAGCAGAGCAGCGCCCACGGCGAGTACCGGCCCTGGTTATGCGTGAAGATCCTGGAACAGAGTATGCAGGATTGCCTTGATGTTGGACTCATAATCCGAACGAGTGGTGGCTAGGATATAGAAGGGAAAGTGTGAGATCAGGCTTCAATAGGAGAAACTATGGTTAGTATCGAAGGGGGAGGCCGCGCGCCTTAGCCGAGAGCTCGGGCCAATCAGAGGCTCCATCCCTTCCCAAAATGAACACGCTATTACGCACGGAAGACGTTAACAGGCAGGAAATAATATAAGACATCGGCGACGGCGCAGAATGGCCGGCTACGCAACTATCTCATACAGTCAATAGCAGCAAAGCATTTGGGATCCTTATTGTCCGCCGCCAGATGTTCTACATATTTAAAATCGCAATGCCGAAATATACCCGCTCTCTACTACCACAAATGCTCTTTCCCTTCTGCGACCAGGGTCTTGTTCAAACAAACCTTAATACTTGAGAATAAACAGCTCACTACAGTCGTCGCTGGCTAGCGTGAATCAGCTTTCCTTTGTATAGAAAGCTTATCAACTCCCCAAGGAAGCAGATCCCAGCGGGGTTGACCTATCACATTGGCACAGTCATCCTTTCTTCTGGATCCTTGCTATTCTCCAGGTTTGTGTTCGAATGAAGCGTGAATTCCAAGTGTGATTTGTGGAGAAATTGCAATGCTGTGTATCAAGGGACCACAACCCTGGGATCTTCGCTCTCGTCTGACATATATGCGATGATCATGCACACCACGGCCATGGTAGTCTAGGCCTGTCTGGGTAAACAAGTGGCTCCAGGAAGCTGAGAATTACTTTATTAGGCAATACCAAGACTTGAAACGCCGTCAAGAATTGAATGCTGGCAACCGGATGTGAACCAGAGAGCCGCTGGTCGGGAATTTGGTTGCAAGGGCAGCATGGGGCGCGCTTAAGTCCGAGCCGAGCCCCATTTATCTGCTGAACGCGTGGACGTCACAAGGTTGGAGAACCTATCATGCCCAGACATGGAATTCTAGCCCCCAAATCATTGCGGACCATCCGCTCGAAATAGAAATCCATAGAGTGCCACATGCAGGCATCTTACGAAGGATCGTTGATCGGATGTTGGTCTCAGGTACACCGCCAACGAGTGTTTTAACACTGCTCTACCTCCTCTCGACTCCACTCGAGCCCCCAACAAAACTCCTCGAGCCCGGCTACAGACACAATCCTTGTCTGAACTCCAATCGCCATGACTTGCTACTACCCGGACGGAAACACTATCTCAGATGACGTGCCATGCGATTCCAGTGCCGAGCAGTCAGCATGCTGCGGCTCGGGGGCAACCTGCATGATGAACGGCCTCTGTTTGAATTACGGACTTTTCTCTCGCGGCTCCTGCACCGACTCGTCATGGAAAAGTGATGCCTGCCCACAACAGTGTACAGACTGTAAGAACAGCATCATTTCCTGCACACGCCTTTCTTTTTGCTGACCGTGCGGCTCCCCCCAGACAATCCCTCCGAGGGCGCCGGAATCAAACTCTGCACCCGCGCCTCAAACGGCGCCTCGACATGGACCTGCGGTAGCCAAGACTGCGACACGGCCGAAACTTTCAAGATCACCGCCAACTTCACCCCCATGGTCGAAACTGCCACCTGCGACAACACGACTTCTTCCAATGCGACGTCGTCAGGCTCGGGCGGAGGCTTCTCGAGCGGACAGATGGCCGGTGTGGGTGCGGGCATAGGAGTGCCGCTGCTGCTCGCCTTCCTGGTCACGCTCTTCCTGCTGCTGGGCGAGAAACGGAAGAGGAGGAGCCCGATGATGGATGGCCAGGTCCAGCAGCATGCTGCCATGTTCGAACCCATGAGACACCACCAACAACCGCCGCCGGCTTGGAACAACGTGGAACTCGACACTGCAGGCGAAAGGCAAGAGCTACCCGTCGATAATCCGAAGCGTGTATGAGCCTTGAGTTGTGTTGTAATTACGTTTTTCTTTTTTCAATCGAGATACCACACGTTTATGTGCACTGACAGACTCTTCCACTTCGGTGTCTTCTCAGAGACAATTGAGAAGCATACATGCTGCGAGATGAGAGAAGGACCGAGTGGTGTTCTTGCTGAGCACTTGGGAGAAACCACACCCTGGCCGGAACTGTTACACGTCTTAAGCGGACTTGGACACAACATCTTCCACGTACGACCATAGGTCGCAGAACGCAGGGCTTCCCGTCCGCTCAGCCGTACTTAAGCTGCGAACCGGCCGATTAGTACTCAAGTGGGTGACCATTGGGGAATCCCGGCTGTTGTACGTTTTGCTTTTTGCAGTTCGTGCGTAGTTGTCGGTCCGAGCGGCCTTTTTTTTTTTCTTATGGACCCTGATGCTGGCGGCTTGCCCATTTCAAGGTACTGGGAGTAATGGCGAATCTCTCAGCATTTGCTGAGAATTGCTGACGGGAATTTGTTATGCACGTCGAATGGGCGCGAAGTGTGTGTGTGGAGCCAAAACAGAAAGATGGAATGTTGTAAGCGAAGCGCTTGACCTGGAAAGGTTACAACCATACTTGACCATCTTTTTTTGTCGAAGGGATCAAGAGGCAAGAGGCAAAGAGAGAGGCAAGAGGGTATAGCTGAAAGCTGTGTGGAATATTGGAGACAGGCTGGTGTTTACAAGATACCGTGTGATTGCAAAGAACGCTCTGTCACATTAAATATCCATATTCCATCGCAGACAACTTCGATCAGGTGCCTGACAAGCACAAGGCACTTCTGAACTTCCGCTTTCTCAGATGTGTTCTCCAGTCCATCACCTCCAGCCACCACCCAAGTATTGGTCCAGTATACTGAGTCTCCGTTTCCTTGTGATCGTTGTGACTCCAGCCGACATGATCAATTTCGATCGCGGATGGCAGCTACCGAATTGCTATTATGGTGTAGACAAGGGTCATGAACGCTTGGTGTAGTATTCTGCGACGAAAAGGGAGATGGCGACAGAATTGAGCAGTAGAGCGGGAGCACGACCTTTGCGCCAAATCAGCATTCAATTCAAGCCAGAGAGCCTTCCGTCCGTACTTTCTGGATTGAGATCCAAAGCTGCACCGCACGCACGCCAACGGACAGGAATCTGGCGAAAAGATCGGGGGGTCGCTCTCGGTTTCGCGATGTCGGCCTTGGTCCTTCCTCGGGGTTGCGCGCTGCACGGGTGCCTCCGTCACTTCCCAGCTCTGTCCCGGTTAATCCTCACTTCCCTCCGAACTCTGGCAGAGCAAGCACAGCAGCGGACCTCGATGTGGAACGCTGGCAGCGGCGAAAGGTGTGGGTTTGTGAATGCCTACACCGCCGCAACAAATCGCGCTTCATGTCAGCACTTGATGCAAAATCGCAGGGCACTTGCTCCAACACAGTACCATCCATCTTCCATCTTGCAAAGGCCGGTTGCGAACACTCGGCGCTGCATAGCCTGGCGAGGCCGTTGTCCGTGATCCAGGTGTTGCGAACTCTCTCTCCCCCGCCCCTGCCGAGCAACCCTTCCCTCCTTCCCGCATTCGACCGCGCTGCCCCCCACCGCCCCGACACTCCTGCAGTCCGCAACAGCGGCTTCCTGTTATGCTGGCCGAACGCCACTTTCTCCATCCAGCGTGCAGACGCACTGACCATTCGTCCAGGTGGTATTTTAGGTCGCCTTCCGCTCGTCCTGAATCTCTTCTTCTTCTTTTCTCCTCATACCACCGCCCTGGTGCAATTTTTTGGGACTTCCTTCCTGCCCCCCCTGTTGTGGAGGAGCAATGCTAACAGAACAATTTGCTTTGTGCGCACTAGGGTTGTGTCCGGGGTCCTGGTGATCAAGAAAGCCAGAGACCTGCATTGGCTACCGCTGCATTGCACATCGCAGTCGGGAAACCTTTGTACGAGCCCGACGTCGTCGGAGCAATTTTTGATCTTCGTACAGAGACGGGTCTTTGACCTCGATCGACGTACACAAATTTCTTTTTTTTCGTTGACGCTTTCGCCTTGAGCGGGTCGTTGAGGAAGAATTAGAAAGTGAATCTGTGATGTGGTGTTGTTGTCAGGTGTGAACGTACCTATTCGTTGCCTCTTTCCTCGTGATTGTGCCCGATGGCGGTAGCATCGTCCGGTGATCCAGCTCCGTAGTGCTTTCGGATTCGACAGGTATCTATTGTGAAGAAGCTTTGCTGACAAAACAGGATGACTGTTGCCGGCCACCAGGGTTCTGACTGGGCTTTTCGTAGCCAGGACGGAGGAGTCACCGAGGACTCCTGAAGATTGCAAGACCATGCAGACATCGGGCACTTATATACCCATTAATGACACTGTATGATGGTTCAGTAGGGAAATTTTTTCGCGGTTTCGCCTGCGCTGAGCCACGGTCGAGCAGGTTGCGGGATCCCGGGGTGTGCAGAGGGTCCAGGAAAGCCGGCTACCGCCCGCTTTAGATTAACCATCCTACTTCGCCTGGCCCGCTAGCCCTCAAGGCCCACATCTACCTGACAGTTAGTATCTCGGGCGAGCCATAGCCGGTTTTCTTGAGCTCAAAGATTAATCGTAAAAGTCTGTCATTTTTCTTCTTTGTTATTCTTTCCAACCTCATAACCATCGTCATTGGCGTGAATCAGAAACACCAAAAACCGCCGAGAAAAACAAAAGTAGAAGAGACGGACGCAGAAGAAGAAAATTCCACCAACAACCAGCAGCCCCGTCCTCCACTAAAGTGGCTCAAACCATGTAGTATCCATCACGGCTTCACCCCCACAATCCCATAAGTATTGTGCGGGAGCAGGGTAATAAGTGGCACCCCTTTACGCCCTCACCTTAGTCCAATCCATAACCTCCCTGCGCACACCACCCCTAACACCCCTCCTCATACTCCTCACCATCATCTTCCTGGCCGACGCCGCGCCAGCGAAGCCGAGAGCCTCGTTCCACGCGTCGGCGGTGCTCTGGTCGCGCGTGCCGAGCGCCTCGATCTGGGCCTTCGCGTCCAGGCACGCGGCTTTGGCGTCGTCGGCGGCGTCGCACACGTTGGTCAGCTGGTCGCAGATGCGGTTGGTGATGATGTTGGGGTTGAGCGCCTCCTGCTGGCCCTTGGCGACGAGCGGGTCAATCGCCTGGAACGTGAACTCGTCGGCCGGCCGCCCGTTGAGGCCGCCGACGAACTTCATCGTCGGCGTGCACTTGCCGAAGTCGAGGTTCTTGGAGCTGGCGGTTTGACCGTTGCCGGCCGAAGAAGAAGCAGCAGCAGCAGCAGCAGTAGACGAATTAGAGTTGGCGTTAGAAGCAGAAGAAGAGTTGCTGTTACTGTTGCTGCTCTGCTGCTGCTGCTGCTGCTGGTCGGCGTTGGTGTTGCAGGAGGTGGACGATGAGGAGACGTCGGCGGCGGCGGTGGCAGCAGCAGCGGTACCGGAAGCAGAAGCGGAACCGGCATTGGCATTGGCGTTGGAATTGGCGGCATTTGCATCACCGGCAGCACCAGCATTGCCATTAGAATCCTTCGTCGCGAAATTGGTGAAGCCATTCTGCTGCAACAGGTCCGCAACACTCAGTCCCGTCGCATCGAGCGGGTTGGCTCGGGTCTGATTAGACAAGGCATTGGCGACGTCGGCACCATCGACGTCCGGGTCGACCAGAGGCGTGATACCGCGCAGGGCAGCCGACGTCGGCAGCGTCGGGTCGGAGCAGATGGTCGGTTTGTCGGTGTTGAAGGGATTGAAGTTTTGCTCGGCAGCGACCATTCCGATGGCCGCAGCCATGGCATCGGCACCGGTGCCCAGCTCGGCCAAGATCTGGTCGCCGCGCTGCAACTTGTCGCATGGGTTGGCGGCGGCGAGGAGATCGCTGATAGCAGCTCCGGCGATGGTCTGAGCTTGGCCGGGCTGGCCGCCTTGGACTTCGGAGATGGCCTGGATGGGAACCTGCTCTTGGCCGAAGCTGCGAGGGCCTTGTCAGTTTGGAGCTTGTGATATGCTGGAGCTGTATACTAACCGAGCCTCGACCAGGATGGCAAGGTAGGCAGTGAGTAGAGTCTTGGAGAGCATTTTTGCGGAGATGATAAGGTATAATAGGTAATAGGTAGGTTGTTTATAGAGTAATTTTGAGAAGTAACGACCGGCCGGCGGATTCGATGATGCAGAATGAAAGACAGAAAAAAGAGCGATGTGGCTGAGATCGGAGCCTGTTGATGGTGGAGTTGGTCATGGATTCTGGATTATCCAGCCATGATATATAGTATGCCAGCTGGCTAGGACTCTGCAATCTAACTGATCCAGTGCTGAGATGTTGCACGTCTACGGCGAGAACCGACGGCGGCCCCTGTCAGGACATTGTCCAGACTCGACGGCATAATAGTCTCATGTGTGGTTTCCCAGAGGACATTGGGAAATTGTCGCCGTGTCTACTGCTCTCAAGCGGGGCGCACGCGTTCAAAACGGAAAAGGGTTGGTTTTGGTGGTTGGGGTCGGGTTTTGCATGGAACCGGTGATGTCTGATTCGGGTTTCAGCGCCTTCACCATTCCCGCAAGAGGCAGTTTCGCAACCGCAGCCGAGCGCCTGATGAGGCACCGAGACATGACATTATGCCAAGCAGAAACCGATTTGCGACTTAGAGTTTTCAAGTTTTGCGATATCGTGACATGATTGATGGAAAAGGGCGGTGGTGGTGATGTTTTGTGGTGGCCGAGCGGCCGATCGTTGTTCCTACATCATGCCGGCAACCGAACAACCCACGCTAGCCCCCATCTTTACTACGACACCCGAACTGCTGCGACCGCTCTAATTTCCTCACGGGCCGTAGGAAAAAGCACCGCGGAAGAATCCTTTCGATGGTACTGCTAAGGCTCTGACGGGGCCTTCCGACAGCGTGGTTTGCGTGATCGTCAACCTCTCTTTATTTAGCCATCATTGCCCTCCCTTATGCGGTAACATCAGAGTTTGATGTGCCGACTTTGGCCCTTGACTTCTCCGCGCCGATTCGGCGATGGCTAAGCGCCTTCGTATGGCATTTTTTTTAAGCGAGCTTTTGATCCGCTGACTGCTGCGCATTCCTCTTTTTTGCCGACGTACAGGTCAAGCTTGGCTGCAAGCTTGGCCGTGAGCTTGGCAACGAACGCATTTCCTAGCCCCGGCAAGCGTGGCCCAATATTGAGAGAACGCTCGGAGTGCTTGAAGATCTGGAGCAAAGAGATCCTTTGATTGGTGCGTTGTTGCCTTAGCCTTGACTCCTACCATTAAAGTCGCCAAGACGTATTCTCAATGCGATTTGCCTTGGCATCGTCCTGATTATGGCAAACTAGACGGCACTATGAGGTCGCCGTCCGTGGCCTTTCGACAGAGGTCCACTGCGCGGTACGGTGTTGGAATAAAGTCCATGATAGACGGCCAGGAACACTCGGTTCCGTCTCAGCTGTCACAAGAAACTCCGATCCTCCGGTCTCTCCACCGTCCTTCAACCCTCTCTCCGCCTCCTCGGCCCAAACCCCGGGATCCCTGTCCTGCAAGAATTCTCAAACTTCCGGGACCCACCCCTGATAGACAGCTGTACACCCTGGCCCAAGCGCTCCTGGATGCTCTTCTTTTCTTCCTCATTCAGCGCCACGTGCGTCTCCCTCACCGCCCACGTATCATTCGTCATGCCACGCCCCGGATCCAGCACCTCAAACGACAGATGCGGGTTCTCCCACTGCGAGAAATCGGGCGGATTGAGACAGGCAAAACACCTGGTGAGCTCATGAAAACCGGCAAGCTCGACGCGCTCGAGTCGCGGCCACTCGGCTTGCTTGTCGGTGAGCACAGGCAGGATGTGCTCGTTGAACAGCGTCCACAAGGCGGGGCGGCCACGCTGGCCGAAGGGGTGCGAGCGGTTGGTGCGCCAGAGCCGCGACCTCTCGGCGCGGTGTTGTTCGAAGACGAGCGAGCGCAGCGTCGGCCGCACGGACCGGATAAAGGTGGCCCATTCCTCGTAGCGCGTGTCGTCGAGGGAGAGTCGTTCCCAGTGCTCCCATGGGGCGTAGGTGCGGATCTCGAGGTGCGACAGCTTGTGGCAACGGTTGGTGAGAGAGCGGAGGTGGTTGTGCATCGGACCGGCGAAGGTGGTGCTTCGGATATGATCCTGGGGTCCTTGGTCCGTGTGATGGATGATGTCGTATAGGCTCATATGGCTGGGGAAGGATGGGACGGGGTCGGCGAATTCTTGAAGGTTTATGGTGGACAGAGAGACAAGGTTTTCCGGGATGATATTCTCCAGGATGGCGGCAACGAAGCGGGTTGATGCTTGGCCGACAAGACGAACAGATGTGGCACTAGTAAACAAGGGCGGCGGAGGGCAGGTCTCGCGCAAAGACCTCAGCCATGCAATGTCGACCGAAGTGACTTTGTTAAAGGCCAGAAAAGTGTCCCAGAGGACTCGATCAAAACCGATCGAGTCGAGGCGCTGCAGACCCCTCTGTTCCCATATTTTCATGGCGACAGGCAGCTCAGCGGTAGTGCCTACCATCGGTCTGTGATCCTCGGATTGGCCGACGGGGGCATTGAGTACGGACCAGTGAAGTTGGCGGACATGGCTGCCATATTCAGGATGGTTCTTTATGGTATGGATCAGTTGCTGTTGGCGAAGCCAGATTTCGTCGTCGAGCGAGACCCGGGGACGTTCAGCAAAGTCGAGGGGGAGTTCGAGGACGATGGGCGAGTCGGGGCCGAGATCGCCATCAAAAGGACCGTTGCTTGCAAGCTGCGAGGAGTTGTGGACGCTCAGGTCGACTGTGCGGTAGATTTCTTCAATCTGCAACGGTGAGCACGGAAATGGTGCGCCGGGAAGATTGGAAGACTCACGCAGACACTGTGGAGCTGGCGTGTTGTTGCGCTCAGCGTGCAGCGTGAATGCTGGCCGCAGTGTTGGGCGATGAGGTGCAGCACCTCAACGGGAAGCTCGGTGAAGACGGCCATGGCGGGAGTGGCAGCGAGAGTAATAAGCAATGGCGGGGTTGGCATGACTGAGGACAGCGGTTTCGGCCGCAACTGCGCTAAGATAACCTTAGATAAGATCCGAACCTCGGCATGACGTAGTTACACAAGCTCTTCCACATTCGCCCTCAGCGTCTCCTCCAGTCCCGTGAACCCCGATCTCCCCAAATCCTTCAGCAACGCTTCCGATCTATCTCTCCCCTCAATACGGCTGAAGCTGCGATCCAAGCCAGGCATGTCGTCCGGGAATGTCTTGTCCGGAGCGAACTTTCTGAACAACCCTAGCCAGTCGTTGAAAGTGTATGTGCCAGCATACGCGAACATGCGCTCACCGTCGACGTCAGGATGGACCAGGCCTGCAACGTGGAGCAGACCGACGTCTTGAACGTTGACAAAGTAGACTAAAATACCCTTAGAAGCAAGCCTGCTACGATCCGAGACTGACTTACATTGAGACATGAACTCCAACCCGGCGAGCTTACCCAAGAAGACACTGACTGGAAGCCCTGAAGAACCCGGATGACCTTGCTTCTCTACGCTCAAGGAGCGACCCAGTATCATAGGAGGGATCACTGTAAGCTGCGTCAGTCTCTTTCCTTTTTGCGCCTATGATTGCCCATTACCCGTGTTCAAACCAAAGTGCGGCTTGTGCTCCTTCATCCATTCCCAAGCCTTCTTCTCACTGAGCACTTTCGAGGCCGTGTAGACAACATGGCCTTTCTGTCGATCCGTCCATGAAACCGGCATGTCTCGCACAAGCTCAAGAGCTCCATCGTTGTACTCGTTCACTGCCACCGGTCTTTCGGGGACGTACGAGCCCATGTCCCTGACAACCACAGAAGAAGACGTCAAGACAACCCGCTTTACGCTCGGCTCTTTTGCCGCAGATTTCAGCGCATTGAGCGTGCCAGTGACTGTGGTATTCATCACCGTCTCCACGTCGGCATCCATGGTCATAACAGCTGCCACATGAGCCACGCCAGAGACGCCTGTCATCATGTCAATATGCTTCTCGTCACAGCAGTCCAGTTGCTCACCTTTGACGGCCTCATCGAAAGCACCCTCCAGAACCATGTCCTTTACAGGAAATAGCTCAAATCTGCCCGAGCCGTATTTTTGTTCGAACAACTCTGCAAGCCAAGCTGCCTTCTGGACGTCTCTGACCGATCCGC
The DNA here is from genome assembly GCF_012971845.1 of Lasiodiplodia theobromae. NCBI lineage: Eukaryota > Fungi > Ascomycota > Dothideomycetes > Botryosphaeriales > Botryosphaeriaceae > Lasiodiplodia > Lasiodiplodia theobromae. Next base: position 540,490 of record NW_023336366.1, on the reverse strand, counting down.
GGACTCGGTAGCCGTAATCCAGAAGCTGGTCGGCGACATGGGAGCCGACGAAGCCGTTCACGCCAGTCACCAGGACGGTGGCGCCGGGAGAGATGATAGACTTGTCAAAGACTGGCATTTTCGATTCGAGGCGAGGGAAAGATTGTTTGAACCCCTTCATCCCGGGTAGCGGGTATTTATTTCCATTACTCACTCTAAGAAACGCACGTCCCTCGCGGATAGGGCTACTGAGCAGCCAATGAAGCTACTGCCTTCATCAAGCTCACAGACTCATGGATGCGCATCTTTAGAGTTTCGAGGATCCGAAATATTCGCAAACACTCAACTCAACCTACTCTCCATACACTTCATGGATGAAAGCCTGCATGGTGTTTCTTACTCACGGCAACCGGATTTCGTGCTTCCGAACAATCGAAAACGTAGAGGAAAGTGAACAGCCCCAAGGCCCGTGCCTCGGATAAGGTTACTTTTTTACCCGATGTCTATAAAGCTCACCTACAAGGGGCAGCCTGTACGAGCCAAATACGAGTCACGTGTCACGACAGGCTGCAGAATATTGAGCCTCCCAATCCCCAATGCTCTCCTTATGTGGGCAGTTGAAGCAAATTTCCTGACGTACAGGTGGGTTCTGACATCTAGACATCGGAATCGGCTGACCTTGGCTTTTACAGAACACGGGACAAAAGAGTAGACTCCTCGATCTCCTGCGATATCGCTTTGCTTATACAAAACCCTTTGATCTTAGAAATCCTCATATAATGGGCTCTCTTATTTCCTGTTTGAACTCCTCGTTTTTTGCTGCAACCCCCACCTTATTTTGCTACTTCCCCGCATGACGTAATAGGCCCAGCGGTAAGCGAAGGAGAGGAAGGTAGTTTGCCCCGCTCGGCATGATATGATTACCTCTGCTTGCGGCTGGGAATCCTCTTCATCACCCGACTTCTGCAGGCGCCCCTGCATCAAGATCTACTTCCATCTCGCCATGGTGTACGACTCGACCATTAGCTTTACGCTCGACACGATATGTCCATGGTAAGTTCTCCCTGGTGCCCGAGGCGCAGCCACGGTTTGAACGGGCCCACAGGACGTATCTCGCGCGCCGCCGGCTTCAGCGCGCTCTCGAGCAAGTGCGCGCCTCTCAATCAGATAGCGGCACCGCGTTTACTATCAAGTACTTGCCATACCAACTGTATCCCGAAGCCACCAAGGAAGGCGAGGATAAGTACGAGTGGTACAGGAAGTCGCGATATGGCGACAGCGAGGAGAAGATGAAGATGTACACGACGCTCATGAGCGCATATGGCGCCGATGCGGGCATCAACTTCAAGTATGTGCTCTTTCTGGTCGGACCCGGACATAGCTGACGCGAACACGATGGGTGCAGATTCGGCGGCACGGTGGCGAATACGCTGAACGCGCATCGCGTAATCCAACATTTCCAGGAGAAGAAGGGTCCAGAAGTGGCCGACAAAATTGTGGAATGTAAGCAGCAGCTCGGCTCGGCCCTCAACCCGAGTTTCTTCGCATTAATAACCCCATCCCGGCATTCCACGGCAACCCACGGCTTGGAGCTAACGGCGGGCCGGCCTGCTAACTTTTCTTAGCATTGTATAGCCAGTACTTCGAGAACGAGAAGCATCCGAGCGCAGCCGACACGCTGCTCCGAGCGACTGCCGATGCAGGCATTCCCGAATCCGAGGCGAAGCCCGTAATCGATGACGAATCCGAAGGCTTGATGGACGTCAAAATGCTGATCCGGGAGCAAAAAGGAAACGGCATTGATGCTGTTCCGCACGTCGTCATCGAGGGGCGCAGACGCGACGTGACGCTCGAGGGCGCACGCGAGGTGGACGAATATGTCAAGGCGCTGCAGCGCGTTATCAAGGAGAACGCATGATGCGTCGATCAATCAATGTCCATTTTCGCGCGGAATCGGTAAGGCGGCTGGTGGCGCGAAGGAGCAGCCAACAGCCAGCAGCCGCGTTCGTGCTCGCGTTGAGCGAAGAATGCGAGTTTAGAGTTCAACCATCGGCAGACACTAAGCGGTTCCCCACGTCTGGCTGAGGAACGCCTCTTTTTCGCGCCGCATCCCGAGCCCCACCGACTGCCAGGAATATATGTGCCAAGCGTGCGCCATCTTCTCTTGTTTGCTGATCCGCCCTCTCCCGCCGCCGAATATTTGAGTTCAGCCATGTATGATATTTACTGCACATAATCTTTGCTTGTCACCATCGTCAGCTTCACCTCTTCCTTCGCTTCTCCACTTCCTCACCTTCACTTCTATCCTGCGCTCCAACTGAGCCGTGACTCTTCATCGTCGTCAACTCAAGACCACGACAGATTCACATCACCATATCTTTTGCATTGGAAAAGCTACAATCAATCCTGACCAATCAGGTCTCCCCCCTCACTTGGTACACCCCAACCATGGAGTACGTACTGTCATGTTCCCCGCTCCATACTCCCAACCAAACCAGATGTGCGACCGCTCCTTCATTATACCTCATCCCGAAACCCTAACCCGGCTCCCCAAGGCCTGATCCCCGTCTGACCATCACGTGCCTGCTAACCAACCACTGCAGCGCATTACCACCAGCTCTCTCCTCATCATGCCCGACATCATACCTTTATACCGAAGAAACCGTAGCGACAATAACATCAACATTACAATCAATACCCTCGACATTTCAAGTCTCCTTGGCCCTTAATAACAACACCTACCTCGCCGCCACCAACTTCTCCTCTAACAGCACCACGCCATTATTATCACAACCGACAACAATACCGACAACAAACCCATGGCAACAATGGTCCTCGTCCTTACCTACGTCTCTCCTCTTCAACACCAACATCCTCACCCTCCTCCTTCTACCCCTGGTCATCCGCGAGATTCCGACCATCATGACGACAACGCTGGATCCACTACTCGACTACGTCTTCGATCCGTGGAGTTGGGGTTACTTTCCTGTCTGGTGCGCCGAGGTGTGGCGGTTGCTGAGGGATGAGAGGCAGGCGTTCGTGTCAGGGTTACACGCTGGTGTTGGGGAGGTAGAAAGAGTTTGGAGGGAGAAGGGCGTGGTGGAGGTGGTGGAGTTGAGGATGGGGGGAATGTGACTTGTCCAGCTGCGAGGATGCGATCGAGGACGAAAAGCCCTGCATTTTTTCTGGCGTCAAACTAAAAGTCATTTGGGAGGGATTGAGATTTTTCCAAAGCCGGCGTTCAAAAGCGGAAGGATGGTTTGGTTTGCAATACTCAGGAACCCGTCGTTCTATCTACCGGTAAATACCGGTCATATCCGAATTACTACTGAAATGCGCGCATTTCGATTCAGACCTGTACGTTTTCCGTCGGATACGCGGGACCTCGGATATATCCTCCCAGAACCCGATAGGCAAACATTGGAATGCTCGTACCACGAACCTGATTTGAGGTACATAATGTTAACCGTCATTACCGGACTCACGTGCTTCTACCCACTACTGGCGTAGTACTATCTGCTTGACAGACGCGGCGGAGCGTGGAACACCAAACTTGCGATACCCGAGCACGGTGCAAATCATACGTTACTAAGTAAGCTCCCGTCCGTCGTACATTGTGCTTCCGGGATTGAGCTACTTTTCTTAAAAAAGCAAACGGGGCCTGTACTACCCACATGTGAGAACAGAAAGCAAGTATCTAGTATATGAGGGCCAGAAAACTCCAGTGAACATAATCTTCAAGCTTGCAACTCCTTTGAAACTCTCTCTTGGATTTGCATACACTTTCTGAAGCGCCCAGCCATGCATTTGATCCCCCTCCTCCTCACCGCTCTCATTCATTCCACCTTGGGCGGGATAATCCCCGTGCAGACCGCACTGTGCCTGCGCCGCCAAGGTCCTTGCAGCAACGAATATCCCGACAAGTAAGCAAGCTAGGGCGCTCTGCAAGTAGACTTCAGACTAACCAGCTTAATCATAGCCCCAAACTTTTTCTCGACCGCTACGAATTAAACGCCATGGCCCACAACCGCAAGGTCGAATCCTTCTGTATGAGGCTTGAAAAGTGGGGAAAGCTCCAGAGAAGACCAAAAACTGAAAGGGTTGAGTTCTGGCGCTGCTACGATTACCTTTCTATCCCGGAGATCTATCCCGAAGACGAGGAGCCATAATATGGTAAGTTTCTGGTCTTTTCCTGGTTTATGCACTTTTCATCTTGTCTCATTCTATCGAAAGAATGAAGTGCTGCTTCGAATAGGGTGTACTAAGTAATGTAGGCTTGACAGTATTGGTGAGAAGATGGCGACATTTCAGATGCCGTTGATTGGTGGGATTCCTATGAAGAATGGGAAACGTGCCGCTGAAGAAAGCCCCGGGCAAAAAGCGGGGCTCTGGGTTGCAGAGTAAAGCAGCGGATTACTGGGGACAACAGGCGGATCGGACAGAGTTATTCGGAGCCCGTGAGCAGCTAGGAATCAAGGGAAAGAGTTTCAAGTGTATGAGCTGGAGTGTTCGCCCACGCATCTTAAAGAATTTTCAGAAATTTTCTCCTAGAGAGATTACAAAGACTTCATTTAAGAGAGAAATTGGGGAATTGTGAGTCTCGGTGCCAACATTACAAGCTTGCAGCTGCACCCAGACTGGTGGAAGGCAATAGGCTAGTTATCTTGAAGAGGCGGTGACACTTTTAAGCCTTTGGCGTGAATTAAGGTTAAGTTTAACTATGTTCGTATCAGTTGCTTGTCGAGAAATGTTCCCTGCTGTCTACTGTCTGGAACTTTGCTGCACTGGCTCTAATGCCTAAACTTTTTCTCTGTAGAGGGCTGGTTCCCAGCTCATAAAGCCTTATAAGACATCGTATACACATTTTCTCTTGTAGTAAATGCCAATTCTGGCAAGTAGTATAAAGTAAACGCTTGAGAATTAAACCATTTCATTATATTTCTATAAAAAGGATGTGTGTAAGATTTAATAGTTCTTGTTATAGTTCTCTACATAGTATTATAATTCTCTTAAACGACTGCTATATAAGCTCTATAAATTTGACCGCCGATATTCTTCTTCGAATAGTTCTGGTCTAGAATTACAACATAGATGCTTTTTATTTAGCCCAAATCTATTAATGAGCTTAGAGGCGGGTGGCCGCTCTGCTGGATATTCGTCTATTCTTTGTGCCGTAGCGGAGCCCTAGTGCATCTTAAGCGAATATCTGACTTCTTTCCTCTTTCTTTTTTGAGGAAGTATCGTACAGATGGAATGTTGGCGCAGAATGAATTTGTTTTAGTGAGCTCCTAGAGGTTTAAAAGATCCCCCATCTCTTACAGAAAAGTGGCTATAATTTCTGCAAATACATAACCAAGAGAGAATAAGCCAGCCTTGAAGCCGCGCATCTCCTGTAATGACACCTTCAGGGCACAGTATGTTGGTGAAAGGGCCTTAATGGAGTCTGATTTACTGTTCGCTTCGTATAACTTTCGTTTAGCAGTTGTAAAGTTCACATTCCGCATAGAGGATGCGAAGTGCCGAAAACAGCAACTGGAACCTCCATAAAAGCTCTCGAGCAGGGTAAGTGAGACTGACATCTTTGATTAAAGCAGAATATAATGTTCATCAGATATTTCAGGCTTCGAGTAACATTTTAAGTGGAGAGTAAGCAAGTGAACACAACTACAGAGAACCAACAAGGATGAAACGACAGCCAGTTCCATCCACTCGGCACCATCGAAACCCCGCTCACCTTCCTTTATGATACCAATACGGATACTCCTCCAGCCCATCAAATTGCCAATAGTTGTCCCCCTTATTCCTACAATACTCAATACCCACGACGCAATACGGGCGAACGTCCTCGTTCTTGTTCGGACTTTTGATGCGATAGCGTTCGGTGTCGGTCCCAAAAACGCTGCACGTATCGTATTCGATGTTGTGCACTTCATACTCGACATACGGTGTGCGGGCCCACAGGCAGACGGTGTCACCTGGTCCGCCCGAGCACTCGTGTGAAACGCCGGTGGACCAGCTCTTGGCGACGCTGAAGCCGGCATCGATCCTGGATTTGGCAATCGGGGGGTTTGTTAGCATGCCGCCCTTTTGTTCTGGTTCCGCTTTCGGAAAGGGTCGGGCTCGGTCAAATGGAAGTGGAGATAGGGAAGGAACAAGAAAAAGGAGCGCTGATAGGCGGCGGGGTACGTACCTCTGCGCGGGTATGATCGACGCGCTAAAGCTGACTTGGATCGTCTGCTCTTCTTCATTGGCTATGGAGCATTCGTTGAATGGGTCGCATTGAAGGGTATCCGTCACCTGCTCGTGGTAAACGACGTCGCGAGGGCTGCCGTTGCCGACTTTCGTTTTGGTTGTTGTCAGCAAAAGTAAACATTTCTGCAGCGTGATGAGATATTTTATTGTATTCTCAGGAAGGGGCGGAATAGTTGTCTACAAACTCTGTCTGCTTGTATGGCCAGCACTGACGCTTCGAGAGTGTATCATTGCCCATAGCTCCATCTTGTCTACCGATAGCCATGGCAGTGGCGGAGCCAATACGGAGTATCATGAGGATCAGTGTCCAATGCATGCTAGGTGGTAGCTTGAATGCACTCGATTTGTTGACTGATGAATAACACGTTGCCGAAGCGAGCAGCGTGAAAGCAAAGAAAAGAATATACTTGTTCTCCTTTTATAGGGGCATCTGCATGGTTTTTTCCAAGCACAGCAAGTGATTCTTTCCCGCTCGTGAGGTGATTTTGAGGAGACCAAGCAGCCGTAAACTTCCCGCGACGTAAACTCCGAGAGTGTGTTGCCTTTCACGAGTTTTGGTTGCGCATTGAAACTGGTTTGACGGAGATATCTTTTTTTGGCATGTTTTCTGTGGAGTTGAGGTGGCCTACGAGCGTATACTTCGGAGACAAACGCGGACGGGTTCCAATATTAGTAGGCTACTGGTCCATGATACCTTCAGTATCACTGACTAGCTGGCATTCTTGCCTTCTTTGCTGTTTCCTCTCTCCGAAAGGGTACGGGCATGTTCGTGTATCCGATATTTCAGCCTTAGTAGTAGCCGCATGTACGTGTTGCACAGTCAGATGCTTGACATCTCCCTACTAGTCTGTAAAGGGAAGTAGCTCCATCTCGTCATACTGGTGGGCATCAGAGCCGAAGGTTAGCTCGAAGAAACAACCGAGTCTTGGAACAGAGGGCAACTGTGGCCCTCTAGAAGAAATACCCATCTGATACACAGAAAGACAAACTTACGCTAGCTTTCGGCCTTTGTAAGTGGTCGCGTGGGATACTCCGTGGTGATCTCTGTTCAACATTGCTAACCTCCCACTTACCAAAGCTTTCTCATTCGAGATTCGTCCTTTCATGCTCCCGAAAGTTTGTTGGGAAGCCGACTTCAATCGACCTAGCTGGAGTTTTGTTAATCGCACGCACTAAGCGGCGCAATGACTTCTGCTCTCGGCCTCCCACATGGTTCAGGGAGACTGCCGACACCGACACCGACATCGAGACACTTGCGCTGATATTGTATTCGAACCGTTAACACTTAAAAGTACCAAGTCGTAAAAGCTCATTTAGAGCAAATCAGGGTATACATCACCGCTTCTCTTTCTCATATCTCCAACCAAAATTCCCAATCCTGATATCCAATCCTCATCCACCCCTTATTTACACCAAATCCCAAACCGCAATCCCCTGATAATTCCTAAACCCATACCGATCCGCCTCCCACATCTGCCTCGTCACGCCCCTGCCACTCCCCTCCGGACCACCGTGCCACTTATCACCCGCGCACGCCATTATCGTCTGGCCAGGAGCACCCAACTCGACCCTCTCGACATCCAGCCACCAGAACCGGCCGTCCGTGTTCATGGGCAAAAACTGCTTGTTCCTGCCATCCCTGCCCTCGATGGCCAGGAAGAACATGTACGGCCCACCCTCTCCCAGCGCCTCGCCATCGTAGTGCGGGCAGCGCTTCTCCCACTGGAACCGGATGACGGCAGGCGCGGCGGGGTCCGGGTCGTGGATGCGGATCTGGCGCACCGCGGGCGCGAAGCCCGTCTTGCTGAGGCCGGCCGACACGGCGAAGCCGTACACGTTGGCTTCGGGGGCCGCGGCGATGTACTCCTCCCAGGGGATGCTCGGGCGGCCGTCGTTGCGGAAAAAGTACGCCGGGTTCTCCGGGAAGTGGCGCAGGCCGAACTCGACGTTGTCGGCGTAGAAGCACTCGGGCGAGAACTTGCGCGTGTAGGCCTGCGTGCCGCCGTCGATGTGGCCCGCGCCCCAGCAGCAGTCGATCAGCTTCCACTCGCCGCCGTCGATGCGCACCGCGTTCCACGCGTGCCCACACGAGAAGGGCGGCACGGGGGCGCCTGGCGCCAGCGGCGAGTAGCCGAATCCCTTGCCGTGCCCGCCGACGACGACGGCCTCGAGCCCCACGGCCGCGGCGAGCGCGGCGAAGAGGCCGGCGTAGCCCTCGCAGACGGCAAGACCGGTAGCAATGGTCGAGGAGGGGGTGCTGGGCTGGACGTTGTGGTTGAAGAAGGCGGCGGCGTTGTAGTTGATGTTGTGGTGAAGCCATGTGAAGAGAGCGCGAGCTTTGTCAGTGGGAGATGGGAAAGGGTCAGTGAGCTGGTGGGCCAGCCAGGAAATGTCGTGGGAGGGAATGGCTTCGCGGGGGAAGCGCGCAGCATGCGCATCTACAGCACGGAAATCACGGCACTTGAGGCAGGAGTTCGTGGCGCCAGGTCTCGGCTTGCTGGCTTGGAGCGCAGCAAGGTCAGGACGAGAGCCAACCGGGACTGGAGGCGGCGGCGAGGCAGCAGACTGTTGGCCTGGGCGACTTGTAGGTAATGGCGGTGCCTGCTCCGTACTCTTGTTCATACCCCACTCGAGGGCTGATCGTCGGGGCTTGCGCTCCACTGCTGAACCATTTTGCGTTGTGCTAGGACGCGGCGGAAGACTTGGCCTGGACGGGAGCGCAGGCGGTTGCGCCTTGGCATTATTCGAGTGAGAGCTCGAAGTCCTGTTCAGGTACTTGGCGCGCACTGGATCGTGTCTAGCAAGCTCCGCATCCTTCTCCTCCTGTGTCTTCTTGGGCGGCAGCGGAGGCAGCTTGGAAGGATCGAACAGCGGCGCCTTGACGCGGTTCGACGACACAGCAGCTTCGCCGTGTATTGTGCCTGACGTCACGCTTGTGCGACCCGAGAGTGCCGACCCCGCAGAGCGCCATGAGGCGACGGTAGATATAGACTCTTGCGATTCTTTTCGTTGTACGCTCTGCTCAGACGGGCGGCGGGGAGGCAAAGACGGCGCGTTCTGCGAGGACCTCGATGGACGCGGTGGCAGCGACGGTCTGGCCTCGCTCGCGGTTCCTAGGGACGGAGGAGGCAAGACGTGCTTCTGCTGAGTGCTGGGCTCGGCAGGCAGGTTGCCAATGGGTCTGGCATTCGTCGGCGCATAGCTCTCGGTAGGCAGGGCCACGGACTGGCTGCGATCGTCTGCGGACAGGCGGGGCGGAGGGTTCGCGGGCGGTGGGGGTGGAGGGCGCTTCTTTGCAGGCACGGGCTGGCCATAAACGGGCGGGGGTCTTCCAGTTGTCTCGTTGAGATTCAGGGCGGCAATGCGGGCCTTGAGCGAGGGGATCGGAGCTGGATCGTCGGCCATGGTGGTGGTGGCGGGGCGCTACGAAGGCGCGGGCCGTTTCCGCTGCAGCGCTGCGTTTGCGAATGAACGAGGGACGCGCGCCTGGAGGAGGAACACAGCGGGCGCAGGAGACGGTGCTAGTATAGGTCGGTGGCAAAGGTTAGTGGTACGATTTGCTGCTCCGCGGACTCCAGGCGGCAAGGCTGCGCCGCAGGTGCCAGCGCGAAGGATTACGACCGCCTGTGGTAGCGCGCGAGGCTGAGGCCAGCCAGACCACGGTTCGCCAACACAGGCGCAACTGTAGTGCAACCGCGCGCAGGATGAGCTGCCAGGCAATCGAGCGGTGCTGTGTGCCTGCATCTGTCGCATTCGACGCCTGCTTGAGCCGCCCGCCGACGCGCTTCAGCAATCCATTTCAAGTGCGCAGGTGCCCAATGGCCCCCGGGCGTCGCAGGCGTCGCAGGCGCGCATCTCATTCGCGATGACGATGCGAGCGCGGGAACGTGCAGCTCGAGCCGCGCGAGTCAGCAGCCTGTCCGAGCGCTCGAGGCAAGACAGCGCAGCTTGAGAAAAAATTCGGGTACGGCGGCAGATCGTGAAACAGTCAACTCGGCCCCATTACTTCTCCTCATGACCGAAGGTCGAGGAATGTGTTGTCCGAGGAGGCAATATTCTAGACTCCGATCTCCAAACTTCTTCGGGAACGGGCCGTGGCTCCTGGCTTTTCCCACCCTGTCGCGGACGGAACGCCGCTGAAGGCTTGTGGAGCCGAATCGAGCCCTGCCCAACAACCATTCACGTGCCCGGTTGGCGCCTGCGTCCTGAATACACCCTCCTGAGAGTACTTCCCCAGGCGGCTAATCACAGGCCTGGGCTTGTTTGGGAGTGAGGTCCTGCAGCAATCTCACGGGGCCTGGATGCCGGCCCCGTTTCCCCGTCAAAGGTACGCGGCCTTTGTAACACCTCTGTTCTGCCGTCTCCAAGCCAACCATCGTTGCCGTTCTGAGCGTGCTTGTTGTGTCACAGCAGGCGAACCTTAATCTGCTTACTCACGCAATCCAAAAGAGGCATTTTGACCATATCGGATTTTTCTTGCTGATGAGAGTTACAACATTTGCCCCTCATCTCCAATGCCCAACACCTTTGAAAACCCATAGCCAGATATGAACCAACACACGGCGAGAAAAGAAACAAGAATAAGAAAACCGCCATCCGCCCGCCGACCACCCACCACCATCACGCCGTCATATGTAGCCCTCCAATCGTCATTGCCCGTCATCCTTTCAGCATCCCACCGTGCAATTTGTCCAAACCTCGTGCAAAAGTCTGGCTCGTCCGTCCTGCGACGGTGACCTGGCCCTTGGAATACCGAAGCCCGATTAAACTTTTTTCTTAAGTAAGGAATGTTGACGCGTGAAAAAATAACTCCGCCCCTAACACCGCCCAACCCATAACCACGCTCGAACGACCGTAACCACGGCTATAAATCACATGACAGAAGAAAGGTAGGGAACGGATCGTCGCTGAGAAAGGAGGTTTGGGGAGGCGACGCATCCATCCGGACGAGTAAGTGCGCTGAAAATCAAACCGCTAGCCGCCAACGCCGGTACTGTAGACATGTCGCTGAGGAAATATACAAGATGGATTTATCTCTTGCGCTTCTTGTTCTTGTCGGCGGCTGCGGTGAGAGCGCTGTAGCCGCCCGTGCTACCCATAGCGCTGGCTGTCTCGTGGAACGTAGGTGCATCAGGGATGATCTTCTTGACGGGGACACCCATGTGGCGACCGTAACGGCCCTTCCGGCCGTTGCCCTCATCTTCGCTGACACAGCCGTCAATGCCGATGCCCGCGTCTTTGCAGCGCTGGCAAGGCCGCTGGCGGTCGCATCCCTTCTTGCTCTTCCTGCAGCGCTGGCAGCGAGGCTTGGTAGACAAGTCTTCCTCATCAGGCGCGAACGTCGGCATCGAGAGCGACGCACTCGACGTCTTGCGCGATGCTGGGGGAAGAGAAGTAGGCGAGATGGGCGCCTTTGCGACCGTCGGCGTCTTCACCTTGCTCTTGAAGCCATGGGCACGAGACTTCACTGCCTTGGTGGACAGCTTGGTCACCAGGGATCCCGCGCGCTTCTTCATCGCCTTCGGCCTGCCCATGCCGTTGTCGTCGGGGACAATGTCGTCGCTGTCGCCTCTGAACGAGTCCCTGTCGTCGTACTCGTCACTCTCGTCCGCACTGTCGTAACGGTGCAGTCCATGGTCGTGCGTATGGATCGCAGAACCAAGCGATTCCGTGTAAGCAGGGAACTCGTCGACATCGCTTCCGTCGTCACTGCATTCGTCAGACGAAGCAAGCTCAGCTTTGCCGCTCAGCGCATCGTCAATGGTCGAGGTGGAGTGGCGACCGTGGGACGAGAAGTTCGAGGCGTCGCCAAGACGCATGAGTTGAAGAGCGACGTCCTCATCAGAGATAACACTTCCGCCGATCGTAGGGTCGGGCGTGGGAAGAACACCACCGTAGGAGTTTCGCGGGATGCCTTGACCGGTGCCACGTGTACGCGGTCGGTGTCCGTGCGGCTGGCCACTGGAGGTAGCGTATGGAGTTCCCATTGGGAACCCCTGCACGTATGAAACATCCCCGTGGCTTTGCGGTGAGGGCAGTGGGTGCGTGTAGGAAAACGTCTGCTGGTTGGAATACGAGTAAGGCGATACATCATTGTTGCTGCTAATGCGTCTCTGCGGGGAAACAGAAGAGATGGACGCAGTCACGGGCACCTGAGGCGGTGCGAAAAGCGGCAATTCCTGAATGAAACACTCTTTGTTAGAGCACAGAGAACGTGCAAAGTATGATGCGTCGGGAGGCTTACCGAGCTGTCGAATTTGGCGCGCTTTCGTCGACCGCCCTCGACAATATTATCCAAGCTGATCTCTGCACTCGCAACATTGTCCCTGCGCGAGCTTGTGACGGATCCTTCACCTGCCTCGCTGTCACTGTAGTCGCCATTGAGGTCGGCGAGGCTGCCGTGCGAGCTCGTTGCTCTGCTCTTGAAGCCTGGGCGAGAGCGGGACTTGCGGTTGGTGCTCCTGGACACGCTGCGGCGACCGCGCTGGTTATCCGGCGACATGCTGCGATTCCTGGCCGATCGGGAAGAGGGTCGAGAGAGGAGTTGAGGAGGGAGCATCTGGAAGGGCTCATCGAGGCGGGTCTTGCGAGGGGAGAGAGATTGGCGAGGGGTGGGGTTGAAGTCATCGATGTCTTGCGGTATCCGGCGAACGAAGACGGTCATGTTGTGCTCGAAGTTTTCGTATCTCGCGATAAGGGTGTTGCCGTGGCGGTCCTCGAAGCTCACACCGTAGCCCTGACCGTCGTAGATGCCGTGGAAGTTCTTAACGGTCGCAACGATCGATTCCGTGGTGTCGTGCGGCCAGATGTTCACCCTCATCGGCAGGCGCGCGCGAGAGTGTGGCCCCTCCAGCAGCAGCTCGAAGCTGACATGCTTCGGCTTCGCATTGATGGTCTGCGACGGCTGTGGCCACCCGCCGCCCATGGGAATGTCGATGGGAGAGTGAGTCTGATACACTGAGCCCATTTTGTTTCTCGTGTCGGTCGCAAACTGTATTCCGTCGGATTGATGGGGGATTGTGTGTTGGATTTCGATGGGTGTTTTGGCTTGGCGGGTCTGCTTGTGGGTGAAGTCGGTGAGCAGGCTCGACACTTCCATACCAAGTATATCAGAGTGATATATGCGGTATGGAGGCTTCCGTAGAGGTCTCCGGTATTCGAATCCGGATCGTGCCCGCCGAAGATATTCGGGCAGACACCGATCCTGCCGGTGTCGCGAGGTGAAGAGGGGGTCGGTGGAGAAGCGGTCAAAGGAGGAGGGCAGTGGCCTGGGCGAAGGATTTCGTTAGCAATCTATAGTCGAAGCCATCGCTCGGTATCAGGGAGCTGGCTGATGGTGCAGATGAGTTGCTGATCAGGGCTGCCGTCCCTGGGCTGATGGGAGGTGCCCCAGGGCGGAGCAGCAGCAGCGCCGGGCGAGGAAGCCCCTCAGCAGCGATGTGCAGAATACAGAGCGCTGAATGGCCGTGAACACGGTCGCATTCGGCGCATGAAAGTATGGACATACCCTAGAGGAGAGGATGAGGCGTGGGCGTGGGAGTTGAGGGCGTTCCGTGAAGCGCCGGGTCGTCGTCTGTGGCACACCGATACGTCAGTTCGGACGGCACGATGTGGGCGGGGCGGGCAGGGCGGGCGACGAGAGGATGAGGGCTGCACCGGACGGGCTCTGGCGAAAGCGGCTGGGCACTTACGGGAGGAGTTGAGGCTTGGGGTGGGTGGTGTTGGTACAGGCTGGGAGGTCAGTCGGAGAGGAGGATGTGTGACGGCCAGCGACGCTCGACTAGCGAGTGTCAGGCGGGCCGGATGCTCAACTTATGCGCTCAACACCGCACCCCGAACCCAAGAATGCGGGTTCAAATGGTAAAGTGGGCTGAATAGGGCAGAGGCGACTCAGACGGCCATCAATTGCGCTTCACATGCAAGCTTATTCGGGAGTTTCCCATATAACGTGATGCGCGCCGCATACGGGGCGCTGGCGACGCAGCGGACGGCGACCCGGGGGCAGGCGCAAGTGCCAAACACCAAGCCGCCAGCCGGCCGCGGTCGCAGGGTTCAGAGGCGCAATGCTGCTCAGTGCTGTGCTGCGCGGTGCCCATGACACGGCGGCGCAGGCGGATGCGCTTCCTGAGGCCTTCGCGCTGGCAGCCCTCACGGTGTCCAAAGTTGCGGCTAGCCCCTCAGCACAAGCACCGCAAGCTGGCTGGGTGACATGGACAGCACGGGCAGCGGTAGGGCAGCGCAGCCAGCACGCTCACAGCGGGCGCGGCGCATACCCGTGGTGCGCAGTCTTCGAAGCCAGACTTCCCGAGCTCAGCGCAGCGGGCCAATCCGCACCAGAGCTGCTAATGCATGCCAGACAAGCTCCGTCGCTACGAGAAACGCAGCTTGTGCTAGCGTGAGCTGCTCTTCTGCCCGCGTTGAAAATCACCTATTTGTGCGGGGAGCGGGCCTTCGTCTGGACCTGCGAATGCGCCCTGCCTCCCAGCAGCGCGAATGCGATGCGAACAGCATTCACGCCAGCGGTACCTGAGTTTGCCTGGATCTCGCGGCCTGGCGCGGCCGGGCGACGGCCAATGACAGCTGCTGCCGCAGATATGTTGCGGGCGCCGGGGCGGATCGCACAATCTGAGGCCGCGCTGCCATCGACCATGCGCGCGCTCAACGGCTCCGCGGCCACGCTGCAGGACATCGTTCTGGCCGTCGCATGCGAGCGCCGAAGGGGCGGAACTAGCCAGGGACAGGCCGGGTGCCGCGCTGCGCCTCTGAGGCGGTCTTGATGGGTCTCCAGGTGGCTGCTCCACACAAGGGACTGCACGGCATGGCCCTCCCCCCAACGGCCCCGGCGATTCGAGCAAACACAGCGCGCAACGACGGCCAGCGAGCGCGCCCGGGCGAGACCGCCGCCGAGCTCGCATTCTTGCAGCTGCACTTGGCAGATCGCAGCGGACGGCGCAAGACCGTCTCTCCGCGATTACGCCGGAAGGCCTGAGGGAACAGGCGATAGTGATGCGACACGGCCCTTCTCCACACCGTGCTGCGCAGAGCGCGGAAGCAGGCCACGCGCTCCGGGAGCTGCAGCGTCTGGACGCCTGTCTGCCGCTGCGCGCGGCCGGCGCAAGTGGAGTTGGCGGGTGCTCTTCAGCGACGGCGGCATCGCGGCAGATCTGCGCACCCTACCCGCACAGCAGAGCGCCAGAGGAACACCGGGCGCCCCCTCGTGGCCGCCTGCTGCCGCCGCCGACACGGCTGAGGTCGCAGGGCCTCACTAGACGTCGGCGCGAGCGGGAGCGCATCGCGCGAGGTTCGAATCGCTTGCAGGATGGTGAGTTTTGGGAAAGCGGGTGCCGATTGACTTGATAGGCTGGAGTGGGGCGCCCTGCTGGCACTCGACACAAGCCATCGAACGGCCCAACAGCCTGCCAGCACCCTGCGCGGCTGCGGAACAGACACAGAACAGGCGTAGGGCGCGCGCAAGACAGTCGCAGGACGGCGCGCTGGCGGAGCGGCGTGGTTGCGAATGTCGAGGGGGTGCGTGCTAGGTCACGTTCCCGCGCGCCGTTGACGCATCACCCGGCGCGCGCCCTGCGCCAGGCCGCCGCCAGCGCGGGGCTTGCACCGGCGGACGACGGCGGGCGGGGGCGGGCCAAAAATCCGGCGGGCGGCAGCGGGGAGGCATGCGACACATATAGAAGCGGCAGACTGTGCGCGCGACGAGCGTGGCGGCGAGCCCGGTTCGCCAAAAGAAAAGATCGCATCGTCTGGAGACGCGCGGTGGACAGTTGCGGGGTGACGACATGCTTGGCGACGCATGTGGGGACGTGCCGATGCCGCTAGCGACCCTTGGGTTCGTTGCGCGCTGACCGTCTTTCGGCGCTGCCGGGGCCGTTTCTCCGGGCCTGGGACGAGTGGCCCGTGCGAGCGCCGACGCTCATTGGGCAGGCAGCTGCAGGGATCTCAGGGCCGTTGCTGTGTTTACAAGTGCAGCGACGCAAAACAGTAGGCGCGCCTTTTACAGCGGTGCAAGCTCCAACGCACTCTCTCGTCAACCCTCCCCACCGCCTCACCGTCCCATTGTTCCGCAGCAGCGCCTTATCCGCAAGCACTGTTAGTAGTGCTCTAGCGGCCTGACTGTGCGCCCGGCCCAGCATCCTGCGAGATCCACCTGTGCGCGCGCGCCGCGGCACGCTGCTGGTCACCGGTTGTTTGTTGTGTCCGCGAGCTCACCGTTCCTTCGAGTGCTGAGGATCGCCGACCCGATTCCACTCCACCAGCACGCTCCACTCCATCCTCGCCACTGCTAACAACGCATCGCTGCACCCTGCCACCATGGATGCGAAGGTACGTATTCTCAATGCTTGCTCGCTGCCACCTGCGCACCCTCCCCCAAGCATCGGCCTCGAGCTCGAGAGCAACCTCACTCCGAGCTTCATGCACGCTGACTCGTCGGAACCTCTCCCCACTCCCGCGCCACTCCGCCCAATGGACTTTTGTCTCAGCGAAAAGCTAATCCGGTGTCGCGAGCAGCCTCAGCGCCCCTTGCGCTCTCTGCGCGTCCACAACGAGAACAGTGTGCCTGCTGCTCCCGCTGGCAAGACTATCCACCAGCGCAATAAGTCAACGCCCGCGCTCTCGTCGCTTGCCCAGAATGCTGGCATCAAGGCTGCTGCGAAGCGTACTGCCTTTGCCGACGTTAGCAACACCACGCGCAACACGCATTTAGCCAAGGACGAGCCCGTGGCTGCTAAGAAAGACGTGCTCGCTCCCATCCAGGAAGCGACCAAGCCTGCTGCGATTCTGCGTCCCGCTCAGCGACCGCTCTCATCGATTGCGCAGAAGCCCGCCGTCGCCGAGCCGGTCGCGCCCAAGACCAGTGTCGCCGAGATCGCACCTCAACCCCTCCACACCAAGAAGACTATCCCCAAGCGTAGCACGACCGTCTTCAAAGAGAACGCTGCTCCTGTTGATGCCGAACCGGTCCGTCGCCGTGAGAGGAGCAACACTGCGCCTCAGCTTTCGCCGCCCTCCGAAAAGCTTCACAAGGTTGAAAGCATCGTCGAGAAGACCGTTGAGGAGAGCGTTACGCTTTCGAGTGAGGAATCGACCACTAGTCTCGAAACAGCTATTGCTGCTGAGGAATGCCACCAAATCGCCGGCCTTGATGCCGACCTGCCCGAGGAAGACGACGCCCTTCCTGTCACCGAGGACGAACTTGCCGAGATTTCGGAAAAGGAAAACGATGACGCCGAACAGGAGGAGCAGGATGCGAAGGCAGAGGCCATTGCGCTTGCTGAGGCAGAGAGGTTTGAAGAGTATTGGGATGAGGAAGACGAGGAGTACTACGACGCCGATGGCTACACCGGATACACCACACGTTCCCTCAGGAACAGGACCGACAACACTACCGGTGGCGTTACTGTGGTCCTCGCCCCAAGAGTCACCGCGCGCACTCGCCGTGAGCTCGAGGAAGCCGCGATGTACGTGGACGCCACCAAGACCACCGAGGACATTGAGGATGAAGCCTGGGACACGTCTATGGTTGCCGAGTATGGCGACGAGATCTTCGACTACATGAGGAAACTTGAGGTAAGATGTAAAATGATCGTCTATTTCCGCCTGATGACTCACATACCTGCAGGATCGCATGAGGCCCAACCCGTTCTACATGGACAACCAATCTGAGATCCAATGGTCCATGCGTTCGGTCCTCATGGACTGGCTGGTCCAGGTACATCACCGGTTTACTCTTCTCCCAGAGACACTCTTCCTTGCCGTCAACTACGTCGACCGCTTCCTCTCCTGCAAGGTCGTGTCCCTTGGCAAGCTCCAGCTGGTCGGCGCCACTGCGATATTCGTCGCGGCGAAGTACGAGGAGATCAATTGTCCTTCTGTGTCTGAGATCGTGTACATGGTCGATGGCGGATACACCGTCGACGAGATCCTCAAGGCTGAGCGTTTCATGCTTAGCATGCTCCAATTCGAACTTGGCTGGCCTGGTCCGATGAGCTTCCTCCGCCGCATCAGCAAGGCCGATGACTACGACCTTGAGACTCGCACATTAGCCAAGTACTTCCTCGAGATCACCATTATGGATGAGCGCTTCGTCGGATGTGTCCCCAGCTTCCTGGCTGCCGGTGCTCATTGCCTTGCCCGCTTCATGCTCAAGAAGGGTGACTGGGTAAGCATTTCTGATTCAGCTTTCCCCTCGTTCATTCGCTAACTTCGCATAGAGCAAGGCCCACGTTCACTACTCGGGCTACACCTGGTCCCAACTTCGCTCGCTTGTATCGGTCATGCTCGAATGCAGCGAACACCCTCAAAAGCACCACGCCGCTGTCTTCGAGAAGTACGCCGATAAGCGCTACAAGCGTGCATCTCTGTTCGTGGAAGCCGAGATTCAGAAGGGCTTCCAGCTGCCTCAGCAGAATCATCGCGACAGCTTCGGCACCGGATCTTGGCTCCGTAAGTGATCGCAATGATCTCCAGCTGTTGCCCTGCCCAACAGCCGTTCGCTGCATCGCAACCTTCTGTGCTTCCGCTCCCAATATTTGGGTAGCTTTTCTTTGGCATTTTGTATTTGAAGTGGAGCCGAAGCGCTATCGATTTTGGGATTTGCTTCATTTGCTTTCTTGGAGACCAGCTGATTACACCATTCTTTTCCCCCAGGCTCCTCTGTCTCCGCGCTGGCGCCTTGGTATTATACCCCCAGTGGATGGGTCGCTCCCTCGATGCTTTGAGCTAAGATTGAGTTTGCTTCCTGAAACTGGACACCTTGGGCATTGTCTTATTGGACTCGTCAAGTCGGAGTTCGCCCCACCACACGCCTGTACTCAATTGCTGAGACTTTTGCGGAACGGTTGGATACTGTCCAATCGCCCTTTGACTCATCAGTTGAAGACTGGCTTCACCACCACATTTCCTTTGAGGTTTTGCTGTTTTCTGTTTGTTGCCCTCCACGGTTCTCGCGCGTCGAACGACAGGCACAGAAGTACAATCAACACCACACAACACACAGAAAGAGTACTTACGAAGTCACGACGAGACGAACTCTTAATTCCCCCTTTAGCTTACTCTTCCCCGAATTCCCCCTTTTCACGTCTTGCGTGTCCCCTGCGTCTTTTCACTTTTCTGTTTCTTGCATTTTCCTATGTATAAAGGGTTGCGTCGGACTGGCACTGGCGATGGATAGAAAAGGTTCATTTGATGCTGGTCAGGCGCTAATGGTGGGAGGAACTCTGCCGAGGACGATTCGATACGGATTCGAGAGGAATAGTTGCTGGTCTTTTGTTCTTTTTGATTCTCTATACTCAATATGGTACGGACGGACGATTGACAACGGAACGGTGGTTAGGTGGATGGGTGGATGGGTGGTTTTGGTGGGCTTAAAAAAACGACGGGCTACTATTCATGTTGCGGACATGGCTGACGGTATGCTGCACAATGTGCAGTCGTTGGCTGGGGCTCTTTTCAGTTGAGTTACACTGGAATAACTTTTACTCAAACTATACCCTCTTATGTTCTACAATTATCCAAGTTTAAATGCTGGTGAATAAAAGGGAGAACCATCAAGTCTGATGACTTTCCGTCGTTACTTTAACTGTATTCAATTCATTTATTCCTTTGAAAAGGATCAAATTGCCATATTCGATGCATCGGCTTTTTCTCAGGCAATAATCACTTATACCATAAACCACACAGACTTCAATTGAAAGCAAGACCCAGATATTGACATTGACCATGGTATTGTCCTGATGACTAGATGCCAGGAGGCATGTAAATCCGAACGAAACGATTCAATCAATCGTAAATCCAGCTTTTCATTTCCCTCTTTCCAATATTCGAGTATGCTAGCCGCTCGTAAAATGCTGCACACGTGCCCAGAGAAGGGTCAAGCACCCAAGATTCTCAATAGTCAAAGCGTTTTATTTTTCGGCAACGGCTGCACCTAGCCCGCTTTCCCTAGTAGAGGTATCTATCTGGTCCAATTCCAGTCAAGGCCTTACTCCTTGCGCTTCTCTTGGTGCTCCATTGAGGAATGTGTGGATTATTCGTGCGCTGACACCTCTTGCAGCTTCTCCGCATGGTCATCGCACGACGCGAGGTGTTTGTGGACCCATTTCGATTGGCGTATGCTCCTTGCTTGGTGCTTTGATCTTTCTCCAGCGTGACCAGCCTGGACTGCCAGGGGATGCGTTCAACGCCGAGTAAGGTCGTGTATGTTTATGCGGCTGCCTGCGGCGAGATGAGGACTACCGAGTCACCTGTTCATGGCGTAGAGTCAGCGCATGATCGTTCCATCAGTCAGTCCACATCCATGGCTCTGGCCTCATACCTCTTACGAACAGCATTTCTGACTGCTTCTTGACCGTCTATACCATCGTCAGCCATGCGCTGGCCCAACTCGTACGAGTCTGAGCTGGGGCCATACCCTCACGACCTCCTCCTCATTTGCATCTTCCTCAACCACATATATGATCTCCTCAACGTCACCAAGGACAAGGTTGCAATGGCTGTCATATGCCTGGGTGGAAGACATTAGCTCCAAGGTTGCAGGCTGGTGGGTGGCTTTTAGGAGTGAACGAGCCCCAGAAGCTAGAGCAAAGCTTGGCGACTCACATGCAGGCGACCCTTGAGCTCGCGATCGCCTCGTAGCTTCACAAACACAATCTCATCCAGGGAAAGGCGCACGAGATCGAGAGGTTCGTTCACGGGCGCACCGGCGCCGGATTCGTCGACGTCAGCCATGGTTTAGACGTGAATGGCGGAGGAATAGTTCGTCGGGCGAGGACGGGAGGGACCGGGGTGGTCGAGCGGAAAGGAGCGTCGAGCTGCGCGGAGTGTGGGACAGCAAGCTGTGATGACGGCGGCGGTTGGTGTCCGTCGGCGGCGGCAACAAGGTCGCGGTGATTCGCACCGGCGGCGGTGCCGAGGTTCTGCCGCACCGAGCTTGCTGGTCACGGTCACCTGCTTTCGCGCCACGGGTGGGCGGGAGCGGGCGGGCGCGTTGGAACGGGCTTCGACTGGCCGCGCGCGGATGAAACAACGCACTCTGCTCTGTTTCACTTGCCGCTACGACAGCACTTGGCTTGCCCGCGCGAGAGATGGTGGGCGGCGGGTGATTCGCGCGGCGCATGCGGCGCCACGTGATTCTGCAGCAAACTTACGCCGCGATGATGATGACGCTGCCGCGGTTTCACGGAACAACCAGGACGGCCGCTGCCTTCCTCGAACCCTGCCACAGATCATTGACATCGACATCTCCCTGCCCGCCTTGTCTCTCCACCCACACTTTCTCTGCACCCCACGCATTCATTCTTCCAGCATCCCCATCCCTTACTGTCTGCGCCGACGCCATCCCACTACCCCGCCATGAGCAGCGAAGACGAGCATCCCCTCATCGCGGGGCGCCCGCCCGTGATGGACCACTTGACGTACCTCACTCTCATCGAGCACAACCTCAGCCCTGAGCTATTGCCAATGTTACACCGAGTTCTGCAGGACCCGGAGCTCACGTCCAACATCGGCTGGGACCTGGTCCAGCTTCTGCTCCCACTGCTGCCCGCCTCAGAGGATTGCTTGCAGGACATCGCACGCCTTGGCAACCCACGTGAGGTTGTTCTCAAGGTCACCGAGGCGCTGCGGCTGATCGATTTCAGCACCATCGAGCAGGAGGAGGATGATGATGAGGCTCTTGCGCGCGCCGCTGACAACGCCATCATCTCTGACGACGAGAGCGTTGCAGGCGAGTCCAGCGCGGATCATGCGGCTCCATCCAAGGTTCCTCTCCAGGTAATGCAATTCGACGCACTGCTCTCCATGCTGTCTGTGCTGCATCCGCGCATCAAGACGAAATACCCCAGCCGCTTTCTGTCTACCTCACTGCAGGCGGTGTTGAGTGCGTACGGAGATTCGGGCCCTTACGCCGGCGAGCTCACTCCTGCTGTCACCAAATTTCTGAAGACTCTGTCCGGAACCAAGCGCCCACATCTTCCGCCCAGAACGAGCAGCTTCTCCCTTGCTGGTTCAAATCAAATCGCACCAGCGCCTGATCCGGAGGCCTCCAAGGAATCGCCAGCACCCGCGGAGGATGATATGCAGAAGGCATTGCTGCAGTCGTTCGTTACGCACATTCTGGAAGATTATATGAACTCTTTTCCGTCCCTTGGTGATGCTCCTGCACTTGCCTGGTCAAGCCGGGTCCATGAGAAGTTTCATCCTGAGCGTAATATCCCGAATAAGAAGACGTTCGCAGAACGCTTTAACTCTGAGGAACCGCTCGTGGCGAGAACCGGAATAGTCGGCCAACTGGCTGCACTGTCTATGGATCTTGATATCAAATCTGAGGATCTCCTGGCTGCCATTAAGGATACCAAGCCTGAGCCTACCGGGCTGCCCACGGAAGAAGAACCGCCTGCAGCAGCAGCAGATATTCCGTTGGCAAAGACTGGTGCACTATACCTTTTCACAGCACGAAAGATCGGAGATGTCATTTACGGGCTCCAAACACACACCAAGGATCTTCCCTTGTTCCCAGACCACGCAACGATTTTACACAACTTTGTCGGTCTTGACACGGCCATGGACACTGGCCTTCATGCGGATTCGCTGGTGGACAGTCTGCTAACACTAGGAATTCTGGCGGTCGAGAAGAATCTAATTGGTGAACCGGCAGAAGACGAGGACTTCATCAAGTATCTTCAAGTCACTTCTCTTCTGGCAGCGAACAACCCGTCACCAATTCTCCGCTACCACGCACACTACCTCACCACGTCTGTCTTACGCTCCCACCCATCTGACCTTGTTCGCCTCACCTTCATCCGCGATACGCTAGAACACTGCCCCTACGAAAATCTCAAAGCCACGGCCGTGGGCTGGATGAAGGGAGAGACGATCGAGGCAAATTTGGCAACTCTTCAAGCGGAACAACAAGCAGCATCGGCTTCCTCTTCAAAGAAGACTCCCGGGCATTCGCGCACGACTTCTTCCGCCACCGATACCGATCCCGAGTCTCCATCTATCTTCACGACGCCTGTAGCTCTAGCCACGATTGCTCCTTTCCTTTTCCCTGAAATCACCCACGACCTCTCCGGCCCGTCGATTTCCGAGGCGTGGCAAAAGTTCAAGCTCAACTTGTCGTTCTACCTGGCCACACTCAACTTCTACTACCTCCTTCTTTCAGCGAAGCCGCTGCACAAGGTCCTGGATATCCCGGGTCTGCACGAGGGCAACGACGTAGGTGGGAGCTACCTCTTTCCTCTGAGGCAAGCGGCTGGTTCATTCAGGAAATCCCTGGAGGAGGGTGAATTGAAGAACGAGGAGGGGGAGCAGGGTGTTGCAATGGGCTTAGGAGATTTGAATGTTTTGGAGGATGTGCTGGATCGGGTGGAAAGTGGGGTTAAGATGCTTAATGCTGCGTAAGGGGTAGCTCTTGAGTCACCTCGATATTCAAGAACGAAGATGTTGTATACAAGGGCGGGTCCCGGGCTGTTCCTATGCGATGACTTTGCAAATTACTTCAGAACTGATTCAGATTTCTTACGCTGATGCTGTTGTATAGTTTTTTTTTTTATATCCAGTCCAGCTATTGTGCATTGAAGATCTTCAATCCACAGCGCCCCCACGTTTGGGACCAATCATACGTCAGATTGAGGGGCGGGGCTTACGGGAGATGACGGCTACGAATCTCACTCAAACCTTACTCTATTACCCGTCGCCTATCTTCACGAAATGGACCACTTACCCAAAATAGAAGGGCCTACGCGTAGCCCATTACTTCGGGTGCCGCACTTGGCGCTGCAGGAGTACGACAGAGGCGATTTCTACCGCTATCCTTCCCGGAGGTACTTCGATCCCGACATAACGGAGACAGATACAGCTGGTTGGACAGACGAAAAGGGGTACGATTTACACCAACGCACCGGGATCTTCCAGGAGTGGCTTTTCTTTGGTGTCATAAACGAAGCTTTCGCGGCTGTCGGCGTGCCGGTGCTCCAGGCAGACTTTGTTGACGGCCCCCACGTCACGACGAAAAATCTGGTAGACTACTTCAGGAACTTTGCAGAAGGGCTCCTGAAACTTCCAAAAGAAGCGCAGAAGTCGGCGGTCCAGCGTATCGAGCGGTGTCTCACGATCGCAATCCGATATGCATGCTTTCGGCCGCCCGGCGCCATGGCCGTTTCACTAGCTGCCTGTCCTGACCGTTGGCCCATCGCCTTGTCCATCACGAGTCTTGTGGAAAGCATGATGATTCTGCCGTTCGTGCCCTGGAGCGAGGGATTTCTGAAGGCCATCAGTGACCAGCGGTTGTCGCATGCTTCTGGGCTCGTGACGCGGCGGCCGCCTGGAAGAATGGAGGAGATTCTGGTAAACGAAATGATCAACGTGGGCTGGTGTCGGAACCAGATCGCCGCTTTCCCATCCATGGATGCCAGTACGGCGTACTACTTTACCAGACTGCCGCCTGTCAGGAAGCGAGATCATTCCCGTTGCACTGCCCGCCTCTGCCTGTGCGACCAGCTCCAGGGTGACTACAAGCCCCAGCATACCCCACAGTGTACCGGAGATTCCTGCACGTTTCTCGGAGTCACGCTAGACGAACTCGACCATATCATCCAGAACAACCGTCTTCCGATAATCAAGTTGGAGGAACAGCCCGGAGGAGAGGTCAGTCTCAAGTTGGTTCCCCGAGAGCCGTCGGAACGCTACTTGGCACTATCGCACGTATGGAGCCACGGCCTGGGAAACCCGAAATCGAACGCTCTCCCGAAGTGCCAGGTCTTCCGCTTACTGAGCTTGCTCAGGCAATTCGACACGGAGTGGCAGATGGCCGGACTCTGGATGGACACCATCTGCGTCCCCGTGTCCGGCCCCTCGCGGACGCTCTCCATCCGGCGCATGGGCACCACCTACCGCGACGCCAGCGCCGTCCTCGTGCTGGACGAAGACCTGCAACGCGTCGGCAGCAGCGGTGGCGGCGTACCCGTCGTCGTCGACCCGGTAGAGCGGGCGGTCCGCCTCGGCAGCTCGACGTGGCAGCGGCGGCTGTGGACGCTGCAGGAAGCCAGCCTCAACGAACCCGAGCTCGTCATCTTCCAGTTCGGCGACGGGCCGCTCGCGCTCGACCGGCTCGTCCAGGACTGCCTCACGTGCGAGCCGGCCTGCCTCGTCAGCACGCTGCCCACCAAGGCGCACGACCCGCTCCTCCACCTCGGCATCCCGGCCCACTTCCGCGCTTATGCTCGCGACGGTCCGGCTGGGTTTGCCGATTTCGAGGGCGAGTCGCCCCTCTCAGCCATCTTTCTGATCCTCCTCGAGACGCTGGCGCGCCGCACGACCAGCCGCGCGGCTGACGAGCCCGTCTGCGTGGCGACGATCGTGGATGCGGATCCGGGGTTTTTGCTTGATGAATCGGATGCCGAGCGGCGGATGGAGGTGTTTCTCAAGCACCTTCCGCGCGTGCCGCAGGACTTGCTGTTCCTCGGCGGGCCCAAGTTCGCGGACACGCCTGGCATGGGCTGGGCGCCCACGTCCTTCTTGGGGAAGGCGGGCTTCGCGTTCGTGAGGTACAAGTGGTCGACGCTGACGCCGGAGGGTCTCCCGGTCGAGGCTGATGGCGTTGTTCTTGTGGTGAAGGGAGGGAGCACTACAGCAGCAGATGTGGGAGTGTCTTTGCGGGACACGGCGGTGGCTCTGAAGGTGGAGGGCCACCGCCCCTGGAGGAGCTATCGTCTGCGGAACTGCACCGTCGTTGACGAGCAGGATGAAGAGCCTATTGATTTGCTGGCCGTCCAATGCCCGGCTTTGATTTTCCGGGAAGATGTGGCGGCTGAGAAGGCTGATTTTATGGCTTGCTTGGTTGATATTGTTGATGGCGGGGTCAATGCTGAAGATCCGATCGTTGCCCGTTTCTGCGCGCTTGTCTCGCTGAACAGAGATGAAGAAATTGGTACAGAAAATCTTCACCACGGGATCTGCTTTGGGAGGGAACGCGCCTGGATTGTCGGATAGGTGGTGCCCCTTGATCCGAAGCTTTGACCTTTTTGCACTCCAGCAATCGAGAACCATCCATATGATTGCATTTCCCCAATCCTGTTTACGCTGGTATCCACTTTCCGTCTCAGGAATGAGACATTAAAGAACATACAGCAAGCCAATATCCACTTTTCGACTGCTATCCAGGTCGATTTGCCACGTCAAGGCAACTGCATCAAATACCAGCTCAGCCACATCGCTTTTCCAGGTTTATCATCCACAGAATTTACGCGCGCGCTTTCGCGCCAAGGCACAATTACATGTCCCTGGCGTCCATCTTTAAGCGAATGAGGAGAGCCTTGCCAGTATTGCGGCACAGACAGGATTGACCAATGAGATACCCCGGTCGTGTGGCGCATGCTGTGGCGCATGACTATCGTCGTCCCCACACTCCACTTCAGCTCCACGAACGCATGATGGAGCCGTGAGGCACGGTAAGGCAGCAGTGGTGCTGTGCGGCGGTAGATGCGGATCTAGGAAGAATTTAAAAGAAGGTGTTATGTTGGTCGATGGACTCCTGCTTCACCAACCACCCACTACAAGTCTACCTTGAGAATAGACCCCAACAAGATTGTAATCACTACCTCTAACTCCAAAGCATCCGACTTAATCTGTATGTCCCCATTATATGTCCATTTCACCACACGAATGCGAACTGATCCATCACCGCAGAATCGACCCGCAAACACACACCTCCTTCAAGAACGATGTCCCCATACTGCATCCTCTGCCAGAAAGTCTTCCGCACCGACGCAGCCCTGAACCAACACAAAGAGAACGCCCCAGCGCACAAGCAAACCCACTGCGTCCCCTGCGACAAGACCTTCTCCAGCGCCGAAGCCCTGGCGCAGCACGTCCGCGACTCGCCCGCGCACCAGCACAACAAGGCCGCGTCCTCGTACCCCAGCTGCACCCTGTGCAACCGCTCCTTCATCAACGATGACGCCTTCAACGCGCACGTCCGCGACTCCCCCAAGCACAAGAACGGCCTCGGCATCATCAGCCCGGCTGGCATCTACAACCAACAGCCGCAAACCACCACCTTGCTTCCCCCTGCTGCCACTACTACTGCTGCTGTTGTGCCACCACCAGCATCATCAACGACGACGACGACGACGGCGACGGGGATGGGCGGCCGGACCATCCCTTGCACCCGCTGCCCCCGCAAGTTCGCCACCCCAGACGCCCTCGCTCAGCACATGCGCGACACGCCCTTCCACGCTTACTACATGCACCTGCCACCCGGCCTCGCGTCCGGCGACGACAGCGGGTATTTTTCTGCCACTGCTGCCGTCGCCGCCGCCGGCACCGCTGCTGCTGCTGCTGTTGTTGCGACGCCGGCTGAGGATGCGGGGACGCGGTGTGACAGCGTGATGGGCGATGATGATGTTGACGATGATGATCTCGATCATGATGACGAGACGGATGGGGTTGTGGTTGAGATGCCGGCGGCGGGAGGAGCGGATCGGGAGGAAGAGAAGAGTGGGGTGGAGGAGGGGGGCGACGAGAAGCAGAAGCAGCAGCAGCAGAAGAGAGGGGGCAGTGTGGAGAAGGGGGTTGCGCGGTTGCTGCTTGAGGAGCTGGATGCGTTGGAGAAGGAGGATGAGGAGGATGTGAAGATGCTCGTTAGGCTGCTGTTGAGGAGGCTGCGCTTGGTTTAAGTACCAGTAAGATTTTGGTCTTGATTGGTGGGGTTTAATGAGTTACGATGGGTAGAGGTAGCGTCTTGATTTCTTTGTATATATTTTCTCATTACAGTATATAGACTTCTAGACTTTCTTGTTTCTTTTATATCTCCACTCTCTATTACTCTCACGGCTGAGTGGCTTGGGGACACGCCAAATCGTTATCACTGATCCCGT
Organism: Lasiodiplodia theobromae; assembly: GCF_012971845.1. Classification (NCBI taxonomy): domain Eukaryota; kingdom Fungi; phylum Ascomycota; class Dothideomycetes; order Botryosphaeriales; family Botryosphaeriaceae; genus Lasiodiplodia; species Lasiodiplodia theobromae. The sequence goes on along the minus strand of NW_023336366.1, from coordinate 512,369 downwards.
AGCAGAAATCTCAAACACTATTCAAAGCAAAAGTGGGAAGTACCACATTAAATTTAACTAAACAATGGAAGTGCGAACATCGTACTCAACGCTGGCCTTCGTGGTCCTCACGATTCCCCCTCCTTCACCTGCCGGACCAGATATACTCCTTCCACGACCTCCGATCTCCCTGTTCAGCCTTGCGATGCTACCATCATCGCTCACCCTTCCTAGCGCCGTCAACAACTCACCGCCGCCACCGCCACCACCACCCTCCACGACCGCAACCGTATCGGCCTCCACACCATTCCCTCCAAACCGCACCAAACCCGCCTCCCCACTACTTCCCCTCTTCTGCACCACCGGCGACTTCGCCAACGCCGGAAACACCAACGCCAACTCACTCCGCCTCCTCCCCGACCAACTGCTGCCCCTGCGATCCTCCTCCTCTGACGACCCGCAGTAATACTTTGTGAAGAAACCGCCACCACTCCGACCAGCACCACCACTCGTATTACTACTCGAACCCTTCCAGCACCGCGCCGCCACGAGCAGCGGCTTGGCGCACGGCAGGTTGCCGGCGACGACGCCGACCTGCGTCTCGACGACGTACCAGATGGTAATAGCGCTGCTGTCCCACAGGAAGTCGCCGCGCGTGCCGTACGCGCCCATGTGCACGGCGCGCATGATGCCCGCGGTGCTGGCCGCCACGCCCATGCCGAGGATGAGCAGGAGGGAGAGCTTCTTGCGGATGGACATTTGGAGGGGGATGATGAGGGGGATCTTTTGATTTATTTTTTTTTTAGTTGAGTGACTATTGTGTTGGAGGTGGGTGTTTCGGAGAGAAGGAAAGAAAAAGAGAGAGAGAAGGAAAGAAAAAGAGGGAGAGAAGGAAAAGAAAGATAGAGAAGGAGAAAGTACATACCGGGATGAGGACGGCAAAGGCAAAGTCGGTGACGATATTAACGACGCTGTTGGTGTAGCCCAGGCCGTGCATGACGTGGATGCTCCAACAAGTCGTCTCGACGGTCGGGTTCCAGATGATGCGCAGGTCTCTGCATTGCAGGACGATGGTAAAGAAGCAGGCGACGGTGTAGACGGCCAGGACGACCATGATGGATATGATCAGGATCCTGTACTTCACGCCTCCGGTGATGCGCAGCAGGAAGAAGCCGACCGACTCTTTGACGAACAAGGCGATGAACAGGTAGATTGGCTGCGTGAGGAAGTTGAGGTACATCCCTGTGCTGAAGACATTTGGTTCGACGTACTGCCGGTGTCTACGGGCTTGTCAGCATGCAGAAAAGTCATAGATGATTGCCGCTCACCTTCCCCCTCCGTTCTGCACTTCAAAGATCACGATGATCATCCCGATGATGCTCAGCAACGCAGCTATACACATCATGTAGTCCTGTTCCAAAGTCAGGCCATGGTGATTAATAAGAATGCCCTCTGCGAACTCACATCCCATCCGATCTTCCGAATCATGCGAATACGGACGTAGAGACGAAGCGCAAAAGAGATCACGCTGGCAAGCACAGTCATGCCAACGGTGACTCCCAAAATGGTGGGCCCGGCATTTTCGTTTGGCGGAGGGGGGCCTTCCTGCATGCTCGAGGAACCGTCGCCCTGCGTGCAGGCGAGTCGACATCGGGTGGAAGCGGCGATCAAGCCTCTGGAAAAGGCGCAGGGTACTTCTATCATAGGATGCGCACTAGGATGCACGCGGAATGCCGTCTTCCACTCGAGTCCGACAAGGGGTCGGTTCGGCTGTCAGTAAGCGCTCGGTTGAGGCATTACTACGCGATCCAGCTCGCTTGACGTCGAGGGTGTAAGAAGAAGAGGCTAACCAGGGTCCGGAGATGAAGCTAGCATCCAAAGAAGGGCGGGTCATCACGCTTTGCTTAGGAATCACCTATCCCTTGCTAAACATTTGCTGGCACAGCGACGCGTAATCGATTCAGACTGTTGGTCATCACTGTAATCCTTCTGTCTCTCCCCATTACCCGGGTTGTCAAGAACCCAATGGGCACGGTGGTGATAGATCAGACGCAGTGAGCACCCTAAAACCGCTAAGCCCTGATTTGGCACTTGGTCTCGCCCTTGCCCTTTTCTGGTCCTCTTTCTTCCAGAGTAAGGTTCGGCTTCTCCACAAACCGAGTCCCAACGACAAGCGCTGTCGATCTCTTTGACGAAGCGGCGGGAAGGATCGCGGCTGGCGGCTCGTCGGCAAGGTCCTCCAACCGGCCCGGTCATCGCCAACGAAGCTGAGGAGTGTTCCGCATTCAGCTTTTGCGCTGTGTGCTTCAGGAATGGTGTCTTCCACCACCCGCCGCAAAGGTTTTTGCGCCATAGCACATTCGGAATGGTAAGCGTGACACATTTTGCTAACCCTCGCCGGCCCCGCTCTGCCTTCAACATTCGAAACGGGTGTCCTGGTCGAAGAACGCGTTGACTGTGTATGGAGGCGAGAAGAAGGAGCGCAAACCTGAATAACGCGACTAGCTTTCCGAGATGAGGCTGCTGAAGTTGGCTGGCCGGATACCGCAGAGAACAGGACACGCTCAGATGTGGATGTCTCGTAAAGCGGATATTGATAGACCATGGTGTGCGGGAACGGTTGCGACGATTGACGTTCAAATTTTAGGAATTACACAGCACTGAATCGGCTGAGGATGGTCGAGGAGGACATTTGGAGCAAAAGAAAGGATGCTGCCAGAATTCCTGATCGAGTATTTTGAAATGCAGCATTACTTGGGTAAAGTTGCTATGATAGAACTGCTTGGAAGTTGGGTCATGATTGATGTGTCCAAATCTGTTCAGGTGGAGATGGAAATTCTTCTTCAAAAACAAATCCATTGGGACTGTGTCATCATAGTAGCATCCGAGGCAATGTGAGCCCCAATCGACCTCCTTGGAAACCGGGTCGAATGCGGGTATGCGAATAACCGCGAGGTTCATAGTCTTGAATTTTGGGAAGCCCTTCGGAGCCGTACATTCAGGGCAAATCAGTCCATCCGCCGCATCGGTTCCGTGGCGCCTGATAGCTGCATCTCGAATCGATGTGAAATCCAACAGGCTGGAGCGAGAGAACTCCCTCAAATATGGGACTGAGTAAAGGCCCGGTATAGTTCGCATCCTCGGAATACCAGCAACATCTTCCTGAGTGAGGCGAAGCTTGTCGTAAAGCGCTTGAGCTGAGCTTTCCCAAACCGGGTTGTAGTGGTGTGCTCTGCTTCGGCATTCAACACAAAGGCGTTTGCAAGTCAAGACGTACAAATCCCCGCCGAACTCTCCACAATTATCGCATTGTGGACTGCAAAGTTTGCCGTATAGTTCTTTGCAAGTTGTATACGAAGCCGCCTCCGTAGCGATGAGCGCTCTTAGCACGTTGGGTACGTGAATGATGATGGATCCGTACTCATGAATAGAGTCGACGACGTCCCGGGCACGTTGGTTGACCCGTCGAAACCCCGTAAGAGTTTCCAGGTCCACATGCGCAAGGGTGAATTGCAGAAGCTCTAAAGGTAAGGTGTCGAGCATGCCAAGGTCGTATTGAGCCGTCTTCGGGAAGTGACCATTGTCCAGAGGACAGCAGGCAGCAAGTCCGTTCTCATCAAGTGTGTATTCTGGGCGCATGGTACCAGGATACGTATGTTCGTGGAATTGAGCTTCGCTGACAGGTGAGTTCGACATATTGGTGGAGAATGCTTTTGTTGAAGTGGTGTCGGATTGAAGGAAGAGGATGTTGGGGACCGCTATTTATGGACGAACCCTGGAATCGCAGCCACACAAGCAATCTGGCCATAAATAATGCCGGTCCACCAGTGAAGGTAAAGATCGGACCTCTTGCCCTTAAATGTGTAAAGTCTGTGTTCAATTGTGAGAATACCAGAATCATCACAAAGAGGTGTCGTCTGCCTACCCTTCTACCTTCAAGCACTCCCGAATATATTTGGCTTCGTTCTTGTCAGAATTCTTTCCTTCGTTTAGCAGAATTCAATGCGAATTTTCCACTGTCGCAGTTGGATCATGGAACAACCTCGTGGTGAAAGTTCATATGTCCATGAGGACACTGTTGGCGATAAGAGTAGCGATAGACGAAAGGCAAGCTGCGTGAAACCTAAGTATGCTCGAATCTTTCACTTGCCATCCCTTGTTGAGGAACTTACTATTGGCATGACGCTTTTTGTGCCCCCTTTCATACTAGCATCAAGTCATTTCACTTCTACGCCTTTAGAACAAATATCTCTACCCAAGACATGGCCCGGGCACTCACGCCCACGCCACTCTGCGTATTTGTCTGTCAGCTACTCGCCAGGGCTTGATACTGCAGATCGACCAAGCTTTTACGAGCCGCAGTATTCCAAGGACGATCTTATGGCTCGTGTCTCGCTCGCTCGCGACTGGCAGAATGCCAACGCCCCCACTCGGTTTAGTTTCTCTCCATAAACCTACTCCGCATGCCACTCACATACTCTTCCGTGATCTCTTCGCCGGGCGCGGACTCTCATCCACCCGTTCTCCCCTCTCCCTAACCGCCTTCCTCCTATCCTTCCTCCCCCTCGCCCTCGATGTCGGACCCCCGTTCATCTGTTGCTGTTGCTGTTGCTGCTGCTTCGCCGCACCATCCTCAGCCTCCACCGCCATCCCCTCCCTCATCCTCTTCCGCGGTCTCCTATCCACCAGCACCATCCCCGCTATCCCCGCGATCGCCGCCTCGTCTTCCTCTTCCATTCCCACCTGCCTTGACGCATCCTCCACCGACCTCCTCCGCCTCTTCCCCGTCGTCGAGGCGGCGCCCATCTTCTGCCGCACCGCCGCGCGCCTGGCGGCCTGTTCCGCCAGCCTCGCCTCGACCTCGGCGCTGATATCCTCGAACTCCGGTTCCTGCTCGACCGCCGGCGGTGGCGGTGGCGGTGGTGGCGGCGCCTGCGTGAGAATAGCCGTGAAGGTGAATGGGAACGAGGGCGTGGCGGGGGCGTTGGCCGACGCGTTGTTGGCAGCGGCGGCAGCAGCAGCAGCAGCAGCTCCACTGCGCTCATCGCCGGCGTTGTCCATGCGCTGCCTCTTGCTGTCCCGTTGCTGCTGCTGCTGTGCCAGATGCTCTCCAGACGAGACGCGCCGCAAGCGCTTCTTGTTCTTCGTTCGGGCCCCTGCTACGTCGTCGTCGGTACCCGTCGTCGGTGCGGTGGCGCGGTAGCGGCGGATGATGAGGCCATGGTCGTTATTACTACTAAGATTGCGTTGGTTGTTGATGTGGTGTGCTCTTAAGCACGTTCCGTCGAGGTCGCGGACGGCGCGCGCGGCGGCGGCAGCGGAGCGGAGGGCGATCTTTGCGAAGCCGTTGGTGTGGGCGGGGCCGGCTGGGAGGGCGTAGACGTGGATTTCGGAGCGCTTGGGCGGGCGGATGGGGTTCTTGAATTTGATACTGAAAGGGTGGGCTTTTCGTCAGTTCTGCTTTTCGTTTTCCCCAGTTCTTCCTACACGATTCCGGCACAGAGATCCATCTTTCCGATGCCAAAATGGAGAGGGCGAGAGAGGAGGAAGTGAGAGACGTACGGATTGTACCCGCTCAGGTGCTGCCAGACGTCGCTCGCCGCCGCACCAGGCGGAATATTTGCCACGACGATGCGCTTGCTGCTGTCCACCCTGTTGTCCATATCCACGTCCGCCGCACCATCTTCCTCCAATTCCACCACCTCCTCGTCTTCCTCTTCCCCGTCAGCCACACCGCCATCCTCGTCTGCTTCCCTGCCGGCAGTTGGGCTTCCCGGCGCCGATATCTCCAACCCACTCGATATCCTCCTTGTCCGATCTTTCGACGAAGCCGGTGTCGGCATCTCAGCATCGCTTGTGACGCCCATTATGATCTCCCCGGCCCGCACAGCATCCTCCCATATGCGCTCGGCGCGCGCCCGCATCGCGTCGAGCTCCGGGTTGGCGTGAGCGCCACCATGAAGGCTGGCCAGGTGGTCGAGCAGCGCGCGGTGGCTGCGAAGGTTGGCTAGGTGCGTCTCGTGCAGCGAGCGCCAAGCGGAATCGGGCATTGTGCTTGCTGCCATGGGCGGGCTAACGTATATGTATATGTGTGCTGACGTGTGTAAGCTCTGTAGTGGAAGTTATGGTATCCAAAATGCATGCGAGTGAGTATCCAATTGGTCCGATGCGGGCGAATTGTCGTAGAAGGGATGTGTCGCGGTTTGCGGCCAGCGCGGAGGACGAGACGGTATGTCGGTTAAGCTTTTGTTCGGCAGGAAAGCAAGACTAGCGTGCTGCGCAGTCAATGCGAATGAAATGGATTGCAATGCCGTGTTAATTGTTTAGAATCGAACCGAACGGCAGAAGTTATGCAAGGTTGAGGCGGCTGGAAGAGGGAGGGGGATGGTTGAGACGCGGGGGGGAGACGCGCCGAGTTCTCGCGAGCCGGAAGCTTTCTCGCGTGCGTGGCGGATCGACAGCAGGGGGTGCGTGCGTTCATGCGGGGGAGACTATAGCAGCGCCACATATTCATACCTTACACATTACTTTGTTAGAAAAAAAGTTTTGGTTGGTCAATCATCTTCATAACTGCGGTTTCCTAACTTTATTTATGTACTCGCAAACTAGGTTTCAGGAACGTCGAGCCCTCGGACCTGGTTGACGTAACCATTCAAGCATATTTGTATGGTATCACGAACAAAGATGGATTTTGGGTATGTAAAAATGATTTGAACGTCAAAGGCGATAAGTGAAGATTCATCAGTCATTAAATCCACCGTGCTCGGTGTAAAATGGGCTCTTCTTTTTGCCCTTCCTCACTTCATCTCTCCCGTTTCTCTTCCGCTGCCTGGGGAACAAAGCGTGCAAAAAAATTACGAAGCGAATAATGGTGTACGGCCGTTCCCTCGCATCCCAAGATCATGATGGGACTCGGACTAAAAGAGCAATGCTCTGAGTGAATCGTCGCCGCTCCCGTTTCTTTGTCAAGACAAGTAAACTTATCATAAGATTATTGCTAGTGGCCATGACACTAGTTATAATGGCAGATTATAACTTTCTCACGTCCACTCCAGACCGTACGTAGTGCAGGTCTCAGCTCCTACGCCCTCGTACAAATCAACACCACATATAACTGCTTCTCCTGTTCCACTTTTTTCTCCTTCCCCTAAATTCCGCATAACGCCAACTCCCCGTCCATACCAATGCGCAATGGAATACTCCCATAACACCATCGCTTATTTGTGCTCATGATCCTCCGCAACCGCATTGCACGACAAGGTCGCTCCTCAGGGAAATAAGAACACGAAACAGAAAGGCCATGCCATGCCCGTGGCCCCTCAGAACCTGACCCCGCCGGTCCCCAAAAATGTCGCCAAATCTCCCAATCCCTTGAGATGCTCATCGAAAGCCTTCGAATCTCTCTCGCTTGCCGCTTCCTCACTCTCCTTGACTGGTGCAAGCTTGCTATCTTCTGCCTCCTGCTGCTGCTGCTGTTGCAGTTGCTGCAGCGGTGGTAGCGTCGGACCTACATTCTTCATGCCGTCGCCATTGATGACAGGCGGAAGCTGCTGCCTCTGCTGCTGCGGACTGCCGCCATTGACGGCCGCATTAGAGAGAGGCGGGTGATGGCTGTCGTGGCGCTCATGCGTCGCACTGGCGTCGCTGCCGCGCGTGTCCAGCCTCCCCGACAGCCGGCTTAGCTCCGAGTGCCAGCGCTCAGCAAGCGGCCAGACGGAAGCCGACTTCCGGATAATATCGAGGACGGGAGCAACGACGTTACGGGCGGCTGCGTTCGCCTCTTCCGCGCCGCCAGCGCCATTGAGAAGAGGAGCGGGTATGCCACCGTGATGCTGCGAATCGCCGGTAGGCATGGGTACGCCGTTGAGCGTCATGTTGGCGACGGTCGAGGCGGCGGTATAGGCAGCGAAGAGGACGACGATGGGATATGCCGGGGGCGGCACACCGGCGTCAGCACCGCCGTTGATGAAGCTCGCATCGGCGTCCAGTGTCGTGATCAGCGCCGTCACGCGCCGAGCAGCATGTGCAATTATATCGATGACAGCGGTGACATCGGCGTCGGTGTCGCGTCCTCCGGTGCGGCGGCCCATGCGGTGCAGCTGCTTGCGGGCAAGGAAGATGAGGGCGCAGTAGTGCACGCTATGCGTGAAAGCGAAGGAGTAGCCGTTTCCGACTTGGATGTGGAGGTCAATTTTGCCCGGCGTATCCTGTTGGCGTGATGGCAATGATTTCGCCCATTGGTGGAGAGCTGCCATAATTGCATGGTATTCGTTGTCATCTTGCTCGTCGGCGGGTGGATCCATCACCCAAGAGACGGCGCGATGCCAGAGAATTGACACGCGGATCATGTGGCCGAACTCTCCAACATCGGCTTTGGGGCAATTCAGCAAAGCGTAGCTTGGTATTTCACCACTGAGAGTAGGCGTTGTCACCGCACTCCCGAAGTGAAAGTCGTCCTCGCTGCATGGCAACTGGATTTGCAGCTCTTCAGCACGGATGGAGGCAGGACGTCCATTTCCACACGACAAAAATTGATCCATGATGAAGCAGGTCCAAATGGTACGGCGAGCAGTCTCAGCTGCGACGAAGTCTTCGTCGTGGGAGGTGGCTTGCGGCAGAAACATTTGGGCCATTCGGGCAGCCATGCCGAGATAAACGTAGGCTCGAATACCACGGCCGGAGCCCCAGTGGTGCATAGCAAGCAGGCAGAGTGATTGCACGTCGGGAACAGAAGGGCAATCCATGCTGGAGATGATGTTTGCCTGAGCCTTCTCGGCGAAGAATTCGGAGGCACCTCCAGGAGAGCCGAAATGGCGGATCAGGCCAGGCGACGCCCTGACGAGATGTGAGCTTCTTCCTGCACCAGAAGGGGATACGGGGCGTTACCTAGCACCTGAAGACAGCACGGCATAATTCAAAGTCTGCGGGAGATGGCCCTCCCGCAGCTGGCGCATGAAGCCGGGGCGGTGAAAGCAGGGAAAGGGCCACAGGGTGAGGGCGCGCTCGCAATCCTGGACGTGGCTCGGGTGCAGCTCAAGCTGATCCGAGCGGTCCGGGAGCGAGGCATCTTTGTGGGGTTGCTGGACCTGGGGATGCTGGGCGGTGGCAGCGGTTGGGGTGTTGGCGAGAGGCGGTAGGCCGGCTATGACGGGGGCCCTCGGGGCGCGCGGGACCTTGCCGGGGAAGACGCACTGCTGCTGGGCCTTGACGCAGCCTCGGCACGGCTGGCCGTTGTCATCGTGGAGGCATTTTGTCTTCTGACGGCGACAGCGAATGCAGGCGGTGGCCGAGCGCGTGGCGAGTGGCTGGGGCTGGGGAGGGGCCGCCTGCATTGGGTCGAGTTGGGGCATTTGGTGGTTTGAAGGGTGCTCGGAGTTGGGGTGGTCGGATGATGGAGGCGTAATACGGCCCGGCGCGTATGTCTTCTCCGGCGCTAGTTCTGCCGAGCTCGAGGGAGGTAAGGCAGCGACGTGGATCGAGTTCCGAGGGGCGCCGGCTCGAGCCTGCCCGCGCAACTTGAGTCTGCGTCATCCATCGCCTGCTCCCTCGCACCTGCTCCTCGCCCCAGCACCGATGCCTGCAATAGCCGGTCGCGGAAACCCCCAGCGGCCCGGCAACCGGCCAGCCTATAGGAAGCAGAAGCGCCCCCATCGCCGCCTGGGCGATCCCGGATTGTCGTCGTGCAGCCAATCCCGCTTGGCGCAAAATAATCAAAGAAATACATCCACTGCCCCGGCCTCCATGGTCCTCACCATCGAGGCATGAGAGCCTCTTCAGCCTGTATCCGCCTATACTCTGTGCTCGGACTCCGGCCGGCTGCGCACAGTAATCTCGCCCCCATTTGCAGCGCTCAGAGGTGCGCTACCCTTGCACACCGCCTGAGACTTCGAGGGTCCGATCGGCGGCCGAGGCGGGCCGGACACGGAATCGTCTTAGGCGCGATTTTGTACTCCAGGACATCCTCATAGGAAGCCAGCCGTCTTACAGTCGCTGGTTTGCGCACTTTCGGCGCCCAGGACATCCGTAGCGGACCGGATATGATGAGTCGGGTAGCTGTTTCATGGACGAGACTACGGAAGCGCTAGTTTTAGACCCGGTCGCTCCGATGGACATCGCCCTTGAACCAATCAGATTGCCGCTTGTACGGCATGCCGAAGACAGGGAGCTTGAACACTTGGTATTCGGTTACCACTATTCCTTGACCAGCTGCTCTGTAAAATGTCCATGAAACATTGGGACCGATATATCATCCTCCATCTGTCTCATGTTCGCCATCTCCCGCGTAACCTTCGCAGTCATCATCGAGTCTCACGCCCGTACCGCCTTTGTACACCACCGGCTCCAATATCAACGTCCAGGTGGGGTCCGACGCGTCAGAGTCCTACGTCCGCGCGTTTTGCGGCAATATACATCGCGTCAGCATTTTGTCGCCGTCTTATGCTGGCAGCACACCCTGCACCGTATCCCACAGGAACTCAGTTTACGAGGCATGTTCAGCTCCTGCCTGGAGAGCTGATGCCCGGCTCCCCCTCACTGATCACCTTAAATACATTGTGTCCAAGTTGGCCACAGCGCGTGTAGCTGTTTCTTTCTGGGTTGCCCATGTGTAAATGTAGTTGTAATGTTGGTGGCCGGCGTTCGATGACGATACGAGCGGGAAAGGTTGCCGGAAGCGTCGAGGGGAGACCGAAAACTCATAGCGGCGGGACAGACAGGCTACTATTCCACAGGACGACATCGTATGTACACTAATTTTTCCCTCGCACAATCCGGAAATAGATCCCGGACCGAGACAGTTTACTTGGCCCGCCGGAGTCTTCCTAGCCGTCGTCACTAGTGTTCCAAACTCGAAGCTCACTATTGAGGTCTGTAATTTGGCTGTAAGTAGAACTTCTGGGTGGTCGATGGTAGACGACATGCGTGAGGGTTGGAAGGTGACTGGTGGCTATCGAGCCCGTTCAACTCGTCAGTAAATACTCTGCATATTCTTTCGAAGTTTAGAGGGCATGCAGGGGTCTGAGTGCACTCATATGTCGCCAGGAAAATGCCATGATGTTTGATAAACAATCAATTGATGCTCTTCGACCGTGAACAGATGACCGCCATTATGTTGGGGTATCTTCCGCAAAACTCAATATTCTTTCTCTCTCTTTCCAACGCGAACATGCCAACATGCCAACATGCTTTCGAAAGTAAATCATTATAAAGTCGTCGTAGCGAAGCGAAGTAAAAGCGAATCACATCTCGTCCTCCAATTGTTGAATACGCTTATTGCGAGGAACCGCCGGAGACGGTAATGACTTGGCCTAAGTGATGACATCAGTTAGTTTATGCAGAAACCAACAACAACTTTCTCGGTGACTAACCATTGACCCATCCGCCGTCCTCACTAGCCAGGAAGCCGACCACCCTGGCGACGTCTTGTGGCACCGCACACCGACCAAGCGGGCAGTGGTCGGCCATAAGTCCCTCAATCCTCTCAGCAGACCAGTCGGGAGTGCCGCCGGGGATGTAGTGCCATGCGTTCTGGGTGAACATGTCGCTCTTGATTCCGCCAGGAGCCACACCGTTGACAGTGATGCCTCTCACACCGAAGTCGGTCGCGAACGACTTGATCATGCCGATCACAGCCATCTTGCTGGCGTTGTAAAGGACGTGGTCCTTGACACCGAGCAGACCAGCGGCAATGCTGGACATGAGAATGAGACGGCCGTTGTCCTCGAGGTGCCTGAAGGCAGCCTGACCGACAAAGAACTGCGCGCGGGTGTTGAGGTTGAAGACCTGGTCGTACTTCTCCTCGGTTATCTCCAATGTCTTGTCCCAGCTCTCGGTGCCAGAGTTGCTCATGACGATGTCGAGCTTGCCGAATGCCTGCTTGGCCTCTTCGAACAGGCGGTTGATCTCAGCAACCTTGGAGACGTCGGCCTGGATGGAAACGGCCTTGGCGCCATTGCCGTAGGACTCAATCTCCTTGACAACTTCTTCGGCAGGGCCCTTGGAGGAGACGTAGTTGACGATGACGGAGGCACCGCGCTTGCCGAGCTCAAGAGCAACGCCGCGGCCAATGCCACGGCCGGCACCAGTGACAAGAGCAACCTTGCCCTCAAGGCTGGCAGTAGGAACGGCGACGACCATATTTGCGAGATTCTGCAGTAGTGGGGTTAAAATAGCCAGAAAACTGGGCGCTGTTGGGACAACATACGGATATAAAGTGGTGAAATTGGTTGCAGAGCGAAGCAGGGAGGACGAGAGGGTTGCGAGACGGATCAAAGGATTAATAGACTCCGAGATGGAAAGCAGAATATTTTGCAAAGGCCATTGAAGGACTATATAAATTGCGACGATAAAAAAAAGTTCCCTGCGGACTCGGGAAGACGCGACGCGCGCGCAGTCGGATCCCCGCCATCGAGTCCGGAGCAGCATTCGCTAAGCCCCAGAGCCGGCCCCAAGACAATTCTGGAATCGTTCCAGTCGGCGTTTGCAGGCACCGAGAGTGCGATTGGCCGACTTGGTCAACAACGTCAGCGCTGGATGCTGAGACGTGGGGCGGAAGTGGGCTTGTGAGCATTTGCGACAGGCCAAGGCCTGTGCCATGGTGTTTTTAGCAATTCCGACGCTGATGTGAGTGCATGCGCCATCGGCAAAGAGCGGGGCAATGCAACAACGACTCCGAAGGGGGGTGAGGCTGGATCTAGTTTCCGACTGCAGGAACGATTGCGATGTGAAGACTGGTACCTACGGGAAGTGACACACAGCTGCCACGCGCTCGGGCCCGGGGGTTACTTTATCTTATCGCCTAGCGTTGCGCCCCTCGCCAGGCCAGCGCACCCAGCAGCAGCTCTGCGCAAGCTCGCCATCGCCAGCCAATGGCCACGGGAGCCTCAATTCCTCGTGCATCGCGGCCGGCCGTGTCGCCAGCACCTCCGCACATGCCCACCTAGGCCACGCAGCGCCTAGCACGCCGTTGGCACGCGCAGCTGAACGCGGCGGGACATCAAACGCCGAGATGGCGACGCCACGCCTTGACGTGATCCATTGCTCCCACCAACGCCATCCTCCAGGCCCAGCCCTCCGCCCATCTTTCATTCTGTGCCGCCTGCCTCCTGGTCTCCGCTTCTCACCGCCGTGTGGAGGCTGTGAACTTGCAACAAGGGGTGCTCCTTAGCTCTCCCCTCAGGCACCCGACGCCGTCCGCAATCGGCGACGTTCGCCCGCGCAAAAGCAACACCACCGCAGCCACCAATATGCACATTCTCGTAAGCCTTCCCGTCACCCCGCACAAGACACGCCGCAGACCTCATTGACAAGGGCATCCTCCCCAGGTCACCAACGACGACGGGCCGCCGTCAAATGACTCCTCGCCCTACGTGCACCCCTTCATCGCCGCCCTCCAAGCCCACGGCCACGTCGTCTCCGTCGTGCTGCCGCACGTCCAACGCTCATGGATCGGAAAGGCGCACATCGTCGGCCACAGCATCCGTCCGACCTACTTCCGCCCGGACCCCATCCCCGCCACTCTCCCTGTCTCTGAAGATGGCACCCCTCGCTACCCCAACACCGGAACGACGAGCTCGCGCCCGCTGCCTTCCTCATCGTCCGCCGAGGAGTGGGTGCTCGTCGACAGCACGCCTGCGTCATGCGTTCAGATCGGCCTGCACCACTACTTCCGCGACCGTGGTCCCATCGATCTGATCGTCTCGGGCCCGAACTATGGCAGAAATACCACGGCCGTGTTTGCGCTCAGCAGCGGAACCATTGGCGGCGCCATGGAGGGTGCTGTGTGCGGAAAGCGTTCGATTGCGCTGAGCTTTGCCTTCTTCGACCGCAACCACGACGCCACCATCATCACGGAAGCGTGCGAGCAGGCGGTCAAGGTGATTGAGCATCTGGCCGCGAACTGGAGCTCGGACGCCCATCTGTACACCGTCAACGTGCCGCTCCAGGCGGGCGTGACCAAGAAGAAGACCGTGTGGACGGATATGCTTCAGAATGCTTGGTCAAGTGGAAGCTGCTTCCAGGAGGTGCTTGTGCCAGAGAGCGAAGACGACGGCCCGGCCGAGGCTGAGAGAGAACTGCGGAAAGAGGAAGAGCGGGCAGAAAACGGCGGAAGCAGCTCTGCTGAGAGCGGAACGGTAACTCCGCATGCGAGATACAACCACATGCATTTCAAGTGGGCACCTAAATTTAAGGACGTCTACGACAGCGTGGAGAGGAGTGAGCCGGGCAATGACGGCTGGGCTGTGAAGAATGGATTCACCAGGTACGTTGCTCTTTCTCTAGATGTCGCTGTGTGAGTACTGACTCGAATAGTGTAACGCCACTGCGGGCCAACTTTATGCATGCTTCGGCGGACTACAAGGGTGAATTGCAGATATAGAAAACCGTGGCTAAGTAAGAAAAGCGTGATGCCATCATTTCACAGTTGCATCACTGCTTGTGGTTCAAATATACCCGCTGTAAAAAGTCACAAATCCCTGATTTTCTGCATTTCGTTATCTTGTTGGCTCGTACAAATTTAACTCCCCCAAATCTAGAATTTAAAAACCCCTCCCCTCCTCTCGGATCTTCACTTACCTATCCTTTCACGCCTGAATTATGGAGATCTTAAGTCCTATCTTAGAGCACCACTAACAAAATCACTAACCACTAATTGACAACGAATTTACCACCACTAATCACCACTACCACCCGCATTTATCACCATCAACGCATTTACCACTATCCACATATTTACCACCACCAACGCATTTACCACTACCAATAGTATTACCACTACTATTACTGCGCGCGCAGTTACCACCTATGACTAGTAGAATTACTTCTAGTAGCGTAAGCGTGAGCAAGCTAATAAACACGTTTACTATAAGTCATATTCCTAGGAGGGTCAAAATCTGGACTTAGGGGAGTCAAATCTGTGGAAGCCACGTTGTTATCCACTTCACGGGCCCTTAGCCTACCTTATGGTGGTGAAGTCCTCAGAGATATCAAGCATGAGGAGCGGTGATTGATGCGTCTGTGTGAGTCTCAGTCGTGTGGTCCCCATATACTTATCCTCATACCCACACGCATTCTCTCAAAGTACAACGGTTATACGACCATTCATGACATCTTCAGTGCTTTGAACTTCACCCTACTTGAGGATAGGGCGCGCCTCCCATAAAGGTGGCCGTTTCCATGGAGAAGTCACGTCATGGGTCATCGCCCTCCGCATTCATAGTGGCGCCTTTCGCTGTGATGCGGCACACTCATACCTTCCGCACAAGCGCTCGCTCACCGCGCCTTCGGTCGCGAACATGGGGTGCTGCCAGCTCCATGCCGACAGTTATTCTTCCTCTTCTCTGGAACACAATTTCCATCATCAACAACATTTTCATCCACCAGCCATCTCATAATCGTCTCCCATTGAATTTTCATGGCTTGTGCTTACCACGAAGCACCGCCACTAGCTCGTTTCTGATCACTACACAGCAACATTACTCCTTTCATCATGACACCTTGGCTCAAATGCTGTTGTCTACCACTCTTTCCCTGGCTTGCATCAAAGTCACAGGTCGATTCAGAGTTCAATGCAGAGATCGAGGCAGAGATCGAGGCACAGTTCGACACTCAGTCCGAGTCACAGTCCGAGTCACAGCCCGAGTCACAGCCCGAGTCACAGTCTGAGCAGCTGAAGTCCAGTCCTACACAGCCAATTACAACCACATCCCACTCGAACAACGCTGAGATTTCGATGCCGACCCCAAGTGCAGTCAAAAACTTGAAAAAGAATCTTCTTCAAGATCAGCTCCGACGCTATTCTATAGAGACTCAAGATTGGGCTGGGGAGGTACAAAGTGGCGTGTCGCAACACCAAAGCGCCCCGGTTTCACCCTGCAGCCCGGCTGAACGGCGGCGAACGCAGAGCAGACCATGAGTAACAGTGCTGCCGAGAGGTTGATTGGAGTCTATGACGATCCTCTCGGGGTGCACGCGGGCGAGCCAATCCAACTGACGACGAGGCACGAACGAGTTCGACGCGAGGTCTTGGGATGACCGGCCGAATGAGAAATGTGACGACTTGTGGAATTGGCTTGGGGATATCTGATCGGTCCCATTACTCGGGTTGGAGAGACGTTCTTTTGGATTCTTGTGTGAATTGTTTTATTGGTAACTGCATGGCTTTCTCGTACTTTGGAGGGGGCTCGTGCTGTTTCAATCGGTTTGTACTTCTGGTGGGTATCTCCCAATGTCGCATCGCTTTCTCGATAAATGCTCGCTCTGAGCTTACCCCGGATACATGAACAGTGCTTTGAGGGTCTATAGTACCGTGAGGGCAAGTGGCTGCCAAGTCAACCGTGAGCATCCTCTGATCGATCCACTGAGCGTCAACACCCGATGTCATAAGGTAGACAGATGCTGTCCGATCACGTTGCAAACTTTCTCCATGTCGAGGGTATATGTACAAGGCTTCTTATTACCAGGACTTCGTCATTAATTCATAAATTACAGCATCATCTCCTTTCACTCAGCATCATCATAGATGCTCAACACGTCCCCTCCGCTCGACTCCTCGCCGCTATCTCCACAAGCCTCCGTGAAGCCGCCGACCATCTGGCCGCGCTCCTGCACCCACTGGGCGAAGCTGCTCGCGGCGCAGCTCTCGCCGGGGCCGTCGACGCAGCCGGGCAGCGGCTGGGGGCTGCTGTTGACGAGAGCGCGGTAGTACTCGGCATCGCTCGAGTCCTCGTAGCCGTAGCTGTCGCACGACATCTTCTCGATGGCGATGTTGGTGAGGAAGGGCAGGATGTGCGAGCTCTTCCAGGCGCGGCGGTGGTTGACCGTGTCGGTGGGCATAGTAGCGTTGGGGTTGTTGGTGCCGGTGAAGGCGGAGCCGTTGAAGAGGCCCATGGCGACGAGGACCGTGGGCGGCAGCTCACGGTGCGTGAAGGAGACGTACAGGTCTTGGGCAGCGCCCGAGCTGTTGGTGGACGACGAGGCGAGAGCGGCGGCCGTCGCATTCAGCCACGGGTAGCCGATGGCCCCTGACACGGGGTTGCCGTAGCCCGTGTTGTGGTGGTACATCAGGTCGTTGGTGTACTCGAAGGCCAGCCACTCGTCCGGGCTAAAGAGCGACAGCGAGCAGAAGGGCGAGGTGCCGCGAATGACGGACTCGTAGCCGCAGAGCTGCTGCATGCCGTAGATGTCCGAGGCGGTCCAGTTGAAGCCAGGGACTTCGGCCTTGAAGCGGGCGATGATGGGAGCGGTGTACTTCTTCTGGAAGGCCTAGTTTGACATTTGTCAGCAAGCTGGGTGATGACTTGGGGGTGAGGTTGAGAGGAGAACTTACAGATGACTGCTCGCTACCGCGCGACGAGCTGTAGGCCGAGCAGGCCTTGTAGGGCGTCAGGCTGTTGGCACCGGTCGTCTTCTCCTCAGCAATCTGCGTAAGGGCGCTCATGTTGCTGGTCCGGTCCAAGCCGCTGATCAAGGCGCGCGCGCTCTTGACGGTACGCTCGGCCGTCGACGTCCACACCTTCTTGGGCGTGGCGAAGGTCGGATAGCGGCGCGCCAGCTCGACACCCAGCGACATGGCCTCCAGCGTACCAATCTTAGTCACCTGCTCCATGTCACGGTCCTCGTCGATGGGGTCGTGCCATGTCGAGAGGAAGGACAGGGTCTGGGAGGACGAGAAGTCGGCCGAGGTGTTGGCGAGCTTCTCGGTGAAGGGCTCGATGTACGACTCGTAGTCGAAGTCGTTGGCGTAGATGGCGGCGTGGCGCACCAGGTATGCGGCGCGTGTCACGTTGCAGCCTTGCGGAGGCGCGGGCGAGAGCGGCGGGTCCTGCGGCGAGAAGTAGGGCGCGATGCCGGCAAGGTGCTCGAGCGGGTCGAATTCGTAGTCGTCGGGCGAGTAAAGAATGTTCTGACCGCCACCACCGGCCTGGACGGCGCCCAAGAGGACGGAGAGGGCAAGGAGAGAGGTGTGCATTTCGAAGTCTTTCTCTTTCCCGTTCTAGAGATATTACGATCGATTTGTTGCAAACGGATGCGGATGGGTGAGCAATCGAAATGGCCCTTCTCCTTGCCGGCAGAAAGTCCTTCTTTCTCGACTTGCAGGAGGCAGTCGTGCTCTAGGACGCACCTGCGTTTTCATAAACATGGTGGACGCTGGGGCCGTAAGCTCGGAGCAGGGTGATGACGTACCAAGCTAAGCTTTTTTAGCATCCGCCTTGGCAGCTATCACCGAGTCGGCCGGAGCGTGGAGGAACAGGCAGCGATCGACATTGGATGACAGGTTTCTTAGTGTTGCCCGCACCCGCTACTCGGCTGTCTCGGATCGAATGATGGCATTCCCGCTGCCCCAGACCGGTTTTCTCGAAGCCAGATTGCGTCGGGTGAGGAGCACGGGCGATGCGTTGGCAATGTCTTGAATTAGAAACGGGACCACAACAAAGCGCAGGAACAAGATGACGATGACCATCTTCGAGATTTCCGATCTGACCTATCTGAAGCCTGATATGAGGAGGCCTCCGCTCACCGCGCGCAGCTGCGAGTCCAGAGAGGAATGATGCAACCGACCTGAAACATCCGCAAATCCTGCCATGTTGCTCTTCGACATTTCCCCCAAGATTAAAAGGGCTGACAACCAGCAAATCGGCATTTACAACGCCTAAAACACCTCGTGCACGGCCAAATCAACGCGTCTCCACTCTTCCAGGACCCTAGGTCTTAATTGGGTCCAAATCGTCAATCTCGTCCGGATTGTAATCTCCTGTCAGCCACTTGTACGGCGTGATGAAATCAACAAAACCCAGATTGGGGCTCGAAATGTCGTAACCCATCACTCGTTGCACTTCGCGCGACCACGAAGCCACTTCCTCCTTGGTGTGGATCAAGTACTGGTTTTCCTGTGATTCACGCGAAACAATCAGCATGAAGAAAAGTGCCAACGAAGACGTTGCCAAGGCCCAAGATGTGAAACACTTACCTCGGTGCGCAGATGACTCTGACAGAAAAACATAGAGTGCATTGGTCGCCGCCAGTCTGCCGTCTTGTTCGCGCCGCCTGCGTGGTAGAGCCCGCCTAGATGGCACCACGCATCGCCGGGCATCATGGTCGCTGGTACCGCTTCCTCCATCTTCGGGTGGCGCTCCATGCCCCAGAGGTGAGAGCCAGGAATAGCCTTGCATGAATTCACAGTCAGCTATATTTCATTCGTTCAACATTGACACCGCAGCTACGCAAGGAGAAAGTTTCCCATTTCGCAGTGTCACACTCTCCTCTCGATCGAGAAAAAAAGACTACAAGAGAGCTGAGGGGGGCAATGAAGCAGGAAAAAAGAATGCACAGTTCGGGTGGCACAAGACGAAAGAGGAAAATGGTAGTTGAGGAAGATAAATGTAAAAACTCACCACCGTCGCCCCGTTCTCCGGCGTCGTCTGCGTCCCAGGAATCAGGAAAGCCATCATCACGTCACTGCCCATGCGATAACCAGTGGCCGTTTGGTCGTCGCGCCACCCATGATGCACCTTCTCGTCGCGGTGCAACCGCTGACCTGCGCCACCCGGGTTGCACTCAAGCGTCATGCTGCTCGACAGAATGGGATAAAGCGTGTACTCGTGCCGGTCATCATTGTACCAGCAGTGCGTCGCCTTGGACAGGAAGTGCGACGTCAATCGCGAGACCAGCGGGTGCACCAGCCAGTGGTTGCGGACCGTCGGTGAGCGCGAGACCAGGCGTGTGCAGCGGCGGGTCTCTGGCGGGAAGAGCGCGCCCTATTCTGGCTGGTGAGTATGGTCTGAAAATTTGGATGTTTAGGGCATTCAAAATGTGCAGTGGTGGAATGAAAGAGGGATCAATTAACTGACCTTCCACGGCTTATCCTTGCGCAGGTACGGTTGCGTCTCAGCATTGACTTGGTCAACTAATTCTGGAGTAGTGAAGTTCTTGATGATGACGCCACCATCCTTCTTCAACGCCTCAATGATAGCCTCTGGTTCCGAGGCGTCAATGCGTTGGACGACAGGAACAGCTGACGGCATCCTTGCTGTATGGAGCTTGAAAAATTTCCAAGAAGAGTGCAAGGAAAGTGCTGGCAACGGTTGCTTTGAATCCAGCCATGCTATTCTCTCAGTGTTTATATGCACTGCTACAGCGCACCTATCTGTCCGACCGTTATCTGCGTATCGAGGTGAGTCAAGTCTGACTGGATTTCTAGGAAGCTATGGCCTTATCGGGATAAGGCCAAGAACCAGGAAGTCCCCACACTCTTGCTGCATGATCTGCATGCGCCCAGGATCCCCGCGATTATCCAGCAGATCCGAAAAGGAAGGCTCAAGCGACGGGGCTGATATGAACGCGATGGCGGGGGGAAGGCAATAGAGATGGCCAATTAACCATATACACGAAGTCCAACTTCAATAATCGAACAGCTGCGTGGCTCTGAAGACGGTATAGAAATGCGCAACAATAGCTAGCAAGGAGGTGGGAGGTGGGAGAATATTCCAGTCATAGCCGATTGACCGCTCTGCCGGACTACCCCACTCCTCACCATTGGATGCCTCGATATCTTATCTGAGAATCTGCAGAACTTCATAAATTGCTTCGGTTTGCGGACTCCGATGCCGTTTCCAGGTATGATCGCTTTGTTGAGCAGTGAAGATTCTATGAGTCACTCTGGCTGTTCGTTACAATGACAGAGATGCTCGATGCACCAGCGTCGCAGATACGAGATTTTTCGTATTCATCAAAGCCAACATTGAATTCTTTCACTCTAGATTTATGCGTCGTTATTCTATTTGTCTTATTGCTGAAAAACAGGACTATCATTTTGCGACGAAGTCTCCCTTCGGCGGAATCTTCACCAAACCTCGCGATTCCTTTGTCCGCCATTGAATGGCCTTGCACATCCCATACAGCACGTTCAATGTAGGCATCGGCACGCCCATAGCCTTGCCTTCTCGCAGAGGTTCACCAAGAATATTCTCGACCTCGATGAAATTGCCCTAATCATGTGTCAGCAAGAATGCCTTCCAGGAGTATCTCTCACTAGCAAATGCTTACCTTCCGCAAGTCGTTCAGCATGCTCGGCGGCAGATACATGGTCAACGGATCGACATTGATCATTGTATCTGCGACATCAGCAGGGAGCTCATGTCCTGCCGCCTTCGCCGCCGCCCGGATCTCCTCCATCGCCGGGCGGACCAGGTAATCGATGCCGCAGTCAGCCAGACGGATGCGGCCAGTGTCGAGGCCGGTGATAGCGCAGATGGAGTTCAGGCACGCGTTGTACACCAATTTGCGCCAGCGGCTGTAGCCGACGTTGGGAGTGTATTCGCACTCGGTCTTGCCGCCAGCGCTGTAGATGCGCACGAAGTCCTGGGCCGCCTTGTCTTCCAGCGCCGGATCGAGATTGGGGTTGCGGAAGGCGCCCAGGATGACCTGGTCGTTGTCGTCGTGCTCGATGATGCCGTGGCCGACCTCGTGCGAGCCGATCATGCTGACGCCCGACAGCACGGCGTTCTGCGGGAATGCTGCGAAGAGGGGCTTCTCGATGTTGAGTCCGTTTTGGATAAGCACGATGGTTGTGTGGCCCAGTGTGACGGCAGGGGTGATGAGATCGACGAGCGTCGGCGGCACGTCTGGGATGTTCTTCGTGGTGCAAACGATGTAGTCAAAAGGTTTGAGGCCTTCTTTCTGGACGTCGGGGACACTCTTGACGACTGCGGAACGGGTGAGTGAGTTATCAGGTCTACGGGGAAATGGAGCAATCGTACCCTTGGATGGCCGCCAGCCGGTGATTGTGCCGTGGTCGCAGGACTTGATGTGGAAGCCATTCTTCACGACGGCATCGTAATTTGACCGCAGGACGGCAGTGACACTTGCCAATCCACCGACTTCGAGGTTCAGGGCACCAATGGTGCCAACGCCGCCGCTACCGACCAGAAGAACGTTTGCCTTTGCTTCGGAACCCATTGCTGTTGTTGTGAGATGTGTGTTGAGGGACTGAAAGGGCGGCGCGTTGAGAGATAGAAATGCGAAGGGAGCTCTCAGGCGCCAGCGATTGTCGAGAAATTAATTGAGTAGGTCATGTCGGTGGAGCAAGTCATCGCGACCGGCTAGCGTCGGGAGAGCTCTGCCGGTGCCCTGCGTCGTGTGTGGATCTTTAGCCGCTTGAGACGGGATGGCGCACACACAGCCGTCGAGCTACAGGCCGATACCGATGCGGGCGAGACGTGTTCTGTCGTGTTGGGGAGGAAGGGGAGCTCCTTATCGTGCCTTATCGACTAGTGCGGGACAGCCCAAGTACCCCGCTCCCACTCTTGCTCCCCGTCCCTCTCATAACTCGGGGATTACATACCCGGCCAGCTATACCGACATTGACGCCGTCTTCATATCTAAGAGGAATTTGTATTTTCGACCCGGCCAGTCCTGGCAAATGCAGTGTCGGCTCCATACGTTGTCATCTGGCCAATCGCATTGCCCCGCTTCCTGGGATAATTCAGCGCCGATGTCGCCCCTTGCTTCGGCTTATTGCTCATCACCCGAACGGCCTTTCCGGGTTAGGATTTGGTGGTGCTCCTCGCAACACCTAGTTTATTTGACGACCATGGTTATGGGTTTCCCCGCAAGAGAGGCTTAAAGAATATACACTAGCTGTCTTGGCCAAGTCCTTTACCGCGCGAGAGAAACCGGTCACGAGGTACATTTCCGTATTGCCGCGATTGCGCGTTGCTTGGGACCATGCAGTCTTGGAGACGGTCAGATTATAGACAGTACCCCAGGTGCTTGCGAAGCCATAATTAGAAGAGCCTGCACCGTCTATGTAGTCTGGAGAAAAGGGAAAAGTAGAGTGACGTCATTCTCCTGCCGCAATCGGCCAGCTCGAGAGCTCACGCCAGGTCTCCACCCACATCGACAAACTCTGAGCTCCCTCTTCATCTCCTCACCATTCTCAATCACATTTCGCAACGCCGACTTTCAGCGGCCCTGATCGATGCATGCATGTTGCGACAGTGCAATCCACGTCTTCGAGGTGCAACAGTTGACAGATCACCACCAAGCGATCCACCTTCGCTAAAAGACGGCTGTGGCGCGCGCCACGTCAGGAGATCGCATGTTTCTGTCTTCATACCGTGTGCAAGCCACGAAATCCTTCTGGAGTACGGCAGAGCAGCCTGAGTCTAGGCTCTAATGGAGTACCGGATGCGAAGATGAGATACCGTCGCTACACTAGCGGACGGGAAGCTCGCCGTGGAAAACTGGGGGACAGGAATGAGGATCGAAACGAGGGCAAAAGCAAGAAGAACTTCGAAAAGAAATGCCTGAGAACGCAAGACGAATTGTGCCCGAGCCGACGTTCCGAGAAAGTATTCACGACAAG
This sequence comes from Lasiodiplodia theobromae, assembly GCF_012971845.1. Classification (NCBI taxonomy): domain Eukaryota; kingdom Fungi; phylum Ascomycota; class Dothideomycetes; order Botryosphaeriales; family Botryosphaeriaceae; genus Lasiodiplodia; species Lasiodiplodia theobromae. The sequence goes on along the minus strand of NW_023336366.1, from coordinate 489,028 downwards.
AGACGAAATGATTGGCCTTAGCAAGGCATCGATGGTTTTTGCAAAGCTTATTTTCTTTCTCCAAAATTTCCCAAAGTTACAAACGATGATAATACTGATGGATTCGATCCTTGTTACATCCATTGGACTTTGTCTCAAGGTTTGCTCTTCCCCGTTTCTCCATTTTTTCGTCAACTTCAGCCCTATGGCCGCCAAGCATTTTGAAAAAGCATTCTGCCAGAAGCTGTACGCCTTCAACCTAGTACCCGGTTCCCGGTGGATCTCCCACGTGCGTCAGCCGATCAGACGAACGGGCAGCGGCAGCGGCTGGCGACCGCGTCCATGGCAGCGGGACGGTTAAGCACCTCTTGCCTCAACCCCGCCATCTCCACATCTCCACAAACGCGGGCGCCTACAGCGGAGCTGGGGTAAACATACGGTTAAATCATTCACTTGGCGGACGCCACCAACTGCACTTCGCGCTTTGCTACCCCGAACTCCATGGTCGCCGAGACCAGCTCTCGAAGAACGGAAGACGAAACGCCTGCACGAATAACGGGTCTAAGAAGAAAGCAGGGATGATGTTGAGAACAAAGGATAATGTTGATCTGACATGGTTGACATAAGTCCCGTCCGTGGTGAGCCGGCTAGGCCTTGACCTTTTCGGCAGAAGGATTCCCGAAGCCAAGCTTTGGCTTTTCAGCACGGCAAGACTGCGTTGACTCGCAAGAACGCACAGGCACAAGCCTCTGAATGTGTGGAGGCAACAACGAAGATGATCTCTTCAGCCATTCCCGCACCAAGCTTTTCCTGCATTCTTGGAGGGCCGAGACTCGGCGCGCGGGCGGGAAATCGGTACGCGGGATCGTTCCAAGTGAGGTGCCCCCCGGTATACCGCAAGCCCTGCCCCGCTTTGCCGCGCGTTGTTTACCCTGCACTACCCCGGATTAGAGAAAGACGCTGCCCGTGATCGACTGATTGGAGCCGCAGCCGCGTCCATCGATTATCCTGTCTCGAACGCTCTGGATTCCGTGAACATTGCCGTTTCTGGGAGCGCGGGACAGGGATTCTGACATTTTCTTCGAGATATCGTTTTCGAGGAGCTACTTGATGAGAACAGTACGCTATTTTGGTCTACCCCGCACGCACTCGACACGGACCGGGAACGATCGCGACCGAGAAAAAGCTTCAAGCATCGGTGCAGCTGCTCTCCGGTCACCGACAGCCCGTTCTCAGCCAAGTGCAAGCTGTGCGCAAGCAGGCCAAAAGCAGGTGGCGAAGGCTGTCTCGGCCCAGTGCTTACCAGGATGATAGCGCACCGTGAAGCAAAGGAGCGGCTGACGGGCACACAGCATTCCTTCCCCGCAAACTCGTTGGGCGGGCGCCGCGGCTAGCCAAGGACCCTTGGACACGGCCCTGGGAGAGGCGCCAAACGCTAGCGATCCCTCGGGCACGATGTGGTCAGGGAAAGCGGGCGCGGATCGACGTCAGCCACGAAAGAAAGCTGGTTGGTGCGCGCGATGCTGTGACAGATGGCTGAAACCGTGTGCAAGGGCGAGGTGCCATTATGACTTACAACAATAGCTCGTGCTGACAGCTGGACAGGGCCTGATGGTGGGCAGCTGAGGTGTCGATGCAACGCTGGTTCTAGTCGGCTTCTCGAAGAACAGCGATGCCCGGTTCCTGGGGTCAGCATGCGTTGTTTTGCGCTGGCGCTGACTTTTGTTGGAGGTGTGCGGTCGCCCGTGTTTGGCGGGGCGCATTGACGGCTCTCCGGGGACCCCACGGAGACGCGGTGAGACCTGGGGAATCACGCGAGAAAACACCGACGGGCCTGTCGCGACCGGCGGCAAAAGCTGCAGTGTAACCCGACAGACAGCAGTATCCACCCGCCCACCCGCCTTCCACCAGGAATGCGGCCTCGACGCACCGCACCCGGACGCATGGTCGTGCTTGTGCCACGCCACGCCATCGCATGCGCCAAGGCAATGGCCAGGCAACTGCTAGAACGTACCGCAACCGGACGCCATCGAAGGAGTGAACTCGAGTCCTGCTGACACTCGCTCATCACCAGTTTCTCACGCACTTCAGCGTATCGAAGAGGTCGCTGCCGGGCGCGGCGCGGTGAAGGGATTTCTGTGGGCTGGGCTGGGCTGGACACGTCTCCGCTGGTCGCCTGGAGGTTCCGCTTCGCTTGCGGGCACCGATACGGGCATCCAAGATTCAGGAGAGATTGGAATGGGGAGATTGATGACGGAGGCAAAGGCAAGTGCCGCGACCACGACCCGGGATATCGGCTTTCGAGGACAGCCGTCCTCCGGGGACTCCACCGCCGGGAATCAACAGGGGCTCGTGTAATTGCCGCGGTGGGATTATCCACATGGCAGCAAAAAAAATTCGTCGGGCTTCTGTGAAGAAATTACGGGTTTGTTCCTGCGTTGGGAAGTCCGATGGTAGATTCGGGAAAATGCAGGCCGAGCTAGGCCGGAGCAATACGTCCAGCACTGACGTCTGACAGCGAAGAGCGTGGGAAAAAAGGCACACGGGGCAGGCAAAGGCAGACAATGGCCGCTAACGGCAATGTCGCGTGTCAGCAACCCGAAGGCGGATGGCACGACAGACAGGAGAGCGGTAGAGAGGCGTTCAGCCACTAAGCAGACGTGTCTGGAGACCGGGCTGAGAGGCACAGCGGTGATTCGTGTGCAGGTGACCGGTCGGCCGGCCGAGCAGACGACGCTGACGGTTATTCCTGTGCCCGCTCGCTTTGCGCACGGCAGCCTAGGCACGCGTGGGTGGCGTCCTCATGCGGCGATGCGGCGCGCGGGCTGGCGTTGCGCCATGAACACAAGCCGTTTCTTGCGCTCCGCTTGGCTGACCGCCCATGCGTCTTCTTTTTTATTTTTTCCTCGCTGACCCCGGCTCCGGAAGCGACGTTACATGCCGTGCTGCGGCGCCTCTTCGCCTTCCCGCGCTTGGCGGTGGAAGCTTGTCCGAGGGCGTGCGTGCAAGAGTCAGTCGGAGGCGCTAAATTCCGCCGAGTGTTGCGGATCATGCTCGTCTCGCAGACGAAGGGACGTGGCGCGGGCGGTGAGCGAGGGAGGAGAGGATCCGGTTGGGAACGACCAGACGGCGGGCTCGTCGACGCGATGCCTGGCCGGGTTTGGGGTCCGCCCCGCGGGGCAGAGTAGCGAGAGCGAGGGGCGCGGAGAAGGTTTGATGCGGCGAAACGAAGTCGAAGCAGCTGACATGCTTAGGTCTTTGTTCGAAGGATCGCAAGCCGCCGACGTGATTGGCCTTGGCCGCAAGCCACCGGCGAGCTTGCCAAAACTGCAGCACCGCGCTCCACCCGTCAGGCCAGCATCGCTCGCGGCTCGGCGGTGATTGGGCGCGTGCGGGGTGCGACGGTATGCGAGCTTTTTTGCGCCCGGGATTGCGCCGCTCCACTCTTTCTCCAGTGGAGGAAGCCTGCCGGCCGGGGGCACTGGGCCGATCGCCTGGGGCCTGGGGCACCGGGGTCCGCCTTGCCCGTCCCATTCCTTCGCATTTCCCAGGCCTTGTCATGTGCCGGCGAGCGTTACAGGTGCGCCGCTGCCGGGTTGCATGCTGATCGCGTCCAACGCGCTTTCACCCATGGCCACCTGCTCTTTATAAACCCGCGCCGCCCTCCCGCCGTCGTTTCCTTTCATCCCATCGTTGCACTGACCAGCGTGGAATCGCCAGAAAGAGGACCCAAACCTCGCGGGCGATTGTTTCCTCCCCCCAGACAGACCTCAACACCACATCTGGCCCACCATGGGATACCAGATCGGAAACATCTACTTCATCACGGCCATCGCCGTCATTGGCGGTGGCCTGTTCGGTTTCGATATCTCGTCCATGTCGGCCATCATCTCGACCCAGCAGTATCTCTGCTACTTCAACCAGGGCGGCATGAACTCCAACAACAAGTGTGCTGGCCCCAACTCTGATGTCCAGGGTGGCATCACCGCCGCCATGCCTGGTGGTTCGTACGTCGGCGCCATCGCTTCCGGTACGTTGGTCCACGCTCCGGTGGGCTGTCTCGCCGCCTTTCCGCATGCGGCCCGCCCACCAACCCGACAGTCGTGCTAACGCTCTTTTGCAGGTTTCCTCTCCGACATGCTGGGTCGCAAGCCCGCCATCATGATTGGATGCTGCATCTGGATCATTGGTTGCATCATCATGGCCGCATCGCAGAACATTGGCATGCTCGTTGCTAGCCGCTTCATCAACGGTCTCTGCGTCGGCATCTGCTCTGCTCAGGTGCCCGTCTACGTCTCGGAGCTGGCGCCTCCCACCAAGCGTGGTGCCGTCGTCGGCGCCCAGCAGTGGGCCATCACCTGGGGCATTCTGATCATGTTCTACATTTCCTACGGCACCTCCTTCATCAACGGCACCGCCGCCTTCCGCATTCCCTGGGGTCTGCAGGCCATCCCGGCCGTTCTGCTCCTGTTCGGAATGTTGTTCCTGCCCGAGTCGCCGCGTTGGCTCGCGCGCAAGGACCGCTGGGAGGAGTGCGAGAACGTGCTGACTCTCGTGCACGGCCACGGCGACCGCAACAGCCGCTTCGTGCAGACTGAGTTCCAGGAGATCAAGGCCATCGTCGAGTTCGAGCGCCAGAACGCCGATGTTAGCTACTTGGAGCTCATCAAGCCCAACATGATCAACCGCACCCACATTGCCATCATGACCCAGGTCTGGTCGCAGCTGACCGGAATGAACGTCATGATGTACTACAGTAAGTTGTCTTCAATAGGAATTGCGAACAAATGTCTGACTTTGCAACCATAGTCTCGTACGTCTTCACCATGGCCGGTCTCGAAGACACTCTGCTCGTCTCTTCGTCGATTCAATACGTCATCAACGTCGTCATGACCATTCCTGCTCTGCTGTACGTTGACCGCTGGGGTCGTCGCCCGACGCTCCTGATCGGCGCTTGCCTTATGATGACCTGGCTCTTCGCCAACGCCGGTATTCTCGCCTCGTACGGCCATTACGCCGGACCGGATGGTGTCAACGGCATCAAGGAGGCCTCTTGGGAGGTCCGCGGTCCCGCTTCCAAGGCTATCATCGCCTGCTCGTACCTCTTCGTCGCCTCGTACGCGCCGACGTGGGGTCCCGTCTCGTGGATCTACCCTCCCGAGATCCTGCCCCTCCGCGTCCGTGGCAAGGGTGTCGCGCTGGCGACGTCTGCCAACTGGATCTTCAACTTCGCGCTGGCCTACTTCGTGCCTCCGGCGTTCGTCAACATCAAGTGGAAGGTGTACATCGTCTTCGCCGTCTTCTGCGTTGCCATGTTTGTCCACGTCTTCTTCATGTTCCCCGAGACTGCGGGCAAGACGCTCGAGCAGGTCGAGGACATCTTCACCGACTACGACCGCGGCATCAAGTACATCGGCATCCCCGCGTGGAAGACGCACCAGGAGCTTGGCGGCGCCAAGGCGCTGGAGCGCGGCGATGTGGAGAAGGGCCCGCGGGGAGACGAGCACAGCCCCGAGCGGGTCGAGGAGGCGGCGAAGGTGTAAGAAAGAAACTTTCTTTAAAAAATGAATACGGGAGGGGGTGGAAAGGTTGTGATTGGACGGTATATTAAGCATGATCCAAAGTTCGAAAGAGATTGGATTTGGGGCTTGTGGATGACAGGATGATAAGATGAAGCTTTATTAGTTGTAATGATATGCCACATACAGCACGTGGCGCAATTCAAATCAATATCCTACTCCTACGAGATCCAATACCGCGTCTCTCAGTGACTTCCACGGCAGCCACTACAGTCGGCTCTGAGAAAGGTGGGAGGAGAAAGGGCGTTTGAATTTGCGTACGCGAGTGGTACTGACGCGTTTCTCACCGCACATTACCTTTGGCTTCAAATCACATGCGTTAAACTTGCCGGTCCAAGCCTCGGCGCCTAGTAGGCTACAGAAATTTAAGCCCTCTGAAGCCGTAGAAGACGCTATCCATGCCGTTCATCCGTGGGCAGTGGAAGCGAATGCCTAGACGCCCAGCCAGAGATTAAGTTTTCAAACTCGTGCACAGACATAACCGGGCATTGGACTCAGCTATCCCCTCAAGCAGGATAACAGATTTCTAACGACGAACTTTTTTTTTTCCTTGGGAAGGCTCAGATTCTTTGTCTCACCAGTCGCTCTGGCGCGCCGCCTCCGTTGGAACCTCGGCGTTACTCGCTGCTTGAAATTTCCCTTTTTGGATTAGCGTACCGTGCGAATCATCGACCTTGCTTCCCCGCACGTCAGGGTTCTCTTAGCGCCCGAAACTTTTTCTCGCGCGGCTCTCCACACTAGATGGCACCACCACAAATCTAGATCTTTGGATTGACACCACGCTACCATCTCGCACATCCACCGGCGAGATCTCCGTCGATCTTATGAGGTCGGTCCACTTTTTTGCGGATTGGTCCTTTTGGTTTACTTTTGAGGTGACCTTCGTTCACGCCACCACCGACGGGAAAGAGAGGGAGTGAAGTGGAGTGACGTTCTTGATGAGTGCGCGGACAGCTATGGGTGGTGGAGCGGAAGGGGACATACAGAAAGCAAGAGGAAGGGACACTGTGGGTTACAGAATATCGAGCCCGTTTGCCGTCTCTATCCGTCCTTCTACTCCACCCATTCTTTCATCACAAACATGCTCAACACGCAACACTCATCCCGCAAACGTCTTCGCCACCGCTTTCCCATCCACACCCGCAACAGCCCCCTTCTCCACATCTTCCCCCCTCCCACTCACACTCGCGCTCGCACTCTCAGTCTGCTCAACCCCTTCCACCACGACCATCTCCGCCACACCCTCCAACACAAACGGACTCGACCCCCTCTGCTTCGGCATCGGCCACACGGCGAACAGCGCCCAGTACGCAACAAACGTCGCGCCAAACCCATAAAAGTAGCTGATCTGGTAAATGCGGTCCCAGCCATTCCCATCGCTCGTGCCCTTGATGGCGCGCGCGAAGCCGGGGAGCAGGGGCGCCATGCCGGCGATCCAGGCGGCGAAGGCACGCGGGTTGAAGCCGGCGACGTACCAGTAGGCGGAGGTGCTGTTGCCGCGGTACAGGTCGCCGACGTGGTACTGGGCGCCGCGCCGCACGGCGAAGTAGTCGCACACGACGATGGCTGTCATGGGCGAGAGGAAGACGGACCAGCCCGAGAGGACGGTGATGAAGGTGCCGGGGTTGCTGAGAGATGGTGAGTTCATGTTTGTTGTTATTCCTTTCTCTCTGTCTCTCTCTCTCTCTCTTTTATTTTTTTTTGGTGGTGTTGATGTAGGGAAGTAAGAAGAAGAGAAGGGAGAAGGTGGACTTACGTGACGTAGTTCCATGGACAAATGGCTATGGCGATGACGGTGAGAATGTAGCAGCCGCGGCGGATGTTGATCCATCTGATCGGTTGTCAGTGAAACCCTACTTTCACCACCACTACGTTTGGGTGAAAAAGTGGCAGAAATCCACTCACTTAGGACACAACGCCGCCATATCCATACCAGTCGAAATCCCGTTCAACATCTGACACAGCGCCAGCTGGCTCACCAAGAACCCCAACCCGGCGAAAAACGTGCCCGCCCTCGCCGCCGGCGAGAGCGAGTGGTCCTGAATGGCGAGCAGCAGCTCGAACGGGTTCCAGATGTACTCGCCGTAGACGTCGGCGGCGGCGCTGGTGATGAGGATGCCGCACACGGCGGTGACGGTGATGAAGATGGGCGCGGTGACGAGCTGGCCGAACAGCGCGGCGTTGGGCGAGCGCGCGTAACGCGTCCAGTCACTCTGGCCCAAACACCCGGACGCCTGCGACCCGATGATCGACTGCAGCCCGTACACGGCGCCCCAGCTCAGCGCCGACCCGCGCTGCGTCGCGGGAGTGTGGATCAGCGCGCCCGCACCGTGCGCCGCGTGCACCGCCCAGCCCAGCATGCCGAACATGGTCGCTGTGATCATGACGAAGGTGATCTTGAAGGGCAGCTGCAGCTTCTCCGGCGGGATTAGGGGTAGTGGCAGGAAGATGGCGATGAAGACGAAGAAGCTGATGATGCTGGCCGTGTCCGTGTTGGCGGAGGCCGGGAGCGTGTTTTCGAGGTCGACGAAGCTGCGGCCGATGATGGCGCGGAGGATGATCTTGACGGCTGTGAGGGTGTGTGTGTGAGTTGATGTTTTCATCAGGCGCGATGTGGGTGTGGTGACATACCTTGTCCGCCCCAGTATGCCTGCGAGTTGTGAGCGAACATATCGTCATATCAGTTTGAAGACACTGACCTGAATACCCATCCAAACGCAGGCTGTCATGATTCTGTTCAGTACAGGCCAGAAGCCGCCTCTCATTCCCCAAGAGGCACGCGAAAGAACAGTGAATCCGAGATACAGATGGCTACCAGGCCAACCGGCAACAACCGCAATCAGTGCTGAGATTAGAGCAACGCCAACGACAACACCCATTGACTGAGGGACGCTCAAGCCGAGAGACAATAGTGATGATCCAGCTGTCCAGGCAGTGGTGTTGATACTGGATGCCAATTGATCAGACGTCTGCGCAACAATGGGGTTCAATCACTTACCCGCAGATGACCCAGTATCCAGCAAAACCTTGCCACGTCCATGTTCTCCTGTCTGGCGGAATGGGAATCAAATCTCTATTGCACCAGAAGGTGTTCTTGTAGTTGGCGTTCTCGTCGACCGGGCATTCGAGCCTCTTCGCCCAGTAGGCCAAACGGCCATTCGTCTTCTCCGAAGCCATTGCGCTCTGTACGCTTCCGACCAAAACTTTGGAACAGACAAAAGACGAACAAACAAAGCGAAACCTGGGGGATCTGTCACAGCATATACTTTTGCGCGCGCGGCAATCGCCCCTTGTCGTTCGAGTAAGGTCGCCGGACGTCCCGATAAGCGGGCAGCACCCCAGGTTGCACGGCAGGATAATGAGGGCGAGTCAGCTGTGATAAGCGCTTGTGTAGGGGAGCGTCATTGCAGATCACTCCCCCCGGCGAACTCAGATTGGTGTCTTGGGAGGCGGCAGCCCCGCCTCTAGACCAAGAGTGGGGTACAGCGGTGATGGTGCGAACTGCCGATCGGGAGTCCTCCGCGGCCTGGCAGATTATCTGCCGAATGTAACCTCGAACCGCATTAATAGCTATCGGCTGGCAGCTTCGTGAGAGTCCTCCGAGATATCGTGGCTCACCTGAATCTCGACGCGAAACCTTGGCGCGCGGCTTCACTCGGGGATCGTGTGTAACCTTCTTCGTCGTTGTGGCACGTCGGCGGCTGACTTCGTCCAGACTTGTTAATTCCGTGCAACCTTGGCTTAGACATAAGCATGAAAGTAGTCGCCGAGATGGGTGCTATTCCGATCGTGGACTTCGGCGCCTGGTCCGCGGGTTCGCCCGCGGAGAAGCAGAGAATTGCCAATGAGTTGACAGACGCTGCTCGCGGTGTGGGATTTGTCTACATCGTAAACCATGGCGTTCCGGATGACGTTCTTGAGCAAGCATTCGCATGGTCCAAGAAACTCTTTGATCTTCCGCATGAGAAGAAAATGCTGGCACCGCATCCTCCTGGTATTCATGCTAGCCCTTCTGTGCTGGAAGCAAGCGAGCTGATTTCCGGTTTCTTACAGGGCCAAACGTGCACAGGGGATACTCCTGGCCTGGTCTGGAGAAGGTTTCTCAGTACATCCATAAGGATGGTGAGGATTCGGACGCAGAAGATCAAGAGCTCCGCAAAGTGGAGGATTGCAAGGTAAATTGTGCTCATGACGTAAATAGTTATGGGAGCTCACACTAGCGTAGGAAAGCTATGAGGTCGGCAGTGAAAACTGTGAGAACATGCCGAACGTTTGGCTGCCAGACGAGGTTCTTCCGGGGTTCAGGGGCTTCATGACCGACTTTTACTGGAAGTGTTTTGGGACAGCGCAGGACATTCTCAGAGCGTTGGCCATAGGAATCGGCCTCGGTGATGAGGACTTCCTGTTGAGGTTTCACAACGGCCACAACAACCAGCTCCGGCTGCTGCACTACCCGCCTATTGAGAAAGATAAGCTCGAAACCAACGCCATGGCTAGAATGCCCGCACATACCGACTGGGGATCCATCACCATGCTTTTTCAAGATGACTGCGGCGGTCTGCAAGTGGAAGATCCTCACACCCCCGGGAAATTTGTAGAAGCGGTCCCCATCAAGAACGCCATCATCATGAACGTTGGTGATCTCCTGATGCGATGGAGTAACGGTATGTCGAAGCGAGGTGCATTTGGCTGCATGTTAAGTACTGACTGCACTCCAGACTACCTCAAGTCAACACTTCATCGGGTCACGCTCCCGCCACTCCAGTCAGAGCCTGTAAATGGAAAGGTCATGACACGTGCTCGTTATTCGATTCCATACTTTGTCAGCCCCGATCCCAGCGCGGTTATTGAGTGCCTGCCCGCATGCGCCGACGAGAAGAACCCGGTCAAGTATGAGCCTGTAGTGCAGGAGGACTACAGAAGGATGAGAGCTAAGCTTCAGTATCCGGAGAAGCCATCCACTCCTCTCGCGGTGGCATGATAAAAGATACCGCTGTAATTTCGGAGCATGAGACCTTTCCCAATTAGGCTATCTTGACGATACAGTAAACTCATGATGAAGTAACCGAGGTGTGAGGATGTGGAATGAGTCTGATGTACTTGGCTTGGGACTTTGAAGTTAAAGAGGTTTCATGGTCTTGTCATACCGTAAATTGAGGAAGTGATCCCCCATAGGAATAAACTCCGGCCTTCCAAACTCATAACACTCCCATGTCGCCTGGATGATCTTGTCTTGATGATTCATGATATTCTGACTTGAAGAGAGGCTTAAGAGAAACTGGAGCTACGCTTGAACAACTCGACGAACGCTTAAACCCTCGCTTCGAGGACATCTCAATTTCAACAAAGATTAAGTTGCTCTCAACTGTCACTGGCTTGACCAGATCAAGATGAATTTGGCTGGGGCTATTATCGCCTATGTTGTAGGGGTATCTCGAAGCTGATAAATTTAGGATCCTTTCCAAAAAAAAAAAAAAAAAAAAAAACTCCTCTTAAATGGATGACTGCACAGCATTCAGTTTGTGGATATATACAACTCCATATTTCAAGCTATTGCCCACCCATTCAGATGAGCGTGATGTGCTGATACCAATGCCTATTTCGCTTGAACAGTTCAGAAACAGCAGAACTATCATCAACGGTATTGGTTTCGTAAGAAAACATTCCAATCCGTTCGAAAGTGTCTCGATTGTTGCTTCTTTTGAGAAGAAGTCCTGTAGTCCACAGTCCTTTCACTTCGATTGGAACTAAAAACGAACAACATTCCTCAGCACCCTCGTAGTCCACTACTAATGAGACAGCACCCGCCAATGTTTTCTTACCATCGAAATCCCCATCGAGCTGGCCGTGCAATGGGAAAGCATGGGACCCGACCCATTCGATCTTCCTCCCTTCGGAAAGCTCTTCTAGAGTGCAGGGTATAAGAACACCGGAGAGTATCAAGCGTGCGGATTTGAGCGGCCCATACTTGTTGTTTTCATCGACGGGTTCAACTTCAGCGCCTACTACTTCTGCAAGATCGGTGATGTTACTGGATGGGTACCCTGTTCGGACCTGCCCATTAGTGATAGCCCAACTCCAACTCGGCGCGCGGTACGACATGTCATGTCTTTTCGTGCGCCTCTCAGGGGTTTTTGACACCAAGCTCCAGGTCAATGCCGCAGGTAGCTGTTGAAGGAAGAAACCGGCAACGTATTCGTCATCTAGCAGGACACCGAACCGTTGCGCAACTCCGGAGAAGGCGGCGAGCTTGTCCTGTGCTGGATAGGTGAGATCTCGACTGGTGTAGTCTGCGATAATATGCGGCCATACTTGGAGCGCATATTGCCTTTCAGCCTTCAGCTTCGATCTCGTAAGATGCTTTGCTGAAGGGGCCGGGACGGAGAATGGGAAGGGACGGTGCAATAAAGGCGCGTCCTTGTACGGATTTCGTTCGGTAAGAATATGGGCTTCTTTACACTCCCACATTATTTGCTCGGAGCAAAAGTGAAGGACCCTTGGGGAAAAGATTCGCTCCTGAAAAACCCAAGCTCGTTTTTGTAACGGGTTTGATTGAAGTTCCCGGGTTCGTTCGTCGAAGAACTTCCATACTTCTTCTCCTTCCCCAAATCTATTCCAGAGGAAATAGTAGGGCTGAACGCGGTCCGGCTGCCTTTGGGTAAATGCGCCTTGATCGGGGCTTTCTGCTCTGTCGAGAGAGATATTCAGAACAGAGTTGGCGTATATGGACTGCATCTCGGAAACTTGTTCATGCCAGTCGCCTTTACTGCCTGACCCAGACTGATATATGCACAGGCTGTCGATCCAAAGGTAACGGATGCGTAGCCTTGCACTTATTTCGATAGCATCTTGAAAGGATCGTGGAAGCACCCGCTTTGAGAATCCTCTCGCCAGATATCTCTCTGTGTTTCCTTCAAGTTTCAAGAAATGAGGATCCCGGCCCCAGCAATGGCTCAACGTAGCATACGGTCTTGTTACAGCGTCCTCGTTGGATCTGTTCATCAGAATACGCACTTTAGGGAGATTGATGAGATCCAAGAGCCGTTTAGGACGCCAACCAGCTTGTCGTGTGTCGTGCAGAGACACACACTTCTTGTGGTCTGACAAACATGTCTTGTACCAACTTGAAGCCTGCCCAAGCACTTTTGGATGCGCTGTACTGACTGGGATGTCTCTGTCAAAGCTGTTTTGCCTTACGTGCCAAGGAATATGAGTAAGATCATGTGCCGCAAGCCGGAAGGATTTGTCGTGTGGATTGACGGATGGTGGATGTTCGACGCGGAATATCAAGACGAGAGACCGGCATGGGGGAAATTCCTTGCTCTCTGATGCCAGCTCCTGATACCCAAATGAAAGTTGAGCTATATGACCAGGAGACCTTTCTTCGATGTGATAAAAAAGCTTCCCGATTACTGATGGTGTCCCAGAATAGTGTTGTGCCGTTATCAAGGCGCAAATTCTGCACCCGTTTTTGGCAGCCCTGACGGCGTGAGTCCAACAGGCATGGTGGCAACCACGACTGTCTGACCTCCGGAACATTGAGAGACACATAGCACAGAGCATCGTGGATGATGCAAAGGTGAGCGTATTTGTTGTAAGCCGTTTTGGTGAGCGCAGTGAAAGACTATCGGAGACGTGGACATTGATCGATCAACCTCGCCGAGTAGGAAGACCACGTCTGCTGGGAGCGAAGAAGGTCTTGTGTTCGAGGCTAAAAGGTTCGAACCTGTTAGCCTCGAACCTCGGGAGCCCGTTCTTCAATTTAGGTCGGTGAGATCGTTTGAAAGAGGTTAATGATTGTAGAATAAGTACGTATTTTTCAATCTCTTTCAGGTATTTTTTTTCCGTGTTGTTTGGTGGTGCATACGAGGTAATGATGATGATTGTGGAGGCGGGTGATCGGTGCTGTTGCAAGCCACGCGATGCGCTCGGCGGTCATCCGTCCAGCTCTTCTTAAAACTTCTCGGAGCAGCAAGGTATAAGGCGTAAGGTGGCCTCATATCTTGGCTTCTTGGCGTCAGCAGAGCTGCCTCATGCACAGCCTTGTTTTCAAGTAACTTTTTGTGCGTAAGACCATGCCGCTGGCTCCATTCTGCCGTCATCATCACCACGCGTCTAATGCAGCCAATCACCCAATGCCTGCCCGATCCTGCACTCACCTGTGACCCCACATAATCCTACCAGTCAATATTCGTCCCATGCAGAAAATCAGAAACGACAAATCTCCTTTAGCCTCGTTCAGCTCCATATTAGGCTGCAAAGTATTTGAGCTGCTATGGTCGACAAAGAGGATAGCTGGGGAGCTGCGATTAACCAAAATATCATGGTCAAAGAAGTTTAAATTTAGAGTGTCATACATACAGTAGCAACTCTCTGGAGGCTTCCTTTCGCGAGGTCAGCACAGTTATTGGGCGGATCGACACTCTAGCCTACGCTGCTGTGCAGCAGTCGAATGTTGCATCGAACGTACATATCTCTTGAATACATTCTCTCCGAGATGATTTCAGGGGCAATTACTAAACCCAACTATCACCGGCCAAACCCAACAATCGTCGGCCAAACCCAACTTCTTCACCAAAATCTACCATCTTTCAACCGCAGCAGAACTTCACGAAATGAAAATCTAAGTACTTTTCTTACTACTATAGTAATGGCTAAGCCCACAGACATCTATTATAAGTTTTTTTTTTTTTTAAAAAAAAGATAAGGTTAACCTACCCGATCTAAGATTTGGGTTTGGCCGGTGATGGTTGGGTCTGGGATTTTCGCGAAAAAAAGAGTTCGGTTTGGGAATCACCCCATGATTTTATTAATTCCGACATTAATTATCACCCATGTCATTTCTCCATCCATATCATGACCACTATACAGCATCGTGAACTCACCACATCTTCCCCCATCAGTAGAGCGACTTGCACTCCCAGCTTTCTGCCGCGTCCACATCGCCCTCACCCTTGTACACAGCCTGCTTCGGATACATGCACAACGGGCGCTGCCTCTCAACACCCTTGGTCACATCCTCATCTACAAACTTGGTCGCTATGATCTCATCGACAACCGTCCCATTCTCGACCCAATCCATCAGCGCCAGCAGCGCATCGTGCTTCCCATCCTCGAATCCCGGCACACCATGCACGCCGGTGCCAAAATCGCCAGCCTGGTTGCCACCGGCAAAATACCACGGCGCATCGACGCCAGACGGCGTGGCCGAGCAGTGCTGCATGCCGGGCACGAGGAAGAAGCGGTACCAGTCGTCGAGCGGGATGCCCATGGGCAGCAGGGCGCGGGCGACCTGCTGGTAGAAGTGCAGACTGCTGCCGGTGGCGATGAGGCCGTCGGACCAGCCGTGGTAGTGCAGCAGCTTGCCGCCGCGGGCGCGGTAGTCGGCCATGGCGGCGAAGGCGTCGGCGGTGGCGTTGCCCGGGTCGAGCTCGTCGGCACGCTCGACGACGGCGTAGGTGAAGTCCTCCCAGCGGAAGTCGGGCTGCGACAGGAAGTAGCGCACGTAGTCGATGCCGTACGACAGCGGCTCGCCGGTGGGGGTGCCCAGCAGCACCTGCCACTGCGACTCGGAGCTCAGCGCGAGGCCCGGGAAGACGAAGGTGTCATTGGTGTCGATGTAGGCGCCGTAGATCTTGGAGAGCGTGTCGAGCTGTGCGGGCGTCAGGCAGGCGCTGCTGTTGGACGTCGGTGTGCAGAGCAGCGCGTCGGCGTTGAAGTTGCAGGCGAGCGGGTCCGACACGATGTTGTCGGCCAGGCCGTCCTGCGGGTCGCACTGCTTGACGACCTCGGCCTCGATGACGGGGAAGAGGGCGGGATCGATGCGGTGGCTGCCGTTGAGCGGCAGGTTGAAGGTGCCCATCTTGGCCGTCCACGTCTGCATGTGCGTCGTCCACCAAGCCGGCGCACCGGCGAGCACACCATCGAAGTCTTCTGGGTAGAGCTGGATGTCGCGGATGCCTTGGCGGCCGCCGGTCGAGCAGCCGGTGTAGTACGAGTACTTGATTTCGGAGCTGTAGTAAGCTGTGGCCAGCTTCTTGCCAAGCTCAACTGAGCCGTGCATGGCGCGGTAGCCCCAGTCGTCGAGCACTTCAGGGGCGTCAAGCGCCCATTCAAGCTCTCCGGACGTGGAATTGTGGCCGGTGTCCGTGGAGACAACGGCGAAACCGTAGCCGACACCAGCGCCCTTATAACTTATCAGCGATGTTCTTTTGGGAGAGGAGAAGGAAGGAGTTCCATACCATATCCAACCAGTTGACACCACCAGCGAAGCCTCCATTGCCCACTGCTAGGAAGCGCTCATTCCATTCGGTGGGAAGGAACAGTCCGAACCTGAATGACGAACTGCTCGACGACGTCACGTTCACGTAGACGGCGCAGAGAGCCGGCAAGTTCGTGGGGTTTGTCGGGTAAGCAGGATCTGCAGCTCCCTGACCGTAAGTGCCATTGCCAGCGACAGGGACCGCGGAGAGGACAGTCGCATTGGAGGGAAGGGCACTCTGCAGTGCAGCGCTGGAGCAATTAAAAGCTTGCACTCCAAGGGCGGAGGCGGCAGCCAAGACAACAGAAGCAGCCCTCATGGTGGCGAAAATTGGCGGTCGAGGAGTAGCGAGCACTAACTGGTGGCAGGACAGCTTTTGTAGACGTTACATCGCGGCTACGGAAGCGGGAGGTAGCCGTGCGGAAGTCGGATTTATCTGGATTGTGGAGTGCATGAACGCGGGGAGAGTCATGTAAATTGGGATTGGAGCCTCAATGTAGCCCTGGCAGCCGAAGATGCTTGCCGTAAAGAGAGGCTAAATGCCGCGGGTGCTGATCTTGTGGCCAATTGGGAGCTTGCTGAGGTGGGGAACATCCCCATTGCCAGGTACTGCTAAGGGCAGGCCATTACATCTACTCCCGAGTGTTTCGAATGTTTCGATTGTGCCGCGTTCCTGCATGCATAACATCACATTGCCAGGATCTTCCCGTCAACTCTTTCTCAAATATGCAGCTCCAAACGGCAGCCATTGCGGCAGAGATCGAAAGGCTCAAGTCGGTGAGACGGTGGCTCGTTCGGGATTCCCGACGGCGCGACCCTGACTGCCGGCCCGACATTCGGCACGTCATCACAACTTCCCGCTTGCAGTATCGCGTTAGCGTTTGGCGGCGAGAGTCAGGCATGCCACAGGATCTTCCGAAGGTCGGCGTAGAGTCGTTTCATGTCGCACCAGGTAACGCTCACTATCGTGATGAGAGAACATGTTAGTCTCGACGTCGAAATACAAACATTCAGGGGTGAGCCCCATGTGGAGAACAGCGGATAAGCTTAAGTTGAGTGGATTTCATCCATGCAACAACCATTAATCTTTGCCCAGAGGAGTAAAACACGCTGTTCCACACGATGGATTGTCGAAGTCGAGGCCCTATGTAACCCGTTAAGGATACTGCAATTTTTCTCGGTGCACAGTTGAAGCCATCATCCAGACGGGTTTGTGAGGCTAGAGTTCAGACATTGGATTTGAGTACCGACGTAAGCAACGCGCTATCTCTAGTGAGAAAGGTTCGGCAAAGTCAAATTCTGTCGCCGTCTGTGGCTATGTCATATGTCAGGGGGATCTTCGTTGGAGAGAGCGCAGCGCAGGCCATGGGAAGGCACACCTTTCACATCGATCGAGTGCATGCGCCTTGCTCGACACAACGTCAACCGATCTGCAAGGACGTTGCGAAAGGGAGTGCCGTTAGATCGACCGTTAGCCGGGTCTGTGAGACGGAGATCTACCCGTATATCATGCAGAATCAGATAGCAGGTTACACAAGCTTTCGCGCTGCAAATCATGTCGGTTTGATGCGGTGGAGAGCGGGTCGTCCCGCAGTCCCACGCACCTCACATCGCACACTTCCGGTTCAGGAAGGACCGCGGGAGGTCAGTTGGTCCCGGCGAATGGTGTGGTTCGCGACGGGCTTGGAGGTGGCTTTGCCTTTTGTGCGCGGGCGCATGCGCCGCAGTGGTGGAACATGGGCCTCGGGCGGGGATGGTGATCGACGTCGCTGCGGCTTGACATTACGCATTCCAAGGCGTGCTGCGTCATCGCGTGCCGATTGTCCGGTCAGACAGGTGGGAAACATGTGTTGAGATGGTGTCAAGCGCGCGCTCGTTGGCTAGCGCGTTTAGCCAGGGAGCGAAACGCTGAGCGTTCGGCCAGCGGCTTCCGGTTGCAGCGAACGAGCGGTAGAATTTCGCGCCGTGGACGGGTAACGCGCAGTAGTGAGACGCGCCCAATAAGTCTCCGCGCGGCGCTACGGTGGCTGGCGACGACCGGCCTTGTGCGCGCCTCCGTCTCGCGATCAAAGAATCAGAAGATGCAAGTGACCTTTGTCGGGCGCAGCCTGCCTGGTGAGGCAGCCAGGCGCTGGCAGGCGGAGATTTGGCGCGTGTGTCAAGGCGATGGCGAGGCGTGGCTGCACACGTGTCGCAGCACAGCCCGGCGCCGTTGGCCCGCCTTTCAACCCGTAAATTCCTAAGGCGCCAAGCAGGCGGTGGACTCTCTGTGGGTGGGCGTCGTAAGTGCGCTGCTCGTTGATCTACTGCTATTAATACGCCCCAAAGACTGTGCACGCCCAAGCCCTACGGGGATACGTACTCTGTCGCCCGCCTCAGCCACACCCCAAGCACTTACTTCTGGCCGCCTCCGCGCCCTTACGCTGAAACACCCCGTCTCCTCCCACGCTCGCTCCAGCCTGCTTTAACAACCTCGACATCTCTCGCTGCTGCAACTGACTGCCTGCTCGCTACCCTCCGGCCCGCGCCCGGCACCCAACCTCCACCCAGCAGCTCGCCATGGCTGCCAACGACTACTACAGCTCTTTCAACCCAGGCAGGAGAGAAGACGCCCCTCTGCCTCCTGTGCCCCCTTCGTCGTCGCCCTCTCCGCTGCCATCGCCGCACCCGACCCGACCGCACATCGACACCCAAAACCTAGAGAGCTACGGCCACTCTCACCCGTCTGCTCACTCGCACCCTTCCGCCCACACCTACCACACCGGCCACTCGCCTGTCGGCTCTCCCTTCACCGACAATGCCTATCCTTCATACCCGCAAGACACACATCCGCCGCCTAACCCGTACGGGCCCGTGCACGGCGACGACGATACTGCCTACCATGGAGCCGGCGCATATGGACAACATGGCCGTGCGGACAACGACCCCTTCGGCGACAACCAGGCCATTCCGCTCCACGCCCAACAACCGAAGCTGGATGCAAGTCCCTCGCGATACAACGGCGATCCCGAGGGCCAGGCGCCTCTCGTTGGCGGTCCTGGCGGAATGAGGAGAGAACGTAGCATGCGCCAGAAGAAGAAGGGCGGCTGGTTTTCTGGCAAGATTACCTGGGTCGTTTTCACCTTGACAGTGGTTCAAATTGCTGTTTTCATCGGTGAAATCATTCGCAACGGTAGGTGAAACCGCCCTTGTGAGAGAAAAGGCATAGTGCTAATGCTATTATAGCTACCCTTACCGGTTCGCCCATCATGATCAAGCCCACGTTCAACCCGATGATCGGTCCCTCCGGCTACGTCTACATCAACATGGGTGCCCGTTTCATTCCGTGCATGCGCCACATGGGAGGAGGAGGTGAGGTCGAGATTACGCCTGACATTGCCTTTCCGTGCCCCAACTCCACAACCGGCGCTGCTGAATGCTCGCTGAACACGCTCTGCGGAATGAGCGGCATCCCTGAATCCGATGGCGAGCTGAAACCCAACCAATGGTATCGCTTTATCACGCCCATATTCCTTCACGGAGGCCTCATCCATATTATTTTCAACATGCTTGTGCAAATGACCATCGGACGCGATGTGGAACGGCTGATTGGCTCCATTCGCTTTTTCCTGGTCTATTTTGCATCTGGTATTTTTGGTAATGTCCTCGGTGCCAATTATGCGCCAAACGGCATGCCTTCGGTGTAAGTCTTCCCCGTCTATTCGTGGTTTTTCCTCGCTAAAAGATTCGGAACAGCGGTGCATCGGGCGCCCTTTTCGGTATCATCGCCATAACACTTCTAGATCTGCTCTACCACTGGAAGGAACGCGAACACCCCAAGAAAGAACTTCTCTTCATCATGCTCGACGTTGTTATCGCCTTCGTTCTGGGTCTCCTGCCTGGTCTGGACAACTTCGCGCATATTGGTGGATTTATTATGGGACTCGGCCTCGGTATTTCCATTCTCCACTCGCCTCAAGTCCTCCGCGAGCGCACCGGCATGGATGAACCTCCTTACTCGGCCGTTCCCAACTCCAAGCATGGCGGCGAATTCGAGACGATGAAGAACTTCACCAAACAGCCCGTGGGCTTTTTCAAGGGCAGGAAGCCGCTTTGGTGGGCGTGGTGGTTGATTCGTGCCGGATGCATTGTTGTCGTGTTTGTTGCGTTCATTGTGCTCCTGAACAACTTCTACTCGACTCACAGCACTTGCAGCTGGTGCAAGTATCTCAACTGCCTTGTAAGTTTCCGTCCTATTTGGTCCACTCGATTTAGATTCTAACCCCGTGTGCAGCCTGTCAGCGACTGGTGTGACTCAAACACGCTCACTATCACGCAAACGAACTCAACGAGCAAGCGTGACCTATTCGGGCTTGAGAAGTACATGCTACCGGATTTTGACTCGCCAATGTGATCGAGGCATCATCTCATTCCATAACTTTGGGCCTGGCGCGTTTTCTGCTTTTGTTTTTACTTTTGCACACAACCTATGGAAGCTCCTGAAAGCGGGTCTTTTACGACTGCATGACGAATCCCCATAATCTCGAGCATGGCGGGCGGCGTTCTCATTTCTTACTGCGTAATACCTCTGGCTGCGCGGCAATCGGTCGTAAGTCGACCTTCAATTTTCATGGTGGGAAGTTGCATCTTCTGTTCTTTTCTTGTTTAGCGGCATAGTGGCAAAGAGAGCACGGCCCTGTATCATCGAAAATTGGATTACTGGGGTTCCTGGTGGAAATGTTTCCTCCAACGCAACAAAAATTCCGTAACTGATGGTCTGAAAGGAGGCTAGATGGTATGCATTCTCATCTCCTCTAAGGTGATTTAAATCCTAGGGATCGTGAGCGAGCAGCTCTGCTAACCTTAAACTGTCTGTTTATTGTCTTGATATTGTTTGTTCGTCTTCAGAATCACACTACTGACTGTTCTATTTCTATCTTGTTCTTGCTCTTCTGATTTCGCACACTGCCGCATCGCCTATTCTATCGGCCGACTGCAAGTTCAATTCACACTGGCATGATACTCTCAGACCAACATCTTCAGACCCGCCAACTACATAGCGTGCCGAACATGCACAAGACTAAAGAATGAGATCAATAGAAGCCCCACCCCAGCCTTCGCCGCGCCTGTCCCGCCGCCGACCTCGGCCACGGCGTTTCCACTAGCGCAGGAGGCGGTGCCACAACGGCTCTCTCGACTTGGACGGCCACAAAGCCGGCTCGGCAAAGCATCGCACGAGTCCTGCAGTCAATAAGCTCGTCGAAGCTTTGAGCCCCTTGACGCCATGGTGCGTTTTCCCCGCCGTGCTGCCTGCTATCCACGCCATGTTTCCCTAAAGAGCGGCCGGTGCCTGGCGATCCTCGGCGCTAGCAGGGGGCAAGATCCCTCCAAAGGTCCTTTTCAATTCCCTGCACATTAACAGCCCGAGGCCTAGGCTCCTGACCCTTGCTTCCTGTTGGTTCCGCGGGGCAAAATGGCAATATCGTCCCGCTCAGTGGTGGAGCAGTACTACCGGTCACTGACTTCCAACGGCCGCCACCGCTAGGCAGAGCGGCCCTAAGGATACACCCATCCGAAATTGGAAGAATCCTACGGCTCGAAATGGACGACTCAGACGTCGCCGTCTGCAGTCTGCGATAGTTAGATGCACTATGACAAGCTTTCTATACCGCCTACGCAGGCTGCAGCGGCACTGGCCTCCAATTTGACTCAGTATAAAGAGAGACGGTACCGCTGTTCAGAGCTCATCGCCCAGCACTCGTTTCTACTCGCGGACCTGACGTTTACGACAACTACCACTCGTTCCCTAATATATTAATCCAAAATGACCAAGTTCACCACCCTCATTCTGGCCGCCGCCGCCACTGCCGCCGCCCTCCCCAACCCCTTCCCTGCCTACTCTCTCGAGGCCCGCCAGGACGGCAACAACTGCACGCAGTACTGCTCCGTCGCCGCCGGCTGCGCGTGTACCGTCCGCCCCTCCGACTGCACCGGCTTTTACACCGTCCAGCCCGACGATACGTGCACTAGCATTGCCGAGGCCTTCAACAACTTCACCGTCACCCAGTTCTACAAGTGGAACCCGAGCATTGGACGTTCGTGCTTCGGGTACGTTTCCCCATAACCCCTGTCCTGGCCCCCAAAAGGAAAGAAAAAGGAGTGGACGCCCGGATACGGAAAGATGAAGAGAGGAACAGCTCGCTAACGCCACCGTCTCTCTTATAAACAGCCTCCAAGCCTACGTCCCCGTCTGCGTCAGCGTGCCGTGGTACACGTACACGCCGCCCATCCAGCCGCCCGCGGGCACGAAGGAGGGCCCTGAGGACGTTCCCGTCCCGCTCATGCCCAGCACCGCCGCGGCATGCAAGACGTACGAACTCACCGGCTCCGGCACCCGCGTCGACCAGATCGCGGCCGACAACGGCATCACCGTCGAGCAGTGGAGCGCGTGGAACGGAAACGCCACGGGCGCGTGGGCCGGCTACTGGAGCTGCGTTGAGGCGTAAGAGGAAAGACTTTTGGTTGGATGAGAGTGTGATGTTGGTTAGAGGCAGGGGTTGGAGTCGACTGTTTTCTCTCCCTCATGCATCTCTTTCTGTCTTGCACCCCCCGAATAAAGAAGTAGTGGACATATGAGAAGCCTACATTAGGCAGTTGTACAAGTAACGCCTTTGCCTCACGCTTCAAAGTAGACCTCTCAATAGTGCGAATATGAGGAAGTGTTAGCGTTCAAGATGGTTTCTTCCGTGATTTGTGAAGTTAAAAGAGATTGGCATGTAAAAAGTTCTCCCAAAGTTGCAATACTCCATGTGATCCGGCTACTGCCGCGCATGACGTCCCGGAGGAAACTAGGGCGGTGCTTCTAGAAGGCTTCGACATTGTTGAGAGGAATGCAACACCTGGAATGGTGGACACAACCTGGGAGATGGATGGCTCATTCATTCTTGGCCTCAGCTAGTTTTTGATGGTAACACATTCGGGAGAAGGATTAGTAAAGACGGTCACGCGCAACCTGGCACAACGGATGCGCCGATGATGCTGGGCATCAAGTGTGATGTGCGAGCAGCGCGTCATGAATGATTGGCTCATGCAAGTGAAAGGGGCTGCTTAGTGAGTCGCTGTGGAAAGATTTAAGCGCGCTGCAGGTTCTCTGTGGATTTGCTGCTGCGTCGGCCCGAGACGAGCTGCGGCAGGGACATGCTTGGCGGATGATAGGGCAGAGGTGAAAAAGGCAGGAAACAGAGCGGTGGTGACGGAATGCGAAGGGGGAGAAAACTGGGAGCCCCGCTACCGCGTCGCGCTCAACACTGGGCCCCAAGCTTGACCTCACCCACGACCGCCCGACTCGACTCGACTCAAACCCCTCAGGCGCGACGCGCCCACCGAAAACACACACCTGCCCGCCATGGCTGCCCAGCTCATCGGCATCGCCGTCTTCGTCACCCTCAAGGACGCCCAGCACACGGTCGTCCAAGGACGCGTCGCCAATGTCGTCGAGCAGACTGCCACCCTCGTGCTGCAGGATGGTGCGTCCCGCCTCCGCCGCGCCCGCCGCCAAAAATAACAAAAAAATGCTGACGCTACAACACAGTCTTCTTCCCGGCCACCGGCCACCGCCTGCCCGGCTACACCATCGACGGCGCTCACATCGCCGACATCTCAGTCCAGCCGCTGCAATCCGCCGTCTCCACGCCCACCTACCCTCCGAGCCACCCGCCCGCCTTCCCGCCTCACCCGCAGCACATAGTCCCCACCCCTGTCCAATATGGAGCTCCCCCTCCTCCCGCCGCCCCACCTGTCGAAGCCCCCGCCGTGGCTCAAGCCCACCCCGCGCCCGCTGCGGAGCCCCCAAAGCCGAAGCCGAAGCAAACCTTCGTGGACCCCGCCATCCTGAGCTTTGGGAAGCGGCCTACCGCCGCCAGCCAGGCTGCTGAGGCGCCCACCACACCCATGAAACCCGCGCCCGCGGCGGCTGTGAAGAAGGCGTCTGTCGCCGGCAAGAACGCGCGGCCCAAGGAGGATCCGGCCACATTAACGAGGCCGTTCAACGCGCTGGGTCTGGAGGCCGGCGAGGATGGGGAGGAGTCAGACGATCCGACCGTCAACGAGGAGCGCATCCGGAGGGCGAGCATCAGCAAGACGCGCACGGGCAAGCCGCTGGAGACACCGGCCAAGGCTGCCGCCGCCGCCGAGGCTGCTGGAAAGAGGGCGAAGAAGGGCGGCACTAGGAGCAAGAAGCAGCAGAAGAAGGAGCAATTTCTTCCGGCCGCTGGAGAGGAGAACGCGCTGGATTCGTCACCCGAGGGCGCGCGCAAGACGCCGGCGAACTACAAGGGCAAGGGATGGAGGCAGACGCCTATCTTGCAAGACCCGCCGGCCACGCGGACGCCCGGCTTGATTGGCGGCAAGGTCGGCATGGAGGCAGTCAGGGTATCCAACCGCAAAACAAGGAGGCAGAAGGCTATGGAGGCTACGAATGGGTGGGCAACTGAGGATGCAACCGATGTCCAGGAGCTTCCCGATTTCGACTTCGCTGAGAACCTGTCAAAGTTCGACAAGCGTACCGTTTTCGAGCAGATCCGCAACGAGGACACGACAGCCGACGAGGACCGCCTGGTCAGCTTCAACCGCCTACCTCCCCGCGCTGGCACAGCCGGCGGCAAGAATCTTCATCCGACTGAGAACGTCCTTGAGCAGAGGAGATCACATCTACGGAGCAACTCGAATTCCTCGAGCGAAGATGACTTCTCCGACTTCGACAGCGGACGGAACTCCCGGCGAAACATGTCTCGGGCGTCTAACAGACGTGCCCCCTTCCGGTCAAACAGCGTTCTGCAGGATGACATCCACAATACGTCAGCGGCCAGTCTGAACAAGTCGGTGCGCAATCAGCAGCATCGTGGCTCAACCGTTGTGTATTCCTCGACAAACTCTCCCGTTCCAGGACGTCCTACCCCGCCCTCGTCTCCCTCAGTGAATCCCCTCCAACAGCCACATGCCAGCTTCCGCGTAGCCCACACCGGTACGACGTGCCACACCATCACGCCCGGGACAATGACGGCAGTGGAGGAGCTCGCAGAAGTGGAGTTTGGCTTGACGGAAGAGATCATGGCCGAGAACGCCGCCCGCGGCATCGCCCAAGTCGCCCTGCAAGCCGTCAACCCGGGCGGCCGTCGTCTCGCGCGCGAAAACCTCGCCGTGAACGCTCGCCCAGTGGTCGTGGTCCTCGCGGGCAACCACCGCACAGGCGCGCGCGCCATCGCGGCGGCCCGGCACCTGCACGCGCGCGGCCCGCGGGTCGTGGTGGCACTGCTGGGCTACGAGCGGCCGGCCGACTACGACAAGGACGTGCGGCGGCAGCTGGAGCTGTTGGTGCGGCTGGGCGGGTACGCGCGCAGCTGGACGGACGTGCAGCGCGGGCTGAAGCGGCTGGAAGCGCCGCCGGAGCTGATCGTCGACGCGCTGCTGGGCCGCAACCGCGAGTTCGACGCGCTGGGGGCCGGGGACCGCGCCACGGCCATGGCCGTCGTCGGCTGGGCCAACAAAAGCCGCGCGCAGGTACTGGCGGTCGAGGGGCCGTCGGGCGTGGGCGCGTCGACGGGCGAGGTCAGCATCATCGAGGGCGAGCCGCTCGAGGTGCGCGCCAAGTACGTCGTCTGCCTCGGCGCGCCGCGGTCCGGCCTGCTCAGGGCGCTGCAGTTGGGCCACGTGCACGATCCGGACTGGTTGATCTGGGTTGTGGATTTGGGGTTGAATAAGGCATGGAAGAGGGTTGGGGGTCTGGGCCGGAAGGGCGTGAGGTTCGGGAGTGAGTGGGCGGTGCAGGTTCGGTTCGATGCTGGGGAGGGAGAGACGGAGGGGTTGGAGGGGAGATGAGAGACGATGGATTTTTTTTTTCAACTGATGATGCGGGAAGGGGAGGGAAGGAATGGAAAGGAAAGAGGAAAAGTTGGTTGTATAAACATGGTGCGGCTTTCATGGCGTTTTCATCTCCTTTCGCCTTCTGGTCGATATTTCATGGTATGCGGTGCTGGCGCATGGAGTGGGTACGGGTACGACGAATGCGTAAGACGGGCAGGCGAGGAGAAGAATGAAGGAATGGAGGCGGAGAGCATCTGATGGTATAGAATATAAGATGCTTACTGCTTGCTCTCGGATAAATTGGTTTCGAGGTGCAGACCATATCGTTTGATGTTGTCGTTACGGTAGTAGCGCTTATCATCGTGACTTGGAACCTTATGGATTCGCGCCATTTCTCGACCGTCTTAGGTTAAGATTCTGAGAGGATCAGCCCCCAACCAGCAGACGAGCTTACGCAGGATCATAATTCCCCACTGCTGACGACGTTAAACTCCGTTACATAACTCCGTCAAGGGCCTAGAGCGTAGCGCGGGGTTTAAAAGGAAGGTTAAATGCTCCTCACCCCACCTCCATCGTTCCTTTTTACCTCCCTCCCTCCCAATCTTCCCCTACGTCGTTGGTGGCTGAGAATTTCTCGCTGCCATATATCCTTACCTCCTTCCTCTACGGAGACTCCTCGTCACTGAAAAAAAAAGGGACTATCGAAAGATAAAAAAAACAATTAACATGTCGTACCCTCAGCCGGAGAAGCACGGAGGCTTCACGCTCATCGTCACGGCGACCATCCAGCCCGACAAGGTCGACGAGTGGCTGAGCCATTTCTGGCCCGCGTTCGAAAGGGTCTCGAACGAGCCCGAGTGCCTGAGCTTCGAGCTGTTCCGCTACCCGGACGAGCCGAACAAGGTCAAGTGGGTGGAAAGCTGGAGTAAGAGTAAGGAGTGGTTTTTGGAGGTTAGTTCGTGCTGTTTTCTTTTTTTTTTTTTTGGTCGTCATTCGTCGAGAAAAGGAACTCTGCTAATCCTGAATGCGCTTGATCACAACAGAACCAATTTACGAAGCCGTACATGAAGCCGTACCTCGACGCCACGGACAAGCTGATGATCGGGGAGAAGCAATGGGAGGTGGTGGAGAGGTTTGGAGGGAAGTGGTCTGCCGCTCGCGAGGGAGCTTACGAAAAGCTCTGAAGCTCTGGATAAGATTCTGCAAATTCCAATGAATGATGCTAGGATGAACAATGCCTATCTCCTTATCAAGTTTCTTTGCACTGGACTGAGTGTTTGGAATAAAGCTTGAATTGGACATCTACAGTCTCTATCTAACATGCCATCCAGGAGAGGAAAACAAACACATCATCGGGGGCGGGGGGAAAGAAGAAAGAACAGCGGAGACGGTCATCTCGTCCTTACCCGCATCGAAAATTCTTCTCTGCCGCTATTCACCACCTCCTAGGTCCACCGTCGCCCGGCAGCTCTGGCAGCGCTGTTAACTCTTTGCCTCTCCCTCCTCCTGATCCTCCGCCATTCACATGATACATCTCCATTGCATGATGCCTCGTCCAATCCCCTTCTGTTGTTGCCCATTGTGGTCTCTGATACTTTCCATCGTCATTGCTGTCGTGTGTGTGCTGCTTCCGACGAGACCGGCGGCGGCGGCAGCAGCAGCAGAGCCAATAGAACAGACTCGCTAGCGCAACGACGATGGCTGCAATGCCCACACCGATGCCGATTTTGGCGCCCAGTGAGAGAGAGGACAAGGCGGTGGTGCTGGTGGGGAATGAAGACGTTGCTGTTGACGCTGATGCAGGAGTTGTTGATAGTGACGGGGATGGTGATGAGGATGGTGATGGGGATGGGGACGATGAAGGTGAAGGTGAAGGTGAAGGTGACGGGGATGTGGATGGGGATGATGATGGGGATGATGATGGGGATGATGATGGGGAAGGTGATGTTGATGAGACAGATGAGGTTGCTGCTGCTGCTGCTGTGCTACTTGCTGATTGCACTGAGGAGGACGACGTGCCTGCGGTCCGCGTGGGCGAAGAAGTTACGGCGGAAGACGGTGCGGCGGCCTCCCCGGCGAGGATGAGGAAGGCTGGAGAGGAGAGCTCGACGGTGGCGGCCTTGTAGACGGTGCCTGGCTTCTTAAAGCGTAGGACGTACTTGGCTGACTTGGAGAGCTGGGAAGATGGAATGCCGATGGTCCAGGCGTAGGAGCCGTCAACGGAGATGTCGATGTTTCCTGAACATGGAAAGATGAGCGACTATTTGCTGTGAATGCCTTTGACTTTTGAGGGGGGCTGCCTACGTGCTATCAAACTTGAGTATTGGACCTCGTTGTAGTTCCATGTCGTCACCCAGAGGTCGTTGGTAGACTCATTCATCGACTGCCATGAGACTGGAAGGGTCTGTCCGGATGTGAATGTTTGGGAGAGGTCGCTTTTGTATCCATCAGGGACTTTCCAGCGATTTTGAATGGTCTCTGCGAGGGCTGAAGTGGGTAATGAGAAGAATAAGAGTAACGATCGAACCATCTCTGCCTGCTGAGCTAGTATGCATAGTCCAAAAGAAAGTTGTCTGAGTTCAAAGTAATCAAGGTGGCACTCAACTACATAGATACCTTGCTTAGCGCTCATTGTACCACTGAGGCGAGGTACGGCCACGCCACAGTGTGCCGCAACTTATCTAATGTTACCCCCGCCGCCAACAGCGTATCGTTGGCGAGCGGCGTAAGGAGGTGTAGCTTGAGGCACATGATAGTCTTTATGATAGATTGGTATCTGGCTTGGGCTATAGCGGTTATGTTGAGATAGAAGGTTATTTATAGTCTTTCCTTTCAAAGCTAGGAGGAAAACTTTAGCTTTATTCTTATTTGAAAGCGGGTCTCTAGTGGACTCGTGAGCTGAAGTTCCAGCCAAAGCGGGATAGGAGTGGCGAATTGTAAGCGCTCGGAAGGGAGCCAAAGCGCTGGGGAGACCGTTCGCTTGCACAGCCCAATTCATTCCTCGGCAGTCCCCAAGCCGACCAATCAAAATGCTCGACGGGTCGATCGGACCCATCGCGCATGGGGCGAGGACTTACTGTGCCGCACTTCCGCGCGCTTAGCTATTGTTGTCAATTCCAAGACCTATTGTGAAATCAGCACTGATACACATATCCCGGTCTACGGTGATTGTGCACCCCCTGAAAACCGCATAGCTTGCCACTTAACACCGCGCCGTTCCCCAACTTTATGCGGCTCATCAGCGCTTCGACTACAAGACGAACCGCTGGTACGGTTTTCGCGCCATGTTGCCCTCGATGATGCTGTCGCCGCGAAAGATGCTGCTGGGGTGCACGGCATTCATTGCTGTATTCCTCATTTTCATCCACAGCCATACGGCATCGTACAAACTGCCAGTCAGCTCCTCGACGGGCGGTGAAGGCGGAAAGGAAAAGTCGACTCCTGTATTCCTCGAATCGGATGACGGAAGGTTCCATTGGAGCCAAGCTACAGTGCGATACCCGGTGGAGTCCCTGATCCCCATTCCCACGGACGTTACGGAGATCCCCCGGATACAGCACGACTTCCCGCCGGAGCCGGAAGAAGCCCGCAAAGTGCGCCAGGAGCGCCTCGAGCAGATCAAGGGAGAGTTCGTCCATGCGTGGACGGGATACAAAGAGCACGCATGGCTCAAGGACGAAGTGGCCCCCATCTCTGGCGAAACCCGCGACACCTTCGGTGGCTGGGCAGCAACCCTTGTCGACTCTCTCGGTGCGTTATTATTACCCGCCAAATCTTCTCTCTCTCATTAGCTATTAAGAGCTGATGCCCAAAACCACCAGACACTCTGTGGATTATGGACCTCAAGCCCGACTTCGAGGACGCCGTGGCGGGCGTCAACGCCATCGACTTCTCAACGTGCACACTAACCGAACTCAACGTCTTCGAGACGACGATCCGCTACCTGGGCGGCTTCCTCGCGGCGTACGACGTCAGTGGCGGCCAGTACCCGACGCTGCTGCAGAAGGCGTGGGAGCTGGGCCACATGCTGTACGCCGCCTTCGACACGCCCAACCGCATGCCCGTGACGCGCTGGAACTTCAAGGACGCGGCGGCCGGAGCGCCGCAGGAGGCGGCTGATATGGCGCTGTCGGCCGAGCTGGGCTCGCTGACGCTCGAGTTCACCCGCCTGTCGCAGCTGACGGGCGACGGCCGCTTCTTTGATGCTGCTCAGCGTATTATGAATGTGTTTGACGAGCAGCAGGGCCGCACGCGCCTGCCTGGCATGTGGCCCGTCGCCGTCAATGCCAAGGATCTCGATTTTGCCGGCTGGAACTCGTTCACCATCGGCGGCATGGCGGATTCGCTGTACGAATATCTGCCAAAGGTGAGTCAGATCATCCCTTCCCGTTCACGACGGTGCGTCAGGAAGGTGCGTAAACTGAAACTGACACAACGGCGGCATAGCAACACGCGCTCCTCGGCGGCGCGACCCCGCAGTACCGCAAGCTCTTCGAAGACGCGGCCCGGCCGATGAAAGAGCACATGTTCTACCGGCCCACCGTGCCCGCGGGCGGCGACCAGATGCTGATGCCCGGCGACGTGTCGACGGACGAGAACGGCGGCGTGCGCCTGGACCCGAAGAACCAGCACCTGAGCTGCTTCGCCGGCGGCATGTTCGGCATCGCGGGCAAGATGTTCGGTAGCGATGAGGACGTCGACGTCGGTCGCAAGCTTACTGAGGGCTGTCTGTGGGGCTACGAGAACAGCCCCAACGGCGTCATGCCCGAGATCTTGTACACGCTGCCTTGCGAAGACGAATCGTGCGCTTGGGACGAGGAGAAGTGGCTGCGTGCCGTCGAGCAGGCGCACGCTGATGGCGACGGTGGCGAAGCGGTTGACGCGCATGCGGTTGTTCAGGAGAAGCATCTGAGGGAGGGCGTCACGAAGATCGGGGACGCCCGGTACATTCTGCGGTGAGCCTGGCTGCCTCCTCCCAATCGAGCATGTTGAAAATAGTGACTGACGATTTCGAAACAGGCCGGAGGCTATAGAGTCCGTTTTCATCCTTTACCGCATCACTGGCGACGAGACCCTCCGCGAGCGCGCCTGGAAGATGTTCAACGACATCATACGCTTGACGAAGACGGATATCGCGCACGCGGGGCTGGACGACTGTCTCGCCGAAGATCCGCCCAAGTCCGACAGGATGGAGTCCTTTTGGACGGCCGAGACGCTCAAGTACTTCTACCTCCTTTTCTCCGATCCGAACGTCGTGAGCTTGGATGACTATGTTTTCAACACCGAAGCCCATCCGTTGAAGAGGCCGGCATCGCGTTGAAGACACAACTGGAAGAAGAAAAAAAAAAAGAACGGGATAGAGAGATGGAATGGGAAGGGAGAAAATGAACGTTCCCGAGAACGAGAACTCTTAACGAAAAGCCATGAACACATTTAATGCAGAAGAACGAATCAGCGCAAGCAAGCTATGAATCAGAATTCTGAGCTCATTCAAACGAGACTGAGTTGCCGAGTATTTCAACAGGTAGAGCAGCCACTGACGGACATTTGACATATTTGCAACAGTGAACCCCGATGTCATAAACAGGAGGTATCTTGCAAGAATCCCCCTACATCATCTGGACTTACATCTCAAGAAAGGCAAAGGCTGTCAAGACAACTGCTAAAACATACCACAGCACCAAAAATACAAGGCAGAACGACACACGATACGCAACATGATGCACGAGTATGGGCCGGGTTGAACCAAGAACGGACGCTTGGACAAGAAAAAAAAGAATATCTACATATACACATCTACAGCGGCGGCAGCGTCTCTCTACAAATCGGGCACTGCAACCTATACCGCATCCACCCTTCCAAGCACACGCTATGAAAGATGTGCCTGCACGGCGTGACCATGTACGCCCTCCTCGCCAACAACCCGCCCGAAAGCGCCGACGCACTGCTATTACCGTCCGCATCGCCGCCTGAACTGTTGCCCGGAACGACGGGAACCTCGAGGTCCTGCATGCAGATAGCGCAGTCGAAGACCTTCTTCCCCTTGTCCCTCGACTCTCCAGCTTTAGTAGCCGAGGAAGCCAGACCCGAGTCCTCGCCCGCGAGCACCTTGCCGCCCGAGGGCAGGCTGGCGCCCTCCTCGTCGGCGCGGAGCACGGGGTGGTAGTCGTACGCGGGCGGGACCCAACTCTCGCGGACGAAGAAGCGCGGGCCGAGGTGTTCCTGGCTGAAGAGCGCGCAGACCTGCAGCCACACCCATCCCGTGAGGACGAGGAGGAAAGTATAGTCGGGCTTTAGCAGGAGGATGTTGCCGCGGTAGGCGAACAGGTAGTAGAAGGGCAGCAGGCGGAGCACGCTCTGGCCCACGACGTAGTCCCAGCGGAGCGCGCGCCGGCAGTTGCGCATGATGTTGCGGTAGATCTGCGGCGTCCAGAAGGAGAAGTAGGTGAAGATGAGGACGGTGCTGTATATCGCTTGCAGGGACGATGGCCAGGTCGTTGCGTGGAGAGACAGGAAGACGAGGCCGAAGAGCAGGAGGTAGAAGCGGAAGTAGACTGTTCCGAAGCCGTAGCGCGCAGAGCGCTCGTTGTCGGTGGCGTTTGCATTATTTTCATTCTCGGCAATCTCTGCGTCGACGTCTTGGTCTGACGGGACGATGATTGGTGTGGCTCCACTGTTGATGGCTTGACGAGAGGTAACCGGAAGGGGAAGTGTATCAGCTCCAGCTGCAGAAATGACTGGAGCCGATGCTGGTGTCTCGCTTCTGCTGCCTGGTTGAGTGGCAGTTGGGGTTGGACGGGTAGAAGCTGCGTTGCTCCGCCTTTCTTCTCTGCCACGCTCGGCCGACTGGACGGTCCAGATTTCCTTGAGGAAGCCCATGCCGAAGAAGACGGCAGATAGAAAGGCAACGTAGGCTGTAGCAAGGAGGATAAGGGTGATTGCTTCGTACGACATACCAACAAAGGCAAATCCTAAAAGTGTGAAGCCATCGCCCAAGGCGAGAAGCGCAATGGTGTAGAAACTGATGCGACTCCTCGTAGAAGGAGTCGAGGCCTCCTTCATCTGTCTCACCAGAAGCACCAGTTGGGATCCAATCACTAAAGCAAAGAGGATAATGTGGCGACGTGCGACCATGGCGTATGCTTCGGTCTTTGGACCCACCAGGTGCTTTCCTTCTTGCGGCGGCACGTCTGGCGGGCCGCTGGACTCTATGATGAAGCCACAGTCGGGCGAGAATGCAACCATAGACATGACCATCTCTGGGGGCAGATTGGGAGAGATGCGGTATGGGTTACGCAGCTCGTCCTCGAAGAATTTCATGGCGAGTCCATTCCCATAGGCAGATGACTCTGGGAGATGAATGGGCAGCGGGTGCTGCTGTAGATACATGACATATTCACAGTGTGGCAAAGAGAACAGCTCTTGCTCGCCCTCGACAATCGACGACCACGGGCTGAAGTCTTCAAGCTCGCCAGACTTCTGCTTTTCGATGGTGGCATTCAGAGTGCGGTTGAGAAGCTCCTGGCCGAGGGTGAAGGCGTATTTGGAGAGGGTAAAGTGCGGAAGAGCGAAGATGCCGTCAAACTTCTCGCTCGTGGTAGTCAGCACGATGGTGCCGGTGTCCTCGAGGTGGAAGCCATGGAGGCGCATGTCCCACCAGTTGCCATAGGACGTGTCTTCGCCGATGGTGACCCTGGCAGCGACCCTTCTCGCCGTTGTATTCCAGGGCTCGCCGTGATCCCTCTCGCCAAAATGTATCCTGATGTCGCCGCCAGCAGCCGTCACGTTGCGAGTCCACTCTTCGGAGGAGTACGTGCCATGCGGGGTGACGGCCGACAGATTCAGGTGCGGGCCGGTGTAGGTCTTGATGGAGCGCCAAGTGCCCTGGACAAAGCCGGTGATGTTGTGGTATACGGGTGGAAAGCGGTCGCTACTCCCGTCTATCAGGCCAACGGTGTCCTCTCCCAGAACGTAGTGGGCCTGGTCGCGGACACGGTCGCGGACAGAATCCAGAAGTTCCCAGTGGAAGCCATGCTCCTTCTTGAGCCCCGTAAGGTTCAACCAGCGCTCTTCATCATCAACGCCAACTTGTAGGTCTCCAAAGGTCGAGTTGTTCAGGGTGGTGAGAGCAGCGCGCTCATGTTCGACGATGCGCTCGAGCTTGCGGGAGGCGACGGGAGCCTGGGGATCGGGACTCAGGTAGAGGAACAGGAAGATGACCAGGAGGAAAAGGAACGGCGGCGGGTTGTTAGCCATTTAAGGATGGGTGGAGCGCAGAGTGCTCCATGAGTAGACGTGGAGCGGAGGCGGAGGCGGAGGTGGATGTCGCGGTCGTCGGAGGTGGAGCGGCGGAAACAACGCTGACGCACCAAGCCCGAGCGCCTACTTAGCTCAACACCACGATGCGACTTCCAATCCCTTGCATCCGCACGCGACATGCACGTGGCTAAGCAAGGCACTCCTCCGCACAGCCAGCCATCACGTCGGCCACTTTGTCGTCTCTGAGTTTCAAAGGCATCCTTTCTTCTGCACGCAGTTCACCCAGAGCGGCAGGATCTAATCGTGGCTACGTAAACGTACGACGATAGCTGACCACGATAGCGTTCGACGCAAACTCGACTTGTCCGACCGGCAGTGGCTTCCTCGAAGCCTCTGTTTCTATTTCGGTTCGGATTGAGGCTATGAGGCTGCTCTCCTTGCGCCCGGAACGTGCATCGAGGACAATATGAAGAAAACCTTACTCGTGTTTCACTTGAGCCTCAGACAACCACCCGGAAAAATGTAGCTGTGGAAATGCCTCGCCCCGGCTGTGAAGCCTCCTATCTTGGTGCTGAGAGGAAGACCAAAGCGCCCGGTCCAGGCTACGCATTCCGCTTCCGCTACAACAGTTCAGAATCCTTTGGAAAGCTTTCTTCGTCATCGCTGCCTCAAGCTGTGTGTCCGTGCAAGAGTGCGCTAACCGGACGTGGGCCTTGATATTGTTGCTTGTCTCAAACAATCATTGCATTGTACCCTTAGTATTGTCCACTCCCCCATTTCTCTCTACGAGCAATGCCGCCCCTTTCAAAGATGCTCGCGACCTTTCCGGACTCCCTCTTGTTACGACTTCAAAGCCGACCGAGCCTTCAACTCCGAAACCGCCTCCGCCACGGCCAGGTCGACGACCATGAGTCCTATTCCATCGGCTGGTCCTGCCAGCAACGAGACTATTTACTACAAGCATGCCGCTAACGCGCCTCCCTTCGATCCATGGAACCAGACCATCGTCCTTTACGACGCTCAAGGCTACCGTGTGCCTCACGACCTCCGCTTGAATTACTTCAATGACTGGGCAAAATATGCAATCCACGCCTCCATCAACTGGGGCAGTCAGATCGGCGCTTCTATCATCATGGTCATCTTGCTCCTCGTTCTGACCAAGCACGACAAGCGTCGCTCCCCCATTTTCATTCTCAACATTCTTGCCCTGGTCTTGAGCGTCGTCCGTGCCATCACCAACGTCGCCTTCTACACGAGCGAGTTCTACAACTTCTACACCTTCATCACTGAGGACGTCTCCCGCGTCCCTACCTCCGACTATGCCACCTCCATTACCGCGGTCATCATGACTCTCCTCTTGCTTACCTGCATCGAGTTATCCCTCATCCTGCAGGCCTCCGTCGTCTGTGCGACTCTTGCTCGCCCTCGCCGCATCACTATCACGGTTCTGTCCATTGTTGTTGCCTTGATGGCTATCGGCGCTCGCATTGCCCTCACCGTCTGGAACATCCAATTCATCTTCGGCCTGACAGACGATCTGCGAGCTAATCTACCGGCAATCTCGAACATCACATCCAGCTTTAGCGTCTGCTTTTTCAGTTTGATCTTCTGTGGCAAGCTCGGTCTTGCCATCAGAAACCGCCGTAAACTGGGACTTAAGCAGTTCGGACCCATGCAGATTGTCTTCATCATGGCAGCGCAGACATTGATCATTCCGGGTAAGTCTGCACCCTCCAAGCACTGCATACTCAAGTCGCTGACCATTACAGGTATATGCTCGATGGTGCAGTTCTTCACCAACGACGAGATTGGAGCCCTGTCCCTGACCGTGGTCGCTATTTTCCTACCGCTCTCGTCTGTCTGGGCCGCCGCCAACACCGACAGTCTCAACCAAGCTTCACGCAGTCACGATGCGCATCACAAATTCCTCGGCGGTCTCAAGTGGAAGAAGGCTCCGGGTGAACGGAAGTCGATAGCTACCACGCTGGACTCCTCCATCCTTTCTTCGCGGGATCCCCTCTCTCCGTCTTCGAGGAAGACCACCTCGACGGACGATACGGAGAAGACACATGGAGATGTCGAGGATGATCGTGACGACCAAGTCTTCGGTATGAAAGCCCTTTGAGATGATTGCTGAAAAAAAATAAAATAACTGACAGCTCTCCGAATACCAGAAGCGGGCAAGGCCATCAATAGGATGTTCCCCTAGAAGGTCCTGAGTCATATCAACGGATTGTGGATCTTTTCCACCTCGTACATGTCAGTCTGTCCAGGGCTCCTGTCAGCCTCTGAATATGCTTCTTCAATTCTTTCATTTCATGCATAGCGGACGGGCCTCTTTCACAGGCAACCACTTCTCTCATCTCTAGTCTTAGCAATCAATTCTTTCCGGCATAACTTCTCGGAGAGAAGCAGCACTAGTTCACAAGCATTCCTTTACTTCTCATGACTAGATAGGCGGTCTCGGATTTCCCTCCGCGGGAATATCCGACCAAGGTGTGGGACGAGCGACGAGGCATGAAGTTGCATCATGACGTAGTTTGAATGTTCCTCCATTGCCCCATCTGGTATCCCGCGCACACCCCCGAGAGCTTGGGAAAGAGGAGCAAAAAACCACCAACACCGACGTTTTCCCTGGCTGGCTGGGAACTGCCCCGAAAAACCCACATGGGGTCGCTTACCCAGGCACGATGCTTTGTCCAATATTAGAATAGCGAACCGACCGAGGTCCGACCAACTCGACCCACATTGCTGCCTCTCTCTCTGCAATCCTTCTCGTTTCACCAGTCTCATGGAATGTCCACAACACGAAGCTTCAGATGACTCGGCGATCAGCATCGCACTGCCCACTTTCTCGCTTGCAAGGGCGTTTCTTGGCAGGGTGTGCGCAGCCGGTTGCTACCGCTGCATGTCGGGCTCCACGTGGTATTGCCTCTTCCTCCCATGCCTGTGTTCCGGTCGTTCCTGTGAAAATGCAACGCTATGTGTGTCTTGTGAGCAGCACGGATAGAAACAGGCGGAGGAGGGTATGACCACGTCAATTGCACCTCTGTCCCCCCCCTCCTTCTTCTCCACCTGCACCTTGTCTTCGCTCCTTGCAACCACACACGCCCCCAGTTCTGTGTGTGCTGACGAGACACCCTTTTTCGCCCTCTCTTCCCGCTCCCAGCAATGTGTGACGCTTGTTCCTTCTGTCCGTCCCTGCTTCGTCCCGTCATCCCTCCCTCCCTCCCCAGCAGCAGGGAAAACAAAACAAAAAAAAAGGCGCGGAGATGACGCACAGCGGAGGGAGCCGGCGATAGAACCACAAACGTGGGTTGTCGCCCGCGGCTTCTCCCTCCCGGACGAACGCCAAAAAAAAAAAAAGCCACCCCATGCATGAATTGCAATGCGTACATGCATATCATCAAAGCGACAGAACATGCGAAGCCCCTGCCCTGAGGGTTCCGGCCTGGGATCCAGCCTGGCCTGGCCCCCTGGGATGAGGGGGGGAAAAGGACGCGCATCGGACCAAACATCCGGTGCTGAACTGGCACTTTCCAGCCTTACGACGTCAACCCACCTCCTGTCTCCTTTTTCTTTTCGTTTTGCTCCTTCCGTTTCCAACTGCATGCGTCTGATGAGGAGAGCGAGGGAAAAAAGGAGCGGGGAGGAGGAGAAGAAGGGGCGTGCCGACGGATGGACGGCAGGGCGTGTGCAGGCAGCCAACCAACGTGGTGGATGGTAAGCAAGCCCGGAAGCATGACCGGAGAATTAATATATCGCTTGTTAATATCATCAGCATCATCATTCCTCCGTTAATGCCTCTTTTTCCTGTCCCACAACGGCCCCTCTAATCGAACCAACGGTCTTTGCGTTCTCCGTTGCCCTCGCGCCCTGCATTCTTTGCTTTTTTGCTTTTCTTCGATCCGTGCTGGTGTAAGCTAAAGCCGCGTTTGACCGTGTAGGCGGGTGAGGTGAGCGTTGCGGTGCACGTACGCCTTGCATGCATGATGGGGGCGGGGAATTGGAGCAGGAGACAGGTCATAAAAAGCGCGGACTGTAATAGAGTGTGGTGCTATAGGAAGGTTGCGTGACGGAGGGCGAGGCTGCCGCTTCTTTCGTTTTCGCGTTTGTTCGCGGTCTGGCCTTGTGGTTCAACCGATGCCAGCGCAGAGGGAGGGGAGGACAAAGGGAGGGAAAGAGAATGTGACCATCGGACGGACGGGTGGACGATTCGAAGATGATGCAGGAGTGGAACAGGAAAGGCAAGAGAAAAAGCAAAGAAAGTAGGTACGATGGTGTATCCATCTCTGTGCAATTCGTCCGCCATGGTGGTCGAGGAACAAGCAGCACTTTATTGGTTATGCTACACCCTGCCGTCTCCTTCTCTTCCTGTGTTCCCTCGTTCTCGTATGCTTCCCAGCCGGCATGTGTATGCTTCACGTGCGTCGACTTCGGGAGAGGCCATTGGATATCACCTGCATGCGGCGGCAATTGCGACGGGATGTGGGCGAATTGGTCCCCCACACGGGCCTGCGGGGAACGCCCGGGTTACTCGTAGCCATCTCCACAAAAGCGTGTGGGGGAATTCCGTGGGCTGTGGGTTCCTTCTCTCGCGATAAGACGGGGAAGGTCCAAAGAAAATGCGGAGTAACCCCCGGCGAACCCACACCAACAGCAAACACAGCCAACCGTACGGCGTGCATGCAGCTACGCCGCACGCCTGCGTTACCGAGCAAGCGAGACGATGCGGCCTTGCTTCCTACCTACCTTCCTATCCCTACCCCTGCAGCCTGGCCCCACCACCACTCTTCCTCCTCCTTCCTCTCCAATCCCCTTTTTGCGCGCCCTTGTTGAACACGTCGACGGGGCGAGGCAGCAATCGGGAAAGAGATTGGCACAGTGGGGCCATTTTAGCTGCCAGGAGGCGGACGCACCTCGGCGGCGCCCCGTACGTAGGTAGATGGAGGGAGGAAGCAAGCTTTGACTGGCGCCAGGACAGCCTTACGGAGACTGACCGACATCAGCGGCGTCGCGGCGCTGATCCTCGCCCAAGCCCGCCCGCTGCTCGGCCTTGACTGACGAAAAGGAAGATGAAGACCCGCGGGCCCGCTTCAGCCTGGTTGGTGGAAAGGAAGAGGACGGTGTATCTCGAAAGACTGGGAGCAAGGGAAAATGGCTGGACGATGGATGGCAATTGACGAGAGAGATGATCGCCGCTCGGCTCGCTCGGTGGGAGGCGGGGTAAAAAGTCGGACGTTGCACAAAGGGTTCAAGACCCTGATTTCTCGGATCGTCGCCATGTGAATGGCTTTCTTTTCTGCTGCTGTGTGATCAAACTGACGAAGTGCAGTCACACGGCCGAAGTGAAGAAAGCAGTAGCTCGTCTGCAGATTTCTGGGTAGGATGCAGTGACGTGTAACGAGAAAAGCAAGCCGACGGCACAAGGCGCCAGGACCAAGTCCGGCAAGACGGTGCGACCCTCTTCCTGCCACTGGGAAGCGCTGCTCGTAATACCCACGAATCGCTCGCCAATCGAAGCCGTTGCCTGTCTATGACGAAAAGCGCAGCTCATCATCTCCGCTTCGGGCTCGTCAGTGAATACCAACTGCCGGATCAGGAAAATACAGAGCAACATACCGGTCAGGACGGTGCGCTGGCAGAGCTCAATGAATCCTGCGTTCTTTTCTTCCCGTGCTTCGAGAAGTAGAGAGCGCGGACGTGACAATCCCCCATCCTTTGCCTGCCCAACCACAGTTCTCCCCGCATGCCGATCAACCCAAGCGAAAAAAGCACTCCCCCTTTCGACAACTGATGATGATTAGCAGCCCGACAACACCGACGGAGCCGGACCGGCCGGCGTCGACTCGATGCTCCGGCACCACTATCCCTTTTCTTCCCAGCTTCCTCACTCAAAACCACGATCAGCAGCAGCATCTGCCTAGCCTACCGCTCGTGCATACTGGTCCGCCTTTTTCGCCGAAAAGGTAAGGGGAAGGGCAAAGAGAACAAGCCGGGGGTTCGCTGAGAAACGGTTCGGCGGGCCTGACTTTAGGCAAGCTGCACCCCGCATTATCGCGCCGTCGGATCGCAGAAGGGAAAACTTTCGGTGCCCTTTTCCCAGCCATGACGATCGTCTGGTGCAGAACACCACGATTATCCTTCTTTTACATCTTCTCTCGCCTTCTCCATGACTAGATTCCTGTTCCAACCTACCTGCTTCGGTCCGTATGAAAATATTTTCAGGATAAACTCTCCGAGTAAACAGATCGTCCTTTTTCTTTGCCGTTTTGAAACGTCGGGACGCGGACCGTAGCTAAAAAATCCTTCGGACAACCTTGAACAGTAGTGAGGGGCACGGGAAGTGCTCACAGGGGAGAGACGAACACATTGGAGCTGCGGGAAAGAAGGTTTGTTTAAGTCGAGACGGCGTCGAGTATAAGAAACAGAGGGGAAACTCTAAACGGGACTAGGAGATCCAAGTACATTGCTTATCACGCCTTCTTTGATATCGTCACTCTGCCGGACTATACAGAATAGGGCTATCCTGCAATGGGCCGCCCTAGAACATTGGGTATCCCTTGAGAAGAACCTATTTTCCATCGTCTCCACTTGGTTGCTACGTTCTACGTTTGACCAAAAAGGCTCCACAATGTCGTGCATGCCCGAGCTTACCGTGAAACAAAACAAGCAAAACAAAATTCAGTGGAGAGGGGACTGCAAGAAAGAATTAGCGACTTCCGGAGAGGCCGTTCTGGAACCGCTGTTCGGCGCCCGGGTAGGCTAGCTGTTTGGCTTGCTTCAGGGAGAGCGGGAGGGAGGCCCCGAGCCACGCAACCCAGCACTTCTCATTGTATCTCTAGCTCAAGCCACAACAATCTTCTTTTTCCCCTCTCATCAGTGATTCTTTGCGAGTTGCCCGATCGCTGTAGAACTATCACCCGTCCGCCTGATGTACATGCGTTAGGTCTCTATACGCCCGGATGTATCTCCGTCCCCGCGGCCGGGAGGCACAATGGCGGTCGCGAACGCAAGCCGTGGTTCGTCGTCATCCTTCCCTTGCTGTAGTCCCGTTCAATCTCGGCCCGTCTGGGGGCGTAAAGGCGCTAAATGGTGAAGCAGAAGGCGTCCGCGTTGGAGACACTTACTTCTTCATCTACATCACGCCATGGCGAGGATACGCCCAATAGCATGTCCTGCTTCAGCCACGTTGGAAATCGTCCCCCGGACGACAACGTATATCCCTAAAGATAAGTGGCGAACGTGGATGTTGGTGGAAATGAAGTCTTCACTGCCCCCCGATAAAAGTCCCGCTGAGAGATAGCAAGGATCGATGACGACAGCACGCTACTGCAATTAGCTCGGCCGGGGGGAGTTTGTCGCAGACTTGAGGATGTTTTGCGCGCATGCAGGATGCACGATGCACACTCTGCATCATGCATGCTTGAAGGCGGCAGGAACCGCAGTGGATGAAGCGAGAAATCGAACGAGAGGAAAGAAAAAATCAAAAATCAAAAGTACAGAAACATGCCATGTTCAAGATCTCGATGCTTTAGAGTTGCTGCAGTATGGGATGTAGTTGAAAGCCGGTGCTGCAGCTTGTATGCTCGTATACCGCACCTTATCCCGGATAAGCAGTAGCCAAGCGCATGATGCATGCATGATGCCGCCACCGCCGCCGCCGCCGTTGCCCAGCTGTCATGTCCACTGCTGACTACACTTCGAACTCTGGTAGCTCATAGCCGTGCAGATACAGCCACACGAAAAAGCAATGAGAAACCATGGCTGAATTACGGATCCGCAGAAAGATTGACGACCATCATCCGATGCCCGTTTCAGAGACGAGGCCTATCAGTGCCATGGGGTGACAGCCAAACCCCTCAGTAGTCTTCTCATTTGCACTGACATGAACCACTGATTGAAACAGCCTCGGGATAAGGCTACCACAACAAGACAGTAATCCCATAGAATAAGCCGAAGCTTAGGAGAGACAAGGCTGGGCAACTAAATCATTAGACGTCTGCTACACACCGATATTCCGGCCTTACGTAGGACGCGCTCCGTTTCGGTGCCTTACTGGAGTGGCCCCTCCCTCTCACGCTCCTTTTACTGCAAAACGCAACTCGCTACAGTCTGAACCTTCCTCCCGTTGGCCCCTTCATCGTAGTTGTATCAAACTCACCCGGTACACTTCCCGCGACATGTTGGACTGCACGCCTTTGAGTTGTAGAATTGCCTGGCCCCCCCGCCGGGGCCACATGTTCGCAGGCCTTCCATCTCGATTGAAGTTAAGCCCAGCCTTCCGAGGGGCCTCGTCACCAAACGAAAGCCAACAAGTCCCTGGTGTTTTG
The DNA here is from genome assembly GCF_012971845.1 of Lasiodiplodia theobromae. Lineage (NCBI taxonomy): Eukaryota > Fungi > Ascomycota > Dothideomycetes > Botryosphaeriales > Botryosphaeriaceae > Lasiodiplodia > Lasiodiplodia theobromae. Next base: position 446,777 of record NW_023336366.1, on the reverse strand, counting down.
CAATCTACATGAAGAAGAGAAGGTCCGTGTGCGGGTTTTTTCTTCGCTCCCTCGTGATCTTCGACTCGACGCACGTACGTGTTCGGCGCACGCGTGCGCGGCGGGCGTCTTAAGCCTGCGCCATGTAAATTGGAACCGCTGGTAAGTGCGAGTTAGCCCGAATGCGCCCCGGGAAGACCGAGCAGGGAGCGGGACGCAGCCAGACGAGATGCAAGCCCAGTACGCGGTTAGTGCGACGAAATACGGCCGTGGAAATGGGCCCGGTCCGGTCCGGGCGTAGCGATAGTGTGGGTTCTCGTGTACTTATTTTCGTCCGTGTGAGAGTAGTGGTGAGATGTCTGTGTCTTCGTGGGAAAAAACAGGAATCCCATCACCGACGCTGGTCGGGCGGTCATGGGAAACGCCCATGCCAATGACCAAGGGTTCCACAATCTTAAAATTATAAATAAATTGAAATTACGGTAAGGCTGGCCTGATGAGATAAGATGGGGCAAGGAGGAAGATAAGGATCAGGGCAAGGCGACGGGCAATGAAGGTGAGAAACGCCTTCAGGTGGCAGTGGCGTGGCTGTGGCACGGTATGTAAGCATAATAAGCCCGGTCGTGTTGTCGTTGTTGTTGCGGTTTCGCAGGCGTGTTTCGTTTCATGAAGTGAGATTCTTGTGCTGCGCCGCGCAGGAGCCCCGCGGTGTTCTATGGGCCAAAGGCCGGTCGTTTTAGATTCCTTCTCCTCCCCCTGCTGCCTGATGTGTCTCCTTCTTTGCCCGTTCTAAGGTTTTGATGCCTTTTTCATGAGAGACGGCGTGAAAGTGGTAGGACCGGCTGGTGGATTGTGTGCGTGCGTGCCCTTGTGTTCCCTCAGCCTTGCGCTATGGCTTCTTCTCATATCGCCATTGCCCTTCAGCTTCCAAGGCGACCAACTGCCGTAAGGCTCCGCGCGCAGACGGCACGCACCGGAAGTTCCCTCCTCTGCGAGTCGGTCGGGGGCTGAGAGAAGCAGGGCTGACCATCAATCATCGATCCTACATCATTATCATACGTTATCGGCAGCAATAATTGCAAGGCGACACAAAAGCAATCTGACGCCGCACGCTCTCGGGATGTCGGGACAGCCTGCCGTAAGCAAAAGGCAAAGAGGAGATGCGAACGATGCCGCACGTTCCCGAAGAGGAAAGGGGAGCGACTGCAGCAAGCATGCCAAGGCCGAGGCGAGGCTCATCGGCTGGCTGAGGTGTAGCCGACGATGATGCGAGAGTAGGCCGGATGAAGAACGGATGGAGGCGGCGGGCTACCTGTTCCTGTTCCTTTCGCACGTGCCCGAGTACGAGGTGTTGCCGCCAGGAACGACCGGCCATCAACCGCAAGTGGCAGAATAATACGGCGAAATGTTCGTTGCCGCTGTGGGCCGGCGAAAGTGAGATCGATTTGGCAAATCGATTCAGCACCCTTTTCGCCGACGGTGAAATAATGGTGATTGATGCCCATTCTCGTCCGCCAGTTGATCTTCAGATCGATCCCGCCATCCTAGCTCCGTGGCAAAACCACTTAGTAGAGATCTAGGAGACGGGTCCGTAGGAAAACCGGTGTTGCTCATCGACCGGGACGCGGGATCCGGCGCGATCGATGAGTGCAATGACTAAAAGCACATCAGAGTCGCCGTAAAGTACGAGAAGCAGGTGTCTTGGCTGGTGGCCATGACTTTTTCTAGCATATCACTTTCAGGTCAGACATGCGGCTGTGGCCCCATGGGGGTGCCGCATATTTTGGTAGTGGCGCGGATAAGAAAAAAAGGCGAAAAAACGCGCAAGGCAATATATCGCTGTGGTGGATGCGGGCTCGCATGCAAAGTGTCGTCTGTGGCGCCGCATGCTGCATAGTACGGCCATGTGGCGGTGATGAGGTACCCTTGCCATCACATTAATAATTGACCATCAGCAATAAGGGTCCGAGAGTAGACGAATCACGACGCAAAGCACCCACCCTCCAGTAGTATCAAGGCTTTGTGAAACAGCTGCAGTGGCAAGGGCGAAACAAGAAAGAAAGCTTGGGGGAGGGGAGAGGCTCTTCGGCATTTGCCCCCGTTCGCTCCTGCCGTAGCGGCGAAAATCACTGCGTAGTCAGCGGCGAACTCGCTTGGCAGATGCAATTCATGCCCAGCGGCGAAACTGAGCAACGGCAAGAGTGAAAATCGTACGACAAAGGGCGTACGCTCGGCGATGCCGGCGGCGGCCCTTGTCGTCCAATGGGCAATTGCAACTTTAAGATTGCGAGATTAGGAAAAGATGAACCTCAGCTCGCCGCGCTGAGTCGCATGTGCGCGCAACAGATCGAAAGACGCAAACGACAAGCTCCCTGACGCGATGCTCTGGTTGGCGGGTGACGCCTTCCTCGGTTCATTATTCTTGGGAGGGGGCGGTCGCCCATTGTTTCACACCGTTTCGCTGAGGTGGTGGGCAGTCCAGGGTGCATCCTGGGGAGCGCACGTCGCAGATGGTGGCGTGTCAATCATCTTCGATCTATCGATAAGGTAGAGCCCTGGAGAGGGCTCAATCGGATGATGGACCTCCATCCTGAGGGCTGTCGGTTGAAACACCGGCTGCACTGATGACTCGAGCAGGGCGTGTATACGTGGGGGAAGAGGGTCGGTAAGGCATCCGATCTAGGATTCTGCATGCGGCAGTCGACCGTCGGGGTCTAGCGTTGCGTGGACTGGGTACGCGTTTGCTGATTCTCGCGTGTGAATAGAGAACTGAATGGTTGTGATGTAGCGCATATTGGATGTGCGGCGTTTTCTCTGCTCGATGTAAGCGCGCAAAGGCGGTGGCCGAGCGGCCCGGCTACCTGCATGGATGCTCGCAATAGGTATGTGATGGATGGGTTTGCCGCGCGCAATGTGAGATATGCCAAGCTGAGTCGCTTCGGAAAGGACCGGTTCGCGTGTGCCGTCCCCGGGCGAGTCATGCAGCAAGGCCGGGGGTTCATCAGCCAAGCCCGCGCCGCTGCTGACTGCTGACACCCTATGCCTGCGTGAACGAGTGGAGACAACACCTCCTCCACCGCCAGGAACGGCATGTCCGCACCGGCGAGTGGTACCGCGGCGTCGCAATCACCACTGCGGTATCCACTATCGGGGCGCAGCACCATTGCTGCTTGCGAAGAGCCGTCTTGGAAGGCGGCGGGCTCCGCGTGCGAATCTAGTTAGCTACAGCTTCTGCTCGGGGGCCTTGCATCATTCTCTAAAACCCCGCATTCACAGCAATAGTACCGCAGTCATTGTCCGAAAAGCAAATTCCCAATTCATTCCGATCTACGTGGTTTTTTTATCTGCTGTTTTACCTGGATGATTCTGCCGAAACCATTCTATCTATGGTTTTTTGGTTGTGTTGTCTCAATGACTGTAGCCGGTCTGACTGGGTAAAGGGGGACTGTGAATGAAAAAAACTGATGCTCCTTGTCTACGCGGACTCGAGGGTAGCTGCTCGTTGGTGCAAGCTATGGTGGGCTTTGCCGCGTACTGCGTCCTATGGCCGGGGACGCTGTGGTCGGGATATCTTTCGTAAATCCATAACACCGTAAAAGAAAAAAGAGAAATTAGAACCAACGCCGAACCCATCAAACGCCTCATGGGTCGATGGATATGCACTTCATCCGATAACCATGTTGTCGTGAGGGAATTACTCGTTGGCAGGGCCAGCCTGCTCCATGGCAGCCTTCAGCATGCGCTTGTACTCGCGCTCCATGCCGTGCTTGACGGCCTCGAGAACGTCGTCGGTGATGGCCTTGGGCGTGTAACGAGGGGTGGTGCCGTCCTGGTACACACCAGTGCGGACAAGGATCGAGTACCAAGTGTTCTCGGCGTGCTTGTTGAACTCGTTGGTGCCGCGCACGTCAGACTCAGGAGTGTCTCCAACAAAGTAGACAGTGTCCGGAGGCGAGTCGATGCCGTGCGTGTCCTTGCGCCACTGTTGGAGGAGGCGAGTGGCGAACTGGAAGGTGCCGACCTGCGGCTTGCCGAAGGCGTGCGTGTTGATCTCCTTGCCGGTAACGGCCTTGAACATGGCCTCGAGAGACACGCGGAGAGCACCCATCCCGATGCGGGTGAGATCGTGCGAGGTGCTCCAGACAACGTCGTTGTGCGAGAAGTAGACGGGCGGGCCCTCCTCGAAAGTCTCCGAGCGGGTGCCAAGACGTCCGTTCTTGGACATGAGCAGATCGAGGATGATCTGCTGGTCCGAAGCCCAGTCACGGCTGTCAGCGAAGACGAAGATGGCCTCGATGTTCATGTTGTCGAAATCACGGACGCGCGAGTTGTTCCACTCGTCCTCGGTCAACTTCCTGAATGGGGTAGTGTCTTCCTTAGTCTTGATGATGTCGCCGGGGGTGACGACATCCTTGAAACCGTAGCCCTCGGCCACAATGCGGCACTTCTCACCCTCACCACCGACGACGAGAACGGTTCCGTACTTGGACGCCATTTCCCTCATCGGAGTGTGGCCGCAAATGAACTGGCCAGGCGAAACCTCAATCTCGAGCTGCTGGCTGAGCTGGATGCAGCGCTCTTCCTCGGTCTTGCCACCACCGTTGGTGACGAAAATGTACGGCCTGAACCGAGTCAGTCACTGAAACGAGTCATGTGCGGGAGCTAACCACTTACACTTTGATGCCGTACTCGTTCTCGCCATTCAGCATCTTCATGGCCTCAACGGCCTCCGGAATGACCTGGCCGCCGCGGATGAGGACACCATCGATATCGAAAGCATAGGCGAACTTGTCGGTGACGACGGTCTCGGGAGGAGTCTCGGGAGTCGAGGTAGAAGAGCGGTCAATCCCTTGCCTAGCATGGTCCATGGCAGCGGCAACCTCGTGAGACGAAGACGAGGCCATGAGATGGGCGGGAGGCACAACCACGGTAGGCCCTTGCCTATCGTGGAGATCCTGCCTTGTGGCATCCTCATGACTGATGCGGCGCGTGATACGCGGTCTCGGAGGTTGGAGAGTTTGTGCGGACATGATGATGGAGTGGTGAAAAAAGGGAGACCAAGTGGAAAAGCTCAGCAAGCGGCTGGTACTCGAAATTTGTGCTTTCCCGTCGAGGGAGTTAAGTTGGAAGGGAACGAGCTATTCAACAACGGGAACAGCCGTTTATATAGACGACGTGGTGGAAGGAGTCCGGGCACGTGTCTGGAGTGCGGAGAGAAAAGTGGATCGAGTGGAGTAAGGATGGGATAGCCAAAGACTGGAATAGATGATGCCGACCTGGAGGAAGTGGGATTTTATGGTGCCAATGCACCGCCCGCTAGGGCCATTAAAGGAGCAACCCTGACGCATGGCTTGACGCCTCCAGCTGCGTGATTAATCCAAACCTGAATCTGGCGCTAGCAACGCAGGGCTTATCGGCAGCAGGCCTCGATTCATCACGGCGGCGCGCACCGCTCATGATCTCATGGACCCTGAGCCCTTGGACCGTGGCGGCCGTGACGCAGCAAGCGGTCTCACTCCTGTCTCGCCGCGGCTTTGAGCGGCGCCGGGCTTTGGAGCTTCGCGGGACCGGGGCCCCTGCGATGAGGTGTTTCTGGGACGGGGAAGCTGCAGTCGGCACAGCGCTGACACAGACGAAAGGCAGGCCGTCCGTCCAGCGTTGCATGCGCGGCGTCAACACGCAGCTCAAGCGGCCGATGACGAGAACAACGCGGGCTCCAGACCGGTGGGAACGCGGTATCAGAGCCCTGGCTTTGCCGCCGTCGCCTCTTCTGGTGTTGTGGGCCCCACTATGACGTCGGGCAAGCTCGCCTAACTCACCGCATGCGGTGCGCTGATTGACCCGGGGTATTCTCCGCCGCACCCTCGCTGAGCCCTTTGAACCGAAAGATCAAGGGCTATGCAGGGACTCGAGAGGCATCCGCCTGCTGTCTGCTGCCACGCGGAGGGGCGGCCGCTGTGTCTTCCGCGCGATGCGGCGACGGCGTGGTCGATCTGATGCTCCTCGAGAATCCGTCGCCCAGCCGTGTCCGGGACGTTCTCGTCCGCCGTTTTAATTTTTTATGGGGGCCGAGGGGCTCCGCCACGCCCTCCAGAAGTGCGCGCGTTAGCCTCCGCCGCGCTGCCCCTCTGCCGATCCGGTCGGCTCCTGGAGACGACGGCTGGGTGGCTGTGAGCCTCCAACACCACGCACAATGTTCCTGTCTGCCTGCACGGCCCTCCCAAAGTTGACGCCGTCGCCTGGGGTGCATTTATCCTTGCGCGCCGCTGATTCGCCGTCTTGGCAGCCTCCCGCGTCGTTAGGTGGCCAGGAACTCAGGTTTGCTGCCTCGATTTCACATGTCATTCAGCAGCGCTGGGCTGGATGGGGGCGGCCTGTGCCATCTGTAGTCAGCCTTCACACCACGTTGTGCGTGTTGTCGCAGTTGTTTCGAGCATTCCAGCCGCCCCGCCAGACCCCTCGCCAGCCGCGTTGACATCATCGTGCAGTGCGCTCGCGGGCAAGCGCCGGTTTTCAACCCCAGGTTGCCTTAGCCCAGCACTTATCGGCAAGCGCGACTATATGCACCGGACACCAGGCGGCGTTGCGCTCAAAAGTGAAGTTGCGTTAGGCCTCATGTCGGGTGTGCGTCTGTCGATGCGAACCAGACCACAGGATCGAAATGTTCCTTGCTCATCAGCCTGTCGACGCGGTGTCGGCCCCATAAGAGACCCCGGCCCGAGTCACAGTGGAGCTCCGTCCCCACCACCGTGAACACGCGTTGGGTGCTGGTGCAGTTATAATGGGCCGTGACGCTCCGCTAGATTGGTCCGCAAGACGTGAGTGTGACGCTACGGGATCGAGATGGGATCGATCGAAATGGTAGGCCGCTGGTGTTGAACCTTGCTGACTGTCGCCGGCGGTGGGAGGCCTCGTAATTGCGTGCAGTTGACGCTGTAGGCTTGCTCATCTCTTCACAGACTACTTCCTCAACGTCATGCTTTCAACACCTTTGCACCCGTCTTATTTCTGATACCTGTGGTGGGTGGTGATTCAACATCCCGTCTGAGGGTGTTGGTCAGAGTGATGTAGCTGACTGCAGGTCATGGTTCTGCGGAGAAAAGCGGAGTAGCTGCAGATGTGAGCCTGCCACTCAGGAGACCACTTCGCTCCAGCTGTCGAGCTTGGGTTGTCGCACGCCGGCTACTCTTGGTCCCCGTACAAGCGGCAGTGTTCCCTCCGATCGCCTTCAGCCGTTGTGCCAAAAACTATATCTCTCATGTGCGTACAGGTGTGCTTTCCGTTGGACCGAACCCGTCACCGATATGTCTCATGCGCGGTGGAAGAGATTGAAGGTTGAAGGAGGCAGAACCGTGGAACGAATCGCAGCGATCAGCGAACGCACGCGCAGCTGACCTCATAGTTTCGGAATCAGGCAAGCAGTGGCTTGGATTGGCGGTCGGATGGGATGTGACAGATGCGGTGCAGGCGCTGCTCGCGTCGCCCAGGCTTGGCCGAGGAAAGTCGTAGGAAAATGGAAGAAAGAGTGTAGAAGCAAGTTGCAAAACCGTCAGCGACAACTGAAAGAAAAAAGGAGGGCAATAGCGGGGAGGCGGGGAAGCGTTGGCAGGCAGCCAAATCAGGAAAGAGCATGAGGTCACGGGGACGGGCGGCGGCCCAACATCTCAAGACGCGTCTGCCTCCACGCTCCACTCGCGTGCGTCTTCTGATCTCCGCCGATCAAGCTTCCGGATCCGGTAGCCCTCGCTCGCCTTCAACCCCCGCAATGAACTGGACCGGCGGCCGGCTGCAACGACACTCGAACAGCAATACTCTAACGCATCGCCAGAAACAACATTTCGCTCAAGTCCGCACCCATTCTCGCAACGCCCATGGAAATGGTTCGCCCCCATTTAGACCCCAATATCTTCCACCAGGTGAAACAGAGGGCGGAGCGTTTGAGAGACGTTCGTCGATCAAGCGCAAGGCAGCTTTCGATCAACATGAGACACCGGCTCAGCTAGTGCAACGGCTCCCCTCGACGAAGCCGCAACAAGCCGCGCGACCATCGCCAATACACAGCCACATTTCGCCATGGACCGTCCATGATCCCCCGACAACTCCCGAGCGCCCGTCGTTGGCGTTGCATGAAGGAGGTTCAAATTCGACACCACGAGTCTTAGCGCCGCCCACAAAGGCTCGAAAGGACAGTGAACTGCTAACTCGGAGGGCATATGATGGACAAAAAGGTCAAAGGAAGAAGAAGCGCGTGCTGCATGGTGCTCTGAAGGACGATTTGGTTGAGCGCGAGCGTAATAGGCTTTTGGCCCGTCACGATTGGGCTGGTCTTTTGCCCTCTCGGCCATTAAAAATGCATTTTCCGTCCACAAAAGAAAGAGATGGCATCGGGAAGAGACAAAGAACGTGCAGCAGCGGGGTTCGCAGGGTTGACAAAGACGGAGCGAGACAAGCGCCTATTCAGAACGGAATGCGGGAAAATTTTGGTGGTCCATGGATGAGTGGAGCTCTGGTGAACCACGGTGAGGATAATATTGTCGTCAAAATAGGCCCAGCCGCGCTTGCGACTCAGCCGCCTGCACGGTGTAATGACCCGCATGAGGTCGAAGCTCATCTCACCCCATCGGATCCAATGCTATTCGATCTGGAAGACGCAGTAGAAGAGCTGCAGCCAATCCCTGCGCAGCATCTTCCAATTGCAGGGTCTCATGCCCTTAAGGAAAATTTGTCTGACACGGAAAGGGGATCAGAGGAAGTTCGAACCTACGCCCAGGCCGAGCCTGTTGTAGATGTCGAAAGGCTGTTGCAGGAACTTGATGAATGTTCATGTCCAGCCCCTGCAGCCCCTGCGTCAAAGGAGGCTTCCCTCCTTGCATCCGGTTATGACTATGATGCATACTCTGGCAACGATCAACAAGGGAGAATTCGAGCCTCGGATACGCACGAAGAAGAGATGATGCAGCGCCCAACATTGCTAGAAAAATTGGAATCGGGTGGAAAAAGCGACAGTCTGGATCGGCCTGAGACGCGTGTCCAGACCGTGGGGCAGCCAGAGCTGCAGAGCTCCCCGCCGAAGCCGTCCCGGCTTCTTCTCAAGTCTTCCCGGAATGAGCCAAGCGCTCAAGAGTTTCATTACCATTTTGCACGGGCACCGAATCGATCGCAGTCGCGGGGCTCGTTGGAACTAAGAAGTCGTCCAAGCTTGCTGGAAGAAGGGTTCCATGATATTCGACGGCTGGAAGTCAGAGATCGCGCATTGGATAGCACCGACCAATGCCCTGGCGCGCGACGGACCGGTTCCGAGCGGCAGACGCCCTGTCGTGTCATTGGAGAGGGCGGCGCACCATCGACAGCTTCCGCAGATCGTGCTGTGAGCCCGTGCCTCTCGGCAGAGCTACCGATCAGCATCGCCACAGGAAGATGTGCGAATGCACGGAGTCGATGGGTGAAGAGGAGTCAGCCCACCAACAGATCATCCAACTCCGCATTCTCGTCTGAGCGCAAGGCTGCAAACACCTTCAGGCCTTCATGCAGCGACGCCCTGCATTCGCAAGCATCGGACAGCGTTCCCGATATCCGCCGCCTAGGATCTCCGTTTGGGTCTCGCCGTCAAATCACCGCTCAGGCTGAGAAGCTTCCAGCTGCGCCCACGCAAGGCTGGATCGGCGATGCTGTAGAAACACAAGACGAGGAGGTAGTGTGGAAGAGGTTTGTTTTCGGTGAAGGCGACAGGACAGCTATCGACAGCGCTGAGGAGGAGCGCGAGTCGCCTGAACCAGTCGTGAGATCGGCAATGATGCCCGGAAGGAGCATCACTTCCTCTCTTTTTGTCGAGGCGTCCAGCAATTCCGCTGCAGCAGGAACGAGGGCTATTTCGCCTGCATGCGCGCACCTGCATTCTGTGGGTTTCCGCACCGGGGACAATGACACGGCAGCTGCAAGTGCGGGAGGAGTAGTGCCCAGCGGTGAAGAGCAGGCATCCAACCCGATGGAATTTGTTGAGGCCGGGAACACAACCACCGTATCCTCATCGACGGAGAGTAGGTGTTTGCCTGCCCCCATTCATGACGCTGATGCTCAGGCGAACCAAGCGTCAGACGACGCAAACACGGTGGCGGCCACGGCAGGTGAGTCACCTGGTGAGCTGGCTGGTCTAGACCGACGAGAGCAATAATTTTCACGAAACCGGGGGGCCTTCGTGGAATCAATGGCAGCCGCTGGCTTCGCGGCTGGCGGAGCTGCGGTGGAGGGCAGCAATGCGCTCAAGGGCACGTTGCACACTTGGCCGACGGGCACTGCCAGCAAGATATCGAATTCGAGGCAACGTTGACGGGGGCAGTGGACAACAAGGTTTTCGCCGTTAATCTACGGGATTCCGAGCCGTGGGAGCACGGGATGCGCTCCAGACCTGGTTGAGCGTACGGAGGAAGAGCGACAGGGCCATGGCGAAACAGGACCGCGATTTTGGAACCTTTGACGGCTCACACGGCTGAGGGGGGGAATTGGAGCTGAAAAAGTCTTTCTCTGCGGTTCCAACCGTGCACGCCGGGACGACTCATCATTGCTGTACGTATGTCTTGAGATGCGACGGCATGCAACGCCGGACGCGGGCGGACCTTGTTGCACTTTCTGGATGAGGTTCGGCATGCATTCCTGCGTGGTATGTTTTCTGCCTGACGGACAGGCGATCTTTTTTCTGCGTGTCTCCTTGCGCACACATTGTTTCCAATCCATGTACAAGGCCCGTTCGCTTAATATTACCTACAGCAGGGAGGGCTGTCGTCGAAGCGCCCATTCGGACGTGGATGCACGATAGATCTATGAACAATACTAGCATGCGGCAAAGCGCCCCAGCTCCCGCAAACCTTGTTGCAGGTGCAAGTGGGCCGACCTTGTATCAGGATGCTCCCATTACGTTTGCCCTACGGCATTCATTCGCGTGACAGGCCTGCGAGCTGAAGTGACGGCACTAGCAGTCCCAGGTAACAAGGCCGACAGCTCTCGTGCCGCCCGACGACTGGGAGAACAGGCATCTACGATACTATTTTGCTTCGTTCGCGTGCCATCGGTGCGACGCTGCCGTGTGTTGCTCAGCCGCTAGCTGCCGGCCTGCCGGCCTGCCGTCCTAATCCAATAGGCTCCTGGACCAGGCGCATGCTGATTGCGCACCGCAAGTTGCAAGTATTGCGTGCGCCGTTACTAGCGCTTGTCAGCTCCGGAGGGGCTGTCATGTTGTCATTGTTCAAGCTTATCTCCAAGGCAGAGAAGGTGGTCATGCGGAGCATTTCTCGATAGCCTCTTTTCTGCGGGCGGTGTCGGCCAGCCTCTTGCCAATCACTGCGGACGTGAGTCGAACGTGTGCAGCAGTGTGCGTCTAACCATTATGCGCAAGGGGACGTTCGCGGCCTAGTGCTGAGGAGAGAGAGGAGGTGGAGTAGGAGAGAACCTTAACGCGGGCGTGCCCTCGTGCTGCCGGTGCTGGCTGCGCGCGCCGCAGCGGCCGGACGTTCCTGCAGGCCGCTGTCCACTTTTCTGCCATCAATCGCGGGCGTGAGGCTCTTGAGAAGGCCTGTTCGTGCGACGCAGACGCAGGCAATCGCCTGACATCCGTGCGGTGCGACGATGCTGTTGCCGGCCCCCGACTGAGGGGAAATTGGAGCAGGGCTGGCGCCTCGCAGGATGCCCGTGCCGTTTCTGATGCCCGTCCTCCCGCCCGCCAGCCAGCCGCAGCAAGATTTGAACCGGCCCGCTGGAAAATCGCGAGATGATGATAATGATGATGATGAGATGTTGGCGATGAGCGGTGCAGGGCGCCCGAGGCTGCAATTGCTTTTTTGTGCAAGGCGCCGCGAAGATCAAACTGCACATCAGCCCCTGCAAGTCAATGACGAAGATTTTTCATGACTGTGTGTGAAGAATCGTGCGCGTGCTGTGCCCGCGCGGCCGACAGGCTAGGAAACTTTCCATTTTCCTTTCTTTTTTTCCTTGCCTTGCCGCACCCCGTCGCCGTTGGCGGAGCTGCGTGCCACACACCCCCCAGTCCGGCATGAGACAGGCCCTCTGCTGCAAGTCATTAAGATGCGCCGTGCCCTTGTCCGGAGCTCGTGCGACTGCCCTCCCAGGTTTCCTTGCGAGCCCCTCCCCAGGGATGACGAGGCGTGCCGCGCGCAAACGCGGCCAAGACACACGCAAGCTAGCAGTTGGTGAGCTAGCTGGAATGCGCGGTGGTCCGATGCGCTGCTTCGAATTGATCGAATTGACGGAACCCCTTTCGGGGCGGGTGGTGCTGGTGTCGGGCGGCCGCTTGGCCTAGCGCGCGCGGCCCGCGGCGGCGGATCAAGGAGCTCTCGCGCGCGCGTGGTGGTGATGGCCCCGGTTGACTCTGGTGACGGCGTCGCATTCAAGGGCGATTGGACGGCCGGGGGGCATGGCATCACGAGACGGTAACAGCGCAGCGCGCACACCGCTCGCAGGCCTCTGTTCAATCGCTTGATGGAGATTATTGAGAGTCAGCTGATGGGGAGGCTGCGAAACGAGCGACGAATCTCCAGCGGGCCAGTGCGCGCAGGGCGGCTTTTGGGATTGTGGGGAACGCGCCCTGCTTGGCCTCGCGGCTCAGGGGTCGCGGTCTTCTCGAAGCAGTCGAAGGCGAGCTCGAGCTGCTGGCGGCGATCCTCCGGTGCGGACGCTTCGCTGCGAGTCGCATGCAGATTGCGAGGCGTTGCGCAAAGCCAAGGCGCACGGCTGCGCCGGATACGACACACGAGCGCGACGGAGGCCGGCAGTCGGCATGGCCGCACCCGTACGGGCGCGCAGCGGCTCATGTCGAAGGAGCACTGGCTGTTGGGTTGGAGCGGGCAGGGCAGCGCACCCCGGCTCGGATCAGCGACGAGTTTAACCACAGCTTGGATAGCTTAACCACAGAGCTGGTCCGCACAGTTGCGAAGGCTGCTTAGGGCGCGCCACGTTGCCGCTGTGCCTGACGAGGAGGGCAGGCTCGATAAGCGCTAGCTCGCTCGCTATTCTTGTCGCAGCTCCGCAGCAGGGCTGAAGCGGATTCCTGGCCCCGGATGCGTCGGCGCGCGGGACAGCAGCGTAATGACCTGTCTGCCGTGCCAGCGCACGATGATTTGCGTCGGCGGCGAGGCGCCCCAGGGCAGCGCAGCGCGGCCGGGGCCCAGGGGGCGCGCCGCGGGCGGGCGGGCGTGAAATGAAGTGGAACGGGCGCGCAGACCATGACGTCTGGCGCAAATAATCTGGCGTTTGAAACGAATCCTGCCCTGGGCGTGGGCCGTTTTTTTCGCACCCATGCCGCGCGCGCGCGCTGGCCACCCGGGCCTGCGACGCACCGTCGGCTGCGGAGAGGCATGCCTTGCGAGCCTGCGCCCAACGCCAGGGCAGGGATGGCCATCGTGGCCCGTCGCCGTTGCGCCTCGGGCCCGTCCTCTTTAATAACGAACTAGTTGCCATCGTCAGATTTGCGAGCATCCGCCGCACCACAAGCCCGCACAGCGCCCTCCTTTTCCAAGCCTCCTCGCAACTCCCACGACCGCATTCCGCAGCCTGCGTCAGCACGCAGCCTCGCCCTCAGTACGTACCACCGCCCCGGCCCCCGCCGCACTTTCGGTGCCCGCGAGCGCGCGTGGAGAAGCATGCTTACCTGTTAGGATAAGCTGCAGGCCCAGCCTCACTGCGCTGCAAGCCCTCTTCTGGAGCAAGACCGCACTCCGCGCCATTCGACCCCATCGCTCTTCAGCTGACCTGCCGCATCATTGCCTGTCCTGCGCTTGATGCGCGATGCTCAATATGCGGTAAACACGACAGCCCCAAGCGCCCACAACGACTCCGGCTGGCTCGGTCGCACGACCATCTCTCATTCTTGCCCACTCCTAATATGCCGTCCCGTCCTCGACGATAGTAGGGCCACCGCTTCCCGCTCGAACCATGACCTCCTCCGCGGCATACTCGGCGCACGACTCTCCAGACCACAATGGAGCGCCTCGCCCCCGTATGCCCACCCCCAAAAGCTCCGTCTACCGCTTCAATTCCCACCATGCCACCATGCCGCTCGCCATCCAGCCCACCTCCGGCGCCGCCAACTACTCGCGCAACAGCCCGACCTCCGCGCCCTCGCTGCTGGACTCGGCCGTCTCTCTCCAGACCACTCCCGAAAGCATGCACCCTACCCGCATAACGACCTCCTTCCCCGCGTCCTTCTCCCTGCCCGAGTCCTTCATGTCCACCTCCGCCCCGGGGCCGACCTCCTCCCCGGGCTCCAACGCCATGACCGACGCCATGGCCCTCACCAAATCTCCCAACCTGATCCGACGTATATCCCGCGGCGCCCACAGCCGCCTCACTCGCCAGCGCGGCTCCGGCGCAAGCGCGCGCCGCGACCACAGCGCCGGTCCCGTTATCATGCGTAGGAGGAGCGACAGCCGGACCGCCTCGGATCCGCGAGACGCTGCGTGGGATGTGTCGGACTACGATCTGGAGGGCCCGGACGAGGAGGCGATTGAGGATTCGGGCGAGGCAATGGCTTCCCAGGAGAACATGGTCAACGGCCTTGGTATCACCGCCGGTCGGTCAGCTGGGGGCACAATGACGGAAGGCGCGCCTACCCGCTCTCCCGTCCTCGAGCAGGGCACCTGGCTCACCAAGGTCACCAAGAAGAAAATCCAGAGCATGAGATTTCGTCTGGACCTTGGCTCCGCGAAGGTTACGTGGGACCCATCCCGACCCTCCAAGTCGTTTTACATCGATGACGTCCGCGAAATCCGAATTGGCAAGGAGGCCAGGAACTACCGTGAGGAATTTCAGGTTTCCGCCGATCACGAAGAGCGGTGGTTCACCATCATCTACTCGGACCCTTCAATGTCCAAGGGGAGGTCCATCAAGACCATGCACCTCATCGCACCTAATAACTTCCTTTTCCAGCTCTGGACTGGTACCCTCGAAGAAGTCTCTCGTAGCCGCATAGAGATGATGGCCGGTCTGGCGGGTACCGGCGAGAAGACAGCAAAAGCGTTGTGGAAGCGGACCTTTGATCACGCCAGAGGGCACGAAATTCCCGAGGAAGACCAGAAACTCGACTTTCCTAGTACGGTCAAGCTCTGCCGAAGCCTCCAGATCAACAGCACGGAAGATGCGCTGCGTGCCCAGTTCAACAAGGCTGGCGAACAGTCGGGCTACTTGCGTTACGGCCAGTTCTTGACTTTCGTCCGTAAGCTGAAAGAGAGGCGTGACCTGAAACCGATTTACGACTCAGTCAAAGGCGACCATGCTGAGTTGTACTGGGCCGAGTTCGAACGATTCCTGCAGGAGAAGCAGGGTGTTGACGTGGCTGCCGATCAGGACTATTGGCAGAACGTTTTCAAGAAGTTCTCCGGAAAGCCGAGGAACAGCTCCGCATCCTCGCTCAGCGGCGATGCATGCATAGGAAGCATGAATTTTCAGGCATTCCAGGCATTCATGACGTCCTCAGCAAACCACGTCCTTGCCGCGCCGAGATCGGAGCCAAGGCTCGATCAGCCACTCAACGAGTACTTTATCTCGAGTTCGCACAACACCTACCTCCTTGGACGCCAGGTTGCAGGCCATTCCAGCACTGAAGCCTACATTGTCGCGCTGCAGAAAGGATGCCGGTGCATAGAGATCGATTGCTGGGATGGCAGCGATGGTCGCCCGATCGTTGTCCATGGTCGGACCCTGACCACCCATGTTCTGTTCTCCGATTGCATCTCGGTTATCCAAAAGTACGCCTTCGTATCTTCACCGTACCCGCTCATCATCTCTTTGGAAGTTCACTGCAACCCCGATCAGCAAGCCGCTATGACCGAGATCATGAAGAAAACATTTGGCGACCAGCTTCTTCTGGAGCCTCTTGACGATTCGCAAATTCTTCCGTCGCCGGAGGAGCTCAAGCACAAGATCTTGATCAAAGTCAAAGCCTCGGAAGACGCTGACGATAAGGCCGGCACGAGCGATGCGCCGAGCTCACGCAGCAGAACGCGCAGCTTCAGCTCTCCATTCTCTAAGCCCATCAGCATCGACAACAGTCCTATTCCCGACTCTCCTCTGCTCTCTAGTCCTCCCTCCATTAGCCCCCCGGAACGCGCTACCCCCTTTTGGCAAACGCCGCGTACTTCTGTAACGTCAGCGGGAGCTAGCCTGCATAGCTCGGCAGAGGACAGTGACAGTCCGCCTGCGACCTTTGCGGACAAGAAGAGGAAGAAGAAGACCAGCAAGATTGTCAAGGTTCTCGGCGACCTCGGCGTGTACACACGGGGTATCAAGTATTCCGACTTCAGATCCGCGGAAGCTAGGACGTACAACCACATCTACTCGTTTGCCGAGCGCACCTTCGACAACCTTTGCAACAAGGAATCTGCGTCTAAGTTGCTGCTCGAGGAACACAACCTGCACCACCTTATGCGCGTCTACCCGTCAGGCTATCGGATCAATTCGTCCAACTTTGACCCGATCAAGTTTTGGCGTCGAGGAGTGCAGATGGCGGCATTGAACTGGCAGACGTACGACCTGGGTCAGCAAATCAACGATGCCATGTTTGCCGCCGGCCACGACAGAACTGGATATGTCCTCAAGCCACAAGAGCTCCGTGAGCCAAGGAAACGTGAGCTTGTCAACGGCGACTACAAACGCGCCAAGCAGCAGAAGAAGCTCGTCAAGTTCTCGGTCCATATCATCTCTGCGCAACAGCTGCCACGTCCCAGCGGCATGAAGTCGGACGCCTCGATCAACCCGTATGTTGAGTTCGAGATGTACAGCGCCAACGACAAGTCTCGGGGGGCCGCAATAGGCGAAGGTGGAATGGACGCGTCAGCGCGGAATGGCGTCTCCGGTATTGGCGTCCCACTTCGCAAGCGCACACCTATCATCGAGGGCAACGGCTACGACCCGAATTTTAATGCCCTGCTGTCCATGAGTCTTGAAACACGCTTCCCGGACCTTGTATTCGTGCGTTGGACCGTTTGGAACTCGGCCGATAACAAGACTGTCAGCTCGAGCAACGTGCCTCTCGCTACTTTCACCGCCAAGCTCAGCAGCTTGCAGCAGGGCTACCGGCATCTTCCTTTGTACAACGCCAACGGCGACCAGTTCATGTTTTCAACTCTTTTCTGCAACATCGAGAAGGCTGAAAACGTGGACATCGAGCAGAACATGCAGATGCAGCACCATTTCGCCACTGCCGCTGCAAACGCGTGCCAATCGGAACCGTCGAGCCCTCCACTGGAGGCCACACGGACCAGCAAAAGGGATTTGTTCCAACGCGTTTTCTCTCGCACGCCGTCCAATAAACGCAAAGACAAAGAATTCCGCGAGCGCGACAACGAGCGCGACACGATCAGCACGATCAGCCGCAGCTCAACCATGGATTCGCTGAAGTAATCTCAGCGTCATAACACCATCACCCTGTACTACCACCTATCAACGACCCACGACCACGAAACAGTAAAAAAGTCAACAACAATGATGTCCCATTCGCACTTTTTGCATCATCGAATATTCATGGCGTTCAACGGCTGCATAAGCGATCATTGTCTTCCTCAACAAACTCTCCCGTAATGACACCGGGAGGGCCTGCAAAGCATGGGAAAGGGGTTACTACGGGGTACCATCTTTATCCTTTCCATCATCATCGACGACAGCACGGTTCGACCTCAACCTACTCGGTTATTGGATCCCTGTCGCTGTTGCAAATTTCGGCTTCGTTATCGCGAGAGCAAGAGGAGAAGATCCCCGCTCGCTTGTACTACCTTTTTTTTAACTTTCGATTATACCCTCTTCACCCCACAATTGTCCTGTCTTCCACTGTTTTATGGGTTCTCTCATCGGCGTACTTTGGAGAAGGAGATCGGCGCTCGACTCAATCCGCCTTGAGTTCTGCGTCATCGTGTTTGCGCTATAGACTGGGCTGATGTGTGTTTTCATTTGAACTTTGGGGGCCTGGACAATGGCCACCCTGCATCATCATTCGCTTTTCCAACTGCGCGGCCATGCCCGAAAAAAGAACTCTCGCTATATTTCGATTCTTCTGACGAACTTTCTCCATTTTCAAGTTAGGGCTCACGAGCTCAACATTTCCTTTGTCACTGCATCTTCTCGGTTGTCTTATCTCTTATCCGGTTGTCGCGACTTTTCTTCATGTCTTGATTTACCATCCCAGGAGAAGGCCAGGCGCCTGCATAGCCTTGGGAGCATCTCGGTATTGTCGTCATACGCGTGTACTTGTTTTGCATTGGGTGGAGCAAAGTCTTGTTTTTTTCCGACGTTTTTTGTCTCGCAGGTTAGCCAGTATACCCCTTAGTGCTTCTGTATTCTTTGCAGCGTACGCTTGATTACGCATGGAGGAGTAGCGGCTTTCGCTATAGCACATGGACAGATTGGTCGGGTGGAAAAGTACGGAAAGGAAAGGAAAGCTAGAGGCAAGTTTGCAATGACGGGTTGGCTGCGCAACGCAAAAAGAGTGCAAGGGGGTTGTGGATTTCCCACAACCAAGGGGTACTACTTCAGGGGTTCTGTTTGGTTGGAGAAAGGATAGGCAGCTGAGTTGAAATGATAAACACGACGGGTTGTAGCGGTGGCCGGCCTGATGAGACAAACACAACGACCTCTTCATCATCTTCATCATCTTCACGTGCGCTTTGTCACTCGTGCTTGTGAGTACCTAACACAGTATGACTCTCAACTTGCGTGCTCGGTACCCGTGCGTTTCGGTCACTGATTTTTTCTGTTCTCTTTGTTGAACCGTGCTGTGAGGAGGGTCCCACGTCCCTTTGGTCCGCAACCGGCCGTCGGTAGTTTGCGGATTTGCAACGCTCTCTTTCATCCGCCCACCGCCTACTGCCGAAGCGTCATCGCCTCTTGTCAGCAGAAACGGGGCCCGCCGACGGAGGGGCTGTGCAAGCCCTCTTTTTTTTTTTTTGTCTCAACTTCGCTAAAGATGAGCGGTGGAAATTCCTGCAGAAAATCAGAAAGGCAAAACGCTGCTGCCTGGATGCCATGCAGAAAAACGGGATGTTGAACGAGAAGGAATCCCTTGGTGGGAAAACTGGGCACGGTGTGGCGTGTGGGCGCAAGCAAGATGACGGAAGGGAAGGTGTTCGTTGAACGCAGTGCGCCAAAAAAAAAAAAAAAAACCTTGGCTGCCTTCCATTCTGCTGTGCATGCTCGTTTTCACCTTACCGATTGTTCCGTCTTGGTTTTCGCTGTTGCCGGTATCCACCAACGAACCCCACACACGAGACGCACACACGAATGCAGAAGTTAACAGGCGTCGCCCTATCGTATCTTGCTCGTATCGTTTTTCCTCTCTTTCTCGCTTGGCCCTTGCTCTGAATCATGAGTCCTTGCCCTTTACCCTTTTCTCTTCCTCGCCTCCTTGCTGCTCCCGCTCGTTGCCCTCAGCCCATCTCTTC
Organism: Lasiodiplodia theobromae; assembly: GCF_012971845.1. NCBI lineage: Eukaryota > Fungi > Ascomycota > Dothideomycetes > Botryosphaeriales > Botryosphaeriaceae > Lasiodiplodia > Lasiodiplodia theobromae. Next base: position 427,362 of record NW_023336366.1, on the reverse strand, counting down.
ATTGCCCTTTCGTCTGTTATCTTGGCGGACGGGTAAGGCAGTCACATCTGCCGTGAAGAGAGCAGACCCACTGCGCTCGCCTATTTCCATCCCACTTTGTACTAACTGTCTGCGCGAACGCACCTACCTTCAGAGGAGGGGCTCTGTCTTCTCTTCGCAGCACGAAGCCTCAGCAGGCACGCAAGCTTCAGCCATGGTCCACCGCTCTTCCCCTTCTCCCTCAAGCCGCCCACAGGTGATGACTACTGCCACACCATTCCTCAAAGGGCCTCTACTCTTCGCAGCGGGACTCCAAGCATTCAAAAGCCCGTTCTACAGGCATATGGAGCATAAATGCAGACAATAGGCGTAGGCTTAAAGACTATACATAAATGTCCGGGGGTCGACTCCAACTACTTACGTAAGTCAAATCCGATATGTATCGCGACCACATGACTGCGGAAAGAGTGAGGAGTACAGACTACTGCAACCCACTTAGCCTACAGCACATCAATCTTGCTCACCGCCATGATGCATCTTTTTCTGTTGGAGACGAACAAGGAAAGCCGGCTGCTGCACACCCGGCCGCCTGACCGTTGCTGCTACCTCTTGTGTTCATTCCGAGTGTCAGGCTACATACTTTGCTTGGCTTGTCTTCTGTGTGTGGGGCCAAGAGCTCTGATTCTCTGGTCGTAGCAGCACAGCAGTATCCGTCCCACTTCCTATCTCACTCTCATGGCCCGAGAAGGGGCCGTGGGGCATTCGGGTTGGATCCGCCCGATAAGTGTATCGAATTCAATATTGATCCTCCGTGACTGCTAGCTACACTAGCAACCGTACCATCGGCTGATTCCTCTTCGTTCTTACAATAGCAAAACCTTGCGAGAAGGCAACAAAGTAACCTCAGGAGGCAGACCGCTTCGCCGTGGCTATTTTTGCATACTTTTTTTTCGCTCCTGTTCCTGATTCCACTCCTTGCGCTTCGCCACGCATGCGTGCCGTCTCTCGCTTTCGTGTATGCAAGCCACACCCTCCGAGGTAGAAAATGCTGATCCTGATTTCGCCTTTTCTGATCTGAGTTCTCTGTACATAGGCCTCAGCCAGCCTCTCTCCCCACCCTCTACGTCATGTGTGCGTGGTAGCCAGAGGGTGGTCAGGCGTGGTGATGGGGAGGGGGAGGGGAAGGGGAGAGAAAGGGAGCGGTGTGTAGCGGGAAATGGGAACGCAAGTATCAGGCCCGCAGTTTTGCGGGGGAGACAGAGGAAGAGGGTCTGGTGTGGTGATGATGGTCAAAACCAACCATCGGCCCTCTCTCCCCGAGCGCGATGGCCCCGCCGGCCCCTCCGTCCCTCCCTCTCTCTCTGTCCTTCTCTTGGGCCCTTCTGTTTCCCTTTTCGCGCTGTCTTCTCGCTATTTTCTCCTAGCTCAGCCGGAGGAGAGGGGCGAGGATGGACTAGCAGGGGAAGGGAAGGGCAGTGGAACAGAACGAGCGCTTTTTGCTGTGGGGAGGGAGCATTGATGGCGGACGGATGTCTGTGTGCGTGTGTGAGGGGCATACAAGCGTTCGGAGGGCATGCGAGCGATCGTAAGGGCAGACGCGGCACTGAGCTGAAATGGATATGAGGGCAGTCGGGAAAAGGGAAATCTACAGTGCGCAATGCATATTGCATGCATGCCCGTTGGATGTACATACGTACATGTGCATGAACGGTAGGACAAAGGCAAAAGCGGCGGACCGGGGGCGGACGCTGTGGCACCGAACGGCTGATTCCGCTGTGAGATCTGTGCGAGAAAAGGGCATTTCCCGAGTGGATCGAGGGCATTTTGAAAAGAGCGGGAAAAGTAGGGGGATAAGGGTGTGCGCCGCGGTGCGTGCTATGAGGTTTGTGCGTCATGCAGGTAGACAGGCACGGACGAGGGGTTTGGGGACTTGGGGGCGTGATGCATGTCTCTCGTTGCTTTTTCCTTCTTTCCCTTAGTCGTCGCTTCTGGAATCAGGAGTATGAGGCGAGAAGGCCAGAGCACAACGGGGGGGGGGGTGGAGGTTTGGTGGGCCATGGCAAGAATCATCGGCTGAGTGGTGTGCTCTTGCGTAGATTGACAGTGCGACGAGATAGAAGGGTGAGATAGGCACTCCTGACTCTCTGCGTCTTTTACTGCTATTGGGGGCTGCGACTGCTCATCATTATCATCATGACAAGTCGGACAGCATCTTCTTTGCTCACTCTGTCTCGTGTTGCGTCACAACTGATGACAAACGGCGTGAGTGACCTGATGAGAAGGTGCAAATCGTGGTGTGGGATGAAGCACGAGGGCACACGGCTCAACCGTCATGCATGCATGCGCATGCAGGCAGCGTGTTTGGTGTCTGTAGCAGTCGCTCTCCAGAATCGACGATGAGCATAAAGCTGATGTTAGACGTGGCTTGCGCTTCGGAATTTTCCTTCGGGATTAGCTGCGCCTTTTTCCCTAGCTGAACGTCTGTCTGCCTGCCCGGGCTGTCTATCTCCATCTCGTCCTCGATAATCCGATAGGGTGTGGAGGTCCATGCACATGACCAGGAAAAGACAAGGCTGACCTGAGCTATCTCGGCCTTTCTTTAGAATGAAACATGGTCTGAGGAACATGATGGAATGGCAACGACATCTGTCGGTGTGATGATGAATGTACGTGCATTGTGTTCGATTTATCATGCCAGGTCCAATGGCGGTGCTCGATTCAGTGAGGCTGGAGGTGTCTCCGAGATCTGCCCACAATTGATCTACCCTAAGTGCCGACACGCAGGCGCAACACCCGCCGATATAATACGGAATAGCCGCTTAGACGAGCGGATAAGAAGGAGTAAAGTCCGGCAAAGCAGACGGCGCGGTTCTCGCGGTTAAGGAATCGGATTTTACTGGTGATTGCGGGGTCAGAAAGTCCATGTGGTGGTCTGGCGCGCCACGCGGGTGGTCGGGAGCAACCGCTGGTGGCATCACGAGGAAAAGAGACGTGCTGGCCGTTGATCGGGTAGCGCACGACTTGGCAGAGAGCGGGGAGCATGTGAATGCATTCGTCACGGAGGGGAGAATAAAATGCGTTCAGCAATGATGGTTAGCCGCGTCTCTGCCGCGCGCAGCCTCATTACTGCTTCCCAACTGCTCGATCTCGCCTAGGGGATGCGTAGAGGCGCCCTAATGCATGTGCGTGCCATGTGTGCAAGTCGCTGACGGGGGTGGTACAACGTGGCATAGCAGCAAGGCGGAAGCTTGTTGTATGTGGGTAATGCATTGTTCGCTGTTGGCCTGCTTTGCTGTATCTTGCAGATAGCCTCGACTCGTCGCGGTGCTCCATCATGCGCATCATCCCGCGCGCTGTCTTTCTCCATTCGTGCCCAAATAACGCCATAGATGCCGCTCCATCCCTGGAAATCCCCGAAGTATAGCCCAAGTGCCGTGATATGCGCCGCCCAGATGCCCATTCCCCTCTTTTTGGTGTCTGCCCCTGCACGTCTCCGAGAAACACTCCACTGCCCGTCCATGCTGCTTGCGGGCATTACAAGTAGTCCTTCTTCTTGGCGGTACGTGTGTACTGGTTCATGTGCCACTCGACATCGCCATCCTTGTTCTCCAGAGTGCCCCCGCGGATCTCGAACAAGCGCATCGTCATCCGCGGGCCGACCTCCGCCAGCTCGACGCTCTGATAGCCCGTGCGCACGAAGACATGGTGACGGACCTCGATGCTATCCTCGCGGTTGACGAAAGTAACAACACGGTTGCCGACGTCCTTGGGGGTCGCGGCGGCGGGGCGCGGAGGGAAAAGATGCTTCAGAATCTTGACAACACGCTTGCCGAGGTTGGTGGTGAAACCCTCGAAGATCAGGTGCGGGTAGGACTCAGAGACGGTGCCGCGGGCGGAGTTGGGGATATCATGGCGCAAGACGACGTTGTGAAGCGAGAAAGAGGCGGTGGGACCGTGGGGGAAGTGCGAGATGGTCATGGCCGTGGGCGTACCACGGTGCTCATGGAGCAAAACCACGTCGCTCAGCCCGGCGGACTTCGCGCTCGACACAATGTTGGGCAAGATAAGGTTTCCTCTGTTGACGCGGATACTCGTGGGCAGCAACAGGCGGATTTCTTTGGCAAAAACACCCAGACGAGTGCTGGGATCGCGCGACGTTGTCACGAGCACGCGCGGGTCCACGACACCCGAGAGTTGTGCATACTCGTCGTCCAGATCCAGCGCCTCCTGGGTGGTGCGTTCCTGTTGCGATTCGTCATACTTGTAGTTTGCGCGCAGGTCCTTGTCGTTTGCGATGGACGGGTCCAGCGGCTTGCCGGTGGCGAGAGAGGCTCGCAGAGCTGCGCGTTTCGAGGCGATCTCGGCGTCGCGGAGGGTCAGGGCACGGCGATAGAGGTAGTCGCGCCTCTCGCGGGCTTGCCGGCGCTGCAAACGAGTCAGTATGCGGTGCGGAGGAGCAGATGCGGGTGCGGCAGACGAACAATCATGGCGGGCTGCGTGGGTGATGTGGCGTCCGAACAGCCGTGAAAATCTTCTCAATGCTCAGGAAGCGGTGCTCGCACAGCTGCAGGTGGATTGCGGGCGTCGGTCGGGGTCGTGGTAGCGGCTTGGAGCGGCAGAGCTAGTGGTGTTGAACTTTTTGGTCCCAGGATTTCTCAATTTCTCTCTGGGCGGATCGACACATGCGCCTCGAGCCCGCCCGCCGCACAGCCAGAGCCTAACCACCTCTCCCATCCAAGCCGCGTCCGCCGCGCCCAAGGCAATCGCTCGCACCGGTACAGGCTTCTTTGCGCGAGCAACACCAACCCGCAGCCGCGCTCGCCTGCTACGCGCATCCAGAAGCCGCAGCGCGCGCATCATCCAGGAAAGCGTCCTCGCGGGCCTGCGCGTCCGTGCCCGACTGCTCTGCCCACCACCGCCCGCACCGCAGCTTTGATTTTGCCTCCTCCGCAACCGCCAGAAGCTACCCAGCACCGAAACCCAGCATCCCCCCACAGCCCGCCCGGGCCCACGACCATCATGGAGGGCGCCTTTACTCATCTGGGCAACCACCTGGTCTCCGACTCGGCCTCGACCATCAACGCCGGCGACGATGAGAGCATTCTAGACGGAGATCTTGGCCGCTCCAACCTCAACGGCCGCCGCCGCCGCCTGGACGATGACGAGGACGGCGACACCTACGACGAGGATGACATGGAGAGCATGGCCAGCATGCAGATTGACGGCAAGCAGCAGAAGCCCGACGAGGATGTCGAGCTGCCGCCTCATGCTTGCGCGTGAGCATCCCCTCAACCAACTTGAAGCTTTGCGCCACCGCGCTAACCTTGCCTTTAGCTACTGCGGCATCCACAATCCCAGCAGCGTCGTCAAGTGCCTTAGCTGCAGCAAGTGGTTCTGCAGCGCCCGTGGCAACACGTCTTCTTCCCACATCATCAACCACCTTGTCCGCGCCCGCCACAAGGAGGTCCAGCTCCACCCCTCGTCCTCGCTTGGCGATACTGTACTGGAGTGTTATAACTGTGGAACTAAGAATGTCTTCCTGCTTGGTTTCATTCCCGCCAAGTCCGACACGGTCGTCGTCCTTCTGTGCCGTCAACCGTGCGCCGCCATGCCTTCTTCCAAGGATATGAACTGGGATACTTCGCGTTGGCAGCCTCTGATCGAGGATCGTTCGTTCCTACCCTGGCTTGTTTCCCAGCCCTCGGACCAGGAGCAGCTCCGCGCCCGCCACCTGAGCCCTCAGATGATTGCCAAACTGGAGGAAATGTGGAAGGACAACAGCAATGCCACCATCGCCGATTTGGAAAAGGGAGCTGGAGTCGACGATGAACCCGCGCCGGTTTTGCTCCGCTACGACGATGCCTACCAGTACCAGAATGTCTTCGGTCCGCTGGTTAAGATCGAAGCCGATTACGACCGCAAGCTGAAGGAGTCGCAGTCTCAGGATGGTCTTATTGTGCGCTGGGACTTTGGTTTGAACAACAAGCACTTGGCTAGTTTCGTGCTGCCCAAACTGGAATTGGGAGACGTAAAGCTTGCCGTGGGAGACGAGATGCGGCTGCGCTACACTGGCGAACTTAGACCTCATTGGGAGGGCGTGGGATACGTCATCAAGATCCCCAACAACCAGTCCGATGAGGTTACGATTGAGTTGCGCACCAAGGGAGACCACAAATCGGTCCCTACGGAGTGCACGCATAACTTCACCGCCGACTACGTTTGGAAGGCCACTTCTTTCGACCGCATGCAGCATGCTATGAAGACCTTTGCGATCGACGAGATGAGCGTTTCTGGTTACATCTTCCACCGTCTTCTAGGTCACGAGGTCGCCGCTGCTCCTATGAAGACTCAGCTTCCACGCAAATTCAGTGTTCCCGGACTTCCAGAGCTCAACGGTTCGCAGATCAACGCCGTGAAGAGCGTTCTGCAGAAACCTTTGAGCTTGATCCAGGGCCCCCCTGGTACGGGTAAAACAGTCACTTCAGCCACCATCATCTACCACTTGGCCAAGATCAACGGTGGCCAGGTCCTGGTTTGTGCCCCGTCCAACGTCGCTGTGGATCAACTTTGCGAACGTATCCATCGTACTGGGCTCAAGACTGTCCGAGTTACGGCAAAGTCCAGGGAAGATGTCGAGTCTCCTGTTGGCTTCCTTTCCCTTCACGAGCAGGTCCGCATGAACGACACCAATGTCGAACTCAACAAGTTGAACCAGCTTAAGAGCGAACTTGGCGAACTGTCTAGCCAGGACGAAAAGAAGTTCAAGCAGCTGACCCGCGCCGCCGAGCGCGAAATTCTGACCAACGCAGATGTCATTTGCTGCACCTGTGTCGGCGCTGGCGATCCCCGTCTGGCAAAATTCAAGTTCCGCACTGTCCTCATTGACGAGTCAACCCAGTCTGCTGAACCTGAGTGTATGATCCCGCTCGTCTTGGGCTGCAAGCAGGTTGTCTTGGTTGGTGATCACCAGCAGCTTGGACCCGTCATTATGAACAAGAAGGCCGCCAAGGCTGGTCTGAACCAGTCCCTGTTTGAGCGTCTTGTCATTCTGGGCTGCGCTCCTATTCGCCTGCAGGTCCAGTACCGTATGCATCCCTGCTTGTCTGAATTCCCCTCGAACATGTTCTATGAGGGCTCCCTGCAGAATGGTGTGACGCGGGAGTCTCGGATGCGCAAGGAGGTCGACTTCCCCTGGCCGGTGGTCGATAGCCCTATGATGTTCTGGTCCAACTTGGGCAACGAAGAAATCTCCGCCTCTGGTACCTCTTACCTTAACCGCACGGAAGCAGCAAATGTCGAGAAGATTGTCACCCGCTTTTTCAAGGCTGGTGTCAAGCCCCAGGACATCGGTATCATTACTCCTTACGAGGGTCAGCGCAGCTATGTCGTGCAGTCCATGCAGGCGAATGGCACCTTCAAGAAGGAGAACTACAAGGAGATTGAGGTTGCTTCCGTCGATGCGTTCCAGGGCCGTGAGAAGGACTTCATCGTTCTCTCCTGCGTGCGCTCGAACGATCACCAAGGAATCGGTTTCTTGAGCGACCCGCGCCGTCTTAACGTGGCTCTCACTCGTGCCAAGTATGGTCTTGTCATTCTGGGCAACCCGAAGGTGCTGTCGAAGCACCCACTGTGGCACTACCTCCTTTTGCACTTCAAGGAGCGCAACTGCTTGGTCGAGGGCCCTCTCAACAACCTCCAGACTTCTCTCTTGCAGTTCACCCGCCCTAAGACTACCTACCGTGGCCCTCAGCGTTACCAGATGGCGTTCCAGCATGCATCGAACATGACCTCTGGCCGTAACATAAATGGCAACAAGGCTCGCCAGGAGTACACCGACAATGGCTCAATTGTTGGCTACATTCCCGACGACGTCTCTTCTGTTCACTCCTCTGCGCTTGGCGGTGTGGGGGTCAGCTCAAACTACCCTCCTATGTTCTCTGGATTCTCGGAAGCCTGGCCGTCGCTGCCGGGCGCACGCAACACTCCTGGTCCAGGTGGAAGGCCTAACGGCAAGAGCCCGGGCGTTGCCAGCAGCGTTGCTGGTGAATCGATTGCGGCATCAGAACTGACCGACACTAACGGCAGCGTCGTCGACGGCAAGGGCGGGGTTGGCCAGGGTGGCGTCAGCCTTGCGGGTCTCAGCCTCAATGACATCGGAAAACCGACTTCGCTCTCTCAGTCGGATCGTCTCAAGCGCTACGTTGAATCGAGCGGACAGCCTGGCCCGGTTGGCTACGGCCGTGGAGCTGGTGGTCGCGGCTTCCCTGAGGATGATGACGCTCGCAGCGTGTCGACCGCTTTCGCCAGTCAGATCGGCTTGGGGAGCTACGACTGATCTGCACGATGCCACAGACTAAAGTCCTCGACATTTTCCAGGCTAGTGTTGATCTGCAACTTGCAGATGCGCGACCAAGCAGTTTACAACCAAGAATTCGAACTCTCAGCGCGAAATCAGCAGCGGCAGGTTTAGGAAAGAAGAATGACGGTGGACAGCTGGGTTCACGTCACTCGGACGCTCAGTACTACTTTGCTGCCTGCGGCTCAAATCAGCGGCTGTATGTAGAGCGCTGGAGCAAACGCAAGCGAAGGAAACAGCAGCAGCTCCGGTAGTCGGATGATGGAGCGAACTCTTCGACTATTCGTCAATCGTTCCATGCCGAGGGTACAGAAGTAAAGATTGAAGGGTGTTGGATGGGTTGGACGGTCAGTTTCCACAACGGACTCATCTACTCCATCTGGCAGCCTTTCTTTCGTTACGCCTCATCTCTTGACGTGCGCACGGCCTGTCTGCACGTCTCGTGTCCTTGTTTAGCTTTAGCCCGTTCCTAGCAAACGACGCGGTCTTCTCCACATGCAAGAAGCTGGGAACTTATCGGAGCATAGCGCCTCCCTGATGCTCTTAGCGGAAAAGCAATTCTTCTTTCTTTCATGCGGGCTTGAACAGCGTTATTGGGCTTTCCATGCATGACTATGTGGGTTGAAATGAGGAGGATCCATGAGGGTTTTGGTGATCGGAGGTTAGAGTAAGCTGGCAAGGAAAAAGATACGGACGCTTTGACGAGCGAGAAGTTGTTCTGGTTCTCCTTCGTAGATAGCGCAACAGCTTGCTGCTGGTAGTAGTTTACAAATTTGATTTAGATTTGATTTTGCTTCATGATTTGCGCTTGCAGTACAATGAGAATTGGCTTGTGGTGGGAACTTCCATAAAGAGCGTATTATGTAATAATCACGTGGACTCGCGATGTGGCGCAACGCGCCCGCGCCCGCGCACCTACCTTCTTCTTCGGCCTTGCTATCTTTGTCTTGACTCTCTCCACTAATCCTCCACCTTGTGATGCGCTCAATCCCGCTCCACCATGTCGGGTGCCTCAGTCTTCCTGGAATCACACGGGGGCATCTCTCGAGACATAACACGCAGCACCACACGCATCATACGCGACGGGCGCGGCGATATCACGGTTGAGCCTCACCCGCCTTTGCGTGCGTACACAACGCCCGACCCTTGCATACGGAACACGTGCTGACATAATAGACAGAGAGCCTGCAGAACCTCACTTGTCTGGCGCTTATTAGTATGTGGCGACCTGGCTTGCCTGTATCTATATTATACTTATATGGTCACAGCTGTCGACGACTGGCGCGTTTCATTTGAAGCTCAAGTCGACGGTTTCACCATTGTGCCCCCCGGTGCTGAGTCTTTGCCTGGCTACTACACGATCAAACTGCCTGCATCGACCAGCGAGCACCGCCAGAGCACAATCCTGCGACCCGGCGATTGCATCCGCCTCCATGATGAATTCGAGTCCACCTTGAGAGTTGAGGACGTGAAGGTGGATTCGTCCATCCCACCCACTAACAATGAAACGCACGAGGTTGCCGAGACGCAGCAGCAGCCATCGGATGGCACCATCCGGAGGACTCGAAAGCCAATCACGAAGCGGACAGCTGTTCAAGTTGAACAGTCTATGCAAGGATCCAACACTTTGCGTTCGTCTACGCCGGCTCAGACCACCCAACAGTCTATGATGGTAGCAGAGACGCCGGCTACATATCGCAAAGCGCCGTTCACAGCCATAAATGCTAAGGACAACGAGCTGCAGAAGCCAACAGATCCACAAGACATTGTGAGCACTAATGTGAGCACGCCGACGGCTGTTAAGGACTCCTTTGCGGAAAGACCCAAGAACAGGACGCCGCGTGAGCAAAGCGTGCCTTCTTTGGAGCTTGGCTCTTTCACGCCTGGTGACCACACTTCTATCCAAGTCAATGATGTTGAGGGGGAAGATGAGACAACAGCATCAGAACGAGAATCCGATGCTGTCGAAGAACAGGAGAGGGAGAATGCCAAGTTCTCTCCCGCTCCCAAAAGTGTGAGCACAAATCAGAGTCTTCGCGCCACAACACCACCTGACGGGTCGAATGCCCTTGAGGAATCCTCCTCGGATCCTCTGCAAGCAGCGGATGTAACGATGGCCGAACCCTCCTCCAACGCTGAAGAGGAAGTACCAAACGTCAGACCGACAAGGACACGGCGAGTAAAACCTGAGCCGCAGGTGCGGATCCCCGTGTCACGCAACAGTAAGAAGAGGGCTTCTCCACAACATTCCGAACAGGATCGGCCAACAAAAAAGAAGAAAAAGGCCCAGGAGATCGATGAGTCTGAAGAGTCGCTCGCGTCAAGCATTAGGATTCGCATTGATGGCACTCCCAGTCAGCCTATTGAGCCTTTCAGGGAAGAGAGTACCGCAGCTCGATCACAGAGCTTGCAAAGGTCCATGAGCTCTTCGATCAATGTCATGTCGCCATATATTGCCAAGGCCGCACGCGTCGCATTCAGCAACACGAAGGTAACGGAGCGTGAAGGATCGTTGACCTTCTTGAGGAAGTCGGGGGTCAAAATCGTTGAGAAGGTCACGGAAAAAGGCTGCGATATTGTTTGCATCGGGTCGATCAACGGCACGTATGTGAAAAGCGCTAAACTACTACTTGGCTTGGCGTTGGGGAAGACGATTGCGTCAGACAGCTGGGTTCTCAACAGTCGAAAGGCAGGCAAACTTCTGGATCCCTCTCAGTACCCTCCGCTGAATGCCCCCAGTGAGTGGGGCTGGGGTGATGACGAAACCCAAGCCAGCAACATCCTCAACGTGGACAGATCCGAGCTGTTCAAAGGAAAATGCTTCTTCTTCACGTCTGCCACGAGAAAGGAGTATGGCAGCGGATTTAGCGACATTGAGAAGATCGTCCAAGCATGTGGTGCGAAGGTCATGGCTAAGTCGGCACGGGAATACAAACATGGCGATAACAACATCATTGTCGCTACTGATCACGACCTAGAGGCAATGTCGTTGACTGGTGCAGATAAGGACGGAGAGTACCGTCAGTGCTACAGCAAGGAACTAATCTCAATGTCGGTGCTCCGCGGCTCACTTGACCTTGAGAATGAAGATTTCTTGATCCAACCCAGCAGCAGCCAATCGAAGAAGAGTAAGAAGCCGGCTGCGAGGAAGGGGAGGAGTGGATAAGGGGTTCTACGGCACAGCATCTTGTGAGGTCTGCTTTCAATGTTTCTTGTTTTGAAACTCACCGGAGGGGTTGCATCTGTAAAACGCTAGCATTGCTCGGCAACGACAACGGAGATACCACATGGGCGGCCGGTCTGGTTGTTTTGTTCTCTGACATACACTAATTGCGCGAAACATGAGATCTGGGAACATGATGCACACAGGGCTTTTCTGTGAGCTTACAGTATAATGAAATTGCTAATTCAAGTTCAAAATGTGAGTAGGCTTTGGCATTCATGTGTTGACAGTGCCATTGTCTCGGACCCTGTCACTCCGCTCCGATTTCAATGCGCTGCGGTAGGAAGGAGCTGTTTCTGGATTGCCCGATATTCTGCCTTCACAACCGTCTGGCTCTTTGAATTGTATTGACTTTGCTGAATGGCCAAACTACGCTAAAGATGAGTAAATGATACGGGTGCATGCGGCACACCCATCAATGGTTATCCCATGGCCAGGATACAATCGAGATTTCCAATAGCCACAAACACTTCGGTTTCCCTTGTGCGCTTCACCTCCTTACAAATTCTTCGCATACGCGTCTCCAGAAACATTTTCTCTTCAAGCTCAGAGTACCCTACCATTTACCATCAAAGACAACCATGACGCATCGTCCCCGACAAGACAGCGTGTGCGACACCATGGCTGAGAACGACGACCCTCAAGACTGGCCACCACTGACGGCCTTCTACCACTACGCCGGGCCTTCTTCTTCTTCTTCTTCTCAATCCAACGCACCATCATCCACCGCCGCCGTCGCCGAGGCTACCACCACAAACGCGTCACCTCCCCCCATAGCCGTCACCACCACCTACAACAACAGCGCCACCTCCACCACCAATCACACCGCCCCCGTAACAATCCTCATCTTCCAAAACCCCATCCATCCGAGCTTCGTCGACAACGATGACGACGACAAAAACGGCAACAAAAACGAGAGCGATCCGCCGCTCGATCTATCCCGGTCCCCGCCCCAGCCGCGTCGCTGCGCCGGCTGCCACAAAGACTTCGCCAGCACCACCACCACCACCGCCGACGCCGACGATGCCGACGCCGACGCCGACGACGACGACATCGCCACCTTCCCCGTCCTCGCTGGGCCGCACTGCGACTGCACTTTCCACGCCGGCTGCCTCGCGCAGCCGTACTTCGACCGCGCGACGCTCTTGCCGGTGCGCAGGCGGAACGTGGCTTGTCCGGCGTGCGGGGGCGAGGGGTTCGCGGGGCGGGAGGCGGAGATGGGGTGTTGGGAGGATGAGGATGATGGGTGGGAGGGGGAGGGGATTGTGAGTGAGAGGGATGGTGGGGGCTGTGATGGTGATGATGATGATGATATTGTTCAGTTTGAGATGGTGCTGAGGGAGGAGGCGGCGGCGGCGGTGGTGGTGACGGAGGGGATGGTGGTGGTTCGCTTGGAGTCTGAATGGGAGGAGGAGGAGGAGCAGGAGCAGGAGCAGGAGCAGGAGCAGGAGCAGGAGCAGGAGGTGGTGGAGGTGGCGGAGGTGGCGGAGGGTAAGGTGGTTAGGCGGGCTGTGGCGTTTGCGGTCATAGTGAAGTGGGCGAGTGGAGATGATGGGGAAGGAGGGAAGGAAGGGGAAGAGGGGAAGCAAGCGCAGCAGGACGCGAAGATGCCAGGTGATTCGGTTTTACCGGGTTGTGAGCGGCAATTGGCTTCGCTGGATCTTGATCAGCCCCAGAAGCAGCAGCAGATTCAGGAGAAGACGGTGACGTCTGCGGAGAAGAGGACGTAGGGTTGGCATGATCTGACTACGGTGTTTGAATACCCGCTGAGTTTCTCCGGCAGTTCTTTGAATGGTGGTGGGCTCTTTGAATGGTGGTGGGCCATTGTGAGACATTGTTCAACTCTTAGACTGCCTCAATCCTGTCTGTTTCATATATCACAATTCATTGTTCAGTGGCAAACATGTTCGGTAATTCTTATAAAAAAACATGCTCTGGGTGATGCATTGTACGCATACAATTCGAAAGCTTCAGCTTCACTTCGATCTCGAATTACCCTACGATATCGGCAAATCGAAGTATCGAAACTCATCAAGCTCACAAGCAACAAGCCTACGATGGACGGCGAGAACGATACGACATGCAAAAATAAAGGCAAGGGGAAGGCTACCGCACAAGAGGTGGGAGAGGACCCTGTAATCCTGGAAGAGGACAGGTTGTTCGAGATGGAGCTGCAACGGATGCGCGAGGAAGACTCCATGCAGTTAGCCATGGCAGAGTCTCGCTTGCAGACGTACTACCATCACAAACAAGGCGAGCCCTCTGGGGCTTTGTTGACCTACGTTCCCTTATCCACCAACACAAAAAATGTTCCCGAAACATTTTCCGAGACTTTCGAAGACCAGCTCGCAATCGATCTTCCCGTTGAACAGGTGCGAGTACTGCCGGCTCCACGAACAAAGAAACGCAAGGAGAATAGGGAGCAGCTTGAGGACCAGGCACTGCAGAGTTCACGTGGAAGGAAACGCGCACGGGTGGAGGAAAAGCGAGTGAAGAAGCTCCGCTGTGTTTTCCATTAACAGTGCGAGACAAATGGAGATAAGAGAAGGAAAAGAGACAACTCTACTTGTTGAGAATGCAGCAACAAATGAAATGGGGATATGGAAACTGTAGGAGGAGGGATGACGCATGAACTTCACTGGAAATGTCAAAATCAACGCATCCTATCTAGAACGGTATTAGAGCTCGAGACATTGCTTGAATGGAGTTTGGGATCTCTGAAAGATGTTGAAAGATGAAAAAAGATCATGTGGAACGTGGCGATCGGGATGATAGCTTGCTGAGACACAAGAAAACGGCGTTGCGTTACACACGGGAAGATACATACGGGTGCTCATGCTCCGTGCGGTGAGACCAGTTGGCTTGGCCCGATGGAAACTCGTGGATAAACCGCACAATTGGACATCGGCGTTAAATTCGAGCTGCTGCCCGCCCGAGTGAAACGAAAAATGGAAGGCACGGGGCTGGTCTGCATAAACCGACAGCTCAACGACAGATTCCCTTCTTTACTGATCGCTGCACATACATTTAAAGACTCTTCCTATATATATATCAATTTTGAACGATTCAACTGCCAAGTCGTTTGTCATTTGAATCTTCTCCCATTGCTTGCTCAGTCCATTCACCAAACCCAGACCGCGACAATCATTGCATCTACAACTCCGTCCTACAATTGCCTAGTGAAAGCTCTCATGACAATTCAACTATGCCACTGGTTCAGAATTAATTGTGGCGGCCACCCTCTCTTACCTCCATGCGACCTTGAAACATTGTTCAAGTACGGAGAAGTGTCCAAGGACTACAATGCATAGTTCGAGTACAACTCATACACTCTATAACCATAATAGTACTCCGTATATCGCTTTAAGAGCTTCTCCGCACACCTCTCCACCATTCCACCTTCACTTCGACGAACAACGGCCGACAGCAAACACAAACCGTTGACCCCACATCCCACCACTTCCATCACAACAATGTCTACGCCCAACGACGTAACCTCTGGAACCCGTGCCACTCGGGCTCGGCTTTTTGCGGAGCGGCAGACTGTATACCGCCAAATGCGCTTCTTGAGGTACATCGATGAGGTCAATCGCAGTGCGATGGTCTTCGAAGAAGAGATGTATGACCTTCTCGGAGACGAAACGTATTACTCTCAACCGGAACAGCAGCAGCAGCAGCAGCAGCAGCAGGAGCAGGAGCAGGAGGATGAGGGCGACCGGGATGGGGATGATGAGGAGGGCGACGATGATGATGATGATGACGAGCCAACCGAGTACCTGGGCGATCGCCGCGAGATTCTTCGGCAGCAGATCAACCGGCACAGGGACGAACTTCGGAACCG
Organism: Lasiodiplodia theobromae; assembly: GCF_012971845.1. NCBI lineage: Eukaryota > Fungi > Ascomycota > Dothideomycetes > Botryosphaeriales > Botryosphaeriaceae > Lasiodiplodia > Lasiodiplodia theobromae. Next base: position 411,963 of record NW_023336366.1, on the reverse strand, counting down.
AAGGGATCGATGGCATGCGGAATCAGAAGCGTTCATTGAAGCAAGGGGAAGAGAGCTCGCAGCCAGGCTACTCCCGCTCGTGGTACGTGAGTCAGCGGTAAGAGACGAACCGCTCGAGGATCGGTAGCAGGATGAGCAGCAGCAGGAGGAACAACAGTAAGCCGATAGCTTACACACCTCTTTCTGATGTAACGGTTCAGTTCAGCTTTACCAGTGTCTTCTTTCCTTTTTCCTTTTCCTTCTCAGTTGAGCCCGGAGCAGCGGCGTTAAGATCCATGAAGAGGTACGAGAGTTTCTTTTCTACGGACGTCCTTTATCTCATTCTTGCTATTTGTTTTAGTTTCTGAAACTTTCAGAGTGCCGGTTCACTTTGAATCCAAAATAAAAATAAAAATAAAAATGAAAAAGCCCTTTTGATGGGGCCGTACAAACCTTCTTCCTATCCATATCAAAGATGAGTGAAACATAATGATTTCCTAGTGACTTTTCAAAAATCCACAACTAAGAGATTCAATGATATTTCGGAACATCCCTTTTTTCATAACCCCGCTGTTGTCCTTATCTACTTATAGAATATAGAACTACGCTATCTACTATGGTAGATTCGTCGAACCGTCGTTGGAATCCTTTCAGTGACACAAAGATTCCCGGGGACCCCGAAACTTACACCAGATTGAACCCGCTCTCTGCGTTCGGATTTCCTATGACATCGTCCCAGATCCCCCAGGGAACCGAAGACGGGGTGAGCCAATACTGCGGCTGTAGATTGTCCATAAGAGCGTTCACCAGCGGGGGCGCCACACCAGACCAATTCCTGTTGTCGTGGCCACCACAACTACCGCCCACCAGCTCGACGGAAACGTGCTGGGCTTGTACTGAGCTGCTATTTCCGTCCGTATGTTAGTATCAACTATGAGAGTGCCTGGAGAGGAAAGTAAAAGAGAAGAGGGTTGGAGAAAGGAAAGAAAGACTTACACAAGGTTACTCAACGCCGGCGCCGCTTTGGCACAGAAACGGCTCTGCGGTGCCATTTCCTCGAATCTTTGAACAGCCGATGTTATAAGCTGCAGCAGCTCTTGGTATTGTTGCTGCGAGCCAGCCCTGATTCCAGGCGTACCGTTACTGATAGTAGAAGAAGCGGAAGAGGCCATGATCGTAACGAGGACAACAGCAGCATGGAAAGCATGAAAGCTGGCTATGCCCCTGCTGTACCATTTATACGGCGCGAAGGTCGGGGACTGATGCAGCGTCCTGTGCAGCTCCAGCTCCGCGCGAGCGGCTTCGATGCACTTCTTCCGCGATGCATCCACTTGCTCCCCCGAGAGGCAAGCAGTGGCGGCGGCATTTGCGGCGACGAAGAACGGACGGTGTAGTAGGAGCATGAGCTGGTGGCTGTAGCCGTCGAGTATGTGCAGTTGCAACTGCTGGAGCACCGGAAGGTCTTCCGGTCGATGGCGATCACGGGCGTAGCGTCTACTCCATATCTCGCGCTCGTGCTGGATGTCTGTCTCCAGGCTGGCGATGACGTCCGGTGATAGGCCGGTGGTAGCATCCATGACGGCCTCGCAGATGCGCGAGCAGACCTCGTACAGGCGGTACTTGAAGAGCATGTACGTCATCTCAGTCGCTCTGGGGGACTCGAGGGGCGGTGCGATCATGTCGGCAGTGAGTTCTTCATCGTTGACGTTGGCGGGCAAGCGCACGGTTGAAGTGATCTGGCGCCGGTGGATGTTTCCACAAGATATGCCTTGGATGGTGTATAGCATCATGAGGCCCACCCAGCACCGGCGTCGGTTTTCGCATTCCAGGGCGTCGAGACCGAAGTGGTCAGGGTCAACATGGCACCCGAGCCCGAGAGCCATGTGGTAGGCCGTTCCCAGGAGAGACCAGACGTCGCCGTGGGTGTGGCTGATGCCGTAACTCATGAGTATCAGTGCTTGGAGCGTGTAGAGCGTCTGCCGGAAGAGATACTGGTCTGTCTGCAGACATCTGAAGGCTGCAGCTCTGTATCGGGTTGAGAGGGTGGTGATATTCTTCGAAACGTCGTTACGGCGGCCCAAATCTTTCAGAAGCGGACTGTCTTCATTCAGGCTTGTGACGGAAACGCTTAGCACGGCATAGAGTAGGGCTAGCCAAGAAAGCGGTACCGAGTCGGGGTCCAATTGGAATGCTTTATACATGGTCCTGAAGGATGGAAGATGCAAGATGTGAAATAGCTGCGTAATTTGATAAGTGCACAAGTTTCTGAAATACGCATTCGAGGAGACGAACAGGAGAGAATATTGTAAAGAAGTTCTCAACAAGCGTATTACATTGAGAGACAGGTGGTAGCGGCGAAATGAGGTCTTCCATGGGCTGGTTGAAAGCTTGACCAAGGGGGTCATCGATACCGTCCTCGTTGGAGGTCATGGCACCACCACCAGATCCAACGATAGCCGAATCCCAGGTAGAGTGAAAGGGTTGATATCGCGTGTGTCCAGAGCCAGTCGTGAGAAGACGACCGACGGGAGGATAATCTGCTTGAACACCATCACTAGGTGGGGTGTGAAGGGCAGAAGAAGGGTCGGCGGACATAGGTAGTGGTGGGGCGTCGTCTGGAGGCGGTAATTCCCAGTGGGCGATGTGGTCCCTGAGCAGATTTTCCAACACTCCAATCCGCTCCACAAGCTCCTCGGTGGGCGTTGTGGTTACAGCCATGTCACTGTTGCGACGATAGCGCGGATCGGGGCGAGGCGAACGCAGGGCAGCATAGATACACTCAGACGACGGAATATTTCTGCGGACGCAGGTCGAACACGGTCCAGGCTTGGTGCGCGGGCAGCGGATCTTCCGTTGTCGGCATGGCTCACAGCTGATGGGCATTCGCTTCCGGGAGGACATGGCGGACATGGCGGACTTTGAGGAGATGGCGGCGCATGTTGTTACAGCAGATGGGAAGTGCATGTTTATACGAGAGGACTAAGTGCGGGGTTTCGGCCATCGGATCACCGATGCTTCCATGTGGAGTGCATATTACTCATCTGATTCTTCTAACGGAAGGTACTATGCAAGGAACTGGCTAACCGCAGCGGCCACTCCTTCCACGTCTTCGAATACGTGCCAATGCCCGGCCTTCTCCAACACAATGACCTGACTTTCCGGGATCCTTTCTCCGTAGCTCTTGCATAGTGACGGCGGCGACACTTTGTCCTCCGCCCCGGTAATTATCAGTGTCGGCTGCGTCAACTTCTCGACGCTAATGGCATCGGTGGCACCTGCAAGCGCAGTGCACGCCTTCGCGTATCCCTCCGGCTCCTGGCCCAAGAGAGACAATCTCACAGCAGCAACCGCCAACGGATTCTGCTTCTTCGTCCACTCCGACGTGCCAGCCTCGACAACGGCATCAACCACAGCCCGCATCCCTCCGGCCCTCACCGCAGCAGCGCGCGCGTACGAGCCCTTCGATGCCGCTTCCGGCAACGGCGACGGCGGAGGCCCGATCAACACGAGCTTCCCGACGAGCTCGGGATGGGCGTTCGCAAACTCCAGCGCGACGAGGCAGCCCATCGAGTGCGCGACCAAGGTAGCACCTGAAATGGCGGCGTGCTTGAAGACGTGTAGGAGGTCCGCCGCGAACGAGGCGATGGAAAGAGCGCTGAGCGGGGACGTGGGCGAGAGGCCGTGGCCCTCGAGATCGAAGAGGTGCAGAGCGTGCTTGTCGCCCAGGGAAGCCGCTGTGATCAGTGGCTGCCAGTATTCGAGCGTGCCGCCGAGGCCATGCACGAAGACAATTGGCGCGCCGTCGGCCGCTCCGAGGCGCTTGTAGTGCAGTGGCTTCCCGCCGAAGTTGGTCAATCCGGCGCCGTGGATGGCTTTGGTAGCGTTGCTCTGGGCGAGAGGAGAGGGTTGCGTGATGGGGGCAGGTGGAACGTCGGTAACTTTGTTGCGGAGAGAACCTAGGCCCGTGATTGACACAACGACCTCATCCCCTGGACTCAAGAAAACAGGTGGGTTCTTGCCTATTCCCACGCCAGCGGGAGTACCGGTCGCCAGCACATCGCCAGGCTGAAGCGTCTGGCCCTCAGACAGGGTCTCGATGAGCTGAGGGATGGAGAAGATCAGCTCTTCGGTGGTGGACTTCTGCCTGAGTTCCCCATTGACGTGTGTTGACACCTGAAGGACTTGAGGAAGATTCTCTTTTGCAACAGCCACCGGTCCCTTCACAGGTGTTAGCTGTCATCCAAGAAGTCGACGGTTGAAAGACGTACCATAGGACAAAAGGTGTCACCAGACTTGCCGATGTAGAACTGCTTATGGTCTCTTTGCCTTTCGCGCGCAGTCACATCGTTGATGATGGTGTATCCCCACACATGGTCCATGGCAGCATCCTTTGCAATCCGGAAACCCGGTTTTCCCACAATGACGCCGAGCTCGCCTTCGTAGTCGAGCGTTTGGGTAAAGTGGGGGTGAACGTAGATGTCGTCTCCATGGGCAACGATGGAGGTGTGGCGCTTGGTGAAAATGACGGGATGCGAGGGCTGGTCGACCTTGTCGGAGCTGTCGAAGCCGGACTGGTTGAACTCTTTGGCGTGCTCGCTGTAGTTCTTGCCGACTGCCAGCACGTCTCGGCCGCTGATAGGAGCCAAGAGTTTGACTGATGACACCGGAATCGCCTCTTCGCTGCGTATCACAGAATCTTGGCCTGCGGAAATAACCTGGTACAGATCCGTGACGGGCGTTCCGGAGACGAATGAGATTGGCTGAATGGTATCGTGCTCGAAATCATAATGGCCCAGTCGGGGCTGAGACGAGCACGGCTCAACGAATGCGGCGAAATTGAATGCGGCCATGGTGTATTTCCGCTGCGACAAGACGATTTGTCGGTCGATACTGGAGCTTTCCTTATGAATGTCGCCTTTCTGACATTTAGTTGTAGTGTTTGGGCATGTCGCAACCCCCACGTTTTTTTCCGCCGTCCCCGCCCCGCTCCGCGGTCACGCAATCGGCCGCCTGCCTGCGCTCTATTCTCCGCCATGTCCGCCTTCTCCGCGCGTCCCACACCCGTATTTCTACAACCCACCGATCTCACCAATCCTGCGCCGAATCCAAGCCCCTCAACCCAACATACCTCGGCCGCTTCTCCCCAAACTTGTTGCGCACGCCCGCCGTCCTGGCCACGCGCAACCCCCAGCCGTAGTCGCGCAGATGCTCGGCCGCATGGAAGCGCCAGAACTGCCAGGAGCAGTCGCCGCCCGCGAGCTGCTCGATGGGGGCAGCGCCACCTGGGTGGTGCTGTGAGCGGGCGAAGTCGGTGCAATCGTAGACGATGGCGTCGATGACGATCCAGAGACGTCTTCTGTTGTTGTTTTCTCCTCTTTCGTCGGGTTGGCTGTTGGTGTTGGTCCTGCTGCTCTCAGCGGCGACCCGTGATGCCGAGATGAAAGGGAGTTGGTCGTTCGGGGTTGCTGCGTCTGCGAATGGAAGAGGAGGCTGGCTGGGACGAAGCGTCTCGTCTTTGGGTGTGGGCGGAGGGATAGGTGATTCAGTGCCTGGCTCGTCTATGGCCTCGATGTGAACTGCGTCGGATTTGGAACCTGACGTCTTTGCTGGCGTAGCATCGGTGTCTTGTGTAGGCCCGGAAAGCTGGTTGTGCTGCAGCTTTAGCCAACCCATGGTGGTGACAATGGCTGAATCTTGAACAATAGGATCCTTGAGCAAAGGGAGGTGGTATTGTGAAAAGGTTGTTTTGATTTATTTTATGATGGCATGGAGAGCAGAGGTCTTGCCCTATATACCTAAACCTGGTGAGGCTTACTATACCGCGCCGATGCATCTGCATCTCGGCGACCGCGGCATCGGGATGCGCTGTCTCTCTCTCGAGAAGAAGAACCGCGCGTCGCCCGGAGAAAGGGAGTTATTACTATTATACACTTGAATATATACAGGTGCCTTGTATCTTCCGTAGGCCATCTTACTTATCTTCTTCTGTGCTCGTCATTGGCGGTAGGTGCCATCGATAAGGAGGTGGTGGGTAGTAAGAGAGATGCCGTCGCAAACCTTTGTTGCGCGGTCTTGAGAGAGTATGAGGGCGAAAAAGGAAAAGGAACTCAGTGGGAATCAAAAAATCATCAAGGAAAAAGGAGAAGACATCGAGACGCCCGAGGAAATGCTCGCAATGGTGCCGCTCAGAAAAGAAAAAAAAACGCCAGGAGAATCACCGGTGCTATGCATCAACGACTTGGCTTGCTCACTCCACGTTAAAATGCCACCCCGGTCTCAGTGGTCTGTACGTTCAGATGCTTCCTGTCAGGCATCGGTGATGCCAGCGGCGTCGGCACCTCAACGATGGTCGAGTGCCTCGGGACTGCCAGTGTTTCCACTCGCGCCATCTCGAAACTCGGCTCCGATTCGACCATCGACTGAGAGTTCCGGTAATAGGCATCGAAAAACTCGCTGAACCGGTCTTTACTGCTCGGGTTTGGCGAGGGTGGTGGCATCAGTGAGTTGTTGCCGATGCTATTTCTCCGGCTGTCCATGCTGTCAGTGCGCGCAAGGTCGATCTTGGTGGCCGGCAACGTCTCTTCCGTGACCGTCTCAACGCTGGACACCGACGAGCGACGATGCAGAGAGTGCGTGCTGTAAGCACTTTCCGATGCACTGACGTCACGCTTATGTTGCGGTGTGTAAACGGTGGGTTGGAGGATGTAGAACTCGGACTCGATTGATAGAGAAGGAACGGCGGGAATTTCTTCCTCCTCATCCTCAGCTTCTACAGCAATGTTAGTATTAAGTGATTGTGTTGAAGAGGAATGCTTACTGGTGCGGCGGCTCCTGACTGACGAGAAGGAGCTCTTCCTGGACCGTGGCTCGCGAGGCTCAGCTGGGAAAATCGAGCGGCACTCATCTCTTGAACGACGGGGAATGTAAGCCTGCGGGTACACCCTGACAGGTGATGGCAGTGGAGATTGGTTGCGCGCCGGCGACGAAGCGTTGCTCGCTGTCGAAGGGGCGCCCATCGTGTAATCCAACGAGGCTGCCATCGAGTACGCATTTGCAGCCGCATCGTCTGCACCCGAAGGCCTCCAAGAGATGCGTGATACAGCCTCGACCACGGGAAGCTGTGGTGCGTCTGGATTGTAAACGGTAGGGCGAAGGAGTTCCGGCGACATCGGCGTCTCTTCGTGATCATCAGAGACAGCGGATACGCTGATGGCAGGAGACCTGAGGCCGTCATCGTGGCGAGATGTTGATTTGGGGGAGAGGGGCGACGTGGGCGTCGTGGGAGACACCGGCGACATGGGCTCCTCGGGAGAAGTAGGCCTGTGGACGAAGACTTCGACAACACCGTGATTCTTCCTGCCGGTAAGCTCTGCTTGTGAGGGCTCCAGCCTCAAGGTGGGGGGCGGGTTCCTGCGCGGCGGTGATGAAGGTGTCCTCGGAGTAGCGACCTCGGAAATGTTCCTGCTGTGGGGCAGAGTCGTGACGCTGGTGGAGGGGGAAATAAGTTTTGGTGTCTGAGAAGCGGCGCTGCCGATCAAAGTGTTGGTACTGCTGGAAGGATGCCTGGAAGAGGAGCCCATGGAAGATGGGGAGGGAGAGGACGGGCGAGATTGGGCGACGCCGCCATAGTATCCAGCCTCCAATGCCCTGACTCCAAAAAGATCGCCTTCATCCTTCGCTCTGTCATTCAAGGCTAGATTGTCCGTTTCTGCTACATTCTGCTCTTCCTTGAGCGCAAGGTGCTTCTTCAGTCTGGAGCGGTTGTAAGCAATGCGGCCGAGGCTGAAGTGGACGAGCGGGGCCTACTGTTTCCTGGAGTATAGCAGCTTGCAGAGCCCGGCAAGAATTGTAACGACCAATAGGCAGCCAAAAACGATACTGCAAGCCACGTCAGCTGGGGTATGTACGAGAGGGGCAGCAGCAGCTTCACTCACGAGTACTTCCAGGCCAAGCCCAGGCTTCCAAACCAACCCATGATTAGAATTAAGTATAAAGCGTAGAGTTGCAAAAAGATCGTCGTGCTGCTTGGCAGCTAGATGTTGGGACAAAAGTCCGGTGAAAAGAGTGATTCTTGGGGGAGAAAGAACGACAACGAGCAGAGACAGTCAAGCTCTGCTCGACAAGGGAGAAAAGATAGCGGCAGGTGGGAACGAACGGGAGGGGCGAACCAGGGCCTTGACAGGCGGGTAATGCCTTCTATAGTAGGGTGACCAGGGCGACCCTCGCGAAGGGTTCCGCAAAGGGTTATCGGGAGATCAACTAAGACGTTTCGGAGGCTTGGCTATAGCTGAAACGTTTTAAGAGTCCTGACAGGTGTGCAGGTGTACGCGCAGACCCCGGCATGCGGCGGCATACGAAAGGAGGAATGCCTCCGCATTATTGGATCGAGAAGACAAAAAACATGCGAGCTCCGAGTCGTAGACACAATCGTCGCGTCTCCAAAAGAAACGGCACATCGCAAGTCTACCGAGACAGAGGGCGACGATCCGGAAGAGGCCAGAACGGATGAGCGGCATCCATCGCTCGCGCCATGATTAACGTGGTAGGTGTGGAAGAAGCGACTATTGTACAGCACTTGGGTCGCAGGTAGGTAGGAGGCTCGCAGGCCGGGAGAGGGCGGCACAGGGCACAGTTCGATCGAACCGATGCCAAGCGGCGTAGCTGCATGACAGCGGGCCATTTCGAGGACTCACGAAGCGACGATTTCCCGAAGAAGCATGGGGTTGGCGTAATGGGGCAGTCGGACAAGGACCGGGGCGGCTCATTCCAGCGACCAGGCGGCGCAGCATCCGCGGGCAGGCCTGGCACGTCGGTCACAAGAGCTGCAGGTCCACATGGCGAGGTGCTAAGGCAAAGGCTGACAGATCCCGAAACGATAGAAGCTGGCTAGCTTTTGGACGGCGGGCGATCAGACGTTCGAGTTGGCGGCAGGGATGCGCAAGCGAGGGCCAGAAGTGGGTGTGGTGGAGTGGGCGACAGTTGAGATGGCAGGGGAGCCCCTCGCCAGGAACAGGCTTAGCGCCACCTGGAAATAGCAACACCTCTCCATAGCGCTCCCGCAAGATTCGCGAGATCACCCAGCGCTCGTTCTTGCAGCGCGATATCATGTTTCAAGTCGCGCCAGCGCAGATTCTGAGACGCTCGCTGCAGCGCCCGGCGAGGCTGTGCAGTCGCGCTCTCTCGCTCGATGCAGCAGGCGCTTGCGCATGCTACACCGGCAGCGACGCAAGCTCGCCCGGACTTAAGTGCCGCGTATGGTCGGCAACCGAGACGCTCGACCGGCAATCGCGTCACCTCGTCCCGCTCGCGAGAGGCACTGCGCTCCCGTCAGGAGATCCGCGATTCTGCCATGGTGATCTTGCAGTACGAGGCCAAGACGACCGCCTTAAGCGACTAAGCTTGCATCGCGCACTTAGCGGCGCAGAGCGGTGCTGAGTGTTGAGGCTATTCTTCCTCCGCAATTGATGACGCCGGTGGCATTGTTCCTTCGTTCGATGCCAGCTCACACTGCGGCTCCGCGTCATGTGCTGCTTTGCATGCATGCGCCGCGAGCGCTCTCCCTTTCCCCGGCCATATAACACCCGTCTCGATACTTCCCGTATGTTCAATTTGCCTGTCGTCACTCCTTTTCGCAAGGTCATGCGCACGCCGTAGTCGCATTCGGCTACCACCGGCCATTCGGTCGTTTCCGTGCTAGCGCTGCCGAGACCCTGCCGGGCCCGGCCCTCGCTTCTCCCGACCCCCGCAAAAATTTTCTGGCCGCTCTACGCAGCAGCCAGCCGCACAAAATCAACGCGTCCCATGCTTTTTTAGACTCGCCCATTTGTCCTTTTAAACTCTTGCTCCTGCTGCACCCAGGCACGCAAAAAATGGCCCCAAAAAATGCTTGGCACGCCCCCTGTTGCGAACTGAACCCCCTGATTCCTCAACACCATCTCCGCGTCCCCCCATCCAGCAAAAAAGAAGGTATAACCCTGGAGTCTAACCAGGACTACTGGATCCGCCGGGAATCGAACCCGGGACCACTCCCAGATTACGTAATGCTAAGGGAGTATTATACCACTAAACCACAGACCCCGCCTGTTGACCCTGATCGGATCAACTTGCTGATGGAAAACCGTTTTGCTGCTGTGTACTATGTATCTACAGTTTAACTTACGTCTTACGTGGAGGGGGGAGCAGGAGCAAACTTTGCCTGCGTTGTGGGTCCGGTGCTGGCTTCGTACTTCGGACCGAGATACCTCTGACACCTCTTACCCATCACTGACCCATCACTGGCTGCTCTGGCCTTTTCAATGAGCCCAAGACAGTTCACAGCGGTGCTGGAGAGGAAGAGGGGCCTTGATAATAGGCCGTGAAGGCAAGTCCGAGCATCAGTATAGGTGTTGGATCCTCACAGCTGCGCTTTATGCTTGGGATAATTACTAGATAGGGCTTATTGTATGGAACACGGATGATGAAAAACAGACACTTTTAAGATAGAAGGACTGTTGTTCTTCTCATTTCATCTACGCAGTAAAATTTTAACCATATTATATCTTTACTTAGAGTATTCATTTGCTCCTACTATCAAAGTGCGCTATCTCTCCACCTTTCTTAGTACTCGGCAAGAAATGTTTATGCATCTCTCCTCTATAGAGTACGATAGATTGGCCGTGTTCATTAAGAAGCACATTTAATCCTGCTACCGTGTCTTCTTTCTAAAACTGTGTTTGAAAATGAAGGCTTCACCTGAAGAAAAAATAGAGTGAAGAAAACAGGATCACATATCAGTAAACAGCAAAGGTTTTAGAAAACACACGCAGGTTTTCAAGAAGTTTTTCCATTAATATCAAGTTTGCCGATCAAAATACCGCCACTAATTTTCACTCAATCCGAGACCAAACGTACTCTTGCAAATTCTTCAATAAAGGGGAGCTTTGCGGGTGTACAGAATAGGCCGCATGTGACCCCGCCATGAGGTTCATCCATTTCCCTCTCATCACGCCGCTGAATATTCTTCGCCGTAGCTGTCCTAGTGTTCTGCAGGAATTCTTTGAGGCTTACCGCCAGGGAGGCCAAGGGAGGATATCGGATGCGTTGCTCCCGGCTTACTAATGTGGTCTTTGAGCGCTTCAAAGCGGCGGTTGTAGTAGTAATGACCATGTTGACAATGTCGAAGTTGTGTTGGCTAGTTAAATCAAGCCGTGTAATAGGGAAATTCTTTTTTCTTTTGCTGATTTTTTGCCTGTTTTATTGAATGTCGTCGATGTTAAAGCAATTCCAAAGCTGTTGCTGCACAATTTTTTTTTAAGCGGTAGATCTGCACGCAGCTTTTTCTGTGCAGAGAATTGTGGTTGATCAAGTGCCCAGTACCGTGGTTACCAGTTTTGGCGCATTCCCTGTAGTCTGTGGCTTCGATTTGATCAAGTGCCCACATTTGACCGCATTGGCTGAACCAGAGGCTGCGTATGTAAGAGGCATAATTGTGATTGCAGCCATTCATAGTTCATTCACGGTTGGATGGTTTCTATTGTTGGCGCTTTGTTTGAACAAAAATGTCCTGGGAAAATGTGGAATAGCCTATCTCGGCAATAGAGGCACCAGAACCAGTCGCAGCTGAGACGTAGCCATAGAACTGTGTGTCTTCGGTTTCATGGATAGGTTAGAGCCATGTATCCAGTCTTGCATGGTTGGCCTTGGAAAGTGATTGGCCGTGTGATGTAGGTTTGCCTGATGGGAGGTACCGACTGCCTCACCTGGTCAGAACTGCAACTGCCGCTTTTCATATAACATCGACCTTGCCCAGTTCCTCTCAGCTAGACGCCAACCTTGATCTCGAACTTCTCACAAGTACACCCACGACTTTCCTCAACACAGCAACCCATCACGATGGTCTTCGATATGGAATGCTTCGAATGCTTCGGATGCACTTCAGCAGCCGGCGAGAGCGACTCAAGCTCGATCGCCTCAAGCTGGAACAGTTTAATCTGGACCGCTTCAAATGAAAAGCTCTCAGACGTCGACTCAAACCCGCCACCCACTTCCGCATCAGCTTCTGCTGATACCCTTGGCTCTGCGGTCAAAGAAGAACATTGTTCCACCACCGCCTACGCCAAACCCCGCAGCCTCCGTCGCCTCGCAAATTTCGTGAGGCTGTGTTGTGTCTGGAGTAACTCCAAGATGCGTCAAAAGGAAAAGACATCTTGAGCGTGCGATCACGCCCCATGTTTCCACCAAGGCGTAAAATCTATGGTGTAAGACGGTGGAACTTCTCACGCAGGGGAACGAAAGAAAAGGATGACGTGGAGAATTGGTTCCTGGATGCGGAGCAAGGTCATCTCGGCGAAGCAGATAACTCTCAGCCCATTTGCCCGGAGAGGCGCTCAAGGAAGGCCGAGTGGTATCTGATACCGGGGGGATTGATGCGGGCCCGCTGTTGCCGCCACGCCCGTCTGGTTTTGGCTCTGGCGTCGGCCCCCTGTGGAGTGGAGGATGGGGCTTGGGGGAGGGATTTGGCCGGCGATGAGTTGGTGGGGTGTTCCTGTTTTTTTTTTTTTTTTCGGTTGTGTGTTTATTGCAGTCTGATGACTGCTGACTCACTACTTGTTATTTGTGTGTTGTAGATGCTTGTATTTCTTAGGCATTGGGACTGCTTTTGCGTCTGTGGTTTTATGTTTTTGCTGTCTTTTTTTTGGCGCCCACAAATTTGACTCCCCTAAATCTAGATTTTGACTCCTCCACTCGTAATGTTACCTATAAACAGCATTTTCGCGCTGCTATGAGTGTGCTTACGCTCACTTACGCCACCAGTAGTAACTACGCTTATCGCGGGTAGTTGTTACGCAAGCAGTAATGGCGTAGGAAGTAATGACGCGGGTAGTAGTAGCGTTGGTGGTAATGGCGTAGGTAGTAATAGTAGTGGTGATGAATACGTTGGTAGTGATGGTGGCGGTAAATACGTTGTTGGTTAGTAATTTCGGTAGTAGTAGTGATTTTATAGTGGTGGCAAGATAGATAAGTGGGTTTTTAACGGGGAGTCAAATTTGTAGCGGCCTTTTTTTGGCCTCGCCATAATATACATTATTCCTGTTGAATGGTGAGTTAACTTGTCTACTCCTCTCATGTTCTCTTCTTGCTTTACTTGTTCTTCACTCTTAATTCTCTATGCCTTAGTCGAGGTAAAGTTTGCAAAGTAAATATAGAGCTCATAGTACCTAGGTGAAAAGCGTGAGAACATTCAACGGAGTTGCTGAAATAGGGTCTTATTTTCTTTCTATATCGAAAGCATGTTTTCATGTGATCATCATCTCCGGACCACTTCCATAGAATTCTTGCATCATCATCACCAATGTCGTCTCCCAATTCGCTTTCGGAATATCATTTCTCCATCACTCATTGCTAGGTAAACATCCTACCATCCAACCCCCCTCTGAACACTTGAACACTTTCACCTCTTGCCCTTCTTCTTTTTCTTATTAGCACCGCCACCGCCACCTCCTCCACCAGTCTGCTGGGCGCCACTGTTACCGCCCTGCTGCTGCTTCTCGTCCACAATGCCACCCTGTGTCAAGCCCGCCTGCCGCAACTTGCCCTTGCGGCCCTTGGGCTTGTAGTAGCTGCGGTCACGCATGGGAAACCATCTCTCAGCATCGACCTTCTTGTTGGGATCAAAGTCCTTAGGCAGCCTGCTCTTCCGGATCTTCTTGCTCTTGCGCTCGTCCTCAGGCTTCTTGTCCTTCGGCGCAGCCCTCTTTGCGCTGGTCTGCGGCTGCTGTGACGGGGCGGTGGTGGCCACGCCAGCGCTCTCAAGCGCGTCGATGTCGACGTCGGCGACGAGGCGGGCTACGGGCGTCAGGGCTTCAAGCTGCGCGGCCTCAATCTTCTCCGGGTGCGTTGACGCGTACGAGGCGACCAGGCCTGCGGCGGCGCCGCGGTCGGATTGGTCGGCCGCGAGGAGTGCGGAGAAGATTTTGCCAGCCTGCTCGAGGTCGGCCGGCCTGGAGGACTCAAGTAGGGAAGCTCCTGCGGCGCGGAGGAGCGAGGCGGGAGGCGGTTTGGTGGCGCTGTTGTCCATCCAGTAGTTCGCAGCCTTGGTCAGTTCGTTGCGGACAGAGCCGCGGCGACCGGCGTGCGCGTAGAGGGCCACCAGGGTGCCGACGATGCCCGGGGCGAAGCGGGTGGGCAGAACATCCGGGTTGCCGCTGTTCTCGAGCCGGACCAGGAAGTTTTCGAGAAGGGGCGTGGCTGCGCCGTAGTTACCCTCGTTGACGTAGATTTGTACGATAGTGAGAGCGAGGCCGACATCGTAAGGGCGCTTGTTGATGAGCGGGAGAAGCTCCTTGATACCGGCTTTACCACGTGCACCCTTTGCGTGTGCTGCAGCGTTCACGACCGAGAGGTTGGTGATAAGCGGAGAGGTTGAGGCGACCGGGTCGGCAGAGATCTTGTTCAGAGTAGTGCTGGCAACTCCCCTGTGCTTGTTGGATGAAAGGCCCATAACATGGCAGTTGTGGTCCAGAATGTTGGACTGGAAAGAGAACGGCTTGTCGTTGACCGGAAGCTTCGCCGACTGCTGCATGTTGCGCCAGCTCAGGTAAGGATTAGGGTCCTCGGTGACGTTGGCCATACCGTTGATTCGGGCGATGTGTCTCGTCGAGAGGTCTGGAATACTTTAAATCAATCAGCCGAAACAGTCCTGCACCAGTCTTCACTGACCATACTCTTGTAATGAGACCTCTTCTCCAAGCTTGGCCGCCTCGTCAAACTTGCGCAGCTTGTGTAGTACGTAGATCTGTTGGATGATGATGGGCATGATCTCGGCCTTCTTGTCCTCCTCGGACAGGTCCTCGGACGCCAGACACAGGGCCTTTGCGCGCTTCAGCAGCACGTCGGCCTGCCCGAACTCGCCGCACGCGATGCTGCTGCACGCCGCATTGTACGCCGTCTCGAACGCCTCCAGGTCTTCCCGGTTGACTTTGCCTCTGCTCCACTTCTCCGCCAGCTGCTGGCCATGGCCTGACTGCCATTGCAACTGCGCGTCGACGGCCAGGCTGTTGATGCGCAGGTCGTTGTAGTGCTCGAAGCCCTCGCCGTCCTGCGGCCGCGCCGCCAGCTCCTTGTACACGTCGGCGGCGCGCACGAAGTTCTCACCGCGGTACGTCGCCTGCGCGAGGACATGCCGGGCGCCGCGTCCGTCATTGCTGCTGGCCACGGCATCGGCGGCGACCTTCTCGGCCTCGGCGAGCTTGCCCGTCTTGTACAACGCGTAGGCATGTTCCAATGGCACCCGCTTCTTCAGCGCATCGCCGCCCTGTTCGATCTGGCGCAGCGCATCGTCGAAGCGGTCGAGCTTGACTAGGGCAACGGTGCGGACGTGCTGCGCGTCGAGGTCGCTTTTTGACTTGGCGAGCTGGGCATTCGCTGCTTTGAGGATTTCGTCGTGGTCGTCGAGGTGCGTCTGGGATAGCAGCGCGGCAAGCGAGTTGCCGGTGCTGGCGGCCATTGTCGGGGTTGGGGAGAGCGAAGGGTTGAACGAGGTTCAGCGGTCGGCCATGTGCGGCGTTGAAGTTGGTGATGCAGCAGCTGTCGATGGTCGGGAGATCACCGGCGACTTGGGCGGTGGTGGGGTCCACTTGGCTGTGTGGGGGGCGAGGGAAGCTTCGCTAAATTTCATGGAGCAGACGTCACTGGTACAATTACTTTGAATTCTTCTATGGCATTGTGGCACCAATTCAGTTCAAATCTGAGGGCAAGAGACGCTCCAGCTAAAGTCCCCATTTTCTGGATGCAAATCAGTGCACCGTAAATCCAAATTCGTCCAACGCCTGCAAATGCTGTGATTCCCGTCTTAGCCTACGCAAGCCTCATAACTCCACTTCTATGAATAAAATCAATCAAAGAGCGTCTTCAAACTCGTCTGCATCCGACTCCTCACCCCCGGATGGCTGAGCAGACGACGCCGCGGGGACAGACGATATGGGAGGCGTAGGAGCTGCTGAGTCGTCCAGCTTCACCCTCTTCGCCTCCGGAGCACTATCACCGGCAGTAGTGGCCGCAGGTGTACCCATGACGTCCTCAAACTCATCGTCGTCCTCGTCATCTTCGTCATCTTCCTCCTCCTCCTTCGCCTTCCTCTCCTGTTCCTCCCTTAGTGCAGCAAAGTAGGCATCAAGCTCTGCTGTGTTGGTCTTCTTCTCCTCCGCCGTCTCAAGCCCATTGCCCAAATCTATCGAGGCCCCAGCATCTCCATTCGCTTTAGGCCCGGCTGCCTCGCTACCAACAGTCGAGTGCGTGGCCCACACGGGCAGCTCATTCGATGCCGCAATCTTGGCCTTGTGAGCCGCGACCCTTGCCTGCTCTGCCGCCGTGTTCTCCTCCTCGGTAGAAATGGTGATTTCAACCTTCTCCGGTCCAGTTGTGAGGCCCTTAACAGCGGTTGGACGGAGCTTCTCGTCGACTACTACCTCGGTCTTCTGCGCCGGGTTGATGTGTTCATCGCGTGGCACGGGCTTCGCGTTGGCGACGGCTTCCTCGCCGGTGACGGCAGGTACAGTAGTCGAATCGATCTGCTGCAGGATGTCCAGCAGAGGCTTGAATTGCTTGTTGAACTTTGCGGGCGTATCGTCGGCCTCTGGCTCAGCGTCCTCAGCGGTGTTGCGCGACTTCAGGGGGGCGTCGCAGCGCTTGCACAGGAAGCCACCGCGGCGCATGTCGACATGGTCCAGGGCCTCCATTGTGGTCCATTGTGAGTTGCACCGCGGGCAGAGGTAGTCCTTCTTCTCCTGAGTAGGCTTCGAGATGGCCTTGATCTTCTCATCTAGCATATGAATGCGGTATTTGGTGCAGTCGACAGCGCGACGGTAGTCAATGTAGTAATATTCCTTGTTCGTCGGCTTCTGGGCGCCTTCGCGCGTCTCGGAGCGAACGTAACTAGTGTGTTATAAGCCCGAGGCCGAGGCGCAATGGGTAACAAAGCGCAAAGACGTACACTGAGACAAGGCCGCCCTCCCTCAACTTGGCGCAGTACTTCTGGACCTTCTTGTGGTTCTTGCCCTCGTCCATGACGAGCGACAGGTCGGCGGCGGAGATGCTGCGCGCTTGTCAGCGGGACCGCGACATGGCAGGCAAGGGAGGGCGAGGCACGTACGCGCCATGGTTGACAAGAGCATCGATGACGATGATCTGCTCGGTGTCGTAGAAGACGCGGGTGACAGTGCGGACGAGGACTTTGGCGATCTCCATGGCCACTGGTTCAGCGCGACGTTGAGGGAGTGAGCATCGGGCGGAGGAGATGCGCGACGCAGGCGGTAGGCAGAAGAGCAGAAGGGGTTGCTATTGTGCAAGTGAGTGAGCGGCGCAGACAATAGGCAGCATGGAAGCTGGCAATAGCTTGCCCGGCCGCGCCGTGGTTTTGCCGGCGCGCGATCTGCGCGAAATTCACGGCCGGCGTTGTTTGCCCGCTGCGACCCTTCACTTTTTATGTCAACACCCCGCCTCATGCTCCACCGGCCCTCAACATGGATCCGGAATCCGCAAAGCCTGAGGCTCAGTCCTCCGAGTCCGCAATGGACCCCAAACCCACCGACAGCGAGACCACCGATGCTCCGTCGGGCAATGGAGACAAGAAGCAATGGCGCGACAAAGGCGTCCGCGGCAACAAGCGTAAATGGCAGCAGGGCGGCAATATCCAGCATGGTTCGCGCGGTAAGAGAAAGGATATTGGCAGAGGAGAGTATATGTATGGTCCTGCTTCCCATCGCTCTACGGCGCAGCTAATTAATTCAAAGCCGCCATCAACCAGACAAGCGCGCCCGCAATGAGGACGAAAAGGCCAAGCGCCGCCGCCTAGAAGCCGAGGGCATCGAGTCTGTCCTCCCCAAGGCCTTCTCCAAGGAAGAGGTTGAAGCAGAGGAGCGTCGTCCTAAACGCAAGGTCGTCGTCATGATCGGATACTCGGGCAGTGGCTACAAGGGCATGCAGATGTGAGTACGCGTGCTGTGCTCAGAAAGTGCACATTCTAAGACTGCAACAGTATGCCGAACCACCGGACCATCGAGGGTGATCTTTTCACTGCATTCGTCAAGGCTGGTGCCATCTCGAAGGCCAACGCCGACGACCCCAAGAAATCTGCCCTCGTCCGCTGCGCAAGGACCGACAAGGGCGTGCATGCTGCTGGAAACGTCATCTCACTCAAGCTCATCATTGAAGACCCGGACATTGTCGAGAAAATCAACAGCCACCTCTCCCCTCAGATCAGAGTGTGGGGAATTGAACGGACTACCGGTAGTTTCAGCGCCTACCAGGCTGTCGACTCGCGTTGGTACGAGTACTTGATTCCGACCTACTCCTTCCTCCCACCCCACCCCAACAGCTATCTCGGAAAGAAGCTCGTCGAGCTGGCGGATGAGGCGGGTGATCGCGAGGGGTACGAGTCAAGGCAAGAGGAAGTTGCCGATTTCTGGAGGGACGTGGATGAGAAGCATATCAAACCTGCTTTGGAACAGTTGAAGCCATGGGTTAGAGAGCTTGTCGAGAAGGCCCTCTGGGAATCGGAGACCGACCCTGAAGCTCCTAACGAAAAGACCAATGAGGCTGCTGCCGAGGAAGCTGCTGACATGGCCCAGCCAGTTCGTGTTGGTGGTGAAAATGCTTCCGACCCCATGAATGTTGATGTTAGCGAGAAGACCGAGGAAGCTGCCATCATCATAAACGAGCCAGGGATTACCAAGGCATCGGAGCCGATGGATACTGATACGACAAAGCCTGAGTCGGCACCAGCCGCGGACGACTCAGTTCAGACCACCGACGACGACCCGAACGCATCTGCCGAAGACGACATGCCCCCCACCGATCCTGAAAAGCTTACTTTGGGCCAGAAGCGCGCGATAGAATCTGCGATTAAGAAAATCAAGGCCATCTACATGGACGCCAAGAAGGCTTACCGTGTGCCCGCGAAGCGCATCGATCGCCTCCGTGACGCTCTCAATGCCTACGTTGGTACGAAGAACTACCACAACTACACGGTGAACAAGAAGTTCAAGGACCCTTCGGCCAAGCGTCTGATCAAGAGCTTCAAGGCTGCCGAAGAGCCCATCATTATCAACGGCACCGAGTGGATCAGTCTCAAGGTCCATGGGCAAAGTTTCATGATGCATCAGATCCGGAAAATGGTTGGTATGGCAGCGCTGGTTGTCCGCTGCGGCTGTCCTGTGGATCGTATTGCCGAGACGTTTGGCGACGTGGATGTCGCGATCCCGAAGGTGCCTGGCCTTGGCCTGCTGCTTGAGCGGCCGGTTTTCGACTCGTATAACGCAAAGGCTGCCGATAAGTTCAACCGCGAAAAGGTTGAATTCACCAAATACGAGAAGGTTATGGAGGAGTTCAAACAGAGGGAGATTTACGAAAGGATCTTCCGCGAGGAAGAGGAGAGCAATCAGTTCAACCAATTTTTCGCGCACATTGACGGTTACAAAGAACCGTTCTTCCTTTACCTCAGCTCCAAGGGCATCAAGGCGTCCACAGGGCCGGAAGCTGAAAAGGCAAAGGACAAGAGCAGGACCACTAAACCCAAGGAGTTCAATGGCGACTCCGAGAGCGATGCCGAAGCTGGTGATGGTTGAACGGGATGGGTCTCATAGTAAGCTTTAGTCTCGATCCCAGCTGTGACACCTGCATTAAGCCGCGGTTCGTATCCGGGCTATATTTATTTTCAATGGTATAGGCTTTTCGGTCAACCGGCTCGTGCCGAGTGAAAAAGTTTCGCGAAGCTCTCGCTGTTTGCATTAAGGGCATATCGAGGCGTGAGCAACTCCAGTAAATGCGATCTGTGCATACCTGTTTTCTCGATTCCAGTCAGGCTTCGGGAGTGCAACTCAATCTCAAGTGTAGACCGCTGCATACAACGCATCGTGGTAGAAGTGTGACCGTACCTACATACTAGACTCCAGGACAGAATCTCGCGACTTTTGTGGAATTACCTCCAGCCATTATTGATCAGCCGATTGCGAACGCGAAGATGTGCAAGACAGCAGCGGAGGCCAGCCATACAATAAAGCCAAGGAATTGCGGCCGGATCACCTGCACCATCGTCTTCCGATCACAGTGGTGACCACTACACGTCACCTATCCGATAGTCCTTGTTCCGATAACTGTTGCCGACGAGCACATATTTCCGTTGTCATGCCATCCGTACCCGATGCAACGGTAAGTAAAGAACGTGCGCTGTACGTACGAAGTACGAGTCAGTATTCAGTGACTAGGGAAAAGGGAGGACCGGCACGTACACCCGATACCATGGAGCATCTGCTGGGACAACTTTACCGGTCTGTCGGAAGTGACAGCAAAGCGGTGATGAGACAAAATCCTGCAGTACCCCGTATGTCGGGTAGGCCTCATCTGAGATGGCTGACAGAAGCTACCGGCGGCAACTCCGACCCCGGTGGGTTTCATTCGCGCATTAGGTAATGGGACGCTGACGGCGGTGACTTTTGCTTTGCGCCGGCTCCATGCACGCTCGTGGATAAGCTTCTTGAACGCACAATGCGCTCTCCGTACGCTAGGTACCATCTGGGTTTGCTGGTACGTGTGTTGGGTCAACTTCTAGGTTCTACCCTGCGGGATCTCTTTTGACACATGTCGCAACGGAGACGGCCTTTGAATGATTGGGAAATGTGCGCTTGTAATGGATAATCGCTGGCACGGGTTAAATGCTTGTTAACGGGTAATGCCTGAGCCTTTCTGAATCCCCGTCGTCTCGTACTCTCTTTTTGTTTTTCTCCATTTCTGTCCTTGGACCTTGGTGCTGTCATTCGTTATCTACACAAGCAGTTGATGGACGTGAGAGAGCAAAGCTTAGAGCCAAGTGATTAGTGCACAGCCATTCACAAATGCTGGAGATACTCTTACGTGAAACTTGATGTCAATGAGGATTGAGGTATCTCCTTTGTGCACGAGATACGTGCACAGTTGCGTAAGATGAGAGGAGTCCTATGGGTAATATTTGGGCTAGATAATGGACAAAGGCACAAGCCGTTCCAGAGATAGGAATAAGCTTCCGAAAAGGTTTAAGCAAAAAGCAAAAAGTGAGGAGCAGGGAGGAAACCGTTCCGCTTAATTCAGCCGCGTCAGCCCCTCACCCGAGAGGAAAAAAAAAGAGAAAAAAGAAAAACAGAGGGTCTTGTACCGAGAACGATCCTGACGGAGCATCCTCCCGAAGTTTCCGACCAACAGGTTGCCTCTGTATCCTTGCGCTCTCCGTCTTGAATCAGACCCCCCTGCCTCGGCGCACGCAACAACCATCTCCACCATCCCCACCCGATCCCACGTCCGGTGCTCCTTTCTGTCTCAAACAGATGGCAGGGAAGTGAACCGACATCCCCTTCCAGCCGCGTTTGCTGCAATTCCAAATGACAAAACACCAACAATGTGCATACAATTACATCATCAGCTCCACAAGTCCACGCAAGAAAAAAAAAGCCGCCCTGTCCGCCGCCTTTGCCCGCCCACGCGTCACCTGCCCGACTGACTCTTATCCCCGCCCCCCACACACGCACTGCACCGCGAACCGCACCACCAACGGCCGGGCGGCGCGTGCCCGGCCAACGGTAGAAGGATCGATAAGCTTCCCGCACCCGCCTGGCCTAAACGCGCCCCACCTGTTTCCCAGGTCTGGCTTTCCCTCCCGCTCGGGTTCCAGAACCCACAACTCGCCCCCTTTTCTGTCACCTATCGCATTGTATAGCTATATTATGACTGCCCGCTCCCGCACGGTCGAAAGCCCAGCAGAGCGGACATACGCGACTGGATTATTCTCGTGGGCGTTCGGCCCCAATCGTACGGTTACATTTGTCAATGGAGTAGCATCCTTATGTGAACGTTTATGCGTGTAGCCACCGACGCCTCTCATTTGCGGCTTCTTTATTTTTTTTTCTCTTCCTTCTCTCGTCGGACTTTCACATGGCAACCAGAGGGGCGGCACGATCCACGCGTGCCCCTCACTTCAGTCCTCAAATTTCCATTTGCAGCTGTCCTTTTTTCGCCCCCATCATGCAAACCAGACCGTCTGACCCTCTCCCCCTGTACACTCTCTGCAAAAGCTGCCAAGGGGGCTGGTGACATTCATCACCGGACTTGCCACCCTCTTCTCTCTCTCTCAAGCGTGACGTGCCGTGACCCGACGTTTGAAGCGAGCGAGGAGGGGGGGCTCGGGAGGAGAGGGGTGAGGGCTTTTGCCTCAAGGTGGGTGTGTCCCGTGTGCCCCCTCGGCATGAAATTTTCTACATGGGTGTGGATACGGGGACAAGGGTACAGGTAACCGGTGATCGGGGAGAAGTGGTAGCAGCCATGCATGCTTTTTCGGCAGGCGTGTGGATGGCTGGGAGGAAATGAGCGAGCAGGGGGTAGCATACCCTGGCGTCACTGGGCGCCGGGGTATGTACATACGCGGAGAAGGGGAGAGGGAGGGATGGCGGGCAAAATTGAAGGGTCGCTGGGCACGGTTTCTGATGGGAATAATTTTACGGTTTAGTGTACACAGACGGTAACAGGGGGAATACTCCGCGGTGTTATTTGTGGCTGGCGGTAAAGTGGTGGGTGGTCGTGATGGAGGCCGATTTCGCCGCCGACGGGGAAACCGAGGCTGAGGGTAGGGGTGAGGTAGTAGATGAGACATGCAGTCGACGACCGAAGCACGGAATGAAGCATACAATTTGGGAGGGGAAGCGGACCGTGCAAGAATCTGGCCAGAGGGACGAACTCGGCAAATGCTGGTCCGGTGCGTACCGTTTCTGAAACGGGTGGCAGAACTGACTGCAGAGGAGTCACGAATGGGGAGACTTTGATGACCTTTTGCAGAAGTGATGGCCAAAATAAGACTCGAGCTCTGAGCCAGTGATGAGCGGGTGCGAGCTGGTTGGTTCGGAGGCGGTCTTGGTAAGCAAGGTGAGGAGGGGGAGCTATGCAGGCGCTCGCCGTGACCCACCGTTCGTCTGGAGAAGCCCGTCGGCCAATCGATCAATCGGATATATCCCTTCGACAATGTGAGTGATATGGTGCTGCAGCAGCCGCCGAGCCTTTCATGTGGGCCCACAGCATGGCGCGTCTGTCCCAGCCAAGCAACTATAGAGGCCATCTTTTTCTCATTCTGGGTGGGATCTCGCCACGATCACTGACCAAGTGCGGGAAGAAGTTTCCGGAAAAGGTGCTCAACATGCAGGGTGTACCCGTAGTGGGATACGGAGCAGGCATGGTGCAGCGGGAGAATCGATCCGAACGAGATAAATATGCGAGTTTACTCGGGTATCTGATTTGGCTCCGACTACCGTGGGATCATAAAGCTGTTGCGTCAGCATTATTCGAGAGGAGCGAGCGTCGTAGTGGAAATCCAGCAAATATTCGAACACAGACGGGTCCAAATTTTTGTTTGGCCCGTCCCCATTCCTGGGCCTTCCTTGCTTAATGTTAAGCCTGCTGTAAGCGGATGAAGCTGTACAATCACCGCCGTATTCCGTACGGCCTGCATAACCACGCATTTGAGCTAAGTCATGCATGGGACTGCTCACAATAAGCTAGGTGGCCTACGTGTATGACGGAAGTCGTTGCGGTTATCATGCCAGCGTTACAGAACCAGAGCTAAAGGTCCTGTCACTGAGCGAATGAGCTGCAGGATTCTGTTGCCGTACCCAATGTCATGAGTCGAAAAGCTGGCGGCAATATCCGCTGCAGGCTGTGGCAAGTCGTTGGCTTGAATTCGAAGAGGCAGGATATAGCGAAACCCACAAACGACCATCAATGTGGCCCACGGGTACTGGAAAGAGATGTGGCTGCCGACTGACGTGAAGGTGCAGGGCAAGCATGAATGTCGCCGCAAGGAGCCCAATATTCTGTGCATATGATCGCTTGGCACCGATCGTCAAGCGCATGAACACTTGAGCTTGCTATAGCCTGAATTGTTCGCAGCAAGAGTTACAGCGACCCGCTTGGCCATCCATTCCCGTGGGAAAAACATGTAAGTTACCTTCCACATCAGGACGTGGCCCGCCACAGCCGTGGTCCAAGTCAGGCAAGCTTTACGGCTACGAGAGCGAATGATCCAAGAATGGTGCTGCTTCTCGGTTCGCTGACGATTCATTCTGGACGCTAACGCCCACGTCCCCTGTTCTCCTTTGAGCCCTGTCGCCGGGTATTCGGGTGTGCGAGGCGTGCGCATGTCCGTGTGGAGTGCTACTGGTGTGCTCGGGTCTCCACCATGCTTGTTGATCCGTCAAATGAGAAGTGCTCGGGTAACGAGACCCGCTCTGGCGGGTAGGCTGATCCTCCGTCTGCGCAGCGCTGCCGCTCCGCAAGTGGCTTAATCCCCTCTGTGCCGAACCATCACTGACAAGGATGGCGTGGATGATGCTATTGGTCTCCATGCCTCTCCCAAATGTTCTGGCCCAATTAACGTCTCCACTTGGTTCGTCCGGTAAAGGAGGCTTGAGTCGAGACGTGGCCAGAGCGACTGCGACAACTTTGCGTCAGGGACAAGGACAGCGTGGATGAGGAGTACCGGGTCATAGGTAAAACGCTAGCGATGGCACTTCTGCAATGCCGGGAAAAAGCGGTCACAAATGGGCGCGACGGTGCAAAGTTTCCATGCCATGTCTGACGTGAGGTTGGTACTGGGTACTGCCGAAAGTTTTTCGCACAGACGCAGTGCAACAGTGCTCGAGGCCTTGACGGTGACGAGCGACTAATTTACATGCAGCCTCTAGCGCTTTTCGTGAACGGGACGTAGCAGGATCAACCGTAAGAGGAAAGATTAAGCTTCTGGAGAGTTGAGTAAATAGCGCACGGCGAGCAAGGCGAAGCGGGCTACAGAGGAGGCATGTCGTGAATGTGCATGGTTGAACTGGTTTGTGGTAGATGAGATAATTGACGAGGCAGTTGGCTTGAAAATTCGAGCGGAGTAGCCTCCGACAACTCAGCGTTTGGCCCTCCAGCGGTAGAGAAGAGATTGGAAATCATCCTGCACTTTGACTACTTACGGTCTGTCGATTCTGTGATGCATAGGTTCGATTGGAAAAGGCTCTCTTGGACGGGAGTTTGCGGACAGGCGGCATTGATCCGAATGCTAGACGAGCGTGCAGTTCGTCAAATAGCGTTAGTTAAGCCGCGGAAATATTCGCTTGCATGTCCGTCTAGAAGAGCCGGGGCGACCACGCCCCACGGATGATCCGCTGGCGAAGCGTCAGGGTGTGTTTGGAAAGACCGGTCGTCTTCGAAACCACCTGTGCAGATTTGCATCCGCCCCATCCAAGTAGCCTGGAACATGGGGTTTTGATAAAAAAAGAAAAAAGGGCGTTTCTTGGGTTCCATTCGCTTGCTCATCCATCGATCGTCTCGTAAAGTAGCTGTCGGAGCCGCAGAAGGCCCGCGGGAAAGGTTGCGTTGTAGGCGCATATGATCTCATTGCACCGATCCATTGTCGCACTCGGAGTTCGTGTTAATACCGGGGATAATAGGGGACAAGTTGCGTATGAGGATTATACATGCTACACGACAGTAGCGATCAGGTCAGAAATGCGTCCGGTCTCCATGGACGTGATCGGCCGGAAGGTGCTAACGAGGAACCAGGTTGTGGAGATCGAATAATCTTGAAAGGATCGCCAGTTCCGACCAGAACCTTTTTTCGACCATCCGTTGCCACATGGGACAATGGTGAGGCATCTCCCCGGAAACTTGCACGCGTGGTGGTTGGTAGCCGAAAATGACTGCTCGCGTAAAGCGGGAGGCGAAAAAAGAAAAAGACGCCCACACTGAGAGCCGCGGCAAGAGAACGACTACAATATGGGCTTAGCCTGTACAATCAACTCATCCTTCGCTGACCACATCAGTTCATGTTGGGGGCCTGATTACTTTTCTACTATGGTAGCCTCAGTCTCAGAATGTCCGGCCCGAGTCCATGCGGACATGCGAACCCTGATCTGCTTGGCGAGGTGGCGGCGCTCAGGATTTCGCCGTTAGGTTCTCACTGTAAAAGTAGTATCGGTACCGGCACAAGCCGGCCCACAAGTCACAACCATCTGGTCGTCTGAAGCGAGCAGACGGTTTAACTCGTCGGTTAGGTCTTCACGTTGTGCGGACGATCTCCGTTGGTAGTATTTGAACATTTCCCTTTGCGGTAAGCACTCCGAGACAATGTTCAATCAGGCTCGGGTGGGTATCGCGCGGGGCGCCTTGAACCGGCGCCGAAGTGGAGGCCGTTGAACGGGGGGTGTTGCCAATAGTGCCGTGGGTCCATGGCAGAGTGCATTCAAGAACGTGGGAAACTGGGAATATCCTCACGGGGGCATGGTTAGTACCGGCACAATTGCCGCAGTGGGTGCGTGAGTACAACGGCAGAGCGGCTGACGTGCGTTTTGACACAGCGCCACAAAGACTGCCATTCTCCGACACGCTGAGTTAAGAAAAGCCAAGCATGGAGATGTGGCCGCAGATCCTGAAGCGGCAACGAGGGCGCGCTGAGGGCGGGTAGTGCGTGCCAAGTCGTCTCCAGTGCTTTGATGTCAGCTTGCGTGCATTAGCAGAAGTCTAAAGCATGTTCGGCCTCATTATTACGTCCACGATCGCCATTTTCGCGGGCGGACGAAGGGTACAGACGCCTTCTCAGTCGGGCGATCGGGTCAACGGCGAGCAGCGCCGGCTTCACATGGACCCGTTCGATGCTGGAGATCTGCGCGCGTTCAGGAAGTCGGCCCGCGTTGGTGTGAGTGCGCAGCGTGGGCGCCGTGTTGCCCGAGAAGGCAGGGTGATATTCCTGGGATGCGGCATAGGTGGTGATTGGCTGGGGGGGAGCGACGAAGCTGCCAACTGCTGACTAGCCGGCCAGGACCAGGCGTGCGAGATTGCGATGGTGTGGCTCGAAAACCAGGTCAACCCGTGCTCGAAGCAGTGGCCTGATGGTTGCATTGGCTGCAGCCATCTGTAGCAACCTTCTCGAGCGCTGCAGGGACTCGGCGATGGCAGTCGACGGCTCGCTTGCTGCAAGCAGCCAGCAGTCATCGGCGGTCAGTCAGCAGCCGTCAACCAGCAGCCAGGGGCACGGGGACAGGAGGCGGTTTTCGCCATCCGATGGGCGGCCGAGGTGCCGAGACAGCTGCACGACCAGATTGGTGCACGAGTGATCGTTGCCCTTATCTGATCGGAGCCCTGGAGGCATCGGGTGTCGATGAAGCCTGGTTCCTGGTCCTCGTGCTGCCTGATGAGCGACTCATGGCAATAAGCTCGCGCCAGTGCTGAAATGGCCCGAACGCCTCGCCACGTCCCGCGCGAGCGTCCCCGCATCGTCACGCTGCTGTGGCTTGTGCCTGGCCGTCGATCGCATGGCGGTTGTGATTCGCTCGGCCCATCTAATCAGCGTCATACAAGCTTCGTCGCTGCCTCGGCGGCTGTTCGGCGGGAGGATGGGCTCTAGAACGTGGGGAGCGGGCCTGCTGATCCACCAAGCAGATTCAGGCTGCAAATGAGCTGATGCTACGGTTACGCGCCTTCTCCTGGCGGCGAGCACGCCAATGGGCGGGCGTCAGGGCAGCATTTAGCCGGCGACGGGCGGGTAGCAGCAGCGGGCAGGCGAGAGAAAAGGGGAGGCCAAAACGCCAGAGCAAAAGAAATGGAACCAGCGACCCGGTACAGCTATGAACGGACCTGTCTGATATAAACATGGTCAGCGGCCGGTTACGAGGAGCTACGCAAGCGGAGAGAATTCGACTCATTCCCGGGTCGCGTCCTGGTCGCCGGCAACAGCTGCACGGCCTAGGCCCAGAGCGGCAGCGCAGCCAGAGGGCAAGACATGGGAGCCTGGCGCGCGCGGGCCACGGATCCAGGCTGGCGAGATGTGCGTCGCCTTGCAGGCGGCGGGGCCAGGGCGCCGATCAGGGAGCAAGCGCAGGGAGCGGCCGCCGTTCACGGGCTCATGCGACCGCGGCGGAGCGAGCGTGGTGTGGAGGGGTGAGGTTGGCGAGATGGCGCGCCGCGGGCCTTAGCGGCGACGGGCGGTAGCGAGCAAGCGCACCGAAATGCGACTGCTGCTGGCGGCCATCTCGTCTCGCGGCAGAGGCGTTGATCGCCGCCGGGCTAAAGCGTCGCGCGGCCGCGGTATCCCTGCACGGGCCCAGCGGCGGCATCACGACGACGCCGCGGGTGGGTGCGGCGGGCGGAGCGGGTGTGTCTTGAGCACGTCTCAGCGCCAAGCCGGTGGCCCTGGCGGATGAGACTACATCACCGCCACAGGCGACCCGTCGCACAGCGCTATCGAAAAGCGCTCGCTGGCGCGGTGGAGCGCTGGAAGCGAGGTGACCAGCCCTGCGCCGGCCATCCCTTTTCAATCAGCGACGCGCCCCAAAGCGGCAGGGCGGGCCACGCGAAAGCAGCAGGCCGTCGCCCAGAACGGACGGGGGCCGCGGCTCCAGTTGCAGCGGCCGCGATTAAGCATTCTGCCGGCCGGGCGGCGTGTTATATACGCGCAGGCCGAGGCGTCGCACGGCGCGACGCAGCGCTGTCCGAATGGGAGGCGGCCGGCATTGGGGCTGCAAGCGGCGGCGAAAGCAGCTACGGCGTGGGGCAGATCTGCCCGTCAGTCAACGGCAGCTAACTAGGAGCGCCGCCGTTGACAGATCGATTCCTGGTTGCCAGACCCCCGGCCTGCAGCGCCCGGCAAGCGGCGTCGCACGAGGGCGCACGGCGGCACCGTGTTGACCATTCCGCATTCCAGTTTCTGGCCGCCCGCCATGCCTCCTTGCGGGCTGGGGGCCCTCGCAGGCCGGCTGGCATGTAACTGCGCGCTCACAAATTGCTGGGGCGTGACACCTGCAGCGCCCACCGATGCGAAACAGTCGCGCCGCAAAACCTGGGGCCGCCTGTTTGTGTTTGACCCGGGAAAGGGCCTTATTTGACGATGCGCGACGAAAATGCGCATCTGCGCCTGCATCACCACCATCAGCTGCACCTCTCCTTGCGCATCAGGCTAGCCCGTGTGCCGCGCAGATAAAACCCGGCATATCCTGACCTGCCGCCGGAACGCCCGCCTGCCGCCCACCGTCCCATCCCAAGCCTTTCCCCACGGCCTGCAGGAAGGGCCCATTGGCCGCGCCGCGCCCCCGCCAATCCTGAGTCAAGCCCACGCTGCCATCCCAGGTTGTCGCAAATGTCTGGCGTGAGGCTTTGGCATCCCTGGAACAAATCCCAGCAGCCCTCGACTCCAGCATAGCCGAAGCTTCCTGCCTGCCCATGTCGATCCAGATACAACCTTGACACCGCGGCCCGCTCGTGCCTTTTAACCTCCGTATCCGCCACATTGGACCGTTTGGGTCGCCTGCTGTTTCGACTGTCTCGCTGCTCACCGACTCTGGTCTGCGGGTCACGGCCAACGACGAGCGGAGCTCCCAATGCGGCTTCGTGCATCCAGTCCTGCTGCGGACAACTAATAACACGCATGTCCCGACCTCCAGCGCCGTCGCCGATACATCCTCCAAACCTCTCCCAGACCACCACCCAAATGGCCATGACCGAGACGCAGAACCTCCCGCACTTTCCTCCGCCGCCCTACCTCCTTGACCCCTACCGCCGCCTGCCCCAGCCCGTCCAGCTTCCTCCCCTCTCCGTGCCTCGGGATCCCGTGCGACCTGACTTCCCGCCCTTCTTCTCGCCCTCTCAGCGCTCACTGCCTTCCATCTCCTCTCTCTCCACCGCCTCTGCTCCCGCCCAGTCCCGGCCTGAGCACCACCGGCCCCACGTCCGCGCTGCTCCCGTCGACAAGCTCCTCTCCTCGAATCCCTACACGCCGCCTCGCTCGGATCCTCCCTACTCTCCTCCCCTGCAGTATGGTCGCACAGTTTCTCCGAGGTCACAGGTAGATGCCAGGCCCCCTCCTCCACGCCCCGTGGCGCGCTATCCCGAGGAACCGCGTCCCATCCACCACCCGGAGCCCGTGTACCCGCCTCAAGCAAATCCCCCACCGCCCCCTCCGCAGAGACAGCCCTCGTACCAGCCGCTACCGTCCCCCAGCTACACCTCCAGCTACCCGCCCAGCAACGCCTCGTACCGCGGCTCAATTGACTCGCACCGAGGATCCGCCTCGACCTATGGATCGGCCTACGCTGAACCCGTAGCTCCTCCGCCCGCGGCACAAAGACCTCCGCCTCCGCCTCCGCCCCAAGTAACCGCCGCCAGCGCTGGGCCCAGCATCGTCCCGAATGCACCCTACCGCGGGCCACAGCCGGACAAGACGTACGCCCCGCCATCCAGCCCAGTACTGCACAACTGCTAATCGCTCTAAAGGCAATATGAGTATAAGCTCGTGGTGCGGCAGCAACCGGTTGCTGCTCGTGCGTGCGGATTTGGAGAGCGTGACCGGAGGGTGATCGACCCTCCACCCATCATTCAGCTCCTGGTGACGGACCCCAAGACTGGGCAGTCGGACCCGGACGAGCTGCGATATTCGTTGAACGTTGTGCACTGCACACTATGGAATGCCGACGGGACCAACGAGGAAACCGCACTGATCCAGCCTGACCGAAGAACGACCCGGCGTCTCATGGGCCAACTGGTTGCGTCCCCCTCGGTTGCCAAGGACGAGCACGATGTCGAAGGCTGTTTCTTTTGCTTCCCCGACCTGTCGTGCCGCACGCACGGCAGATACCGGCTTCGGTTCGTCCTGATGCGGATCGACCCGATGAATCTGCACGTCGGCGGGCTGATGCCGATCCTAACAGAAGTCTTGAGCGATGTCTTCACAG
This sequence comes from Lasiodiplodia theobromae, assembly GCF_012971845.1. Lineage (NCBI taxonomy): Eukaryota > Fungi > Ascomycota > Dothideomycetes > Botryosphaeriales > Botryosphaeriaceae > Lasiodiplodia > Lasiodiplodia theobromae. The sequence continues at coordinate 381,232 of NW_023336366.1, read as the reverse complement.
TCTACACTGCCAAGGACTTCCCGGGAATGCGGCCCAGCAGTGCCCTGACGCGAGCGCTAAAGTTACAAGGATGCAACATCCAGGTCAAGAAGGGGAATGAGAAGGCTTTGGCCCGGCGGCGAGCCAGCCACATCAGCGACGAGGATGACCATGGGGACAACGATTCGCATTCGGGGCGCAAACGGCGCAGGGAGTAAATCGGGTCGTTCTTGGTATCTAAAATCGGGAGTACTGTTACAGGGGAATACTTGGTGATAAACGGGCATACTGTGGGTCATATTAAAGCTGGCATGGAATACCCTTCTATTATCTCCCATTTGGCGTGCAGCGCGGGTTCGAAGATTTCCAGCTGTTTTCCTGACGAGTGCGCGTCTTTCGGCAAAGGCATCGGTACGTAGCATTCTGGCAGCTACATATGCGGCACCTACTTTTGTTTTTTCCGCATCCTGTTCAGGTATTGTGACGATATGCCACTGGCGGAGACGAAGAGACGATTGGATGACGGACATGAATGGCATGAATCATGAAGACTGTCGCAGGCGGCCAGAGCTTGTATATGACGATATAGCAAATGGGGCGGTTTGCGTGCGGGTGTTTACTACATGGAGGGTTGCGCTCTTAATTGTTTTCACTATCGCCTTTCCAGTTTGCTCGGACTGACTATCCGGACCGTGGTCAGCCATGTGAAGCACATTGCAATCAAGCTTGGGCAACGTAAATACGCTTGGATGCTCCCGAGAGTCCCCGCCGCTCCTTCTCTGGCGCAAGGTGGGAGCTCTCCGAAGAGCTCGGCAAGCAGTGCAGACGCATCGTACAGAGATGAAGCACACCGGTTCTTCAACGTGGACGTGAAGGACGCCAAAGCTGCGTTGGGGACCGTGCAGACAAATTAGACTCAACGACCGCGCGTGCATGTATAATCCTACCGTTCCTTCGCGTCGTTTATTACAGCGGAACCGCACCTGACGGCTTTGCAGCGCATCGCATCCGACGGCTTATAGTGGCTGCTGCTATATAATCGCCAATCTACTTGTCGCATTTGAAGTGCGAAAGAGCGGAAGAGGAGAGCGAGGTGTGAGCTGGACGCGCATATGCTGCTGTGCAGCTATCACATCGAGGATCGCCTGCATCGGGAGCTGTCACCGTCCTAGCCGACCAGACTGATGGGAGCCGGGCAGGCAGGCGCGTCATCACCGCAGGTTGGGCTCTCGTGCCGCTGCGAGAAATAGCTCGCATGCCTGCAGGCTGGACGGAGCGGGCGAACGAAAAAGCAGCGCGGCGAAAGGTCCGGTTGGTGCCTTAAGGTTTTTCTGACTGGTGGCGTAGGTCCAAGCTCCACCGGCGCGGCAGGCCCCACCAATATTTTTTCGCGACGGTTGCCGTCACCTCGACCTTTCTTTCTTTCCCCCTGGCAACAGCCAGGAAAGGCACCACTTGGTTTCACAGCAACTCACAATGAAGTACGTTCTGGTGTCTGGAGGTATGCGACCTGTACCCTGCCGTTTTTTTCGGGCGCGCGCGCTGACAGCTGCGCGCAGGTGTGATTAGCGGCGTCGGCAAGGGCATCATCGGTATGACAGCTCTCATGGAACCGTTTCGCGCCCGACTGACGCGTCTGCAGCCTCGTCGACCGGCCTGCTGCTGAAGACGATTGGATTGAAGATACGTTGCCTGCCATAACGCGTCGTTTGCACGCGCTTGCTTGGTCTTGTGGAAATGCTGACGGGCTGTGCACGTCTCGTCGATCAAGATCGACCCGTACCTCAATGTCGACGCCGGGACTATGAACCCAAAGGAGTATGTCGCATCTTGCATCCCCGACATGCGGCTGTCCAGTAACCCAGTCCTAGGCATGGCGAGGTGTTTGTGCTCTCCGACGGCGGCGAGGTCGACCTCGACCTGGGCAACTACGAGCGTTACCTGAACATCACCCTGACACGCGAGAACAACATCACCACCGGCAAGATCTACCAGCATGTCATCGAGAAGGAGCGTCGTGGCGACTACCTGGGCAAGACGGTGCAGGTGGTGCCGCACATCACCGACGCCATCCAGGCGTGGATCGAGCGCGTCTCCAGGATCCCCGTCGATGACACAAACGAGGAGCCGGATGTCTGCATTGTGGAGCTGGGTGGCACCGTCGGTGACATTGAAAGCATGCCCTTCGTCGAGGCCCTGACCCAGCTGCGGCATCGCGCTGGCAAGAACAACTTCCTCAACATCCATGTCTCGTACGTTCCGACGATCAATGGCGAGCAGAAGACCAAGCCCACCCAGCACGCCGTGAAGAGCGTGCGCAGTGCTGGTTTGATCCCTGATTTGGTACGCGGTCACCCGCCCACCTGTAGGCGCCGTTTTATTGACGTTTCAATTTAGATTGCGTGCCGCTGCGAACGGCCGCTGGAGCGTTCCACGATTGAGAAGATCGCGCACCACTGCCAAGTCGATATTGAGCAGGTCGTCGCGGTTCGCGACATGCCCACAATCTACCAGGTACCCGTGCTTCTGGAAGACCAAGGCCTGGTCCACCTTCTGCACAAGGCTCTTGACCTCGGTGCTCTCAGCATCCCTGCGCCCATGGTGAAGAAGGGCAGGAAGATTTGGAACACCTGGAAGGACTTGACCGTTACCCAGGACCACTACTTCGAAACTGTTAACATCGCCCTTGTCGGAAAGTACATCGAGCTTCACGACTCGTATCTCTCCGTCATCAAGTCCTTGGAGCACTCTGCCATGCGTTGCAGGCGGAAGCTCAACCTGATTTGGGTTGATGCAGAGCACCTTGAGCAATCCTGGAGGGAGAAGGATCCGGCCAAGTTCCACAAGGCTTGGCACGAGGTGTGCACTGCAGCTGGAGTCCTCGTGCCCGGCGGCTTCGGGCAGCGCGGAACTGAGGGCATGATGGCCGCTGCAAAGTGGGCTCGCGAGCACAACACCCCCTACCTTGGTGTCTGCCTGGGCATGCAGATAGCCGTGATTGAGTACGCGCGCGAGATTTGCGGAATTGCGGGCGCGACCTCCGAGGAGTTTGACGCGAAAGCGGACAACCGTGTCATCATCTTCATGCCTGAAATCGACAAGGAGACGATGGGCGGCACCATGAGGCTTGGTCTGCGCCCGACCATCTTCCAGCCCGGCTCCGAGTGGAGCAGGCTGCGCGCTCTCTACGGAGAGGCCCCGCAGATCATGGAGCGCCACCGCCACCGCTACGAGGTTAACCCGGAATACATCGAGCGCCTCGAGAAGGGCGGCCTCAACTTCGTCGGCAAGGACGAGAAGGGCGAGCGCATGGAGATCATCGAGCTCAAGGACCACCGCTTCTTCGTCGGCGTCCAGTACCATCCCGAGTACCTCAGCAGGGTGCTCGAACCCAGCCGGCCGTACCTGGGTTTCGTCGCGGCCAGTGCCGACTGCCTCAAGGAGGTCACAGAGGAGATCTTGGGCGAGCAGGCAGTCCTCGCAAACGGGGTCAACGGCGCCGCCGAGGCCAAGGAGTTCTGATTTGTTTCATTTTTGAGGACCATCATCGCTTTTGGGCAAGTTATGGTAAACTTCGGATGAGGTTTCGTATTTGGGTTGGAAAGATCACAGAAACTGGAACTGCGAAAACAAAAACTATCATTTGGCTCAAATGGTTGGCGTTGGTGGAGACTAGGTTTTTTGGCTCTACATATATTTTGTCTAGAGGCTCGAGGTACTTTCTCATAAACTGGTCTTGGGTATCCTCTTGTTTAAGGATAGCAAAATGCCCGCTCAAGCAGGGCCACGCTGCCACGCAGCATAAAAGTAGAAAAATGTAAAGATATAGAGAGGTCATCTCAAAATACCACAAGGTCTTGTCCCATGCATGCATTATGTTGCCCGCCTGAGCATCGTGCCTGCTGCCCGAGGGCCGTATCTGTCTAATCACGACAGTCTTTGGCTTTGTTTGTTTCTTTGTTCTTTTTTTCTCGACGACTTAGGTCTTACCATTTTACAGCTTCCACCTCTTTGCGATCTCGATGCCCTCTGCGAGAGTGCCGACGCGGGCGTCGATGGCGTAGCCCTGCTGTTCAAGAGCGCGGCACTGGGCATAGAGATCGGCGAGCGGGACGGTGAAGCACTCGATGAACTCGTTGTCCTCAAGCTCAGGCTTGGGATTCTTGTTCTCGGGCTTGGTCAAGTCGACGGTGACGTGGACCATGTTGAGGTTTGTGTTGCAGAAACCGGGGTCTGGTTGGTACAAGTGGTCGTTAGTGAGCTCTTCTTTCTGTTCTCCACTCCCCCCTCCCCCTTGGCAATCTCCTCTCTTCCTCTCTTACCCGCCTCTGACAGATGGGGGCAGAGAAGGCCAATCGATCAAACTCACCATTCCACATTACCGGACTCACGCCGAAGCCTTCCTTGATAACCTCGCCCACGTAGCCCGTCTCCTCCTTGAGCTCGCGCACGGCACACACCTCAGGCGTCTCACCAGCGTCGATCAGGCCGGCGGGAACCTCAATGCAGATGGCGTTGACGGGCGGGCGGAACTGCTTCTGCAGCAGCAGCGACGGCGGCGCGTCGGGGGCCTGCAGGATGGCGACGATGCCGACGCCGTCGATAAGCGAGCCGGCAGGGCGCGTTTGCCGCTCAGCGGACTCCCAATCGCGCGTAGTGGAGAGCGGGTCGGTGTAGGTTGTTCTAGGTGGATGTGAGAAAAAGAAAAGGGAAGCAAGGGCTGTAGTTTGTGGGGATCAATCGGTGGTGGAAGAGCTAGTGGGGCCGGAGGGCGATGGGGGGGAGCAGTGGGCGGGATGGGGGGAGCGGTACTTCACCAGGCGCACCCAGCGGGCATCCTTGGGGTCCTGTGTACGAGAGCAATCGGTGGTTAGCGCGCGTGTCAGATAGGCGCCCAAGGGAAGTGGTTTGGCTGCTTGGTGTTTTTGGTGATGACGTACCAGCGGTTCGGTCTTGACCACCTTGGCGTCGGCGGCGGACATTTTGGGCGATTGTGCGACGGTGTTTGAGGAAGGAAAGGTTCTGGGCAGGACGGTGGAGGGTTGCGGCAGGCTGAGGCGTGAGGGATCGAGAGAATTGGTGTTGTGCCCCGCGGGCGAGTCAAGAGGGATCAACCGATGACGCACTCTCGTTTCAGGGTCCAACCGCGGGACTGCCGCCGCCAAGAGCCGACTACTAATCTGATCCCACACCGTTTTCGTCCTGCGAGGACCACATTCTCAACGTCGTGCGGTTTCGTCTGACCGCGTCTGTCTTGCAAGGTCGCGGTGAGGGCCGAGCGAGCGGTGAGTGAGCCAGAACTTAACCGTAGCATCCTTCTCGCCGCCATTATGCTGTGTCGAGCGAGCCAAAGCAACCCAACTCTCTTTCTCCACCATTCACAGCGCCTCGTTCACCAGACCGCCGTTCCGCCTTTTCACTCAATCAAATCGGGTCGCGTCCTTGCTTAACCGCTGTCCGCCGGCCACGTCGTACCGACTCATCTTGCAGTGTGCAGAACCGTCCTTTGCTGCGCCTGTCCGATCGATCTGACCTGCGCGGCCAAAACGCAGAATCTATTGATTCCGTGGTTGCAGACGCCTAGCACCTACGCTCGCCTGCCGCCGACTGGATCGCGGGCTTCGGAGAGTGTGCATGGCCTGCGCATACGCACATGCAAAACATACAGACTGCTTCACATCAAAAGAAAAAAGGACAAGACAACATGTATGTACAGTCCATGCGTGACTTCTGCCCGCTACCGACGCCCCCTGTTCCTCTCCGATGTGTATTGAATCGCAGCAGCAGCTACCCGAGCCTGTCTGCTCTTAAGCCGTGGGATTCGGGGCAAGTGAAAATGGAAAAGGAAGGAGGAATGGGCCCACCACCCGCCGGCGTCCAATGATTGCATGCCACGGTCCTTTGCGGCTCAACCTGTGCAACGTTTCTCCAGCATCACCAGCCACCAGGCAGGGTGGACTCGCGGACGCGGCACGTATTCCTTCCCTTTTCAGGCCGCCTTTGCCGCTTTCCCGCCCACTCGCGGCCGGGATGAGCGCTGGAAATGAGAGTGGTTGATGTCTGATGTGGCTGCAAGAAACCTAGGAGACATTGATCGGAATCCATGCTGGATCGGAGACGCACAGCAGTAGTGATGCCTCCACTCGAGTGATCGAGGATGCGGAGGAATAAGGAAAGGGGGTAACTTCAAGTGGTGACCTACCAGAGGCGATTCTTTTTTTTCCTCTTTTCCCCTAAAAGTCTTGCACATTAACTGGCGCACGAAGATTTCTTTCGCTGTGTTCGTGGCACCGGTGTGCCTGTGTGAGAGCGCGTGTGCGAGAGGGCGCGAGTGTGTGTGTGAGTGAGACAAGCAGCATCTTTTCTTAATTTTCTTTTTATTTCTCCCACCTACCACACACTGTGTTGCTCGCCCTCCCACAGAACGCTTTTTTCTTTTTCGTTGAAACCAATCCTTGGGCGTTCCTCCCATCGGCTCGACGGCCCACCCTAGGCGCATCCTGGCTTCCGGATATGCATGTTGCACGATGAGGTCGCACAGATCGATAAGCGTGTTTGACCCTCGGCGCCAGGGATGTGGTGGAAGGGGGAAGGGAGGAGAGGTGTGAGAGTGAGACTTCTGATGACTTTCCGGGTGTGGCTGACAGGGTGTGCATGTGTAGGTGTGGATGGACTGTGGTCAGTATGCAGGTGTGGGTGCGTGTATGTGTCTGCCGTGTGCCATGTATGCGCGTGATGAGCAACACGTCTGGCGTGGTGTGTGTCTGCCATCCCGGGTTTTGCCCTTTTTTTTTGCGGAGGGGGGGCCGGCGGAGAGGGAGGGGGGGAGCGGAGGGGTGGAGGCGTGTGGCATGCGGACCGGGAATTCCGTGTCGCCCCGATCGAGCCTGTGTAGCCGTGGCGGTGGCGGCGGGTCGGTGGCTTTCGCGGAGCACGCCGAGCATGCGGCACTCAGCAACGTGATCTCTCTCTCTCGGGTTGGCGGGAAAAAGCAATTATGGACTGCGGCCTGGATGGGGCTACGTACCTGGCGGCTGGAAGGCATTCAAGGGGGCGCTTAAGGCTGAAATGACGTGTATACCTCAAGTGAGAATTTTTCGAGATTGGTCACATCAAGCAATAAACACTTCGTCAGCAGCAGTTAATGCTGCTCAAAGCAACAGCAAAACCTTTTTGGAGAAAGGAAACTATTCCGAAACGTTTTTGATGATAGTATCTAAAAATAACAAAAGCATGCAAGCCGAGCACCGTAGAGAGCCTAACGCGCCCACTAGGAGTGGTGGTGGTGGCAACGGCAACGGCGACGGTAGAGTGGACTCGAAGGGTGGGTGGTATGGTGGTTGTTTGTTCTCTGCTAAATTCTTCACATATATTTAGCCCGAATTCTCTAGTATGATAGACCTTGATAGGGTAGTATGGCGGTAGAAAAAGTCAATGTAATGTCGGGGAATGAGATGAAAGTTCAATCAAGCTTACATACGTACTGTCGTCGTGGTTGTGGTGATGGCAGCGGCGACGGCTGTGGTGTTGCGGCAAAAAAGAAAGTTAAATAAATCGCTGGAAGAGATCTGGGAACGGCATTCGTTGTATAGAGAGCCTTTACTGCTATTATACAACAATAAGAGACTGGTATGCCCCCAAAGACGGGAAATAGTGTAATGTCAATGTTGACCGTGGCGTCTTCCCAAATTGGCAAGTGCTCGTTACGGAGGATTGATACCGGAAACGGTGCAGCCACATCACATGGCGCCTATGCTTTAACTGTCCACCGAACCAGAGAACATACAAGCCTTGAGTTTACTTCTTGGTGTGCCGTCCCTTCGAAGGAGTGCGCTCAGCATTGTGATGACTGGAGCGGGAGCGCGCGATACGACGTTTTGAGCGTTTCCAAGCTCTTTAAGAATGACCTTTGCCCACAGTTTACCCAACATCGGGAGCCTCTTAGTGATATCAACTTGTTCTGGCCATCTAGCCGGCGATGCTCATGCGGCACTTCCCCGAGGCGCAGCAGCAGCAGTAGTATTCGGTAGCATTCTCCATATACGCAATACCAGGGTCCAGTACGACTTCGAAGCTTACTCGGTCAATTTGAGCTCTAATTACATCGTTTGAACTAATTACTCGACTTGACACCATGTCCACAATCTTAGAGCTGCTGCAATCTACTCTATCCTAAACAATCGTGGTCTCGACCCGTAGCCTTCAATCCACCATTCCGGATCGACAAGACTTCAAAGGCACTAGCACCTCCGTGCGTAGTCCAAAAGATAGGCATATGACATCCTCGTTGCCTGCTGCGAATATCTTCCGTACTTGTACATCCGGGCTCTCTCCTTAGGGTCGCTAATACTGACGAAGGCCATAACCCTGAGCCTCTTTTGAGCCTTCCAAAGCAGATTACTCATGCGCAAACGGGCCAGAGCATTCCAGAGATGATCCCAGGTCGGTTTGTAGTAGTCCGGGGTGGCAAAGGTCACCCTTTTCAAGTTCACCAAAGGCTTTGACGGGTCCTGGTTGGCAGCAGCAAGCGAGAGGAAGAAGTTGGCCAGGAGACGCGGCTCGGGCGCGGAGCCCGGGTTGAAGCCGTCCAACCAGACACTCAGAACTTGGAGCTTGGGCAAGTGCCTCAGGAGGCTGATCAAGATGGCCTCGCCGTCGTTGTCCTCGAGGCCGGCGTGCAGCTCGCTCTCGATGTCTCCCACTTCAGCCGCAAGGGCCGTCGCACGCGCAATGTCCACACGCGGCGGCGAAGGGTGGTACCAATAGGTCATGCCGCAGATGATGTCCCCTTCATCGCAGTCAAAGCAGCCGGGATTCGGGTCTTGTCTCTTGAACAGCCAGAAGTGGAGCTCCTTGACATGGGCACCGAGGGAGGGCCGCATGGTGATGGTCTTGAGGAAAGAGGTGTAGTAGGCCTGACGCTGGATGTGGATAGGAAAACGCTTGAACAGCTCCGGCTGGGCGGCACTGGAGAGGCGGCGAGAGGTGCGGCAGAGGCTCATGATGCCTTTCTTGTCGGTGACCGCCTCTGCGATTTGGAGAAGCAGTTCGGTCGGCATACCCATCAAGCTGGCCCGAGGAGCGTGGCCGAGACCCATGGCAGCAGTGGGCCCGACAGTGAGTCCGTCGGAGTCGGAAGCCATTCGAAGTGAGGTGAGTTCACTGTGTCGAGCAAAGACTGGATCGCCGAGTGAAGTTGGGTTTAAGTGTCCCGGGAAGAGAAGCAAAGATATGCTTCGAAAGAGAGGTGCAGTTGGCAGGCAGCGGCAAGGCCATCGACTTTGTCCAAGTACAAATGGGCAGCAGAGGTGAGTGAATGAAGAAGCAGATCAAAACACCAAATGGCACATAACACAATGCTGCATATATTGTATCAAAACAATGTTATATCACTAGTGCCAGAACCTCAGGGGCAGGGTCCGGGTCTTCTCCCAACCAGCATCCAGCGCCTGAACAATTTCTTCCGGCAATGGGCCCTGTTCTAGCGCCGCCAGATTGTCCTCCAAGTGGTGCGGGCCGCTCGCACCCACGATAACAGCATCGCCAAGCTCCTTCTTCAACGCCGAATGGTGCGCCAGCCACCTCAAGGCGCACTGCACCTCTGTAATGCCATACTTCTTCGCCACCGGCCTCAGTCCCTCCAACGCCTCCCACATCGGATCGTTCCAGTAACGGCCACGCGTCAGCTTCCCTTGCCACTTCTTCGGATCGAAGCGTTCACCATCCTCAAACTCGGTCTGGTCCTTCTGGTACCTGCTGGTCAGGAAGCCGCCGGCGAGCGGGTTGAAGACGTAGAGGGCGACGCCGTAGTAGCGCAGGCACGGCACGAGCTCCTCCTCGATCTTGCGGTGGAAAGCGTTGTACAGCGCCTGGTACACGCTCGGCATGATCCAGCCGTTTTGCTTGCACGTCTCGCAGATGCGCGCCACCTCCCACGCCTGGTAGTTGGAGATGCCGAAGCGGGCGAAGTAGCCCTCCTTGTGCAGCTCGTTGACCTCGCGCAGCGTGTCCTCGAACGGCACGCTGCGGTCCGGCCCGTGCAGGTACCACATGTCGATCTTGTCGGCCTTGAGCGCCTTCAGGCTGTCCAGCAGCCCCCGCCGCAGGTCGCCCGGCGCGTGCGTGTACTCCGCCTTCGACATGCCTCTGCCCTTGTTCGGGTAGAGCTTGGTCTCCATCACGATGCCGCGCTCTTGCCACGACGGCGTTACCGAACCCAGGTACGATTCGGATGTGCCCTCTCCGTAGACGCGAGCGCTGTCGACTTCGTTGTGGCCGTGGGCTTGGAGGATGTCAAGGAGTTTCGAGGTGCCCTCGAGGGTGTGGACGCGCGTCATCTCAATGCCTGGAGACTGAAGTGTAAGATATTGTACTATTCTCCTTCAGTGATTCTCGTACCTGGAATGCCAATGGTCATGGCACCGAAGACGGCCTTCATGGCGGGCTTTCCTGCGCTCATTTTGGTGGCACTGGAGGATTGCTAACTTTCTGGTAGAGAAACGTAAAGGAATTGAAAGAGAATTGGTCAGGTCGGGCTGTCCTGCTCCCCCAAAGGAGGGGAGGCGCCTTAAATACCCCGAAGAGCAGCATTGCACGCAGACACTTAGCTGTTAAGTCCTTTATCACCGCAATGGAGGCCTCAGATTGGCTTCGCCCCACATTATTGCCGCAGTTCGGCTTTAAGAAGGATGTAAGGATGCTCCGAACACACTCGGTTACTCTTTTGGGCAAGAACAGTTTCCCCGAAGATAACCCTCGGCCGACGAAGGCCACTCAACACCGCTGGGCCTCGTATTTCGTGTTGTGCAGAGTCTAAATGTTCAGCTCTAATGTATCTCGTAGTTCGGCACTCAGTAAAATGTCCTCGACGCACTATTCAATGATTGGAATGGAACAGTTGAAGAGGCTGCCGCGGACACTTCGCTGTGGTGACTTAGAAAAAAGGCAGATTTTTCAGCTAGTTAAATATATCATTAGGCTATTGGCTAACAAAGCTTATCTGGGTATAATTAGGTTCGCCATCGTAGCATTGGGTTGGTAAGTGATGAAGACTTTCAGTTTCAGCAGTCGAGGTAACAGTTAAAGGCCGATGACGTTGTGTTAAGGAACATCCGTGCTGCAGCCTAAATACAGTCAAGCACTGGATGCTTCTTGGCTACAGCTTCTAGTCAGGAGAAGTTCAAACAAGAGATCCAAAATGTTCCACATAGACACCCCACCTTCCTTATCGATACGATAGGGCTGAAGCGGAGATACGCCCGGCTGGCCAATATCTTTCAGCCGCTTGTGACGTCACCTTCCAGGGCCAAACCAAGCTCTAGCTCCCAATCCTGGCAGCCGTGCAGAAAAAGTTTCCAGGGTCAAGGACAAGCTGGAAGCTGGCCTGAACGCCCAGGCACCATCTCTCTCCTCAACCCACTTTCAATGTCCGTATGGACCTGCTAGGTCTCGACCTCTCTCTCGCTCCACCGACAGCAGCACACCGATACGAACCCCCGTTACCCCGCTAAAAGATCCGTGATCATCAATCGCGAACGGTCGCTCGTATCGCAGATCCATCTCAATCCACGGGCCCCCATCAACGATCACCATGGCGATCTGCTACCGCCTCTTCATCACCATCACAAACATCTTCTTCCCGCCGTTAGCCGTCATCTTCCTGACAGGTTTCGGCATGGACACGTTAATAAACGCGTAAGTGTCAAATCTGTCCCCTCTCCAACCAAGGGACTCGCAACCCCGCCGCCCCTTCGCTCATCCCCACTCAACGCAACCAATCCCCACACCCACACCCACAAAAGCAATTGCGAGCTAACATCAAAAACAAGCCTCCTCTTCCTCGCCGCCATCCTCCCCTCGCACATCCACGCCTTCTACCTCAGCTGCACCTACTTCGCCCGCCGCCACCGCGTGCGCCGCGGCCGCGCCCCCGGCGGGCCCAAGCCCTTCATCTACTCGGAAAACATCCTCTACGGCGGCGCCCGCTGGGATGAGGTCCAGGAGCTGCAGCGCCAGCAATCCCCCTCCACTTCCTCTTCTTCCAACAAAAAGAAGAGCCGACACCAACAATCACCGTACGTGACGCCTTCCGGATTCGTCGTCGATGATAGGAGTGTGAGTAGTCGGAGGGATCGGGGTGGTAGTGGTGGTGGTGGTGTCGGTGGTGCGCAAGGTGCTGCGGCAGGGGGCTACGCGGGGTTGAGGTACGGGTTGGGCGATGCTGACGCGGCGGGGTGGAACGCGAGTAATGGCGTTGTCGTGGGGTCCGGGTACGGCCAAGGGTATGGGCCGACCGAGGCGTATAGGGGAGGGGCGAGGAGGGCGAGGTCGGCGTATTGAAGAGGGGGAGGAGTGGCTGGTGAGAGATGACGGCAGGGGTTGGTTGGTTGGTTGGTTGCGGTGGTCGTGTTAACTGTGCTGGTGGTAATGGTGATAGTGTCGGATAAAATATTCATGATGGGAAATACATTGCGGCGAGCGCGTCTTTGGTCGTTAGAGAGACAGTTTAGCAAGGCGTTTTCGGGAGTTTTGCTTTCAACTTGGAACGGGATTCATACAGGGTTGGATGGCCATTGGTCGTCGCAAGAGACATTCACAATACTCCTGACTGAAAATTTTCGGATTGTTCGATCTCTACTCTCAACATTCAAGAGGGTTATAGAAACACAAACGTCATAAGTCTACACAGAATCAAAATTTTACATTTTGGTACTCAAGCATTGAATACTTCGATCCACATCATGTTCCTTTTTCGTGTTGTCCTTCTATCAACACCACCACCTCTCGCACCCATTATCACCATCCACTAATTTTTTCCACACCTCGTCACGCTCCAAGCAATGACTTGCCCCACTCTTCTTCTTGCGTGACAAACGTCGCCTTGCACATAAGCAGACTCCTCCTCCTAATCTCCTCGCCCTTCCACAAAATGACCAACGGCGCCGCACTCAACGCCAGCCTGACGAATCCGAGCAATCTGTCAGCCCACTGGAACCCCAAATCGCGAAACAAGCTCTGGATGGCCAGGGGCAGGAAGGCGCCGAACGTGTTGCGGCCTAGGCTGGTGGCGCTGAGGGCCGAGGCGGCGTGCTTTTCGTACGCGTCTTGGCCAGGTAGTTGACGACGACGAGGTAGATGCTGTAAATTCCCAGGCCCGACGATGGCGACACCCACCATATCAGAACAACCCCCGCCGTGAAGAACAGCGAGCCCGGCACCGACGAGGACAGGCGCGCTTCCAGGATAGACAGGCCTGGATCATGCCTGCTGCGCTTGGAGGAGCGGAGGTAGAGCGTGTCTTGCACCGGGTTGACGGTGGTGCCGATGAGGGTGCCGACGGAGAGCGCGAGTTGGATGAGGCCGGTTGCTATGACGCCAAAGCTGTAGTTGGTCTGGAACGACTGGACGATGAACGACTGGAAGAGGAAGAGGAAGACCATCCAAATCGAAAATACGATATGGGAGCTCTGAGGTCTGTATGTGAAATGCTGGAGTTAGGGTGGATGTTGAGTTACGCACGAAGTTGGGGAAAGGGTTCAGTTTCCCTAAGGATGTCCATATCTCCAGAGAAAATAAACATGAAAAATCTGTGGAGTCGTCATATGGTTATGCTTGCGAATGATGTTTGTTGTTTTGGAAAGTCTCGTAAAAGTTGCATCATTCCGTGTGCTGCCGGGGCCAAGTCTAAGATAGGCAGCGTAGCATGTTGAACAGCACTTCAAAGTACAAGCAGTTGCTCGCGGTTGGTAAGGAGATACGGTAAGTATATCCGGGTGTTTCATCTGCCATGCACTGGTTTCCACCCTTTGTTTTGGTCGTAATTGGTAAGGTGTGGTGTTCGTTTTGAGATTGACATTAGCGTCGTGGGGCCGGAGCGAAGATTAGCACCACTACCGGGGCGGTTATCTCGGGCCGGTATTCAGTAGATGTTGATTCGTAGCCTTGTGGGCATTGAAGCGGAGATAAAACGGACTTTTGTCTCATCCAAAATGGCATCTTGGAGGAATCAAGCTTCGAAGCCATGCACGTGGAGTCAACTGTCGCCTTTCTTTCTTTACATTTCTGGAGAGAATGTGTTCATTGCATTGTTCTTGGTGAGAGTCACGTTGTCTTCCTTCCAAGTCTCTCTGTTTAGTATTAGCTAAGCCACAGAATTGACGTCGCCTTCAATCTGAGATATGGGAATGGACTTCATACCTGAAAGGGATAGAGCGGTCATGCAAGGCCATTCCGTCTGATTGGCCGTTGAGTCCACAACAGAGTCCTGGTCTGATCCCTTAACAGCAGCTCAATATACCCCACATGTCGTGTCTGAGCCATCGCCCCGAATCATCCCACCTTCGCTTGTATTCTTTGCGGGGATCTTCTTCGGCAAATCGAGACGTTATTGGTAACTGAAGTCCGAGCAACTAGAGAACCTTGCTGGAGATCTGGCGGTGACAAGTTGCGGGTGGGGCATCTGCGGCTACTAGCTCCATACTCTGCATTGAATCGATGAGATGGCGGCAATAACGATTCCCTTTGCTTTGTCTCTTCTGAAGACGTGTCCATCCCAGCTATCCCGACCAAACGCATGAAGAGCAGCCTCAAAGGGTGGCGCGGCGGCGGCCTTAGCGCTCGGGATTATTTGCACTGTGTATAGAGAAGTGTTAGGCTTTTAACCCGGTCTTGCATACTTGAGCAAGCAATTGACGAGGAGAAAAGTGTCCTCTTCGAGTGGTCGTGCCACTACTTCCATGTGAACTCCTTCAGTTCGCGGTTTTAACACCCATAATTGACGTTGATCGGCACATGCTGATGGGTGTTCTTGTGACATTTAGAAGCGTCCATCCATCTAGTGTTGTTGCATTCCTTCAAAGCTTCCGAGCATCTTTCTGCCCCAGTTTGTTGCGGCTAAGGCTCGAAAGGAGTCTTTCGTGGAAGGCGAGATGGTGTGGTGCGGACATGGTGCAGAACGAGGTCGGGAGACGCTTCCATCTTCTCGGGGGCGGAAGGAAACGGCTCTCTCAAGGCGATATTCGGAGAATGGCGTTGCGAAGTGCGGCGAAGAGCGGAATCAAAACGGTGCTCGAACATCTGAAGCGGTGCCGCAAATTCCAGGCCGCGCTTGACGTCATCAGGCCCAATCCTCAGTCCTCGCTCTCCCCTTCCCTTCCACTGCTGGAAGTTAGCTCTCGGAAGTTAGTCTGCGTTCTGATACTCAGAGGAGAAAGCTTTTCCCCCGCTGGTACCCGCAGCGCGAAAACACAATTCCGCGTCTTGTGTGCAACTGCGTAAAGATCACGTCGTGGTCTCGCCATCAGGGTTGTCTAATTGCCGGTATCGCTCGGTATCGCTCGGGAGTTCCGCCGGCTCATTGTCCACGGTTCCGCACCGCGCTCCGTAGCCGCGTGCTCTCCGGTTCCGCTGTCTGCGAGCTTCGGGTTCCGCTTCGCGGTTCTTGTCTCGGCACCGCCCTGTCAGGCCATGGCACCACCAGGCTGCAGGCCGGCAGTTCGCCAGCCAACCACGCGACCAACTTCTCCGCACTTCACGACGAGCGTTTCCGATCTCTCACACCACATCTCGCGACCTCACGCGAGTACGGGCCGGGCCGGCAGAGCACATCGTCGCAGAGCCGCATCTTGCCTTCTGCCTTCGCCACCTCATTGGCCCGCTCTTGCTCGGCCAGAGGCGGAAGAACAATCTGACGGTCGCGTTTCCGCGTCCGCTTCCCCAATGCCGTCTCCAGTGCCGTCGATAATGCCCCGGGTTTCTTTGCCCACGAGGGGGGAGCCGCCCGTCCGATTGTCGTCGCACGGAGGCGGCCGCGAGCTTGCCGGAACCGGCGCGCCTCACTTCTCGGTACTGTGTATGGAATATTTTTCCGCAACTTCGAACGAAGGAAACAAAACATTTCCCGTTCTTGAGGGGCTCCGGGAAGAGGCTACGGCTGCGGCTCTCCCACCTTGGCGCGCCACTGAAGCCACTGTGGCATGAGATGGTCGGGAACGCCCTCCACGGCAAATTCTCTTGAGATGGCGGTTCTCGGGCAGAGGGGAACTGCCTTCCCGGCCTGCCGCGGTTGAATCCCGACTACGTTCGATGTTGTAGGAGCCGGCCGAGGATTCGCTGCTGGCCAGTCGCTTGTTTGGGTGACACGCAGCCATCTGGGCTTGCCATGCTGCCTTACGTCGAACATAGTTCGGCCGCAGCCACTGCCCGCCGCACCGAGGTGGTGAGAGATGGAGCCGCTGTTCGTCTCGCCGCTTGCCGTCGCTCTCTCCACCTCGTGTGTACTCTCGGATAAGCGCGGGTGTGCGATGCGGGGCCGAGGAATGCCTTTCCCTTTGAGACTTGAGTTGTGTCTGCAGGATGTGGGTGGTGAGGGATGAGGCTGCGATGGGGAAGGAACGACCGCTTTCACCACCAAACCAGTCATGCAACCACTCTCCGACCTCTGCAATGACTTGCCTCACTATCTACACTAGACAACGAGCAAAGCTCGCTCCGCTTCATCGCCACTCGCATTTGACGATGCGGCTTGCTCCTCATACCCACGCTGACTGAAACAGCTTGCGACCTGCGGAGCACTTGCACGAGACTCAATGCAACTACTCGATGCATACTTTTGGCGGCCACGCGACAGCCTCGCCGAATTTACCTTTTCCAACCTAAGTAAGGCATCTCTTCACGAGCCTCCCATGGAACGTTTAGAATTTCCGTCGTACATGTGCAAGCAAGGGGTAGAAGCAATCAAGTGGGGCCGAGGCCTTCGAGAAAATCTCCACTCGCTTCGGGACGGACGCCTCGTCGATCCCGTCCCATGAGTCGGGCCCAGATGCCAAAGTGCATGGCGTTCTGGCTCATATCTCCGAGATTATCAGAATGCGACGCCAACTCAACGTCTAAACGTCTAGCCGGCTCGACCTGCATCGCCGGCTCGTCAGCACTTGCTCAAAGTTCAGCCTCGAATTTCTACGTTCGGGCTCTAGTGCCATATTCATCTACCATCTACTGCTGCCTATGGTGAGCAATTTTGCCTAGCCGATAATCATATATACCAATCATTCCTGACGACCCGGGACTTGTCGTTTTCTAGCAAACGAAAACGCCCCCTATCATAACTCAACAACTACAGTCGAACTTTTAACACTGTTAATCTGGCCAATATGTGCAATGCTCTACTTTGCCTAGAGTGCCCAGCTCACGACATTGTACTAATTCCTTTCATGCAGCATACTGAGGCCGGATGTATGTTTTGCAGGTATCACCTCGTGACCCTCCTCCTACGTAGCAGTAGCAAAAGAAGCGGACACGCGCACTTGCCTCTAGCGGACAGCAGCAGATGCACATGACACCGCTTGCGCGACGATGACAATGACGACACTGGGAAATGGCGTATAAAAGGTTCGTAGAATCTCGCTTTCTGATTCCAACCAGCTGCAGTCGTTGGCTACATCGGGGACCTTCCTTTGCCCAGCTGTACGCGGACACTGGTTGTTTTGGCTTATGGTCATATATGTGTTCTTCCCCTTTAGCGGGTAGGCGACCACTGGCAATCGCAATCCGGCAATAAGAAATAACGATGAGGCAATTATTGAGGATGCTGATAATGGTCGCCCAGCGTCAGCAATGGTATTCATTAAGAAGCCGTGATGATGAGATGCATCATGCCTGGTTCGTCGATCTTTTGGCCTTTTACTCCGAGACTATCCCTCCGTGCGTACCAAGATGCGTCTCCCTACGGCAAGTTTCGCGCTGAACAGCCTGCACAAAGCTAGCTAAGACGAAATGCCGGGATATACGCTGGTGAGTCGCCGGTTAACGGCGGTTAAAGTACCATGATCAGGTGGGGAGGACTGAGACTATTGACAATACAAAGTTCATGCTAAAGCTCACCGCCATGACCAGAACTTTCAAGAGCACAGCCAAGATCCCTTAGCCGAAGTCTTAAACGTCAACACCAGAGTCATTCTTATCTCAGAAGGTTAAGAGGAAGAGGTACCAGAAAGTCTGTGAAGGATACCGTGAAGAGAAGTTGAAGTCTAATCACAATCATCCGAACTTACGTCAGAGGCAGGTGTGAGTATCAACTGCATCTATTCAAACAACTCAGACGTTTGTATTCAAGTACTACACTGATTGAGCAAAGACGCAAGTCACTCAGTAGTGTACCGAACAGCATCGACGTTTTATGAAAAAGAAGACCAATCGCCCTTGAGGGTTGACTGATCTCACCTCTCAATCCAACACAGCTTTTCATCAAACAATACACTCTTTCCCAACGACCGCTTCCAAGACACCATTCACATCCACCAACTTCGCCACAACACTCTCACTCAGCACGTCCTCCACCTCACCCAACCACAACCCGTGCAGTTCCGCCTCAACCCACGCATCTGCCGTCTCCCTCAACGCCCTCCTAATCTCCGAGGCCCTGTACCTGCCCACCCTCTTCTTCCTCTCCAACGCACCCCGCCGCTCCACCACAACCCCCCTCCTCTTCCACCCCAACACGACCCTCACCGCGCCCACGACCCTCCACCCCAGCAAAAACACCTCTCCCCTGCCCGACCAACCCATCGCACCATCCCTCTCCCTCTCCGCCAACAGCCGCAACTCCCTCAAACCAGCCACACACCACTCCTCCAACGCCCTCACCACCCGCACACTCACCGCACCAGCACCATCACCGCCACACAAACTCAACCCCCCAAGCACCTCCCCCCAAACCCCCACCTCCCTCACCGGATCCAAAAACAAATTCTGCTTCTCCCTCGCGAAAAGCACCGCATTCTCCGTCCGCGCCTCCCGTAACTGCGCCGCAAAACCGCCTTCTGCTTCGCCCACCCACTCCAACGCGCCCCGCGCCCTGGCGGCATCCCTCCCGCTCTCGTGATCGAGCAGCCGGTGCAGCGCCGCCGCACACAACAGGGGCGAGTCAGCGTACGTGTGCCGCAGGTACGCGGCCAGCTTGCGGGCGGCGGTGAGAGGAAGGACGGTCGGCATGTTGGCGTGAGCGTTGTTGTCATAAGCGGGACCGACGATGATGCGCGTAGCGATGCGGGCAGCGGCGTCGCGGATCTCGTCGTCGTCGTCGTTGAGGGCGTCGTAGGCGATGAGGGCGAGGGCTAGATGGTGTTCGTCATCGTTATCTCCTTGTTGGCGCTGCTGCCAGAAGCCGCGTAGAGTGTCGAGTGCGGCGATGGCGGCCCAGCGCGTGGGGAAGGGCTGGGTTTCCTCGAGGTCGGCGCGGAGGGTGCGGGTGAAGAGGGTGAGTAGCTGCTCCTTCTCTTCCGCCGATACTGCTGCTACGCCGTTCTCCGTAGCCGTGCCGTTGGGGGTGCAGGACGCGGAGACGCGCGCGTCGATGTACCGGCCCAGCAGCGGCAGCGCGCCTTCGTGCAGCGAGGGCGAGCCCAGGCCGGCGATCATCTGCTGCTGCTTCTCGCTGCCCAGCATGATCGGGGCGAGGCGCGCGGCGGGCAGGTCGAGGCCGCGGTCGAGCAGCGAGGCGAAGGCGTGCCGGACCGTGGCGGCGACTTCGAGGTCCGTGGACGTCGCAGCGGTCGACAGGATTTCGGCGATGCAGGTTTGCACGGCGGCTCCGGCGTGGAGGACGGATGCGGAGATGGTCGACATGAGGGACTCGAGCGTGGTCCGGCAGGTGTCGCTGTCTTGGTCGGTGATGTGTTTGAAAAGGTCGGTGACGAGAGCTTGGAGTGATGGCTGCTCGCCGGCAGCGCAGGTAAGGAGTAGCAAGTGCTGGACGGTGGCGAGAGAAAGTGCTCTGCGTAGAAGAGCATCGCCGGCGGACTTTCCGCTATTGCCAAGCTTCTGATCTCTTTGGAAGCGGTTGAACACATGGAGTGCCCCCTTGGCGAGGTGGTAGAAGAGATCTTCACCATCACCGAAAGCCTCACAGATAAGAGGCGATGAGGCTGGAACTGTCAGAACGACTTGAAAAGACAAGATATGGCGTGGAGACTTACACTTCCAGTGACCCTTGACAATGTGATGTCTCTGGATCATAGTGACGATATCGAGGTAAGCGGATTTGGTCAGTGGGCAGATGTTTTTCTCGTAAAGGCGTTCAAATTGCTCAAAGAGCGCAAATGCCAGCAGATCAAGATCATCTACATCATCATCAGCACGTAGCTCCGACCAGGAGAGAAGCAGACACTTACCATGGAGTCCCTTGTCGTCTGCTTCACACATCTCCTTGACAAGATATTTCACAGACGATAGCACACCATGCAACGCGTTCTGCTTCTGGAATGGCATCTCAAGCAACGCGAGCACCCACTCGACTCTCTCCTCCGGCCCCAGCAGTGCAGCCAGAGTCCTGGCAGCCATGTCTCGCACATGCCAATGGGAGCTTGCAGTCAGTGCAAACACCAGCTGTTGAATCTCGGCCCTTCTCTCCGCCGGCGGCCTTGCTCTTTGCAGGATCTGGAAAGCAGGGAAGACGCCTTCAAGTGCGGTATTCGTCAGCTCTGTCGCACCACCTTGGCGTTTAGGCGTGAGCAGCTGGACGATAATGTCGAGGAGGTTCGGATATTTCTTGTACGAGAGGCGCGTAATCTTGAGGCGGTCGGTCTCCTTCCAGTTCTGCGTGGTACCGCTGCCGAGGAGGCGGTCGATGAGGGCACGGAAAAGCATCAGACCGCAATTGCGGATGGCCCAACTGTACCAACATGTATCAGCTCCGTTGCATTAAACCGAACGTCGTAAGTACTTACACCTTAGACTCAAGCCTACCTCCAGCGAGGGATAGACCTTCAGCTACGTATGGTTCAGAGGCCAATGCGAGCTTAGTGTTCGTAAAGACATCCTTCAAGCAGTTCAAAGCATGGACTTGAGGAAGGTGGCTGCCTTCAATGTTCTTGTCTTGTCCTTCCTGGACTGCTTCTGCTTGAAGATCGCTGATGACGCGCGCAAAGAGCGTGCTTTCGGGAGCTGCAGACAAGATGCCAGTGATGAGAGATGGCAACCCAGCTGATCGACGGGTGATCATGGAGCCCTTATCACGAATGCAACGAAGCGTTTCCTGCAACATTTTCAGCATCGAAAATATAGGGAGTATATGAGAGGATGCCCCTTACCTCGTACCACACATCGAGTAGCCTCTTGATCTCAGGATCTGAAGACCGGCTACAGCGAAGGCAGAAAGTAGCAAATGTCTGGGCGACGGTCGAGAAGGCACCGCGGTGTCGCAATTCAGCCAGCTGCAGAAAACAGAGCTTGCCCAGGCCTTCAAACTCCGTAGTCTTTAAGATAGAGGTCCCGTTGGGCATTTGGAAGGGCGCCTTGGCGACGATTACACGCAATAGAGTGCTGTTTAGGGTCAGTGTGAGGTTTTGCCACTTTTATTATGCAAACATGCTTACCTTGCTTCCTTCAGGCCTCTCCATGAATAGCTCAGAATGTCCTTCGTCGTCAGGTCGGGCTCTTCCTCCATATCATCGGGGACGTGGCCTTCGGGAGCGTCAACACAAAGAACACCCCTAACGCAGTCCCAAATTGAGCGCAGGCTATCCAGGATATGGTTGTGTAACTGCTTCCAATGCTCCAGCTCTTTGTCTTCCATAGTTGCCATGGAAGCGTAGAATGCAGGCTGATCAAAGATATACCTAAGAGCAGAGAGCGTACCATGCATGGGATACGCGTTCACAGCTACAGAAAGATTGCTGCTCGCAGCGGCGATCGTCTCATCCAACAAGGAAATGAGATGCTCCACTATACCCTGACGACTCTTCATCCAGCCCGCCAGGACATTGTTGGCGGGAGACTCAGGACTTAAAGTCTCGGCTCGTCTCTCAAAGAGCAAGTCGTAGGCGCGAGCAACACCGTCGGCGTGATCGGCTCTGCCGCTGCGGAGCATGGTTTTCTCCGCTCGGTCGAGGAACGAAGCAAAGCCATGCTCGACGAGAGCAGTGGAGTCAACCGGCTTGCCGATGAGAACAGGTACAATCTTCGGACCCTTCGGTAGTTTCTTAGGAGGTTCGGAGGTCGTGTTTGTTCCCAGTTTGAGCAAAAATGTAGCCGCATGCCGGACATCATCAAAGGGGTCCATGATGAGGTCAAAAAGCTCTCGTACCAGCAAAGGCGTGAGGACGTTCATTTGGAAAGGAAATCTAATCTCGCCCTGTGCGGTCCTTGACAGTGCTTGGCGGGGTACCGATGGATCCAATCCGGACTTCATGACGATGATCAAGGCCTTAAGCGCGGAAATGTGTCTCTGATATGCCGCTGTGGGGTGAAGCTCGGATGATATGAACCGCAGGTACCAGTGGATAAATTCGACGTGGGCGTGGTATAGCTGGAAGGTGCTGCTCTGGTCTTGAGTCTTCGGTTCCTTGGCCAAGTTTCTACTCATCACGCCGGTCGAGCCTCGAAGACGTTCGAATAGCGACAGAGTCAGGCTCATCACCTCTCCACGGAAGTTTGCATCGGTGTCGGCATGCAGATATGACAAGTTACGCTTCAGCGCGGCAAAAGTGCCAAGAGTCAAAGGCCTGGTTACGGCAGCCGAAGTTGTGAGCAAAGCGAATGCGGCGAGTCTGGTCTCTGCCCGCTCGTGTGCAAGAAGCCTTCCAAGAAGCCTGTCAGGAATCAGAACAATTCCGTCGCGAATCTCGATTTTCTTGGAAATGCGATGATCTGTTTGCATTAGTAAAGTTCCAAGATTAAGCTGCAAGAGGAGGAACGACGCACCAACTTCCTGGACAAAGCCCATATCCTTCCCAACCTGCAGAGAGGTGAAAAGTAACGACGCCTCAAAGTCATCTGACGGCTTTGAGCCGCCATCGGTGCTGGGCCTCAACCGAATGTGGTCATCAAGATGCAGGTGCTCCAAAAATCGGAGGTAATCAGTCAGTATAGGCTTGAACAAGTCAGGGAAGACGTGACTTTTAAAGTTCTGCATTGCATCTGGATTCCTCCGGATGGTGCTCTCCAGAGGTTCCACCCAGATTGGGCGTGAGTTTGCATTGTCCTTGGCCAGGTGCACCGCCTGCTGACGACGGCCATGGTCCAGGATGATGCAAATTGCGTTGCCAGCTGCAGGTGTGGTATCTTGGTGATTCGCCCAGTTCATAATACCGTGAAGGAAAGTTTTGGAGACGCTTCCGGGCGCGGGAAACAGTTGCAGCGATTTGCCTTTGGAAGTAGCCCACTGCTCGAATGTGGTGATGGTGTAGTCAACTGTGACCACATCTTTCTGGACAAAATGCGAGAGGGCAATGAGGGCAGGCTTGACCTTGGACGTGTCATCCTCTTGGAATAGGACGTCGAATAGGCGGACAACAGACTCATCCCTAACAGCTTGTGCAGTGGTGCTCTTATCCTTGTGGAGAATGGTGCACAGGAGCAGCAAGACCTGCCTCATGGATTTGGGCTTTGCATTGTCGTATCTCTCGAGGAAGATGTCGAAGAGATCGGTCCAAATGTGTTTAGTCCAAACCAGCGAGCGGATCCTTTCGTCCGGCGAAGCTTGACACTTTTCGAGAAGAGAACATAGTGGATTGCAAGCACCTGCCCTTTGGGAAGCGGGGATGTAGGGTATGGATGCAGTTCCAACAAGAGCATCCAGTAGGTTAGACAATTTGCTTTTAGCAAGTCAGCATTTCTGTAAGCTATCATGAGGCTGGCAAGCAGTGGACGCGGACCGTGCGCCAGGTGTTCAATTTCTTACTTTATGCTGTCTTCGGAGATAGCACCATCGACAGGAATGTAACTGTGCAGGTTTTTGCTCAGTTTGCGCAGGAAATCCACGGAGACGGGAGCCTGCAGAGGCGCATCTTGCGCCATATCGGGCAATCCCGGGGGCAGGATTTTTTTTTTCTTGTCCTCCTCAAGTACAGCTGAGCCTCAACCCCACGTCCTGTCGCGAGGAATTGGTCGTTTTCCGAGACTGGTGGTGCTCGCGCGTGAAGCCAGCGGCAGGACCTCCCGAAAGCGAAATGCAACGGCGAGGTTGTGGAGTCGTGCGCAAGGACGGAAATTTTGGAAGTCACGGGATTGGAGCGGCGGCGGGAAGCGGATCCCTGTCGTCAGGGCTACTAATCCGGCCTTGGCGCCGTGATGAAGTAAATTTTGGGGCCCCGACGGCCGACCGCGACATTCTGCAGCTTGCGACAGCAGCCCACGACCATCTCTCTATCCAGAGGTTCTCCTCTCTCCTCAACCCCGCCTCCCTCCATCTCGCCGCGCCATTGCCTCGCCTCGCGCTCTCTCTACCCTCCGTAGCCTCGTCACCCGTGCGCGTCATACATCACCACCACCTTCGCCGCCGCAATGACCATCTGGGACTCTCTGACCGGCCGCAAGTCGGCATCCACCACCACATCCGGATCTACCGCTCCGCCCACAGACACCCAGACCGACTCCTTCCAGCCCGCGCCATTCGACCCTTCGACCGCCACCGATGTGTCGTCCTTCCTTAACCCGTCGACCGCTTTCGACGCCTCGCAGCTGCACCCGCTGGCCGGCCTGGACAAGGACACGCTGGACTACCTGACGCTCGAGGAGGGCGCTCTGTCAGACCTTCCTGGCGCCCGCTCCGCCCTGCCGTCGCGCGGCTGGTCCGACGACCTGTGCTACGGCACTGGCACCACCTACCTGACTGCCCTGACACTCGGTGGCGCCTGGGGTCTGGCTGAAGGTCTGAACAAGACCACCCCGCAGATGGCTCCGCGCCTGCGTCTCAATGCTGTCCTTAATTCCGTCACCCGTCGCGGTCCCTTCTTGGGCAACTCCGCCGGCATCGTCGCCATGGTCTACAACATCTTCAACTCCACCATCGGCTACTACCGCGGCAAGCACGACGCGACCAACAGCATCGTCGCTGGCGCTCTGAGCGGCGCGCTCTTCAAGAGCACGCGCGGTTTGAAGCCCATGGCCATCTCCAGCGGGCTGGTCGCCGGTGCCGCCGGCACCTGGGCGGTATGTTTACTTCCCCATCTCCGAAATCGCAATAGCGTCACTTGCTAACCAAATGCGCCACAGCTCGTCCGTAAGGTCGTGTTCGAGTAAAAAAAGAGCGATTTATCTCCCCCGAAACGCGCCGATGGCCACCAACAAGATCTCCAGTAATACCTCCCTCCCTCCGAATCCCCCCATCCGAGGACGACAAGACACGCCCGGTGGCCAGGCCGTGAATAAAATGTGTGTATGTTATGGCATCAGGAGACGAACGCGACGACAGGCGCGTGAAGCAGGGGTATATTTTACAGTTTTGATGGTCACCAAGCGGTTTTTTCCCTCATCGTCTTTAGGGTCTCTGGATGCATTCCGATGGAGTCAACGAACCGGCGACAAAAAACTCCCCTCTCGAAAGCGGTTGAGCGTGTCATGATTTACGTGGTTGGATTGACACGCGTTGCTTATTTGTGTACAAATATTGTTCCTTTTCTTTCTCCGTTATCTGGGATGGGTTGTCTTCTTTTTCTCATGATAGGCAAAGCGGCGCTCTTCGAGGTAGATATAGAGGTCTCGCTTCGAAAAAAGATTTTACCATTACCCAATTTAAGGTCGCTTGTTTACACCGTGTGAATGCATGATGTACTCAAAACTAGTCCACAGCAGGAATGGCATTCAGGAAGTATTTGGAATATGTAACGGTCCGATATCGCTGACATTCACTGTTCTGGATGTAGCCACAGAGTTCAGCTCGCCAGAAATGGACAGACACCGACTTCAGCAGATGCATAGCCACACACTATATACCCATGTTGAACTTCAGTCAATTGTTCAATACTGATACGAACCGCGTGATTGGATTCTGGTAAAGGAGCTGGCCAGTCCACCATAGAGAAGACGCAAACAGAGAGGCTGTTATAGCAAAACATCTTTTTCATACTCATCTGGGACTGGAGTAATCGTCAGGTTATGGCTGTCACACTTTGGTGTTGGCGCATTCATATCTGGAGTATGCTGCAACATTTCACGGAGGAGCTTTTCACGGTCTCTGTGCAGTACTTCATAGCTACCTATGGCGTTTGGCACGGCCACTGGTATTGTGAATAATAGCCCTTAAGAAGAACTCCACTCTCCTCCTCTCAGGATCCGACTAGAAGAACTTAAACACGATGAATCGACTGTGGTTACCTCTGCAGGTTACCGCTGACTTCTGGATGTTTTGGTCTTCAGCATTTACTCACGATGGTGCATTTGAGTCTGTCGAATTAACAAAATGTTTGCTGGTGAACTTATGCAAGAAACAGACGACACAAAGCCAGGAAGTGAATATCTAAGTCCGTTCTTTTGCTTGGGTGGTAGATATTGTAGTGGTTGGAAGCCAACCAAGCACCCTTGTGGATTCCTCGCCTCAAGGCGTACAGGTGATATATAATGGTTCAGGGAGAGATTCTGCGCAGGACGAAGCAGCTGGCAAGGCTGCGGATTCAAGCCTAGTGATCATCCACCAGTAACTTGTGATACAGTCAGTGTGACCATCATTTGATGCATAGCACCCACCACCATGTTAGAACAGCACTAGAGCAGCCCGAGACTCATGACCTTCCCTACACATCTGAGCAGAGCGTTAGTCATATTGTGTATCATCATTGAAGGCTTCACGATTGATGAGAAGGCGACTCTGAGCGCGCACCTTACAAACGATTAATGTACTCTCTTCTGGGCGGCTTTGTTTCTTGAAGTGGATGTCTCCGGATTCGCTTCGCCCTTCCCAAGACTTTGGCAAGGTGCAAGAAGCCAGCATCTCTTAAAAATAATGATGCTCACATCATTTAGAAGAGCACTCTGCATTATGAATAGTGAATTAAGAGGGAGATTGACTGAGAACAATAGCCTCGAGGATTAAAAACATACTTAATAATTGAAGATCCAGCCTCAGGGCGAATCCACCCCAGGCAAGAGTAGCAACTGGTTGTGATTGCAGAATCTCCCAGTGCTCCTAAGTCACTTCCTTGTTGCAATCGACCGAAAGTAAGACCTGTCCGCGGCTAATTTAAATAAGAGAAGACGAGCGAACAGCGCGAGTCTTTTAGCTGCTGCTGCTACACTCTCGGCAGCAATCACAAGCTTGTTAGCTGCATGGCGTCGGCTTCCTCTGCACAGTGTAACATGTGGATATGCGTAAAGACTCACGCGCCCCCTGCAACAGCTGACTCCTGTCCAATGTAAATAGAGTTCCCTCGTGATCAGTCTCGCCATTCCGATGCCCAATATAAATTCTGTTTTCGATTTCTGTGCAATCGGACTTCCCTGTATGCACTGCTTTAATGACGCTTATTGACAACTCTAAGTCGACAAAGTCACTGCTCGCCGTGGTCCTGATGTAGACTAATCGATCCTGGAGCCAGCTCATTGACACACTCATCGTATGAAGATGATGGTGACGTTAACTTGAAAAGCTTCGTGATTCTCAGCATCCTCGTTATCCAACGTTGGTGGTCTGCACTAAGAAATTGCAGAGTACGCCGTGATTTCCATTGTCTTGGAGATAGGAGATGATAGTATAAGAGATAGCGACGAAAATAAGCATCTCCTTGAGAGGACGCAGGCAGTCCGGAGAGTATCTTTTGTTCTTACTCTCAACCCGCCAACAGTAACCTGGTTTTTTATACCGGTCGAAAAGGTCGACGGGCACATACAGATCTTTAATCCGAAAGCGATGAGACAGGGGGATCTTTATATGCATCCACACCATGCATTCTGTCATTGGCCCCGTGAGCCGCCCGTATCATGAGAATCTAAAGGAGAAGCCCCGAGACGCCGTCTTCCTGCCCTCTTCTCACTCTTTCACCCATGAGACTCACGATTCTCGCTCGTTTCTCGTCAAAGTCCAGCTTCGCTGAACACTCAGCATGAAAGCTGTGTCCCTCATTCTCATATAGCCATCATTCCGAATTCGTTGAGGAAAAAGAAAAGAAAAGAAAAACGCCCGTCGATGCATTGCAAAAGAAAGGGAAACAGAAGATATCCCACCTTATAAAAACCTATCCGACTACCTAGCAAAGAAACCCGCAATCCCTAGCTTCCTTCCCGACAAATGCCCACAGTGGTATCCGCGTCCGTTTCGTGGCTCGCTCGTTTGGATATCGTCGTCGATCGTATACGCGTGTGTGCTTGAGCTGATGAGACAGTTCATCACACCCTCACGAAAGCTGCCCATCGCAAAGAAATAGCCGCCGTTGTAAGCCTCTTTCCAGTAAAACAAAACAGAAGAATGAGAATGACAGCAACAGCAGCAGACAGAGCATTGGCATCACAAGAATGCCAGACTCCTCACGCCAGCCTGCTCCCTCATCCAAGTCGTGGCGGAAGACTTACTCGCATCGATCTGCTTGACCTGCGGCAACGCAAGCCGCACCTTGTTCCTGTACAGCGCCGGCTGCCTCGTCTGCAGCGGTGAGCCCTCAAAGTACACCGTCTCCAGATTCTCCTTGTCGCGCAGTTCGCGCTCGACCTCTGCAAAGTCCGACACTTGGCAGTAGCTGGCCCAGAATTCCTCAAGTTTGGTCAGCGACGCCAGGTTCGTCAAGTGTTCGATCGGGTTGCCTGTGATGTCGATGACGCGCAAGTTCGTGTTGTTCTGAAGCCCATCCGTCGACGTGAGGGCGTTGTGCGAGATGTGGAGCTCCTCGAGGTTGGTGAGCTGCTCAAGGCCGGTGATGGAAGTAAGGCGGTTGGATTGGATGGAGAGAATCTTGAGGTTCGACAGCGTATCAAGGCCCTGGAAGGGGCGAAAGCACATTAGGCATATTCAAATAGAGAGGAACAGCTCGATCGGAGCAAACCTTAATCTCGGTGATCTTGTTCTTCCCCAGCCACAGCTCCTCGAGACTGGTGAGCGTCTCCAGATTCTCAATGCTCTGCGCGCGCGCCTTATTAGCTGAACTTCTAGGCACGACTAGAAGTCCTCTCTTACCCTTATCCTGTTTGCACCGAGCTCCAGGTTCTTCAACTCCGTCAAACCCTCCAAATTCTCAATAGCCGAAATCTTATTCTGCACAAAGTACAGATCCTTCAACTTCTTCATATGGTTCACCCTCTTGATATGCTTGATCTTGTTGAAGCTCAGATCCAAATTCTCCATGCCCACAAACTGGTCGAGGCCCTTAATATGCGCGATCAAGTTGTCGTAGAGATCCAGCTCCGTCAGCTTCTCGCCCAGCTCCTCGGGGAACTCGATGGTCGAGATCTGGTTCTGGCGCAGCGACAGGCGCTCCAGCTGCTTGAAGCGCTCCAGCCGCAGCGCGGGTATGGACGAGATGCGGCAGTGGATCAGGTCGATCTGGTCCACGTCCTCCTCGTAGTCCTCCAGCAGGTCCTCGTCCGCCTCGATCTCCTCCGGCGGCGGGCCGGCGGCGTCGTCGTCCGACAGCTCCGGGTCGCTCAGCACGTGCGGGTTGACGATGACGGGCGTGGGCTTCGCCGCCTTGTTCACGCGCAGCTTGCCGTCCCAGCCGCTCCTGCTGCTGCGCGCCGGGCTGCCGGGCTCGTGCGCGCCTTCGCGCTCCGAGTTGTTGTCGATGATCATGGCGTGTGGCGCGTCGTTTGCCGGGTTGGGCGGCGTGTCGTCGGTCATGGTCGTGGCTGGCGGGCTGGGTCTCGTCTCGTGCAGGTATTTGGGCTGCAGCTGCAGGCTCGGGGGAAGGGGGGCAGCGACGTGGGTGTGGAGTTGTGGGCAAGATCTATGCTGTGCGAGGGTACGCGACGGCGGCGGGGTGCAGGTGCGGTGACCGGTGACGTGTGGAGGAGATCGTCGGGTACGCGACGTGTGATCGCCGGCGGTGGCAACGACAGCGTAAACCGGCTTGCTTTCGCGCACAAGCAAGAAACGACACGAGAAAAAAGGGAAAGCGGCGGAGATGCGTCGTGTCAGTAAGGCAGCTCAAGAGCCGCGAACCAGGCAGAGACGGGAGGCAAGGCACGCGTAGGGCTGGCTCAAGAGGAAAGTGACCAGTAACTTTTGCTGTCAACCACCAACACTCACCCCGGCAGCGGGAGATGACGTTGGCCGCATCCCCTCCCCCAGAACAAGCTAGAACAACGTCTCTGCCAATCCATTGCCAGCAAAGCGTCAGGAGGCTGTTTCCAAATCCCCACACCCCACACATGCGTCTAGGTTGCGGGCCGCCCCCTGCACACCATGCTATTCCGCATCATACGAATGCATGCATAGTTTTGAGCCTGTTTCAGAAGCGCGTTCCTACCCATTGATCGCTGTCAGCTCTACCGTCCCTCAATTTCGAGAAGCATGTGCCTGCATATGCGCTTAAACCTTGTAGGAGGCCAAGAAAAGCGCGTCTAATACTCCAATCGGGTCATCAGGCACGTGTTTGCAGCCAGGAATAATATTGTTTCTATGATTGCCGCACTGAGCGAACCTGAAAACAAATGCGATGATGGCCCAGCCACTTAGGTATTGCCGCTGTTGTTGCCCACTCCCACAATCAGCGAAATGCGTGGACATCTTTGTATACAGTCCCCTCTCGCAGTACATTAAAATTCGACATTCTCGTCCAGACGATAGCTTCAGCTACCCATGAAATGAGCAAAAAACAAATCCACGCTAGCCATCAGCTGCGAGAGGGGACTGTACGTCTGCCTACGTCATACTATCACTGAAGAACGCAAAAACGCCAGACATGATGGACCGGCCCCGCTAGATGCGCGTGATTGTTCTCAGCTTCTGTATTTGGGTATGTGCGTGCGTATACGCGTGCTGGCGCCCAGTGACATGCATGTGCATTACTACAACTTCATTTTCCTCTTGTTGTCTGCTTGCTCTTACTCCGCTTGCACACGATAAGGGAAAAAACGTCTCTTCTGCTAGGGTTGAAACGACAACGGAAAAACCAGGGAATGAAGCTTTTTTATAATTTGGGATGGATGTGGTGGTTTCGCAGCACTCAAATAAGCCAACACAGCCTGTGGTATCAAAAGTTCAAGGAAACAACAGCAGCAGGGAATAAAAAATGAAAAAGCAAAGAACGAAGGCAGGGCCGAGAAAAGCAGGAAAGGAAAGCGATCTGGTGTCGAGAAAGTATTGCAAGGGTGCAGGAAAGAGAGTGAGCAACAAAGGAAAGTGGTGTTGGTCGGATGGTGATAGCTATCTCTTTCTCTCGCTTGGAGGAATCAAGAAAAGGTGGATTGAAGCAAAGACAAACTGCGCGTCCTTCCGTAGAAGGCGCCGTGAGGGAAGAAGAGTGGGGAAGAAATGGGATATGAGAACTGTGAGTCTGCCAAGGTCAATGCTCCGCAATGCTAGCCAAAAAGAAAAAGAAAATCGGTGTATGCAAGGTCCGTTTCCAGGACAGCGAAACGCGCGAAAAGGCAACGCGGAAAGAAAGAAACAGTAACGCCCGTTTTGCTCAGTGCCGCCCTCCAAAACTTTTGTGTCCGGTCTCAAATGGCCATTCTGTATCGACAGGTGTCCGCGGAGCTGGTTGCTGGGCAGGCCGTCAATCATGTCGGACCGCAGTTTTGAAGGCGTAGAAATCGTTCTCCAGGAACCAATACCCTTCTCCTGTCATGCCGATTACAAGGGATTAAACAGTACAGGTCTAAGCGCCGATGCGTCCGCATAAGGTGCACCAGAGGGTGTATCAAGGGGGGTCGTGGGAAGGATGGACACCAGAGCGACGCTGAGTTCACTGCCGAGAACGCACGGAGCGACACTGGCCATGGGGCCAAGGGACGCTCTTCTAGAGTGGGCTGGTCCTCGAGAGGTGTGTCTTGAACCTAGCGCGCCGCATTTCTTGCGCGCTGGGCCATCACCCAGGCCTTGTGAAACTCGCCTGCTTGGGAAAACCTATGCCACTCTCAGTAGCATCTGATGCTAACAATTTTGTACAACTCACAAGGCCACATCCAGCACTAAGCTGACATCGCTAACTTGTTGACCAGCGAGGTCCTCCAGTACAGGAATGAGATCCAAGAGTTCATTGTCATGTGCATCAGAGAACCAACTGCTAATCGGCACGGCGTGTTGGGGGTGGAAGATGTACGAAGTCGGCGAGTTGTCGATGATGATCGTCTCCTTGAGGTCACGTCCCACTTGAGAAAGGTCCTGCCGAACGGGTTAGTCCGAAGCCGTATCCACATGGCGCGTGGTACTTGCCTTGACATAGTTGCCTTGGTGGTTATAGCAACTCTCTCTGAACAGGCGGTGGTGGACTACGCCGTGGATATCAAGTTGATCAAGGAGCGGATCGCCATACTAGACTGCGTCAGGACGGTGGGACTCGAGGGGGATTTGCGCACAGACTTACCTTTGATACTGAAGCTGTGAAAACGACGACCTCGTATAGCTCACCGACACGTTTCATAAAGGCATCAACACCGGGGCGCTTAATGACGTAAACGTTGTGGTACTGTCCCTCAATCTCCACGGGAATCGTGAAGTCGGCCTGGTGTAAGATCTGTACCGAGTCAGCGTTTGCGGCGCAGCGAAAAGGAGAAGCCAGCTTACCTTAAAGCTGCTGTGGACGAGAGTCTCGTCCAAGTCGAGGACCAGACACTTCTTTCCCTTGAATTCGGGCCTGATAGGCGGCAGGAGCCACTTCTGCTGCGGCTCCGCAGGAGTAACGGCAAGAGAGCTATCTTGACTCTGAGGGGCGGATCCAGTAGGAGGAGCAGTCTGAGCCTGGCGATCAACAAGCGGCGGAGGCGGCGGCAGGTCGATCTTAGCCGTAGCCGCATCTTGCTGAACGGCCTCACCGCTCTCTTCCTCGGCCATAGGAACCTCGTTCGCGGCGATTGGTATCGATGGGCCGGCGTCCGTCATCTCGATATCCGCATCCCGCGCTTCTTGTTCGGGAGTCCTGTCGGCAATCGCCTGTTCTTCCGAAGGCACAACCGGCGTAGGGGCCTGGACATTGACCTGGAGGCCGTCCTCAGCAGCTGCCGAGGTATCCAAACGGTCGGCCTTGGGGACGGGAGGAAGCGGCTGGTCCAGCGGTTTCTTCTCTTGAGAGGGAGCGGGCTTATCCGCCGAGGCGTCCCCTGACAACGGTTGCTTCTCCACGTCCTTCACAGGCCCTCCCGCTTCCGCAGATTTGGCAGCCTTCTCTTCAATGGGATCCTTCGAGTCGGCGACGCTGGACTCCGCGGCGCTCACGTCCTTCTTTGCGGGGGTAGACGGCGCGGATTGCTTGCGAACCGAGCGAAGCTTGGTAGCCTTCTTGGGTGCCTCGGGCGACTCCTCCTGTCCAACCACATTGCCCTTTTCCGGCACGCCACAGCAGTTGAGTATGAGCAAAATCCTCGAAACACCGCTCTTTTTCTTGGGCTGGACCTGAGGGGCAGAACCAGCCGCGCCAACTGCTTGCGCATTCTCAGGAGCCTTCTCGCTTGTCGCGGCACGCGCCTTCTGGGAGCGCTTGCTGCTCGCAGTGCTCCCAGCACGCCGCTTGCCCAGAAAACTGCGCTTCGAGCCCCGTCCCACGCTCTCAGCCCCATCGCTTGCGGTGGCACCGCTCAGTCCTGATCCGCTCGCCGCAGCCTCCTCGTTGGTTTGCGAACTCGAGTGTGGCACGTCGAGGAAGGAGGGCTTTCTCTTGGGCTCGTTTCCGGCACCAGCGGCTTGTTCCGACGTTGATCCAGCAGCGTTGTCTGACGAAGCGGTAGGGGCGGTGCCTGCGGTCGCTGCGATGGCGGTTAGCGTGCTGCGATGGGCGGAGCGTGCCGGGCCTCGGGCCTCGGGCGGCGGGGTGGTGGATGGCATACTGTTACCGTTGGAGTGCGGTGCTATCGCCTCGCCATTGTCGCTCGCTGCCGGCTTCTGCACAGCAGTCGACGGATTTGCGGACGACCGCACAGCTTCTTGGCTCATGTGGGGCAACGGAGGCCTCGAGGTGAGGCTCGCGGTGTTGTCAGGCGCGTGGACGGACGAGGAAGAGCGACAGCGCTCTCCTTGGGCTGGCGCGGCGAGGCGTGCAGGGCGAGGTGTGAGCTTCCAAAAGCAGCAAGCCGGGCGGAGCGGTGGGCGGTTCGGTCAAGGACGGTGGGAGCTGAGGGTTGTCGTCGCGCGCGCTGCGGGTGCAGTCCTGCGCTGCAGCTTCGGCCGGGCGTTTGAATATGGTCTCGCTGGAGAGCGTCGAGGGGAGCCGGAGAGGAAGAGTGATGGCAGTCGCTGCGCAGGCTAGATGGGTTGGGAGGCTGGGATACTCCGTGAATCGCTCGCTAACCGAAATGAGAGTCGCGGCCAGTCACGGGCGTCTGGGTCTTCGCGCGGGCCTGGGCGGGCAGCGAGCGATGACGAAAGGGCGAGCTTGAGTGTCTCGTGGGATGGACGAGGACGGTGGCAGCTAGAGGCGGCAAGGTAGGGGAGGGTGCAGCGCGAGTGCAGGGCAGGGCGAGAGGCTGACTTGACGGGCGTGGGCCACGGGCGGCTTCGGGGCAACTGCCGCTGGAGAGTCTAGGCTGGGAGCGGCCTCTCTGCGGAAGTGAGGTGCGCAGCAATCAGGGCGGGCACACGCAGGATGGCATCTGGTAAGTTGCGGGCCCGGGGAGCTTGTGGATTGAGCGACGAGGAACTGCCATGCGCGACGCTATTGGATCGCCCCAGCGAATGAGCGCCCCGGCCGGTTTGGCGGCCGCCGGCTTGACACGCGCGAAGTTGGCCGGCTGCACGCTGGCCATGCTGCTACCTCCCCAGCGCCGCCCGCCAGCGCGCACAAAGCCGCCGCTCTCCGCCTGCCCGTCCAGCGCGCTCGCCGTTGCGCCGTTGCGGCTGCGCAGGCAGAGTCAGGACGCGGCGTGATCGTCGCGGCGCACTGCAGCTGGGCCAGAGGCTGATCAGCGTTGGCGGCTGTATTTTAAGGCCTGGGCGGCACGAAGCCAATAACGAGCCGGCCGCGAGTACCACCCAGTGTCGGCGCCACGCGCCTGCATCTGGGCAATCTGCCGTATTCCAGCAGGGGTCCCGCAGCCCGTCATCAAAACTCCTGAATGCGCGCGCCAGTCGGCCAGCTGCCAGCCGTGACGAGCTCGCGTCGATGGAGCTTGGGGGCTTTGGGGCCACACTGCGCGCGCCGCATCCCGCAGATAGGCTCGCGACACGCCTCTCGGCTATTTGCTTGCCGCGAGATCCAGCGTTGGTCCAATCATTCATTTCCAGGTCCCCGGCGCCGCCAGGTACGCGCTACGGACTCAAGCAATCCCAAAGCTGCAAAAAAGACCCGCGGCGGCTTATGACCGCCCGAACGCCATCGTTGTACAGAATCCCCAGACCCCCAGCTTTTGCTACTTTTACCCTAAACAGAGACGGGAATGTCTTCCGCGTCCGTGATGCACCCCTGGCTGGCGTCCTTCACCAGCTTGGCGTACTTGGACAGCGTGCCCTTCGAGTACTTGAGCGGCGGCGCAACCCACGCCGCCCTGCGCTTCGCCAGCTCCTCCTCGCCAACGTGCAGATTCATCTCATTCGTCTCGGCGTCGATGGAAATCTCGTCACCGTCCTTCACGAGAGCGATGGGTCCACCGACCTGCGCCTCGGGCACAATGTGGCCGATCAGGAAGCCGTGACTGCCACCGCTGAAGCGCCCGTCTGTGATGAGCGCGACGTCGTGGCCCAGTCCCGCCCCCATAATGGCAGAGCTAGGCTTCAACATCTCCGGCATGCCCGGACCGCCCTTGGGACCCTCGTACCGGATGACCACGACAGTCTTCTCACCCTTCTTGATCTCGCCCTTCTCCAACGCCTCAATGAAGAGATCCTCATCATCGTAGCACTTGGCGTTTCCGACGAACCGCAGACCCTCCTTACCGGTGATCTTGCCAACGCAGCCACCAGGCGCCAGGCTGCCGCGCAGAATCTGCAAGTGACCCGTCTCCTTGATGGGGTTGCTCAGGGGACGGAAGATCTGCTGCTCCTTGGGGAAGTCGGGTGCCTTCTCCACGTTCTCCTTCAGAGTCTTGCCCGTGACGGTCATCTGGTTACCGTCCAGGAGGCCTTCCTTGAGCAAGAACTTGACGAGAGCGGGCGTACCGCCGATATCGAACAGGTCGGCGAAGACGTACTTTCCAGACGGCTTCAGGTCCGCGAGGAAAGGAGTGCGATCACTGACGGCCTGGAAGTCGTCGATGGTGAGCTTAATACCAACCGAGTCGGCGATGGCAATCAAGTGGAGAACGGCATTGGTCGAGCCACCGGTGATGGTGACAAGAACCATGGCGTTCTCGAACGCTTGCCGAGTAAGAATGTCACGGGGGCGGATGTCTTCCTTCAACAGGTTCTTAATGGCACCGCCGGCGGCCAAACATTCGAGGACCTTGGCGTTGGACTCGGCCGGGTTGGACGAAGAGCCGGGCAGAGTCATACCCATGACCTCGATGGCGCTGGCCATGGTGTTGGCGGTGTACATGCCACCGCAAGCGCCGCTGCCGGGGCAAGCGTGGCGGATGATATCAAAGCGCTCGTCCTCGTTGATTTCACCGGTGATGAACTGACCATAGGCCTGGAATGCGGAGACAAGGTCGAGCTTAGGGTGCGCGGGAAGCTTTCCGCAGCCGGCGGCAATAGTGCCGCCGTAGACCATGAGCGAGGGCCTGTTGACACGACCCATGGCCATCAAGACACCAGGCATGTTCTTATCGCAACCAGGAACCGAGATGTTGGCATCGTACCATTGAGCGTTCATGACGGTCTCAATGGAGTCGGCAATCAGGTCGCGCGACTGGAGCGAGAACCTCATGCCCTTGGTACCCATGGAAATACCGTCACTGACACCAATGGTGTTGAACTGCATGCCCCAGAGGCCAGCACGCTGCACACCCTCCTTGATCTTGTTGTTGAGGTCCATCAGGTGCATGTTGCACGGGTTGCCGGTGTACCAGACGGACGAAATGCCGACCTGGGCCTTGTTCATGTCCTCCTCCTTCAGGCCGGTGGCGTAGAGCATGGCTTGCGAGGCACCCTGCGACTTGGGCTGGGTGATGCCACGGCTGACCTTGTTGAGGCCTTCATCGGCGCGGCGGGCGGCGGTCGAGGAGAGAGCCCTCCTGTCATACGAGTCAATGGGGAGCACATTGGAGCTGTTGGCGAAGATGCAGGACTCACAACGACCGCCACTGCGAGCTGGCGCGCATTGCCGGCCGCAGCGGCATGGTGTGTAACCTGGGGAGAAGCATTGCGATGTTGCTGGACAGTCCTCCGCCAGTGAAGCCCGCAGGTGAGTCGAATTGGACTTCTTAGAAAAGTTCGCGAGGCCGGCTGTGACTCAGCGAATGAAGCTGTCGATAATTATTCTGCGCGCCCTGGCTGGCTTAGCGTTGGAGCTTGCGAGCCGCGTCCTCCGACCTCGGAGCATGTGGCGCATTCCATTGGCCGCCGCCCAAGCAACTCACGCCCGCATCCCACTGTCAACACCACGCCTTTGCCCTACGAGGCGTGCGGCTGAACGTTTGTTTCCTCGCTGCATGGCCGAGACAGGCAACCTCTGTGTGAGACCCTAGCGCAAGCTTCCTCGCGGTCCGCGTCCCGTAGCGCGCCAGGCGCACCCACGGCCGTTTGCGGCGCCCTGCCATACTTGCGCAACCGCCGGCCGCCTCATTTGGCCATGGGTCTTTCCCTTCTTAGCGCATAGTCGTTAAAGTTTCAGGTGTTGCACAATCCTGTGCTCAGTCCGTCTGTTTCACCGTGTGCCCGAACCCTCCCCAGCGCTCCTACGACGACGCCTGGCGCGTGAGCAAGCTGCTTCATCATCGTCAGCACGCCCCTCTGTCCCTGCGCAGGCTGTCCGAGCGTGAAACTCTGCAACAACCGCGGCGTTGGGAGCCCACCTGCCCCGTTCTGCGCAGGGCGGATGAGAGAGCTTGGACGCCTCAATTTACTGGAAATTTGCACACAATAATCAACCACTCCACCGGATCACTCTCATACACACCAATCAGTCAGCAGCATGATCATCTGCCCAATGACGCTGGCCACCGCAACGGCCCAGAACCCTAACCCACCTAATCGAAGCATTTGTTCTACTCCAGTTCTCCGCAGCCGCGGCTCACCCTACGCACGAATCATGACTCGATCTTCTATCAAATGATGCTCGTTGACCGGAATCTCAAATGACAAATTGCCGCCTTGTCACCCACCCCCCTTTCCCACCGCCTTCAGCTGCTTTTTTTAGAAACTCACGATCTTGTAACCAACTGGCCACTGCTTACATCATCAACCAATCAGTCCTATGGTCTAGTGGTATGACGTTCGCTTCACAGCAATTTCTCTGGTCCCCAGAGCGAGTTCTTGGAGCGCGAAAGGTCCCGGGTTCGATCGTAAGTTTGCCAGCTGCCGAGCCATCGTGAAGAGAGCATCATCTAACAAGAGACTTAGCCCGGTGGGACTACACACACAACGTGATTTCTTTTTGCCCATTGACCATCCATACCCCTATAATTCCATTCCCCCAAATTGCCCTCCCATTCTAGCACATTCTGAACGCTTTCCTTTAGTCAATTGATTCTTGCTTCTTGGCCAAAACTTTCGCAGTCCGTATTTTTTTTGTCGGCCGCAGGTACCGGGCTTTTGTGGGTACAACGCATGTCCTCGCTCGCTTCCCTTCATCTGCCCCATCCCCTTCGGCGCCGGCGCCGCAGCGCAGAAATGCACCGCCAGCTCAACCCACACCCGGCCACGCATGCTGCTGCACCACCACACACACCACACCCAGCATGCCGGCTTCAACCCCTATTGGCTCCCCAAAACCCGCCCTCCCACACAATCCCGATGCGCACCGGCACTGTACCGTCGATCTTCCGACGCAGCAACCAGCTGTCCGGCCAGGCGATCCGTTGCTGTAAGAGGAAGGTGAGCCGCCGCCCCTTGCCCGCTCCATCCCGGCGAGTCGGTCGTCGTGTGTGGGGGTGCTTTTGGTTTTCGAGACTGCAGGTGGGTTGTTCGGTGCGTGGTGTGATGGAGAAGTGGGGTTGGGGTGGCGCTGAAGAACTGGTGACTGGTTCTCGGTGGCTGCTGGCATATGCACCAAAGGCGGTCGCCCTGCAGGGCGACGTGGAAGGCGGTGGCAGGGGGTCCGGCATGGTTTGCTGGCAATGCTGCTTTTTGTTTCCCTTGCCTGCGATAGACGCGGGATGGAAGGTGAGTTGTTCGATGGCTTCCATGTCTGCGGTGTGTCGTTGCAGATGGGTGCATTGGCATTTCCAAATTGGCGATGTGTGAAGTCTCGAGGTGTATTCCTGATGACGTTTGAGCGCAGTGTGGATATTTACGTTAGCATGCTCTTCACGAGGTGCTTTTGAACTGCTGGAACAAGTGATACAGAGCCCGACGGTTGTTGAAGTTAGTTGAGCAACATTGTTTCTTCAAAATTATGAAGAGGCTGAAAGTGAACGCCTTGCTTTCTAAAGACGAGCTAGAAGGAGAGGCTCAGTATCCAGGCAACATGACGCAGTACTGCGTTTGGCTGCAAAAGATCGATGCAAATACCTAATTGGACAGTCACTTCCACGGAAACCCATGACTAGTTTCTGAAATAGGCATGTGCATTACTGTGGATGTCACCCATTATCACGATCGATTTTGAAATGAAAGAGAAAATGCATTGAAAGACGATGAATGAGACCACCAGATAACATATCTGATTCAACTGAACTCGTCGCCAAACCTATCGAGACAGAGGGACAAAGCGGACCTCAGGAGCAGCTTCAGGGAATGCCATCTTTCCAGATCCCCGGCTACTATGCTCTCTCAATCAGTGTAATGTTTCTTTTCCTTCTATCGCCGGGTAACACCTCTCTCCGTTCTGTCTAGATTTATTTCCTCGCTTTCCATCTTAAGACGTCTCTTAAAGCGATAGTTTCCGTTGAATTGATTAACCGGAAAATTTGTGGCCCATTCCAAGTTAAGTGACGCTTGTAATTTATGTTTCAATTCCAATACTCCACCACATTTACCACATCTTGACCTCAGTCAACTACTGGTATCGCAGCGTCAGCCTTCTGCCATCTTACATTTCCCTGATATCTGTGATGTGATGCACAACAGAGGCAACTCACGGCAGCAAGTCTACGAATTCCTCATGATCACCAGCACGGAACGATCATGATGGATGACGCAGTGCCATAGGAAGGTGAAGGGAATCCCAGTTGAAGCCAAGCGAGAGTCAGGCTAATTTAAGGCTGATATCGTACCATGGAAAATCCGGCAAAACCGAAGTAGGTCTTCATCATTGTACTCCTCAGTTCAGCAAAGAGGAAGTTGTGCACCAGGAGAATTTCAGTACATTGATAGCTATTTATGATGGGAAATCTTCTCTCTCTCTCACGTGCAGTTGAATTGCGCATGTCGCTCGATCATAAGCTTACAAACATTCACACGAGTCTCGTCTTCAGGATGCCCGTGACCCGTTTTGTTCAAGCACCTCCGTTCTATCTATCAAAAGCGCTTACAGACGTGTTCATCGAGAGTCCCAAGTAACAACAGATCGTACAAGATGTTGATGGGCAGACCCCTCAACGTGTTCACTCTACTGCTCTGAATTTCGGGCAATACTTGGGGCCTGGCTCGCTCGCCCATCGGTAACTCGTTAGTAAATTCAAGATCCAACGCAAGATCATGAGCTTTTTCATCCATGCAGCAAATGGCGTTGGTGATGGTGCCCTGCAATGTGACACTACTTCGAACACGGCAAAAGCGAAAAGCGAAAAGCGAAGAACAGCACTTGGGCTGTCGCTTTGGTATATCGAAATCCCCGCTACATCTTTCTTCTGCACTTCTTTGCTTTAAATATATTTGGCTCTCACAGTAGTTCCAGATTTAAAATTCCTTTCTCGCATCATTGGGTTAGAACAATGAGTCTTCGTATGTCTCAGTGATGAGGAAAGATACTCTTGAAGTGTCTTGGTGTGTTTTGATACCATATCTGACATGCCGCCAAGTGAGAGATCTACTTTTCTGAATGAGAGACGTGAATTTAGTAAATTGTTGTTGTATTTCCCGCCCACAGAAGGAAAAACAAACGTGAGCATTTTCAAAATGATGTGATACTGATGAGCTGCATTACTTAGAGGTGATGAAGGGCCAAATTGAAAGTGTGTGGAAGGAGATTGCGGGCAAGGTAGGTGAGCTGCCGAGATGAAAGAACATGAACGTATAGAGGGTAGCCCTATCACAGAGCCAGTGATTTCTCTCGATCGAATTTTTATCATAGTAGCTGCAGCTTTTGGTGAAGAGAAAAAAATCGGCTGGTGGGAGGTGGGCGCGTTTATAAGCGCTTCGGATAGCGAGAGGTAGGTGTGGAACATCTGATGAGACTGGTATGTTTGGAAAGTCACGTTGGCGGATTACTACATTTGATTGACAGTGCCGACACGTGTTTCATTCCAATTGACGCCGAGACATGTGGTTCGTCAATGCTCGCAGTCTGATGCTTCGTGAATACGACACTCATGACGGCAATTATAAATTCACCAGTCGACCTTCAGAACTGCCACAAATGGCAGCTCCCGCTCATATCTAGACGCTACGTTGAAACTCCAAGAAACTGCCTCGCTGTGTCTGTTGGCGTAGATACCTGAGCGGTGATCTGTGTGTTTGTCTGGGCCTATGTCAGTAGCATGCTGACACCATCGTTTGACTAAAATAATGCTGAAGCCCAAAAGCCAGAAATACATGATAAATTATGAAAACAGCTAGTCTGCACCTTTGCACTCTTGCGTTTCATCATCATTATCATCTATTATTATTATTAAATCAGCACAGAGCGTAAGAGAAGCGTAAGAAACAGTGTTGAGCTTTCCAACAGTGCAAAATAGCGACATTCATGCTCATTTTCAATTTTCACTAACAAGCGGAGCTGACTGTCTTGTACTTGCGGTAAAGAGTCAGAGAAATGGCACAACTTCATATAGGGGGTGCAAAATATGCATTCTTTGCCATCGCGAAGGACTCGTGCCATGAGCAAAGACGCTGGGGTGATCGGCCAACAACCTTGTGTACTTTAGAGGACAGATGCAACGGCGCTTGAAAATCACGGAGATAGCATCCCGATCTGGATGATAAATGGATTGGTCAGCTCGAGATATCAGAGTGAAGGCCCATTAATCAACCCGACCCTCCACCTTCTCCAACTTAGCTATTCCACGCAACAAGATCAACCGAGTCTATCTTCAACAAATTCTGCCGACCGAAAGCAAGCCTAAATCGCCATTCCGTGTATACGCCAATTGAGCAAACACATATCCAAACCTATGCTGTCAAAGCCGAACTGACGCCCAAGATGCCCATACCGACGAATGCAAATATCATACAGAGGCTGCGGCTGTGGGTCAAGGCCATGCTCTCCTGGAACAGTTGCAGTGCCACGGAAGTCATGACACCAGCTGCACGAGAAGTCAGCTAAAAATGTAAAATTGCTCATCACAAAGAGATCGGACTTACCAGTCACAGCGAACATGCCTCCATACACGGACTCACCGGGCTCACCAATACCCGTCCGCCCGGCAATCCTGAACCACAAAGCAGCCACACCTGCACCCAGAGGTTGGCTTGCGCCACCAAGAATACTGCTAATAACCATGGCCTTCCATCTACTGTTGATGGCCAGATAGAGAGGTAGAGCCATGGCGAAACCTTCGGTGATGTTATGAATGAAGAGAGCTAGGAAGACGGCGAAACCAAGCTGTGGGTTGGCGTGATTGGTAGCATAGGTGATAAAACCTTCCGGCAGCTTGTGGAGAGCGATGGCAAGCGAGGTCTGCAGGCCAATGGACATGAATGCATTGGTGGGGACGTGGTGGTGGTGATGGCCCTGCTCGTGAGGGTCATGATCGTGATCATGATGGTCATGGTCATGGTCATGGTGGTCTTCATGGTCATCATGACTGTGGTGATCGTGGATCGAGCGAGCGGAATGGGTGCTCCGTGGTTTCGAAAACCCGTTGGTCCGGCCATGAGCAGCGGTCGACGAAAGGGTACTATAGTTTACCTCGTCGTACTCGGGAGTCTGCAGTAGCAGAGGCTGGCGTTCAGGGTGCAATGTGCTGCTTGCGTGTGGCGTGGTGGCGCTTCTTGAAATGCCAGGCTGACGAGGCCAGGTATGGACGGGAGCTCTAGTGCCACCTCTGGCTTGGACAATCTTGAAACATTCAGAGCCACAAGGGTCAGTGAATCCATGGCAGGGGCCAATCTCATCGCAATGAGATTTTGCCCGCATCACAATTTGCGAAGCCTTGTGTGCTAACTGGGCTGGAAAAGACGGCCTCCGGGCCGAAGAGAAGTTTTGGTGAGGTTGAAAGGAGTCGGTGCTGTTAAACATGTCGCTGTTCGTAGAGGCATCAACGCTGACGGTGGCACTGTTAGGGAGTCCGGGGCGTTGCTGGCCGTGGTAGCCAGGCAGACTGCTCTCGTGTTCGTCGTCATCGTGGGAGCGAGAGGTCTTGTCAAAGTCGTGGTCGTGTTTAGTCGACTCCTCGTCGCCATGGGTATGGTCACAGTCGACGATGTGGGAGGGCATGAACTGGTGGATGACTCGCGAGACAACTTGGATGCCAATCACACCGCCGAGAAAGCAGGCGATGAGGATCCATGCAGCAGCCTTAGGCGAGTGGCCGCCCTTTTGGAGGGAATTCCTGGCCGAGGGCAGCATGCTGTACAGCGACGAGAACAGCTCGAGAATTGTTCAGCATGACATGATGTAAGGTGACGAGAGGACATCCTACCATGACGCCGAAGCTCAAGCTCAGGGAGGCAGAGAGGAATGCATTACTGTCCTGGACTCTGAAATTGCGCTTTCCGGGAAATAGCCTGACGATGATGTCGACGCAGATGACGGAGGCTGCGGACTGAATCAGTTCTGGGCGGCGCGGGAGGCTGCATCGAGTCGGCACTTACCTCCGAGTACACATGCTTTTACCCACAAAAAGGCCCAGTCAGTGAGTCTTCTCCGATGCGGGCACGGACAGCAGGCACCTACCTATGCCGCTCATGGCCGTCATGATCCAGCCGCGGGTGTCGTTGTCGAGCGCCATGTTTGCCCCCGAGGCTTGGCGCAAAGCGGCTCTTTTTCTGCAAGGGCGGCTGGAGATTGGAATATGCGAGGTGCA
This sequence comes from Lasiodiplodia theobromae, assembly GCF_012971845.1. Taxonomy (NCBI): domain Eukaryota; kingdom Fungi; phylum Ascomycota; class Dothideomycetes; order Botryosphaeriales; family Botryosphaeriaceae; genus Lasiodiplodia; species Lasiodiplodia theobromae. The sequence continues at coordinate 337,243 of NW_023336366.1, read as the reverse complement.
GAGAGTGTGTGGGGATAGCAAGTCGAGGTGGAGAGGCGGATGACGGCGGCCAGCGGGCAAAGCGAACGCTAGCGGCAGACGGGAAGGTGCAGGCTGGAGGTTTTGAGCACCTTGTTGGCCGCCGGCCTTTGTGGCAGTCTCGTGAATTCTCGATGAGGTCAAAGCCGTCGTGACTAAGCCTAACGCACGGTCACTGATTGGCCGCTCCGTCTTTGCTGATTCCGTGTTATCTGAGCGGCTCGCCCCTCCAACTCTCATCCCCGACACCTGTTGTCGCGACCTGACACACCACCATGCTAACCCATTGATGTGGCCACCTCACCGGCTTCATAGCGTGTTCTGCCCCGAATCGACGCATGCGACCGCTTCTCAACGCCCAACTTTTGTCGCTTTCGAGCCAACTCATTGTTGCGAGATGGTGGCTCGAAAGCGCACAGCAGCATACGCCTTTCGTGTAGATTGAACCCCCTCGAAGCGAAAATCCCCGTTCCGAGCCCTCGGTGATGCTCGAGGAGACCACCGGGAGGCTCAACGCCTGCCGAGCCCTGCCCGACTCAGCCGTCGTAGACTTTTCCGGGTCGAAAACACAACATGGGATTGGTGGTGTTGCGCAGGTCGTGAAAAAGAAACTAGTGAAGAGCAAGCGCCTAGAATGCGCTCTCGGGTGAGGGTAGAGGATAATGCTGGTGGTCATGAAGGAAGCAACGGCTTGCTTCTTAGCCTTGCGTGCTTCTTCGATCAAATAACACTCACTTGAAGCCCACGGAAATTCAAAAGTCCGTGAGGATACAACCACTTGCTTGATGCTGCACACAGAACAGCAGGCGTTGGACAATGGCACACGCCCTCAATGCCTCGCGCCTTTGGCGAAGATCGTTGCATACGTGCACCATCGCTTGGCGTACATTACGGCATTGCTTACAAGATCAGCGATGCAAATTTATTTCTTTTTTTGGTCCAAGCGTACAAATATGGAATCCTTCCTCCTTTCCGTTTCGCTTTGTTTAAATTTTGCCAACATACAGGTGTTGACCGCGGACAAATTTGTAGATAGCGTGAAGAACGTCTGGGCATATTAAGGGAATCAATGTGCTCGTACCTGTAATAGTTAGCCGGACTCTAAAAACTGCCATATTCAGCGTCTCCAGCTTTCTTTTCAGGTAAGCAGCCATGTAGTCACTAAGTAGATGTAATCTCAAACTCAGTCGATCCAGAGATTTCCCAGAAGATCGAGTTGTACAGTCGGCTGCCTGCACACGCGCCCGAATAAAAATATGTTTCATTATGGAGAGCGTGCTCTTAAAAACGCCTATTATTTTTTCGAAAGAAATAAAAATCCAGAGGCCAGGCTAAGCCATGGCAGGACAGCTTGATTAAAAAGCCCATGATAACATTGAACTTGCAAATCTTACTGTGGAATGAACAATGGATGCACTGGATACTTTGTGCCGAGGATGCCGGGTGAGAGTTGATATTGCCGCCTGCAGGGTGTCATCTTTGAGGCCTAGAACGATAGCCATCAGTCGTACAAACCATACTTTGCCAACTCAAATGAGGCAAGGATCGATGTGGAACGCTATAATGTCGGGTTCGGTTATTACCGAGACAGTAACATGTCTAACAGCTGGTGCGTCGAAATTGTCGTTTGGAAAAGGAGACCATCCGACATCGCGCGGCTGACGCCTGGAAAGTTTAGACAAGGGTTCATCCAGCTCTGATGCTCAGACCCGTCGCCAAGTGGTTGCTGTTCTTTAGTATTTCACTGTTCTAAGCCATTTTACCTTTCTTTTCCACAGCACACTTCCTTAATAACCTTGCATCGCCACGAAAACAATTCCTAGTCGATGGAGAATACGGTGTGTTTCACTAAAATGAAGAAATCCGTCACATAACATGTTAGCTTAAACTTCGATTGTTGGGGCTCATACTACCCTCAGATCGCCTCTCGAGTTCAGCCCCTGACGCAGATCGATCGAACCAGCCACAATATATGCTTCGTTCCGGTGGTCATGATATCTTAGGCAGACGGCTTCATAATGATCATTGTAGCCACGTGTCGCATGACATTGCGCTTATGATTGCCTAGAAGTGCTCTATGACCTCTGGTAGTGCCATCAAGTAATATTTGACCGCCACCTATTGGGGCCTCGCCCAGTGTTGTCAGCCCCTTTTCACATACTATGTTCAGCTGATCCGGTAGAAGGGATGATCTTGTTTGGCTTGACTAGGTAGATAATTATCTACTCAGAGATGGTATATGCATCCGACGCTTTTTAAAGGCAGTCGGAACGCTCCAGAGCATCAGAGATAAATTAGTTGGGGATGGCGCCTGAAAAACTAAAGGTATTCCTCTGGGAACATTACAGCCGGCCATGCCAGTCTGAGACAAGTGACCCTCGATCAGATACATGTGGCAGAATATCACGGATCCCATATACCATAAGTTGCATTTATATTGCGTACTTAGCCTCACTACAGCCGCCCATTGAATGAAAGGGGAGATTTCTCCGAGTCTGGTAAGTCACAGCTATCATTCATGCCAGCAAACAAACACAGGTTGTTGGTATTTACTCAACGCAGTGGCGCGAATAGACCCCTTGTCAGCAAATGCGATTGATACAAATCAGCAATGAATTACGGATACCTGGGTGCGAAAGAAAGATTTGAAGTGATAGTATATTGAAGAAGGTATGTATTCCAAAGCAGGCAGTTGACATTAGTATTAGGATTACTTCGGATGCTGTGAGATTATCTAAAAGTTTCCGTCCACTCTTCTTAGATTAAGCCGTAACTTGCGGCGTCTCCACAGCCAAGAACAACATCAAACGGGGGGTCCGACTGCTTGACGACCATGAATCGTGTCCAATTGAAGTTTGTCATTCCCTCTGGCCTCCAGTACAAATCGACGCAACCCTGGATTTCCTGGGAGCCAGTGCCGAGCTGGGGAGTGCTGATGGTCGCTTCCCACGGTTGAAACTCAACCTTGAGGACTTCCGAGACAAATTTAGGGGAAACGAGGTTGACGTTGCTTTGGTTGCCGTAGATGGTCATGACAGCAAGCTTGAGGATCTGAATTCCTTCTGAGGTGGTCGTTTGGACCTGGACAGAGAATACTCTGTTGGTCGCATGAGGAATGTCCTGGCAGGCCGTGCAAATATTTCCGTTAGCTTCTGCAGTTATGTAGACTAGATAAAACTGGGTTCATTGGGCCACACCTGATGGCTGAGCCGCGAGGAAAAGCACGACATCGTGTTGACAGTGTTTACCCGGCGTGGGTCTCGAAGGTTTAAGGTTTGGATAGTTCTCCTTTTCCAGACTGGTGACTTCATAGGGGTCCATCGGACTGTTTAAAGCACGTCGAAATCGGACACTTTATTGGTGTCAGCCTCTTAATTCCACAGGATTTAGTATCCAGGATCATGGCGTTATTGGAATGCAGGCAGTAGGTATAATAGCCGCTCTGAAAATTGTATTGTCAACATGTCATCCGCCACAAATACAGTATGGGCAAAAAAGGCGCCGAGCTAGCTGAGGATGAAATTATTTTATGCCTCACCAGAATCCTTGACCTTTTATTAGGTTTTCCATAGTCTGGTACGGAATTCTTTAGGTTATCGAGAGGGCGCCTGAACACAGACGAGTAAGATTCCAGACGCAGTCGGGTTTGCTTGTCTTCAGGGAATAGCGTCCGATGGGTGCTACTCCACATTAAAACGAAGATTTCCGGGAAAAATTTACTTTTATGAGTCAAAGTGAGAGGAATACCGATAGGTACCTATGGGGAGTAGTATTAAATACCGACCGCTAGGATACTCGTTACTTCCCATCCGCGTATGTAAAGGCTTAGCCTTACCCACTATGCCACGCCAGTTTACGTAGGCCTCCTTAAGGGTAAAAGAGTAGTGGAATGAACCAAATTTGTTAAGGTCAATTGTAGCGTGGTCAGGTAATATACTGTCCGTGACAGCGTAAGCGTTACCATGGAATCACATCCAACAGATACTAATTTCTCCCTGGGTCGGTGTTTGAGTTTTGTCCGCTCTTCCTGTGCATGCCTTTAGGGACACACGCCGTCAAACTTGGAAACTAGTCTTCATAGATGCGTTTGTGAGAATAGAAGCAACAGAATGTCTGTCTTCGTGCTGTCTCGAGTCTAGAACGGTATGAAAAATCATCCGTCGGATTGAGCCTTTTCCTGGCCATGTTCCTAGGGTCCCATCCTGCTGATGTGTTTGTAGCTATGCATCTGCAGCATAGTAATCTTACGGGGCGTGCTGAAGATCTGACATATCAATTCACATCGCGCAACTGCATGCATATCAAAACGAGCGTTTGCAGTGGTGTTTAACGGTGAAGGAAGGATGGCAAACGAACTTTCTTGTTCGCCATAGCTCTCTCCTTAGTGCAGAAACTGTGTATAATACAAAGTAAATCATCACTGGCAGATCTTCAAGTGATTTTAGGTCTGTTTACCTCAATCTCCACGTAGCGTGAGGTCCATCGTCCAGCTAGAAGCGTCTTTACAGTAGATTAATAAGATTTAAACAAGCATGCGAAACTAAGGTGATCGGTTTGTCCTTTCTAAGGTCTTCTAAGTGGAAGAGAAAGCAGATAAAATGTGCGATGCATCAATGACTCTTCATAGACGGTCAGGCTGGCAGCTGAGTTTTGCGACTCGTGAACGGAAATGCTGGACTCCCTGTTAAATCGCGGCTCAGATTTTAGTGGGTTACACTCTACGGTCACGCTCGAGCAGCAGTACGTTAGCCCGGAAGCAGGTCTTGCCAGGCTGTGGCCACAAGACTTGATCGATGCTGTGGGACGACTGCGGTGATCCCACTGACTTGGTGCGGTGTACGGGGAATTTGGTATTAAGTAAACCCTGCCTTTCACACTTCTTTTTTTTTAAAAAAAAAAAAAAACTTAAGTCTCCTTTAAGAAGGTTGAGGAATACTTATGGCGGAATTTGGTTCTTCATTTGTTCATGCAAACGTGCTTGTAGCATGATAAAGTCTGGCACATGTAATTTGCGCCTAATGAGCTAATTTACAAACGCCTGCTGCATATAATCATGCAAGGTAACGATAGTGTCTTTTGATTTTCTTCCTTTGAACCTCACCGACTTTTCGAGTATTCATGCATGCCGTCAAATACCCACAAAAGTAGTAGATATCACGCAGCCCACAGCCTTCTTAAACCCCGATATCTTAAATTAAAAAGAATCCAAAGCTTCCGTATTCTTAAAGAAATATATATTATTGAATGTTTATACTGATTGGTCCATGGAAAGGAAAGTGGGCGATGGAGATGGGTTGCACCAGCTGCGGGGTAAAATCAGGGCCTCTCCTGTAAGAATTTATGTAATTTCAAGCAGATCCCGATCTACTTTAACCGTTTCGAGTCTGGTATACGGATATCACCGTATCACTGATAAAGGGCTTACTTAACCGAAAAGAAATGTAATGTTTTTATATGGTGGCTATCGTATAGCACATGTCATGCGGATGGGAAGCAAAATACTGGAATTGGAATCGGTAAAATGAACACTGGATAGTACTTTTAATCTAAGAAGTTACGTATGTCCGACGATAGCTGTTAATGACGCGTGATTAACGTTGCCAAAGCCGTTCTTCTGAGTGACGGCGCTCTATCAAGACTTACCTAGATTCGTGTTCGTTGGTTTCATTATATTTTGGACAATGTCTGGATATTCTTTGTTTTTTATTTTAGTACCAATCGTTGATATCGATGAAAAACCATTGATATACCCCTATTACAAATGTGTTAATGGAAAGAAGCTACAATTTGATGTTGTTTTTGTGCAACAATATTCGACTTCAACTACGTGCTGGTACTTACAGTGCGCAACAATACCATCAGAAACTTCTAGGTCACACTACATATACTTTCTCAAGGCCCCATTACCTTTTTAATATTCGAGTAACCTGCTTAAAAGTTTCGAATAAAATCATTAAGATATATTTGTGTACACTCAGCCGCTGTAGCGTACTCAAAGATACATGGATCTAAAGAATATATTCCAAGATATAATTGGATTTTCCATCAAAACAGAGATTTGAATATGTATTTTATCTATCCTTCTTGACCTCAGACTTGCCGGGCAGCGACGGCTACAGAAACCAAGTCCAATCGCAAGACAGTCTTGAAGGCATCTACTGTAATACTGCTGGGGATACTTCCAGTTCCCGCTTTTATGCATAACGCTGGAGTAGCATGAAATTTCCGGTTTCCATTGGATGGTCCGCACTTCTACCATATTCTAAAGCAAAATAATTCTTCACATTGATTTTTCCCTAATTGAATACATGGTGAAAAGATGGTGGAGCTACCGGGTAATTGGCACTGACCTTTTTTAAGAGATGGAAGACAGTTCTGGCCCCGCTGAAACAGATATTGGCGGCAGATTTACAGGGTTTCTTTTGACTTGTGTGCAATATCGACCTTAGATTCTTTGAAAATAAATTTGTCTGTGGCTCTTGGATGTAATGAGAAGGGAACCCAATGATATTGTCCTCTTTTTTTTTTTTTTTGTGCAGCAAGCTAGATACGAGACACGCTTAGAAATACACATACCCGGGGAGTTCTCCCTTTTTATGTGGTAAATAAGCATAGATGTGATACCCCCACATGAAGTAGCGACGATTACGAGTGTACATACACTTTGATGTTATGTAATCACTCTAAAATCAGATCATGCGCAGCCGAGCTGTTCAAGTGTTACAACCCAGGAACTTCTCAGAATGTAAGAGTCTCGACTAGCCCTTCACAAACGTGAACCGCTTAAAAATCATGTGTGAGTGTGAGACAGTGAGAGTCCCATTGTGCTCTAGCGCTTTCACTAGCTAAACTTAGCAGACAGGTGTATAATAGACTACGGTGCCTTTCGCGAGTTAATGAGAGATGATGGTAACAGGTTCTGCGCACGCATGAGTTTCATTGGCTTGCTTCGTGGTGGAAAGGCTGACTGTGCCGAGGCCTCCCACGAATGAAATCTGGCGAGAGGGCATGTGACCATGGTAGATCGTTGCACGACTTATGAGTCTCCGAAGAATTTGTCTGGAACCTTGGTGCTCCCACCCTTTAGTCGAAAGACGGTCAGGGCTGCTGGTTGCCTGCTTGAGGTTTGAGCGGCTCATACTGGAGTAATTCATACAATCCTCTCTGATTCCGAGGAAAATAAGGTAGAGCCATATATTGCTATTTCAGAGAAATTAATATCCCGGTAACACATTCCAACATCTGCATATTATCAGTCTCCGCTTCGCCCTACCTGGAATTGATCCAACGTCAGCCCAAATTCGTACTACCACTCCCCCGAATTTGGATTGCCATCTTCAAGTCCCGGGTAGCAGCCACTCCTGCAACCTGCAAATGTAAATCCTTGGATGTTTTCTCCGATCCAGTTCTCCCGATGATGTTCCTGTAGCCTCGGTGTGGAGTTTGCTGCAGGTGGTACCATTTCTGTACTGGCATTTCCCTTACCTTCCCCTTCCTTTGAGCCTCTCAACAGCCGATCTCTCCTCTTTGAACTCGTATTGACCGGGTCTACAGGGATTTGGCCTGCCTGATCCCAGCATACCGCGCGCTCACCCCGATCGATCTTGTCAGAGCTGCAGGACTTCCGAGCCCACACACGAGCTCTTGCACGACTCTGACAAGGTCGCTCAATGCATTACCTCTCATTCCATCTACCACAAAGATGCCAGTTAGTACTCGATGTGGTTGATACTTCATGTTCAGGTCATTATCTGATATACACTGCTGCTTCAGGATAATTACAAGCGAGACGTAATATTCGCGTACATAGACGAACTTGGAGGAGAAGAATCTTGTTCCGAGGTTGCTGTCGCAAAGTTTGACACTGGATGTGAAGGATGTAACTTAATGTCCAAGTCCTTCTTCGATTCCGCTTGTATACGCAAGTTGGGCGACTTTGAGCCATTGCGTGATGTCGTCAAGGACAACGAGACAGCCGACGAACAGCAGCCTGAACCGGAACAGTTTCTGAAACACAAAAGACTGATCCATTCACTTTGGACATCATGTAAACGCCGGCTCTCTCAATCACTCCGAAAGCTCACCAGGAGGAGTCCGCCGCCAACCCTAGTGACGCTGGACGGCCAACCCATCAAAGTGGTTGGTATTCTTAGAGATACGCGCTGGCGAGGCATCAATGATCCGATTGGGCCCATTCATGGAAGAATGATACGATTTCCCGACAAATACATGAGATCCTCGCCCCATAACGAATTTCGCGTGGTGAAGAACTTAGCTTATGACGTCGTCTTTGGTCTCCCAACTATCAACCATATCCAAGATATGATGCACTCTGAGTATACTGTGGCTGGTGCTTTGCCTAAGGAACCTAATGGTGCGTTTTTCAATCAAGTTCAAAGGTCAAACTACTGATATCAAAGTTTTCAGATTCTGCGGACTATGAGAAGCATCAGGAAGATAGGAAGACACACAGGAAACTCATGAGAGACGGAGAAAAGGAGAAGATAAAAGCGGCGGAGAAAAGTTCGACTTCGAAAACACATACGACCAAGAAGTCCAAATGAGGAATCCCGGCGAACACTTCTCTCGTTATTATCTTACCTTCTTCATCAGCTTAAAGTTGAAATCGCATTCAAAATTCTGTTTTGTTCTAATGGAACGGTACCGTGGAAAGACATTTAACTCCATTCTTGATTTGATGGTTTCATTGTGCTACGACTGGATTATCCGTACTTGTTGTCCCACTTGACCGGATATTTCCTTTTCTCCTACATTATATTTTAGACCAAAAGAACGAATCTACGAGACTAGCATTATTAAATTTCGGGCCTTCACAACATATGTTGTTACATCGCACATGAGGGGTTTGGGGTGCAATTTTGGTGGACGTTTGCATTTCTTTTTCCTGTTCTCTTTTAGTGGCAGCACGGTCCCAGTGAGTGGAATTAAAAGCAGTTTGATTGAAATCATGATGCGTCTTTAGTTACTTAGTTGGCTATGGATTCTGGTATTGCTTTCTTGTCAATAACTCATTCGATCGAGTATGGTCGCCTTCTATACACAGTCCCACTCATTCAACTTGTACATCTAGCATCACTCATTCCACCCTGTACAAAGACAACTTGCACGGCCGAGAAAGCTGCGACAACAGCAAACACCTCTGTCCTCTTAGCTGTAGTCAGAACTGTCAGACACAGTGACAAGACAATGTTGAATACAGCAATGATTCCGAGCTTTGCCTTCATCGATTGTACGTAAACCAAGACAGCAATAGCAGCTATTGGAAGAGCTGACGCAAGGACGGTTGTGATGTTGTAGGTAATGCGAAGTAGGTCCGACTCCTCGTAACTGACGAAGCCGTGAACGGGTGACTTTTTGCGAAATCGCGCCCCGCCGAGCCCAAAGAACTTGCTGATGCCTTTTCCGGTCACCCACTTCGAAAAGCCATCCTCGTCGTGACGTGGCCGAAGCGTCACCAGATCTTTGGCGCAGCTTTCCGGAGACTTCACGGAACCCCAAACTTCTGAATCAAGCCCTGCAAGTGCGAATGCGAGTCCTTCATCTTTGGATGCGATGTATTTACGGATGAAGCTCATATCGAAGTCTTTGGGGCTCTTCATCGACAGTATCTTCTTTTGTTGAATCAAGGCGGTGTCTAGAGAATGTAAGTTGATGTTACTTTTCCCATACTGGGAGTTGCTTACTGTACTCGATCAACTTTTCACGGGCCTCTTCAACGAGCTGAAGCTGTGACTCATCGCCATCTTGTTCAGACTCGTTCAAAAAGTACCAGTCCTTTGCATAGAGCGACTTGTACCCCTCTGGGTTCTGGTGGTCTGATTCCTGAGCTTTCTTCAATTTCCGCTCTATGTGTACCAATCGAGCTTGGAGGTACAGTAGATTGAGTGCATTAAGCGCCCCAAAACGGCGGAAGATAGCCATCTCTGGAATGTCATTCATGAGCTCGGCGAACTTGGGATAGCCTGTTGGAGGGTCACCGAAAATTGAGGAAGCAACGCTTGACGCCGTCTCATTTCCCTGTATAGACGGCTCGGTAGCCATCTCCGTCATAATAATACCGGGCGAAGGGGTCCTTGCTCTTAAGCTGTGTTCATGGTAGAGCGGAATGATGGAAACAGTACTGCTGTTGACCATTGATGCTGTTTAGCCTTAAAAGTTTTGCTTTCTGTGAAAAAGAACACGCCAATGGCCATGTACAATGTTTACTTGCATATAAGGTATTAAATATCTGATGGGGCTCTTGCAGCCTCGAAGTTGTGGGCGAATAGTTCGTGTTCGCGTAATGATGGAACACAAGGCTGTGCTAATTACACAGCGTAATGCCGTGGCCGTTCTTTACTGTGTGATTTCTTTTCAAAAAGAAAGGATAGCCCGGGATATATTTGAATCCGGCTGAAAGGGAAGAAATTGGGCTGCAGCCATTGGTTGCCTGAAGATAGCCTTATGTAGCAGAAAGCACGGTAAGTCGTGGATGTAAAGATTGCTTATGTGTTGAAACTGCCCACGGCTGACTCCTGATACTTCATTTTTCAGTGTAAAAAGGCACGTAGTGTAATATATTCACCTTAGCCAAAATAATTAACCTCTAAAATAAGACATTCTTCCAAGTAGGCAACAACACTATCATACTGTTGGCAAATCCCGAAAGCGAACTCCTGCGAGGTGAAGGTCAGGTGAGGGCCATACTGGTTATATAACACCATCATATCGGTAGCGATACCTCAGTAAAACCGATCAAGGATGGGGATATATGTTCTCACGGACAGGAATCATTACTCTGCTAGAACAGGGGCTGAGTACATGGTGACCAGGGGCTATACCTACTTGAATGCCAAAGTGTGAAACGCCTTAAAGTCTGCAGCTTTGTTGAGGAATGCCGCAATTACCTCGGGGAAGAGAGAAACAATGAAATAGCATTGGGCCAATACAAAGCTATCAGGAAGTCTCACTAAATGGATTATTGGAGTCTAGTAGCATTGACCTGGGCGAGCTGTCGTTTCACCAGATTTGCCGGCCTGATAGATTCAGTAACTGTTAGGTGCCATTACCAATATTGCAAACAGGCAGACTGAGTTGAGCTCTGAATTCCGTGAAACGTAATAACAATTGTGGATGGAATACTGGATGACGGTTATACTTCGATGCGCGAGAACCAAGCCCTTTTCCATATCAACATTGCTGTCGCCAGCTAACTGAACCCCGATAATTATCCTTGCATTTATAATCCGCAATCCCGAGCAATCCTTTCCCCAACTAGAATGTCGAAAGGTGGATCTTCCTGTGCCGTGACTCTAAAGCGTGTTGTGTATGTCGGCTTGTTGCGCCGCCTCTTTCCGTGCGCATATACACTCCATTCCAAGTCAACAAACCCTCGGACCTCCAAGGAATCTCCATCAAGCTGTATTGTTGATCTGTTCTCGATATCCTGTACATCGATTCGAAGCACTTCGGTTACTAGTTTCAGGGATATGAGGCTGAGTTCTTCGTTGTTGCTGTTTGGACACCACATCACTGCAAGCTTCTGGAGTTTATCGCCGGAGGGCTGACGGATATGGATTGCAACATTCGCGGTCTTGTCTTTCCCGGGATCGCCTTCCTGTACCACCTGACCTCAGTGTACTGTCATGAGGAGCTCTGGGTGTCGGTCGTCTTACATTTTCTGCTTTCCGAGGCAGGAGTCCGAAGCACATCTTCTCCGGTATCAGAAATCGGTGGCTCGAGGTTGTAGAAACGGGTCGGCTTTTAGGATTCGAAATCGGGCAACAAGGCCGAATACTGAGTACAGGAAGCGAGACAGGATGCGGCTTACCACACGCTTAATATTGCTATCAGCAATGAGGCGGAAGAACCGACCTAAGTAATCCGAAAATTGGGGCGATACCATCTTATCGTAGCTGTTGCTGATAGCAATGAATGACTACTCGGGTCTTTGAAGTGAAAAGTTGAACTGATTCAAGGACTCACAGTTGGTGAAGAACAAACTTTCACGTGAAGTGAAATTCCAGGGTAGCTTCAACTTATGGAGGCCTGCTACCGTTGTAGAAAACAAAGGAAACCTGTCTCATGGTATGTCAAGGGAGGCAAAAGAAGCAAAATGGTTGAGTAGAAGTGTCACTTCGAATCCGTAACATGAGTGCTTAGAACATACATCTCAAATATATCGAAACAAAACTGACGTTGGGGCATCAATGATCTTATCCAGGTCTGGACCCAACATGCAGACCAAAAGGCCTGACTGCGTGACATTTTTGGGCGCGGCAGAAATCAGCGGAACATTACCGGCTCGCTATTGTGCAATGATCCAGAATGTAGAGCGTCGGAAAATCGCCTTGCGGAGCAGCCTCAGCGGTTCGAAACCGGAAAAAGAAGCCGCATTCCGCGAAACATTTTCAGGTATCCACATTAGAGAGAGAGAACAAGGCAAGATGAAATCGAAACAAGCTGATTAACTTTTATTGGCTTTGTGTTCTTCCAGTCAAAAGCAATGGTGAGGCATCTGTGTAACAGTGGGCTTGAGAGTTCACCAGCTGTGTTACCGTGCTTTCTCCAGATGAGCATGTGGATGCTGCTGCTTCTCTAGATATTACACGTCCACGTATGCGTCTTTAAAGATGGTCCTCCCGGAAGTTCAAGGCGGGTGAGGCTATGTGGCGTCGTAGGATTCGCCTAATGCGGGGCGGCCAATCACTTCACCCCCACTTTGCGTTTTGTTTCGCCTGCACTAAGGCCCAACCCATCATTTTTGCAGGATCAGCTCAAAAGGCCTGACCAAGAGAGAGGTCTGGAAGCAATAGCAGTAGAGTCTTCCGCGGTGCAGGGAACAGGTGACACGGCGGAAAAGCGGGCATCTCCGATGACCAACACACCTCTCTTCGGTCGTCAAAATCCCGATGGAAAAAGGATCCCTGTGGTATTCCAGGTCCGTGAAGTCTTTGAAGGTGAATAAACGATTAGATCGGATCCTTCAAAAAGGCTCGTAGAAGAGCTTTGAGCAACTTGTTGCCAATCCCATATTACCTATAGGCAATGATTTTTCCAGTCTGTTCAGGCGTAAAAAGAATATAAACGTATACAACGCAATTCCTGTACCTCGTATCTTCCTTCCCAGGATTATCTCCTCTCCTTCTTGTTTTTCCACTCTCCCATACCGTTGAATTCCCGCTCGAACACGCTATTAGCCTTGAGATATCCATCTCTGCCGGGCTTTTGTACTGATACGATATTACGGACCACTTGATGTTTGTTCGGGCGCCAGAATGCGGCCATTAAGAACTGTGGTGCGCTGTGAGAAGCCGCATGTGAATGACAGGTTGTTGAATGCGAAAGACAGTAATCAAATAAGCCGAAAGAGTTGACAGTATAGTATACCCGAAATTTGTTGCCGTATGTATGATACGGGGTGAAAGGAGCTGTGGGCCAATATAACATGGCAGGAGATTCCAGGACTTGTATGAGAACGCCCAATTTGTCGGTCGTAATGCCATCCTTTGGCAGTCGTGCCTACATGATAATTCATGCAAGCCCGCACTCGATGGCTGCTTTCCGGCCGAGCAGAACGTCAAAAGGTGGGTCATTTGTTGAGACGACAACAAACCGAGTTTGCCGCGTGGATCTGGATTTTTTGAAGGACCATTCCAGATCAACATAGCCCCTTGTCTCCAGCTGCTTTCCTTGGTAGATGAGCGGTCGATCCTGCTCATTTTCGCTGGTCTGGATCTCGAGGTGCAGAATCTCCGAGACGAGTTTTGGAGAGATAAGGTTTGCGTCATTGTCGTCACCAGGGTACCAAAGGATGGCCAATTTTGATATTCTTTTGCCCATTTGATTGCGAACGTAAATGGATATTGTTATGATAACTTCCTCAGCCGACTCTAACTACCAGCCCCAAGGTCAGCGTTTGCAGGTAGCGTTGAAAGTTGCGGTGACATTGATGTATTTTATCAATTATTCTTAGAGCGACCGTTTTGTACTCACCGATCTCCGGCGTTTGCGTGAGCGGAGCGGGCCCCAACACATCTCGATAGTTTGATAGAGCGTGCAATGAAGTGAAGACGGACTTTTCTCTTTTCCCCTGTAGTGGGCCAGAGTCTGACAGAAAGAGGGCAATATCGTCTTTCAAGATCGTTTTGTGGATTGTTGGGGTGTGTCTGCCTTTAAACGATTGGGTGAGCAGCGAATGTTACACGTCGCTTTGCGTGAATAATCCTTTTCCATCTGATGCCCCCTGACATTCATTCCCGGAATCATGAATGTTCCATTCTTGCTTCAATAATGGGATCCTTAATAAAATATCTATTTTCTTTGCTTTGGTCTCACTTGAAATGCAAATTTAACGGTATGCTCGCGAAAGCCGTCCATTTTCCCTTGTGACAGGAATTATGGCTCTCAAGAATGTACAGCTAACGAAGATTATGTGAGTGTAGCATACAGGGATTGAGCTGAGCGACGCAAGCGCCATCAAACGGAAATTGATACGTGCAGATTCCCCGCTCTGTTTGATAGAGTAATCTCGATTTCGCTTCCAATGGTTTTTCGAGTCGCATCACCCTCCAAATTGATTCGCTACAGTTGCGAATCATATATTTCAGCAGGGCAGTCCTACTAAAGATAAAAGAATCAGCCCTGTCGCCTACTCATAGCTGAAGCACAAGTGCCACAGCTGTCATCCAAAGACTGAATTCTTCCTGGTCCTTTGTTTGGTTTCCCATACTTTCGCAACTGTACGCTTGTCCAAGTCTTTGACAGAAAGGGCCAACATTGCACGTTGGATGCAAAGGTCTGTTCGAAAGGAATCCAATTCTTGAAACTGGTCTGTGATGCTTGGCAAGCCAGCTGCACAATCGAGCTCAAGTCCGATGAACCCCAAGTTAAGTCTGCCTGAAAACCCCAGAAGGCATTCCATTCGTAGAGATTGCGGGATTACGAAGACTCTCCTTCCCAGATCCATTTCACTTCAGACCTCTGGCATTGCAATATGACAGAGCCTCAAGAATCAAACAGTCGTGGGAGCTGAGGCCTGGAGAAGTATGAGGTCAGTATTCTCAGATATGTCATTCAACTATGTCTTGGTGGACACTTTCTTTCGACGACCCATCTTCAGTGTTGCAATGTTAAGCGAATCGACCTTGCGGCCTTAGATCGAGAATCTCTTTGTCCGCAGGTAAGCGAGAGCTGACATCACTGCTTATGCATAAAGCCTGCCCCTCATCGCCTGCTCTCCATCGAGCCTCTCGGTGCGCGTGTCTGAGAAGGCGAAATCGGGCAAACACTCAGCTGTTGCTGCCTGCTTTTCTCCCCTCTATCGACCCGCTGACTTGCAGACGACACGCAGCAGATGCCCTGCCACGTTTGCTATCCGCAAGGCTACAATGCAAGTGAGAGCAGGGTTGGTGGGTAGGGATGCAACAGCACAGCTCGGCCCAAGCCCTCTGTGCTTTCCAGCCGCAACCCTCAGCATTTCCCCCAATCGTGGCGGCGTGCACTGCTGGACTCTCTTCGATTCGATGTTTCTCTCCTTCTTTCTTTGTTATTAAACTATGTCTTCGGGCGTAGGTGCGCCATGCGACGTGGCTTTATTCCGCACCTACTCTTCTCGGCTTGCATATTCAGGGCTGATTCGGTCAGATAGTGCGATATGCCCACCAGCTGTCAAGTTTGGGTCCCAATGCAGCCCCCCAGGGGTTACACAGCATCGAACGCTCGGGTCGTTGTATCACAATTCTCTCACATGCAAGACAGCAACAAAACCAGCCATCGGTCAGGCTGAGAAACATACGACTGCATCGGTCTTTGTTTACTGGTTGTTTCTTCAGTTCTATGGAGCTGCGAGCCTGAGTATGCACATTTAGAACAGTATAGTCAACATTTGAGCAAAAATTCTTCTTGACGGAGTATACCAACATCAGATTCCCAACCACGCCCTCTGGCTATATTTCTCCATTCAAAGGTACATAAAAAACAAGCTCCCTGTTAAGTGCAAAGGCCTGCTGACCAGTACAGACCAATGTTATTGCATTATACCTGCACTCAATTGTTGTGATGCCACGTTACATGCATGGTGTGGTCCCTCACGTCCACCGTTGTCAATGAGCCTCACCTGTCATTCCGTCCAAACCCTTGAGTTCTTCACGAGCTGCTATAATTTCTCCAGGCTTCTCCAGAGTTTTAATCTGTCTTGCCTGCATATCTGGCCCGCCACGGGCAAGCGGGCCGGGCTGACACAAGCCATTCACGCGACTATCCCTCTTTCGCAGCCAGGATGCATTTTCGTGCCGCACACAACCGTTCTTCCAGCAATCATGCGCAGAGCCCCACCTCAAGAATGCAGTCACACGAAAACGCAGGGAACGTTGCAGACCGGCCACTTCGGAGGAGATCCAAGGTGGACTCCTCGATTCGGGGCCTTATATCGCCTGCCCTGGCAAACCTGAAGAGTTCGTGTGTCTGCCTCTCCAGAAGGCCTCAAAAACGTCCGCCTCGAGTGAGAAATTCCTATATCCACTTTTTATGACAATAAAGACTAAACAATCACAGTTTCAGGATGATTTCCAAAGAGACATCAACATCGTTATCCCCCAGAAAGATGGGAACGAGAATCGTACGAGGGTGCATGTAGCAACTTTCGATACCCGAGCCGACTGGAATTTCATCGACGAGCACCTTGTCCGGGATTGTGACAGAGCCCCGTCCTGTAGCGGCGACACCCAGCGTGATCCACCCCTCCCCCTGATCTCCAGCATCGGTGGGAGAGAAATCCAGGTCTGCGGCCGGATCACCCTACGGTTTCAAGTTTTAGACAAACCTTGTCTCCACAAAAAAATCTTCGCTCAGCCCAGGTTCATCAAGGCGGACTTTCTCATCGTGAGACCTCAAGCGGCGCGCTGTGACTTTGAAGCACTCATCAGTCTCAAGACATTCCAGGAGGAAGGCTTGGATAGACAGACTGCTCGTCGCTTTCTACGCCAGGGCGGTCGTCGTGAACTTCATCCGGAAATGGCCGAAGGTATGAATTTTATTCTTCGTTGCGGTATAACCAGAACTGTGCTGACCTCTTTGAAGAATCGGATAGACACATGGCTCGCCAGAGACAGATGGAGTCAAAAATAGCAGAGGAGATCGAGCAAGGCTATGCGGAGGCTTCGAGCGACAGAAGAGGAACAGCAGTACCAAAGGCAAAGAAGAGGAAGAAGCGCTTCGGGAGAAGAAGCTGAGATCTTCTGGTGCGTTGTTGAAACAGGCCGCATCGGCCCAGAGGCTTTATCGACGTTCTCGCCTTTCAAGTGCCGGAGCAAGACTCGACCCACCACGGACCGTTCAGCCTATTATTCTCGCAATCCTCAATCCTACCCTTTTCCGGCACTCGGTGGAACCGAAAACATTGTCTCTCCCTCCTAGTCTCTTTTAGTCTTGCCCAGATAATCCCACGGATTCTCTAGCCTGACTTTGTTTGACTTTTGGAAACTAAGGGAAGACTGCTTGAAGCAAATCACGCTGGGGACGGCCCAGCGAGCCTGGGAATTACCTTTCTCCTCCTCAAGTATTTACTTGGCCCAGTAAAGCTATTGTCTCAGCTATGAAAGCATTTTCAGTTTCTTTTATTTCCCATATACCCTTTTGTTCCACAAAAGAAGAGGATCCCAGTGGTTTGAAACTCTTCACTAAAGTCTCAATTTTCTTGGACCGACCCCCAGGAGTCTTGAACCCAAGAGTATAAATTTACATCCATTCTTGCATAGTTTTCTTCCTTGTTCATATATTACCTGGGGTCCCAACCTGTACAAAAACCACCTGCACAGCAGAGAAGCCTGCGACAACCGCAAAGATTTCAGTCCTTTTGGCAGTTGTAAATACGGTAAGACATAGAGATAGGACAATATTGAACGTGGCGATGATTCCGAGCCGAACCTCCAACGAATGCACATAGTACAGGATGATGATTGATAAGATCGGCAGCACCGAAGCCAAGATACTAGTCCCGTGGCGGGTCCATCGGAGCATAGTATCATCTTCGAAACTCTCCGGTCCACGTCCCTTTCCTGATCCCTGGTACTTTAGAAAAGAGCGGACCTTCAACATCTTGGAACTTGCTTTCTCAGTCACGAACCTCGAAAAGAAATCTTCTTCGTGCCTGGGGAGTAAAGCGATGAGGTCATCTGCATGGCTTTCCGGATTCTCTGTGGAGCCCCAGATATCTGAGTCTCGGCCAGTGAGAGCAAGGGGCCCCATCTCGTATGTTTCGAGATATTTCTGGATGTATTTCATGTCATAAGCCCCCGGTGGACGCATACGCAGGATCTTCGCTTGCTGCAACACCGCAGAATCTAAACCTTTCATCAGCGTAATCCACACATTTATCGGTTAAAGAAGTCATCAGGGTCCCCTCACTGTACTCTTTCAACGTCTTTCGGATTTGCCTTACGAGCTTCCACTGTTTCTCATTTCCATCCTTCCTTGACTGGCTGAGGAAGTACCAGTTTCTTGCGTATTTTTTCCTGTTGCCAATGCCGCTTCTCGAGTCTTGTCCTTGAAGCTTCCGTAGCCGCTTCTCCATGCTGACTAGTTCTGCCTGCAGATAGAGCAAATTCTGCGCGTTGAGGCTGCCGAAGCGTCTAAAAATCGCAATTTCTGGGATTCGGCTCATTCTTTCTGCCAGTCTTGGATAACCCGCTGGAGGAGACTCATCTTCCCAAACGTGTTCTTCCATTGCTTGAGCAGTCATGGCAGTAGCTGCTTGAGGCAATTGCTCTCCGGACTTTGTTGAGTTGAACAGCGGGAGAACCGAGGGACTAGCATTCGACATCGTGGATGGAAGAATGAAATGTTCAGCAATGTAACATTCCTTAGGTCCCCGTAGGTAGGCTCGAACGAAGAGTAGTCTTGAGGTATCAATGTCAATTTCAATCACCCTATGAGCTTATATGTTCATGAGACCCGAAAATTTTATCACATTTGACTGCACTGCCTGCGAGGCTTTCACAAGGCGGATTGATTCCACATGCATGCATCCAGTTGCTATGCACAGAAAATCTTGCGTATGCACCTTTAGTTGATGCGCTGGTCGTCACAGTCAAGTGTTTGACCAGTCGCAAGGTGCCAGCTCAGAGTCCGTCAGAAAATGTGTGTCCAATAATTAATCACATCAGGTGCCTAAGACTGTTCTAGATTTCTGTGCTTCAGAAGAAGCCTTTGTAGAATTTGGCTTTGAAATGCAATCTTGCCTCGCATATGGCTTCTTACCCTTGCTCGAGCTCGATGGAGCATGCGCATCTACGTATTACACGAGTTCTCCGGGACCGGTTCCGGTCATCAAGTATGAGTCGCCTGGCCCTTCATACACTAAGGCATATCTATTACTCAACCGAGCCACATAGTAATATTGTATTTTCCCAGTAGCTGGAAACCTGTGGCGGTGCATGAATATACTTGGAAGGTGAATATCACATCATATTGATGCAAGTCGGGGCCACAGATCGCCCCAGCCGCCAACACGTGGTTGATACATATGCACATGGGTATATGCAGTCAACAGTGGTATGGTTCTTGACGCAATAAGTCACGTCAAGCCGTTCAAATGAACTCCACAAAATTCTCACCGCGGAGGCTTTACTTCGCTCACATCGCTACATGGCTCCAGTTGAAATACCGTGCTTGATAGATTAGACTCGCCCTCAAGTTCGCCAAATCTTCATTATTTGGTGGTCTTGACGACCTCTCCAGCGGAATAGTAAACGCGAGAAAAACCTCCCACTTGCTCCCCCGCCCCCTCTCCGCCCTTTTTTTCTCCGTCCCCAGCATCGACACCTCATAATTCACAGCAGCATAATGAGCCAATAATAGTACGCAACAAGAATGGTCATTCATTGTCGTCTCATACAATGGCATACAATGATTCCGGGCATATCAGACTCGTGTTCTGCAGGAGGGATAACCGAAGTGTAATGAAACTTGATCATTAGAGAGCCCTTCGGGCTTTGAAGCTCCCTCTCCTACCTTCATCTTCATGATCCACGCAGTTCAGAGGCTCTTAAGCGTATAGGCAAGCCGTTCTCCCCTTCTCGCACCCAAGCTCTCCGCTGAGGCGTCCACGTATCACGTATCACACGCATCGCACAGTGTGACTTGCATAATCGAAATGGCTTTCTGTTGAACACGAGGCATTCGGGCTTCCAGGTCCAGATCAAGAGATGTACGTAGACAAAAGCTAAAGAACAACATTACTCTTGTCCATCCAAAAGAAAATATCCAGCAGCAGCTCATCACTGCCAACCAACCATCATAACCTAGGAACACCCCTTCGGAGCCAAAAGGAAACACCCGTAGCCTCAAGGCAAACCCCCGGTCAAAGAACGTTCTCTTCTATGAACCAGAAGCGAAGCAAAATCTTTGACATACTAAATCGGGGGGACAAAGCTCGTCCTACGATGAGGAAAGCATGGCCACCAAAGTCAAAAACCCAAAAACGCCCAAGAGCCCCCCTGTCGTCTCTGAAGAAAAAGCCCCGGCACCGTTTCAGCCAAGGGTGAAACCGGGCTTGGCTCAACTCATGTGATATAAAGCAAGAAAACAGAGAATAAAACAAATCCTTCTCCTGACCCTTTCTATACAGTGACCCTAAGCTCGAAGTCATCACGAGCATCAGGCACGAAGGTCGGTTCATAAACCACAAGAGAGGCCCGGATAGGAGTGAAGGAGGTGGTTGCTTAGTCCTTGACCTTGGCCTGCCTCTTAGCGGTGCCGATGTGCGTGTTGTGTACCTGCGAAACCTGAGTTAGTATATGGCTCGCTGGATCCTTCCAAAATTGGTTGACTTGAGATACATACCTTGGTTGCAAACTTCAAACTCGTGAGAGTCTCGTGCAAGTGAGGCTGCAGCGGGCTGATCATGACGAACATGAGTGTCTTAGAGTTTCCGCCGAGGGAGTATTGCAGCAGGTAAGTCAACTATAAGGGTGGTTAGCATTGTCGCTGAGGTTCCCATGTATAAGGGAACTCACCTTGCTGTTTCTGTACGGCACATGAGCTCCCTCCTTGCCAGAGCCGAGTGCGCCAATGACATCACCAAGGCAACTCAAGCTGCGGTTGATGTTCTGCGTCTCCTTGAGACGGTCGCCTGTAGCGCCAGAGTGGCTCAGACGCTCACTACCAGCAAGATCGACGAGGTTCAGCGTGCCTTCGCTGCGTTCGCCAGTGATTGAGTTCTCGCCCTTAAGCTTGAGAATGAAGACGGAGTGAGAACGAGACGAACGGCTGTTGGCCATAGTAGCGGCGACACTGCGGTTGCGCGAGGCGCTCGCGAGCATCTCTTGCACTCTCTCGGGACTGTCAAGAGCGACGGTGGTGACGTCGGTGATCATTGTCTGCTTCTTGACCGGATCATGCCTGATTTCCAGCTTCTTCTTGTCGAGCTCCTCCGCCCTACCAAGCAGATCGTTCAAGTTTTCATTGTAGACTTCGACGAATTGGCCTTCCATCTTGTATCTCCAGCCCTTCTCCTCTAGACCCTGTGCGGTCTCATAGATCTGCCTGACAGCGCGAGGAATCATGCCATCGACTGAAGACATGGTGTAGGTCTTACCCGAGCCAGTTTGTCCGTAACAGAAGATACAGACATTGTACCCGTCGAGCGCAGACTGCACCAGCTGCGAAATCTCGTCAAAGACTTCGGCGTTCTGAGAACCAGGGCCGAAAACGCGGTCGAAAGTAAAGGGACTGGTGGACTGGGTGACGGTACCCATCGCACTCTTTTGCTGCGGACCCTGAATGACGACTTCCTTGCTGTCTTTTCCTGCATCCGGGTAGGCGATCTCCGCAGCTTGGGGGACTTCAGTCTCCGACGGCGGACGCACACGGCAGAAGACACGAATGTTGCCCTTGAGCTCCTGCACCTGGTTGTGGAGCTTGCGGCGAAGCGTCTCCTCGGCACGAAGCTTAGCCTTTGCCTCTTCAGCTGCATCGATCGCTTCTTGCATCTGCTTCTGGAGTTCGCCGAAAGCCGAAGACTGGGCTTGACTGTCGGATTCGAGGAAGTTGATTTTGGCTTTCATAGCGCTGTTGGAGCTCTCCAGGGACATGATGTTGGCAGAAGCCTCGGAAAGCTTGTCGCGCAGGTTCTTCTCGAGAGTGGTCTTCCGTTCGAGATCAGCCTGCAATTGCTCGTTCTCGCGCTTGAGCTCTTTCATTTCGCGTTCCTTCCGCTCCAGGTCGACTCCCGCATTCTGGCGATGAAGCTCGGTCTCCGTCTTCATGTCCGAGATCTCTCTGATGCGGAGCTGCCGCTCCTTCTCGAGCTCTGTCTCCAGCTCCTTTTTCATCTCTGCGTGCTTCTGCTCGTACTCCCTCTTCAGGTCGCTGGTTTGAGCGTCCAGCTTCCTCTGTAACTCGTCCGATTTCCGTTCGGCATCCTGCTTGAGCCTCATTGTTTCCCTCTCGTGTTGAAATTGCAAATCTTTCAACTCATGCTCACTCTGTCTCTGCAGGTCCTTCAATTCGAACGCATGGGTCTTCTTCGCTGCGTCCAGGGCGACTTCAGATTGGGTTAGTTTCAGCCTTGTGTCCTCTAGTTCCGATCGGTAGGAGTCGACTTTCGTCGACAGTTGCACTCGCATCGCGTCGAGTTCGTGGACTGCAGTAGCAAGAGTAATAGTTAACTTCAAGGACTTCTGTTGCGTAATGTAGCGTGTGATGACAAGCTCGTGTAGGGAGTAGCTGATACTGGCGAGCATAGCTGACATACTCTTTGCCTTGTAGCTCTCAACATTTTCCTTCATGTTCTCGCGCTCGGTCGACGTGCTCTCCATTTGCTGCTTGAGCTCTGTGTAAAGGGCCTCCATATCTTCAAGGCGACCCTTCGTATCCCATGCTGTAAAAGGCGCGCGCATGTTAGAATCTTTACTCAAAAAAGGTGTAACTGGCTCTTTAGAAGGAGATGTGGCACGATAGCGGTGGCTTGTAGGGGTGAAAGGGGGTGGCGGCGGTGGTGCCGGCATCAGCTGCGCCAGTACAGGACGGGGTATCAGAGAAGGGGTAGCAGGCGGCTCCTTGTCTTCCGGGATGCATCCTTTGATTCCGTCTGAGATGGTCAAGGACTGGAATCGTGTTGAAAGCGACACATCCCGGGCAGACCTGCGGCGTCTGGTTTGCTTGTGGGGCTGAACATAAGACTGAAATTGAAATTGCTGCTCAGGCTGAGAGGGAGAATCCACGGCAGAGTGCCGAGTAGCTTGAGTGGCGCGAGAGCGCCTGCGGTACGAGACATCCTCGCACTGCTTGCTTGGGCTCCCGCGCAACTTTCCAAGCTTAAGCTCCTCTGCCGGGACGCAGGTTGTAATAGAAATGGGAATCGTACCCTTGCGCTTGCTGAGCGATGGCGGATCACTGTCGTCGTTGTCCATGGCAGTGCGCGGCCGAGTGGCGGGGGTCTGATGGGACTGGCTCCGCGAATGCGCCATGGATGTCTGCGGTCGAGTCGTGCGAGGGCCGTGGCTGTAGCTGTTGGCGAAAGAGGAGTTGGAGTTGGCGCGAGTCTGGCGCGTAGAAGCTGCTGAGACAGAAGATGAGTAAGTACCATTGCGGACACCTGCCGCTGTCGTCGCTTTGGGGGCGCCAATGGTCCTTGAGCCCGGCGCAGCAGGAACCTTGGATTTGGGGTCTGCGGTCCTCTCCAGCGTCGCCTTCCGAGGCAGCTTTTGCGCTGGCTCTGGAACTGAGGCTCAGGTCAGTACCTGAAAGGACATGGTCCATTGTAGCAATAACATACGGCCAGAGACTTTGTGTTTAGTGGGAACGACCGACGATGGCATGGCGCGTGAGTTGTTGTCGGCGGCGGACAGTTCTGACAAGCCGCGCCCGATGGTGGACAGCGCGGGCAGCTTGCTCGGCGGCTTGATGCCGGTGGGCTTCTGCGAATGCATGTGTTAGTTTCAATTGAGCTGGAATGCGAGCGCATCATGCGGCATACCAGATTCTCGTGCGAGTCCATGGCGACGAGACGGGTGTGGCGGAGAGAAGGAATAACAGAAGCGCGGACAAACAGCGAGAGCTATAAGCTCCTCATCGCAGGGGGTAGCGGGGCAACGAGGTGTTGGCAGTGGGTTTGCGCGGGCGGGTGGAGTGGAGCTTCGCCGGCGTTGAGGTGCTGCTTCTTGCGTTGCTTGGCGGCTGCAGAAGGTAAACTGTAAACAATCAGCACGGGCCATCGCTCTTGCCCGCCAACGCGATGCCAAGCCCTACCGGAGCAAAAGGCCGCTTACTCAGCTCGAGCTGTTTGAGCTGGTCCGGGGCTTGCTTTCACATGAACGTCACTGCCGCCGGCCACGTCCTCTCACCTCGCGTGCTGTCAACGCCGCTCAGCGTGCTTCGGGCACCGAACGGAGCTGCGTGAAGCTCTCTCGCAGTCTTATCTCTGTATACCACGTCGCACTCCCGGCCTCTCCTCCAAGCCCAAGCCCGCCATGGAGAAATATTCGCAGTACCGCGACAGAGGTGTGCTCTCCTTCAGCTCACGCCATGGATTTTATCTGACATTTGCTGCAGGCACCGGAGTTGCCCCATTCTTTCCCGTCTCCACCGAGTCCTCCAAGCTCGCGCTACCACTCTACCTGTTCCTGTTCGCATGCCGTGTACCACTGCTCTTCACCGCCGCCGCCGTGTACTTCTTGCTACTTAGCTGGCTCCCTGTTGGCTCGTTGGTGCGGAAAGCTGCGCTATGGCTTATGCTGGGCATTCCCGGCGTTTGGTGGATAGACCTACAGATTGACGGTGTCAAGAGAGGGTATGTGGACCAATCAGCCGTGTTGCCGCGCTGCTAATTGTGTGCCACCGCAGCTCTTTGGCGAAGCAAGATAAGAAGCGCCTACCCCACGGAGGCACGATAATCGCCTCCTCGTTTACCTCACCTCTGGACGCTCTCTACCTTGCCGCCATTTTCGATCCCATCTTCACAATCTCTTACCCTTCCACGCGACTCGTCCAGCGTGTTACTTGCTTTAGGGCCATTCTACATGCCCTTTCGCCGCCCGCTGACGCTCCGCCACAAAACGCGACGCTTGTACCCATCGCAAAGCTCATTGCACAGAACCCAGACGCCTCAATCGTCGTCTTCCCCGAGTGCACAACCACCAATGGCCGTGGTATTCTGCCCTTCAGCCCCAGTCTTCTGACTGTCCCGGCAAAGACCAAGATTTTCCCCGTCAGTCTGCGCTACACTCCGGCTGATGTGGCTACTCCCGTTCCTGGAACATACTTCAAGTTCTTGTGGAATCTATGCTCTAAGCCTACTCATTGCATTCGAGTCCGGATCGCCGAGGCCGTGTTCAATTCTGCCGGCTTCAAGCTCGAGATTCCGGCCTCCACCACCGGCCGCGATCATTCGCCCCAACCAAACAGCCGCATCTCGGCGAATGCCTTCGAAGGCACTCCACTTGGTGAGGGTATCTCAGAGTACGCTGAGCTCAGTCTAGAGGAGAAGAAGGTGCTTGACCATGTGGGCGAGGATTTGGCTCGTTTGGGCAGAGTGAAGCGGGTGGGCTTGGGAGTGAGAGAAAAGTCGGACTTCGTGAAGGCCTGGACCAAGAAAAGGAGGTAAATAGTCGGGGGTTGTTCCGAGACTCGATTCGGGTAGGTTCAGTGTTGCATTTGCTTCAGTCGACCAAGGATACGAGGTATCTTTGAGCTGTAAGATTATGGTCCTTCTCAATCGCTAGCAAGGACAGGGAAATTGTTTGTTTCGAAGAGCATCGCTGTCGAATGGTTAGATGGTACATAACAGTTACACAATCACAATTAACGGCCTCGTTTATGGAAGCATTTCATTTTACAGAAGAGCCCAGGCTTCGCAGCCCACGTTAAAGGACTTGTTTGTAGCTCTTTCTATTGGTAGCCAAAAATTAACCGAACGTTAATGTAAACTCATGAGTGACACAAGAACGTCCCGTCGTCAGTAGTAGGATTGAGCATCGGAAAATAATAAACTTCAATGCCATTCAACCCCTCGTCCACTTAGAACACCGCTCAGCCCAAGAATGCAACCCCTGAAATGACTCCTACCGCAAGAGCAAAACCCCAAAATTTACTCAGTCCCGCTCGGTCCACCGCCGCCCCCGCGCCCGAAGACTTAATTGCTGATCCGGTCCCCGTCGCCGGTCCCACTATCAGCACCGTCCGTCCTCCCTGCACGAACTTCCCCGTCGTAACACTTCCACCACCACCATCGTAACCCTGACCCACCGTCGTCACCGCCATAGGCAAGGTAGTGGTCGTAGCAAATTTCCCAGATGTAGAAGCAGCCGCAGTAGCAGAAGCCGGGAGCAGAGAGCCAACCTCGCTAGCCGGTCCAACGACGTACATGCTCGTGTCCTCGTAAGTGTAGGACAGGATGGTAAGCACGCCGCTGCCCAGAGCGCCTCCTAGCCCTTGCCCACCACCTTCACCGCCTCCATCGTTATCACCGCCAGAAGACGTGGTCGAGCTGGAGCCAATCGTCAATGTTGAGCTAGACTTTGATATTGAGTCAGACTTCGATGTTGAGTCAGACTTCGATGCTGAGCTAGACTTCGATATTGAGCCGGACTTCGATGTTGTGCTAGGCGTTGATGTTGAACTAGACGTTGATGCTGAGCTAGACGTAGATGTTCGCAGCGGTAGCGAGCTAACTGTGGCAGTAGTTAGGATGATGATGTCGCTAGGCAGCATGTTGGCGCTTGGGTCGGGCTTGTAGCGAGATTTGACCGCATCGGCGGTAATAGCCGTGATGGGGCCAGTCAGGAGGGGCGATGGAGCGGACGACCAGGCGTCAGGCGCGGTGATGAGGCTGAAGTTGAGGAAGGCGGATAGCCACAGATAGAGGTTCGGATCTGCCCAACTCCCTTGTCAGTTCAGTTCATTACAATATGCACATACCTCATTTGTCCCACCTTGAAGGTGACGGTATGTGCGGAAATAAGTGTGAGGGAAGAAATGGAGCCAACTCACCAGGCGTGCTGCAGAACAGCACAATATCCGTGTTCTCCCTATTGGCATAGTACCTCCTCATCCCGGCGTTGATCACGCAGAACGCGCACCGCGTCCACGCCTCATCCTCGGTCGTTCGCTGGTCTCCACAGAAGCAGGTGCGGAAAGCTTCACTGATGTCGCGGTCGTTCGGGTCGAAACCGCTGACAGCCTGCTCTCCAGCAAGCCCTGGTATTGGCGCTTGCCCTCCCGGCACGCCCGTGTCCCAGCAGCGCTGGATGAGGTAGTAGATTTCCTGGCAGCCTGGGTTTTGGCGCAAGCAGGGTGACCATGGTCCCGCGATTGCGCTCGTCGTCGCGGCGGGAGATGTGTCGTCTTGACGAAGAGGCTGCGGGTGGTTGAAGTGCTCGGCGCCGAGTGGGGTGATGGACGTGGTCAAGATACTGAGAAGTATTTGTCTGAACATGGCTGTCTGTACTGGTGAGCCGGCGAAAGTTTGGAGAGGGCTGGAGCCTTTTTGTTGGACTCTTGTAGTGAAAATTGCCAGTGAGCAAGTGTCCAACTCGCAGGACGCACGAGTGGCGTTTGACGAGAGGCTATATTGAAGAGCTTATAAGAAACAGCGTGGTGAAGAGTACCAGAAGACCATCGTTTGCTACTTGGTGCTATCACGAGGCAGGAGGTCAAGGGTAGTGCACCTGAGAGGTAACTGTATGCGTAGAGCGCCTCAACAGATATCGCGATTTGAGGAACTACCACAAGATCTTGGATTTTGGAAACAGCTCTTGCTGAATCCAGTGTCCATTAAGAGGTTGTGAGTCTCTTAGGATCACATGCACCCTCAAGCTATCTGGAGATTCTCTAACCTCTTACCCTCATACCGTCTTCAAGCAATTTTTCATCCCCTCTCTGTCAGACTTTTGACATGCGCCACCAGAATGGCCTTTATATGATCAGCCTACAACGGTACACCAAGTGAAGTAGCACAAAATGCATAAAAAGTTGTTTGAATAGCGAAAAGTAAGTAGCTGCCGCTAGCGCAACCAGCTCATGATAAATATACATTGAACAAAGTTCCGAATGGCCCGGTATTCACCAAATTATAAGTCGCCGCCTGATATCATACGCCCTAACAGGTATATGGCGGCGCTGATGATGATCCCAAAAGGAGAAAGACAACCCGAAATTACATTTTGCGTCATATTAACAACCCGAGACCTGCAATCTTTATGCCGCGGATTTCCAAAAACCGCAACTTGGAGAATTTTACTGCCAAACGAAATGAACCCCAAAAAAAAAATTCAAGAAGTCCAATAAGCGGCCTATGCGCCATGTTGTGCCTGATGATGCAGTGCCTTCAGAATGCATCGAGCACAACCCCAGGGGAATACAACTTTCCTTTTTGCGAAGCGAAATATTTGAAAAACAGAGATGACTCCAGATTGAAAAAGACGGATGTCAATCGCTCTTCGGGATATCTGCTAATGCAATAAACCAGGAAAAATCGGAAGGAGTAGAAAGTGAATAAAGGCAAAGAAATTTTTACGGGAAATTTTTGCGGCACTGCCGATGGTTCCGGACCCTTTGTACAGACGGGCAAGCAGGGCGGATTGGTGTTACAGGTGACCAGAGCCGCGGGAGAAAGGAATTATTCGTATAGAGGCGGTGGAGACGGTGTTGGCGGCGACGATCGTTAGAAAATCTCCAGACCTTCAAACTCCACGAGCAAATTCCGCTGCGTCACACGCGGACCACCGTGTCGGCGCTCGTAATGCGTTGCACCAAGGTTGGCGGGTCGGGACGCATACACACCCACGCGCACAGCCTTGTCCTCGACGCCCCAGAAAAACCACGTCACTTCGCGTAGTTTCTTCCACCCGCTGACGTCGTCCTCGTACCACACCCACAAGGCGTATCCGATGCGCTCCATCTTCACGCGCAGGTCCGACCGGCGGCCGCGGTGCGAGGGCAGGGAGGTGAGGGCCCAGTCGGCGCCGTCGGAAGTGGCGCACACCGAGGTGGCATGGCACTCATTGTTGCTGAATTCCAGGCCGACCTTGACCCATTTCGAGGCTGGCGCGGGCGGCGTGTAGGCGGGCGGAGGGGCGTCTTGCTGCTGGGGCTGAGCGGGCGGCTGTGGCTGGGCGGCGGGCGCGGTTGTTGCTGCTGGTGAACCGCCAATACGGCCCGGGGGCGCGCCTGCGAATATCACTAAGCCGGCCTGATCCCACTCGAGCTCCCAGTCGGCGGACACGGTGACCTCGGCGGCCACGAAGGGGTTGCGCAGAGCGGTGTAGAGAATGGGGGCGGTCGAGGTATCACTGCTGGGCGGCTTGCGCCAGAGGTCGGTGTTTGGGGGCGCCGACAGCGAGAAGGAGCCCATCCATTCCGGCACGGCAGAGCTCGAGACGTTCAGCGCGGTAAACGAGGAGCTGTCGGGCGGCATTGCCTCTGGTGAGCCCGGGGAATTCAGAGGTGTACCGCAGATCCTCGCCGGCTCGTCTCGCCGGGCTTTCGCAGGTGTTTATTTGCTTTCCGACCCCGCCTTGCCGTTCGCAGAAGCGCGCCTTGGAAGAGGAAGCTTGTGGGACGTCAGATAAGCCCTCATTCGCCGTGGGCGGGATAAGCTGACGCGCGATTCGATCCGGAGCGGCGGCGGGAAGGGCGAGGCGCGCGGGCGTATAGCGTGGGCGTAGGGCGCGGGTCAGATGGGCAATTGCGAGTGGATCAGGATCGCAGTCGGCCTATATGGGGTGTTTCGTAGGGAATGCCCTGGCAGAACGTGTCAATGCGCGCGCGCGCTTCCCTAGTGCTGACAGGCCGTCTGGGCTGGGGAAAGGGTGTGTATAAGCTTACCGGGTGCCGCTGCTAGCTGGGGGACAGGGCGCGCTGGCTGAGACAGGCGAGCTTGGGGAGGCCTGGGCGGAAATGATATAAATACTCGGCGTCGCATGCGCCTCTCAGGCGGGACGGACGCTTTCGAGCTGAGCACTAAGCGCGGCGGCGGCGCTATGGCCTGGAGCGGCAGAGCTGCGCATCGGGACGCGGGCCAGGTCGATGCGGATGCGGCGCGCGCGGGCGATCCAGGGCGTCCGGAGGCTGCTCGCGGGCGTGCGTGCGTGCGTGCTGCTGCTGCTCTCTGCTGCAAGAGTTTGTCTGACGAGAGGAGGAGTGCGCAGCTACGTGGCAGCGGGCGTGACAAGCAAGCTCGTGGCCAGCGAGCCGGCCGGATCAGCGCCGTCGTGCTTGTGCGCCGGGGCTCGTCGTGAAGCTGGGCTGCGACGCGTTGGCTGCTGGGTGTGTTGTAATCGTCGTACCGCGCAGGGATGCGCAAGCGGGCGCCCTGCGATGTTCTGCAGCGCTTGCAAGGGGCCGCGATGAGATTGCCCGCGCCTGCAGCCATTGGACGTCCACCGCGCACCGCGCCACGTGATGGCCCACCAGTCCAGACGTCCTCCAGTCCCGATGCCAGCGCTCGCGGCCTCGCCGCCGTCGGCATCAGCGCCGCCCGCCGCTTCTGCTGAATGCTCGCGGCGGCCTCACCGATCGCTCAGCTCTAGGCAGCCTCCCGCCAGCAGAGTCGCACCGCTCACCGCCGCCCTCAGTCTTCACGCGGCCTCGGGTTGTGTGGCCCTCGTGCGCCGCCCCGTCTCGTCAGGCGCGTACCGGTCACGGGCGGCGTTTGTTGGCACCTCCACACGTTGGCCCTCGTCAGCCGTACCCTCAGACGGGAATGTGCTGGAGGGGCCGTCAGACCTCAAACTCTCCTCCAACAAATCTCATCTCACAGCTGCAGCCGAGCAATCTCGATCGGCGGAGGTACGCGGCCCAGCAGCACTGACATCCGCAGCCGGCCAGACCCCCAAAGACAGCAGTTGCGGCACCCAGCAAACGGGTGCGTGCTTGGAAACGTGCCCGCGCGAAGGTACCCAAGTATCTCGAACTACCCCGCAGCAATCACCGTGATGACGCATTTTCGACAAATTTAGCTTTCGTTTGTGAGCACCGGTGCTGTCCAGATACGACACGTGCTGCGAGAACGGGCCGACGAGGTCACGATGCTGCTCGGCCTCGCAGGCTGTGTCGAGAGCAATGCAAAGAGAGCCGCAGAGCGCTCGAAAGGGCACGCCACCGGTCAAGAGGGAAAAAAATTATTAAAGTGTAGCTGAAGGCTGGGGGCGGCAATGCAGCGCTAGGCCCGGACAGGCATGTTAGAGATCGGAGGCTAGGCGCGCCGCAACCTTTTCAGCCTTAAAGAGCCTCACAGCCTTGCCTGCTCCCCTATTGCAGCTGCAGACCAGGCTGTGAGAAGACGCCGCAGCCGAGAGCCGCCCCCATGGCGCGAGCACACGCATAGCCGCACCTGCAGTGTGCGACGGCCGCAGGCCGCGGAGCGCAGGACGCGAAATATGCCACACAGCACAGCCACCGGTCGGGTCGGGGAGCCAGCAACGGTGGGGTCCTAAATATAGCGACGCGACTGGCCGATCAGCCCCCCTCCGCGCCCGCCGACCCACTCTTCCGAACGACTCCCGCTGCGCACACCTCGCACCGAGCTGGTGGACGCGTCAACGATGCGCCTGCTCGCCACGTGAAGAGGCGTCGCCCGGTGGCCATCGACGTCATCGCTGCCTGCCCTCCACATGTCAGGCACGCTCGTCCTGCGTTCCCTGCATTTGCATGCAGACAAGGCCGCCCGCCCAGCACCCACAGCCTCAGCGGCGAACAAGGAAGCTGCGCGATCCTGATTGGGCGTAGCGGACTATCGGTAAGGCGATCCGGACAGCTGTTAGCCACGCCAGAACCACGAAAACTGGGGATCGCAGGGACCTAGCGAGGGCTGTCAAGAAACTTTGGGAAAGCGCCCTGGCTACCTCTGTTCGCCTTGCAGGAATAGGAAACTCTGCACGGCTGGTCGACCAATAAGCCTACATGACAGGTTCTGGACCCAGCAGCCTTCGGCCGACGGCGCACCTGCTGTGTGGTTGATGACGACGAATTTGGGGGCAATGCTCTTGGGTCCCGCACAATGCTGCTTTTCTGACCTCAGGCTACGAAGGGGCTGGTATATAGGCAGCTGAAGACTGGCCTCTCAACCGGCCAGCATTCACTCAGCTTCGCCTTCATCTTCATCACCATAATCACTATCAGAACCCAAACCAGTCGTTTCTGATATCAAACCCTCATCTAAACCTCATCTCAAACCAACCGAAAAGGACCAATAAAACCAACATGATGCAATTCCTCACTGTCGCCGCCCTCTTCACCACCGCCGCCTTCGCCTCTCCCATCGCACAGGCTCCCAACACCCCACCTGCCGGCACTCCCGTCTACACTCCGGCCAGCACCCCGATCTACTACCCCCTCAACACTCCGGTCAACACGCCAGTCGCCACTCCCGGCAGCGGCAGCGGCCCCGGCTTCATCGGCGGCGGCTACAACAGCCTCCCCGTCTGCGGCCCGCACGCCTACGACCCGCGCGCCTTCCACTGCTACGACAGCAGCGTCGGCTACGGCGGCCAGACGTACACCAACATCCTGTGCCCGCTGCAGAACGGCGAGCCGCTGGCCGCCTGCGGCCCGAGCTGCTACGACCCGGAGATCTTCACCTGCGGCGCCGACGGCATCCTGTCTGTCGCCGGCCAGTACGCCACCCCCGCCGCCGCTACCCCGATGACTCCGGCCGGCGTCTTCCCTCCGGCCGGCGCGACGCCGACGGGGGGCCTCTAAGCGGGATCGTCCGGAATGACGATCAGCTCAAGCATGTGTGAGCGAGAGAGACAGAGCATAGCTACTGCGTATTAAAAGCTGTGAAGAGGTGACACGGCAATGCACGTTCGTCTTGGGCATTTCTTTTGGGGTTTCATGGCGTAGGATGCTGGGCGCTTCTTGGGTGGTCTTATGAGCATTTAACGTTCCTTCTACGCTTAGAGTGGCTGCAACGTTGATGAATGAGGGGGGTGATGGTCGATCAGTTGACCGTTCCGTGTGAACCGTGTCAAACACGTCACACGTCGCCATGAGTCGACCACGTCGTTGATGTGCAAAAGAACATCGAGGATGCAACAAGGAAATGATTAATGGACATCATGTTTTAAGTACATAAAGGGAGATCATGGGTAGACTAAACGAAAAGCCCCCTCTAATGTTAATATTTCTCATCTTAAAAAAAAAAGATTCATTTGTCTCAAAAAAATAAATGTGTGATTCGAGATGAAACAGAAAAACAAAGGCTTTGGTAGGTATTGGAATACAAAGCAGTATGAAGGTGACATCTTGGTCACATCTTTGGTGGAAGAAGAAAAACTGCATAAGGACATCCAGCGTCTCCATTGGTTGGGGCAGTAAGACATTGAGCAGCGATGATCTTGGAAACTAGTAAGAAGGAACGGTTGGATGACAAATTGAATCCGATCAGACGGATCGCTTCGTGCATGAAGGGACAGTGTTGGTTGGTGCTGCATGTTGAAAAGTTTTTCTCTAAAATTAGAAGGTCTGAGGAGCACCAGAAGGATGTATTTGTTGGTAGATACTGCTAGACCAAAGAAGAAATGTCAGGGTCTGTTTCGGAGAATGGCTGCGAAGTGAGGGCTGATGGCGTCTGGCGGTGGCGGGAGACATTGGCAGTAACCAGTTGCCAGTGAAAAGCAAGGCCAGGCCAGGCCATGCCTCATGAATCAAATTGGAGTGTAACGCCTCATTCATACGTGAAAATTTTGATCGGGGATGTGGTGTCCATGGAACGCGAAAAGAAACGGGAGCGCAAATGGACGAGCTGAAACCGAGAAACGCTGGGACAAAATTCCCGGTCGACCCACGGCGCATAAGCATTATTGGAGGTTGGGCTGACCCCGTCGACATCCCTTGCATGACAAGGACCATCTAGCGTCTTGCAAGTGTGGTTCATGCTGATGGTGGCTGGTGTAAGATCCGGGACCAAAAGGCTCCCGCCGGAGAAAAACCTAGGATCGGCAATTTGATGTGCAGGTGATAAAATCGGATTGCACTTCCAACGGACATAGCTCTGTAAGTAACCAGAATAGGGAAGAAAAAGAAAAAGGGTCCGTTTCATAGAAGAACGTTGGCGGAAGCTTCCCATGCAAAGCTGCTTAGGTGTAATTGGCGATGTTCGAATAGCGCCGTATGTCGGTCAATCGGCGTGAGGCGCACCGAATGCACCCCAATAGCCTGCTGAATGGTGATATGCTGGCGGCAGAGGTGGCCAGGGAAAATGCGGACGGTAGTATCTCTTGAGTGGCGGAGACGGGCTGTGCGAAACCATCGGAGTGGTGGCTTCACGGAAAGTGGTGCAGACTGAGGTGTCTTCCATCGCGGCTATCGAGGTGGGCTGCTTCTTTGAGTTATCAGCGCCGCCGTTTAGTCACCTATGATGCCGATAAGGGGTATCTGGTATTTGAGGTGGCTCAGAGGAGTAGTATGTAGTGTTGAAGCAGCCAGAGGTATCGCGTACCGACGATGACATTGCGGCCTCGTGTGGCGCAATGCTTTCGTTGTAGAACGTGTTGTTGTAGCACGAATCAATGCACTGATGTTGCGAAGGTGATGGTTCGTGGAAAAGCGAGTTGGGCCCATCGTTGACGTTGGCAAAAAGGCTTCCAGACTCCGAGAGGCGTGGAGAGTAGCCCGAATCTCGCCTCCCAAGCGGATCCACGGTAGGATATCCGTTGCCGGCTAATTCCTTTTGCTGTGATGCTGAATGAGCAACGCCGTATCGCAACAAAGCGCAGCAGACGACGTTGTATAGCTGGTGCAGGTGTGGATTTACTTCACTGTAGGCCCCACCCTCTTCGATCCGCCGCATTCGGGATTCGAGTGCTTTGATCCGTGAATCTGGTTTGCCGAGCCAGACATGTATCCAGTGGAAGATGATGCCACTGCCCACAATGCAGTAGAACGCCATACTCATGTACTCCTGCAAGTTGAAGTCCTGCACGATCAACCCCATGACGCTCGGGCCACTGCTGCGCTTGGAATGATGCGGAGCTTCTGGGATTGGTGCCACAGTGACTGGACTTTTGTGTACTGTCTGGTAGAAATAAGAGTGAGGATATGCGCTCCTGGGGTCTTGAAATTAGAGACTTCGTGTTCAGGAGGGCAGCAGCTTTTAGGTTTCGACACACCTCCGCATTAAATCGGCTGATGCCTACCCGTGATGATTCCACCATGGGTCACGGCAATCGTAATCCGAGCTACGGTTGCCCTTTGAAACCGGTCCTGGTAATATCTCTTAACGAATTCCAGTCTCGCGTCAGATAGCTTTGATCCATTCTTCCGTCGATCGCTTGAGGTACAGCAAGGTAAATTTTGAAAAATCTATTGGTTCGTAGCCGCGATTGAGGGACCCGATTGAAGCGTAGGGTTACGTTCGTAGGTCGTCATGGCTCTCCAGGGGGCATTCCCAGCTCGTCGCCAACGACTAGAGGTAGCATCTGTCTCGGCCAAGCGAGGTCTGTGTGAAGCTCAATGCGATGGTGTGCTTGGCCAGACAAAAATCTTCATCCCTTTCTTGGATAGCATCGGGGTATTGGAGAAGCGAGGTTAAACACTAAACCGGTAGAGGCAACTCTCTGCTCATAAGTATGACTAAGAGAAGACTTGTGAACAGGCAAATGGTGGGCCGGAAGGTAGTAACTACCACGATCTGAAACACACGTTGACGCAGGAGGGTGATATATCCGTGGGTATTAACGGAGAAACTGAGTTGCATATTGGCGGATCGAAACGTACCGTCGCTGCTGGATCTAAAAAGCAAAGGAAGTTAGTCCTGAGCCTCGTATGATCTTAGACTTACCTGTGATTCGTCATCACGACACCATTTTTGTCTGCGGAGCATTCCCGTATCTTGGCGATGCGAGTCCCGAGGTCTATGAGAATGAGCGCTAGCTCATACGGTTGGAAACGGAAGTGTGGTTTGAGCTTCAGAGTCACAGCTTGAATCTCTAGGCGGCAGCTGAGATCGACCGATGGTGACGAGGCCATGGAGAAAGGCCGGGTGTGACCAAAAGTTTCTGGTTCAGGGTTACGAAAGATACGTCGTGCTTGACCTCGATACTCGGGGAGCCAGCCCTTTGTAGCATGAGCATATCTAGAAAGGTGATAAGCCATCTTCCTGTCGCTGTTTTTGAGTCATATCTTTGCTCGGATCATGATGAGAGGTGCAAAGGAGTAAAAATAGCGGGGTCCGCGGATGGATGCCGAGATATCCTTTGCTCGTCGAGTTGGGGTGCGGGTCGGGACGCTTGATGACTGTCAATCTAGTGAGAACAGTAGTCCGCGACCCACCAAGCAGACTAGGCGTGGCGTAGGCAGCAGAGGAATGCGAAAGGGTCCAGCGCCGCGGGTCATGGCCCGAATTCTAGGGGCCTGATGCACATTCCGCCATGATTCTTGTGCAACACGCTGGAGGAATTTTCTATGACGCGTTAGCATATCGACGGGAACGAATTCTGCTGTTGAAAAGTCTTGGTCAACGAAGATTTCTCTTGGTTCTGAAGGAGATAGCGGTCGGTCGGAGGGCCGGCTTTGCGAACGGCATCATACGAAATTAGCGCCGTTCCCCCTCTTCCAGTATCTTTAGAGCCATAACGGTGGCTTTGCGTCACCGGGTTGGCTTGACTGCGTGGCCGAGGTTGCATATGCTTGACGGCTACTGAAGGCGAGGGGTTCAGCCAGCAACGAGAAAGATCGTGGTCCATGTGGAAGCAACGAGCAGGATGTGGAAGAAGCAGGTTAGATTGAAGAAGAGAGAACCGAGATCCTTTTTTATACTGAAGTGACAACTGGCAAGCATGCGCAGGCCAGCCATCCCTCTGACCATTCCAAACCCTGAGAACCCCAGCCAAAAACTCCACCCATGCACGCTCATTCAAAACGTAAGGCAACCACCGTTCCTCCGTCCGTCAAGGCAATAGCACCAAAGCATTTGCCGCTCAACCCAAGAAATCTTTCACCGCCCCTCCAACGTGTTCCAGATCCAGAAGGAATGTGTCGTGACCGAACATACTCTTTTCTTCTCCCAGTTCGACATGCGTGACATTTCTATTGCCGGTGCGGCGCAGAGTCTCGGCGATTTCTCTTTGTTGCCAGGCGGGGAAGAGAATATCGCTTGCCACACCAAGAACCAAGGTGGGTATGTTCGCCAAGGGCTTCAGGCCAGCTACCAGATCTGCGGGGGGTTCCTGCGGGCCAGTTGCCTGGGAAGCATTGGAGGCCTGAGATGCCGGGGCACCATTGGACTGCTCCTGTTCCTCATAGGGCTTCTCTGGGAGGGTTAAGTTGCAAGAATCGGCAGTTGCCGCGGCTTGAACCTTGTTTCCGGCGGCGAATGCTGCGAGCTTGCCTTCATTCTGAGCCCTCAACGCGTTGATGCGAACACGGTGTTCTAATCCCAGATCGAACAGATCCATTGCCTTGGACACGTAGAGCATACTGTTGGCGTCGTACTGCAGGCACCACTTTTCTCCGGCGTGATCCAGATAGGTTTCGATTAGGAAATCAGCACAGAGCGCAGGCGGCTTGGAGGCGTCAGCCCTTCTCCTTCCAAAGCGTTGCTCCCACTCAGGTCCACTGCGGTATGTGACTGTAGCAATCTCGCGGGCGAGCTTCATGCCGGAGTGAGGCGGGATAGCGTCGTAATAGAAACCGCGGTTCCAGTTCGGGTCCATCATGAGCACTGAAGTTGGTCAGCACGAGCTGGGCAGAAAATACCTTGGACGACGTACCTTGTCTCTGAGTGTGTCGCATGGCAATGCTGTAAGGGTGGCTACGAGCACAGCCGCTGATAGAAACAATTCGGCCCACGCGTTCGGGGAAGAGCACGCCGGCAGCCAGACTCAACATACCACCCATACTGGAACCGACGCTGGCGTATAGCTTGTCGATTCCGAGGTGGTCAAGCAGCCTGAACTGAGCGCGCTCCATGTCTTCCATTGTCAGGATGGGGAACCTCGTTGCGTAGCGCTGGCCGTTTGCCGGGTCGATCGAAGAGGGGCCAGTCGAACCGTAGCAGCCGCCAATGACGTTGGTACATATGACAAAGTACTTGTCAGTATCCAGAGGCTTCCCGGGGCCTATGAACTTCTCCCACCAGCCTGGCTGAGGGTTGGCCTCGGTGCTGTGAGCATGACTGGATGCTGACAGGCCGGTGTGCAACAGAACAGCATTGCTCTTGTCGGCATTGAGATTTCCCCAGGTCTCGTAAGCTATGTTGAACTCGGGCAAGATTCCGCCCCAGTCGAGCAGCATGGGCTCCTTGCAGACGAAGTTCTCATGGTTGCCGGTGGTGTACGAGGGCTCGGGACCCAGCAGGGAGCGTTTCTGCAGGGTTGCGGAGCGATTTTCGAGGGCGTCAAGGCATGGAAAGGCGAGCGCAGGATTCGTGGAGTCAGCGATCTCGACATCAGGTTTCACGGCGTGGGCGGCTTGGACGTTGCGGCGCGGCTGGTTGTGAAGGTTTCGTGAAGCTTGCCATGCGTGACGCGATGCGCCGGATTGCGCGGGCCGTGATTGGGCGAAGCGGAGCAGCTGCTGGCTGACTCCCGTGCGTCCGACGACTTTTCTCGCGATCGACATTGCAAAAAATACGCAAAGAAGAAGAAGACGGCAGCCTCGCAGATATCGTCAGATGCGCGCACAAAATGTCCGCCCGCCCCAGCACTGACGCCATGCTCCGGTGTTCGGCCGCCTTTGTAATCGCCTCCGCGCTGCGACTGGCCTACCCGAATGGCATCATTTCACGTGACTCAATAAGTCCTGGCCGCTGATTACCAAACACTTGTTGCTGTACACATCATTTGATCTCTAACCGTTTCACTTCTCTAATGCTCATTACCACCCGGTGTGTGCGCTCGCAAGGCCTCACTGAAGCATTATCCGACTTGGAAAATGAAATACACACGCGGTCCCGTGTCATGCTGGAGTATTCCTCATGAGACTTGAGTTGCGAGACGTTCTTTAAGCTATGTCAAACAAAAAGTATCTGCCACATACTCTTTCTAGGAGATCAATCTGAAACCCACTTCTTTTCCTGATCATTATCCGGCTCCTGCGGACGACGCGTAGGAGGTGGCGATTTACTGGATTTCTGCTCCTCCCAACGGTAAGCTGGGTATTGGTGGTAGGAAACGGAAGACCTTCTTCTGGGTCTCCGATCACCACCACCTCGCGCTTCGCGAATAACTCTCTGTTCCCCCTCCATAGGTGGCAAGCGTCTATTTTCAAGTCTTAGGCTCCCTATGCCGAGATGGGGGTTGTA
This sequence comes from Lasiodiplodia theobromae, assembly GCF_012971845.1. Lineage (NCBI taxonomy): Eukaryota > Fungi > Ascomycota > Dothideomycetes > Botryosphaeriales > Botryosphaeriaceae > Lasiodiplodia > Lasiodiplodia theobromae. Next base: position 297,984 of record NW_023336366.1, on the reverse strand, counting down.
GAAGTCATTGGGCTGCGGAGCGTATGAGTTAACGCCGTCGTACGCAAAGGCACCGTAATTGCCTTCAAGCATACGCTCACGCTGCTCTCGATCGCGGCGCGCGGCTATACGAGCCTCAGCACGCAGAATGTCGGCCTCCGCGTCAGCAATCTGAGAAGTAAGTATAGCATCAGCTCCTTGGTACTGTCGGGACATCTGTTCTCGCTCAAAAGACAGTAAGCGATTACGTTCAACCGCCTCGTAACTATTATCAGTCGTAATACTAGCGCTTGTTGTCGAGCTAGACGTTCTGTAGGAAGATGTCGAGCCAGACGTCCTATAGGAAGACGTCGAGCCAGACGTTCTATAGGAAGATGAGGAGTCTAAACGAACGCGAGGAGTACGGTAACGAAGAAAAGAACAATCAGCTAGGGTAGCAGCATCGACTGAAGGGTCGTGGCGCGTTTCTTGCTGGCGGTTGCGGTATTCCTGCTCGAGGCGGCGACGTCCTTCCTCAAGGCGGGCCTCCCAGTCGTCGGCTGGGCGACTTTGCTCGTTCATTTTACGGCCCTCCTCGCGGCGTTCCTGTCGGTCTCGGTGGTACTGCGCCCAGAACTCGTCTGCTTGTCGCTCGCGGCGTAACTGCTCACGTCCCGTAGCCCGCTCACGTTCGATGCGAGCTTGGAGTTCGTCTACTGTCTCTTGTTGGGAGTTCCCAGCATTAACACGAAGATTATTTAGAGACGCAGATAGTTTTTCAGCAAACTCGCGGTCGCTTGCGCTTTGAGCAGCTCTCTGGTTAGGATTTTGAGGTCTATTATTTGGTGGACGCGAGGCAGCAGCAGTAGGCCGATAGCTGGAACTGGTGGAAGGCTGCCTGACGATTGGTGGAGGCCTTCGAGACCGCCGACGAAAAGGTTCGTCAGAGGAAAGTGCATCCGGAAAGTCTGGAGGCGCTGGAGCACGTGGCCGCTCTGGTGGTTCTATCAGAGGGTCATGGTTTGTTGGGGGAGCGGGCGAACTTGAGCTTCTAGCGCGGGGCGGCGGTTTTGTATCGGAGCTGCCGTAATTTCCTTTTGCATTGGTTCTTGACCTCTGTTTGTTCCCGTCATTCCCCGTCGTCGAGCCAATGTCGAAGGGACCGAGTTCGCCGGTGGTTGGTGTAAAGATGGTACTCTCCATGTTTGTGGAAGCCTGAGGGTTTGTTGAAGTCATGGAACCCGCCCCTAGAGTTGAAGAAACAGGCTGTACGTCAGACCCGGATTCCTCTCCTTCATATTCCTCATCTTCATACCCTCCATCTCGAAGGTTCTGATAGTCATCATTGGCACTGAAACCCTTGCTCTTCCTAGCGAAATTGGCCTTTGCATCGTCAGCCTTGTTGGGAGAAGCTCGCGCAGGTGACTTGGCTGCGGATGCAGCTGGCTTGATAGCTTGAAGTAGCTTGAACGGATTGTTGCCGGACATATCATGTTTCGATTTCTCGTCCATGTTGCTGAAGCCGCCGAAGCTGTTCTCGCCGGTCACTATGCCATTGTCATCGAACAGGAGGCCACACTGTGCACACTCTCTATCCTCGAGCTCCCACGAACAGCGCGGACAGCGGTCAACACCGTCTTCTTCATCACGGATGACGCGCAATCCTGCCTCCTTGGCTTGGAATTTTACGATTGTTTCCGGTCTGTCGTCTTCGAGAGACAGCACAGACGAAGAGACCGAATCTTCGCCCTTGATACTCTCATTTACCTCAAAAGAGCATGTCTCTCCTGTTGCATTTTCCTCAGGCTCATAACCTGCGAATGGAATGGCGAAAAGTGCCAGGTCTTCCTGATGATGTCCGAGGTGGCGTTTGAGTTTCTGAAGAGATATATCATTTTCGCCACACATACTGCAACTGACTAAGCTCCGCTGGCTCACTGGCCTTGAACTTGCACTACTAAGCTTCGCCAAATCCTCAGGCGAGGCAGATTCCGGATGTGTTGCTCTTACATGGTCTTCGAATTGGGATGCAGTCTTGAAGTCACCCCAACAGCCATGCGCGCACTGCCAACGACACCGGTGCATCTCAAGTTCGTGGAGGAACCATTCGCGACGCCTTGAGAAGAGACGTTGTGGCGTGGTGCAATCCGGAAAGGTGCAGACGTACGGATGGATGTCTCGAAAGACATGTCGTCTAAACATTCATAAATATGGTGCAAAATTGCTACGTGATGGACGGATCTCTGATACTTACTTCCAAGACTCTCGATCGTGAATAGATATCATCATGAAGCATATGGGACACTCAAATGGGGTACCACCGGTGCCTTCCCGAGGAAAAGGCGGTATCTTTCGCATTTGTCCATCATCGACATTCGACCCCGCAAAGGACGTGTGAGATTCTTCTGAATCTGAGTATGGCTCTTTCTCAAAATCTTCTTGGCTCATCGACTTGATTGCCTCTGGCAACGATGTAGCGGTCATGCTCTCAGACGGCGCTTTGGGTTTTCCATCCAATCCCTGTGCCAGCTCCTCATGTCGCTCTTTCCGGGATCTGAGATATTGCCGTCTTCTAGATATTGCTTTCCCAAGGTTATTCGCAAGATCTGATGGCGCACGTGGGAACTTTTCGGAAACATGCTTTACGTCATACGTCGAAACGATGGCAACAATTTGAGACGAGTTGATATGTCGATCGTGCATAGCAGGGTTACGAACGGCCATAGAGAGACGCGAAAGGAGCGTTATGGTCTCATGGATACTGTTCTTGAGCTGTTCTTTCTCAGTTCCGCCAAACTCTTCATCGCCGAGTTCGCTTTCGGAAGATTCAGTATTGGAGTCAGAATCAAGCTCGAGCTTGTCCCACGGGAGGGATGCCCCGGAGATAATGTCGCTAGCTAAAATCGTAGTCAGTTTCGGACTTACCGCGGTTCAATCTGTACTTACTACGTCGTATATTTTCTTCGAGGTCATTTAACAACCCTTGGATCCTGGTTCGGATATGCGGCGCGTCTCTCAAACGGAAGTCCAGAGATATTCTTCCAGTACGATGGGCACCAATGTTTGCCGCCCATACCCTGAGTCGTCCTAGTTCATCCAGAAATCCATCCTCATCCATTTGTTTCGAGGAAGACTGAGACCCACTGGAGATGTGAGCATCTAGCTCGGCGAAAGACCGGAAACACCTTGCGACAAGAGTCGAGATTGGATCATCCCGAGACATGGAGGTCTCCTGGGTCATTTCTCATCCGTATAAGCGACCTTTTAGGACGCAGAAAGTATCCAAGTGAATGGAAAATTGAAATCTCTTGAAAAATTTCCAGGCTACAAGGGCGCAGCTTTTGAAATCTGACATCGTAAGCTGGAGCGTGAGGCTGAAGCTGTGAGGTTTCAAACCCCGCTCTCGTGTTACACGGGCGGAGAACTATAATTGGTCAGCCTATATTTGGAATATCATCCAGATTAACCGAGAAATCAAAGCTGAAAAGATGGTTCAGCCTCGTGAGTCTCCTTCTTAGAATCTTCATACTTCAACCGAATTACATTCCTCCATCCCGTTGGCTTCCTCCTGGCACGATGGCCGAAGCCGCAGGACTAGTTCTGGGCGGCATTCCAATCATGGTTACCGGGATCAAGATGCTTTTAGAAGGTGTTTCCGCAGGTAATCGCTACTTCAAGTACAAGCTACCCTTGCAAACACTGCACAACCAGCTCTCGAGCGAGCAGACAATTTACTTGAATATGTGCGAAGAACTGCTCAATGGTGTCGTGGATGATGTTCAGAAAGAAATTCTCCTCGAGAACCCCTACGGTGACGCTTGGAAAACGCCAGAGCTTGAGGGAAGTCTCAAAGCCAGGCTCTCAAGATCATATCCTGAATTCGAAGCCCGTGTGAGGAGTATGCAGGAGAGTATTGTAAAGCTCAAAGAGCTACTCAAGGTCGATGATCAAGGCAAGGTGAGATTTTTGTGCATCAAAACGGTGCGGAGAATACTGATTTCATGTAGATTAACATCAACGCGGGAAGCAAACTCGAGAAGGTCTACAAGAGACTGAAGCTCAGCATCAAACATTCAGAATACGAGAACTACGTCACCAAGATCAGACAGGACAATCTCGTTCTGATGACAATGCTCGGCCAAAATTTACGACTTGAGGCTTCACGAGCATCAAAGGTGAAGAAAACCCCGGACTTTTCCACCATTCAGCGATGCGCCAGCAGCGTATTTGTCATGCTCTGCTCTGGATTCTGTTGTAACTGCCGTGCATTACACGGCGTCAACCTACTTCTGGAGGCCAATTCTATTTCAAGACACGGCTATTGCGAGCAGGCAGACATGCCAACGTTTCATCTTGCCTTCTCCTACAGCTGCAAAAGCGGACCAAATGAGCAACGGCATCCATGGGATCTGGAAGTGACACAAGTGCGGATGAGCGAAGCAGCTAAACCCATTCCTCTGGGCCCGGGAAACAAAGGCGTTCGATTCCCACGCCAGCACAACATCGGCTGCTCAATACCACAATCGCTACATCAGGCAAGTCTCATCGCCAATCTATGCGATGAGCTTCGGAGAGGCCAAAAATGGGGCTTGGGGGCTTGCGTCGGATTCCTCAAGAGCCAGGAGACCTCCGAGAGACTTGAAGTTTTCGCACCAGCATCGCCTACTTTCCGCTCCAACGCGCAGGCCCTCAGCTCGCTTCATCAAATCCTTCGTGAGCCAACAAGCGGAAGCAGGCCGAGGTTCTCACGCCTGAAGCGGTTGCGCGTTGCAGTGGCTTTAGCATTCAACTTGCTTCAGCTTTACAGCACTCCGTGGCTCAGTGACGCTTGGGGAGGTGAGGATATCAGATTCCTCGATATTACGGATGCGGACCCGTACGAAAAGCCATTCATTGCCCGAAGAGTAACTTCCGAAGGCGAAGTGCAGCCACAGGGCACGAGCTTTGATGGGTTCATCCGCAACGGACCTTTGTTCCACTTGGGCATACTTCTCATTGAGCTGTGCTTTAATGAGCCTTTTGAGCGATTGCGAGAGAAGGTGCAAGGCCTGATTGGTGGGCACCAGACCAGGGTTTCTGACTACTTTGTTGCAGACCGATTGCTGAGCGATGTTAGCGACGAAGGCGGCATAACTTACGGGATTGCAGTGACTAGATGCATCCGGTGCAATTTTGACACCCCTTCACTCAGTCTGGAGAACGAATGTTTTCGAGAAGCAGTCTACAAAGGCGTAGTTTCCCTTCTGGAGGAGGATCTCTCGCACTCTCTTAAACTCCCTGGGTGACTTTCCATAAAAAGCAAGCTGCATGTAATGTAAGGAGCATGTTTCAGAAGACAGTGGCCCGTGCAATGAATGACAGTGTAGTTACTAAGGTTGTTAAGAAGCTTCCATTTCTGGCGCTCTCTACGATGAACTACTGTGGAATTTGTGAGTAGCAGACAGCGCAGTTTCACATTACACATAGCCCGTGGGTATAGGTATCGTGTAGGCGTAATCTGTGGCGGCCACAGGCTCAAACATAACCTTTGAGTTGTAGGATGGCGCAGAGCGGTAATCCGGTGGGGTTCGAGTGCTATTACACATGAGAGTATGAGCTTCACGGAATCTTGGGCTGATGACGGAGGTCTCTGGTAGTTGTCCCGCCACTTGTTCATGTGCAGAAGTGACGGGTAAAAAAGTGCCCACGCGGGTGGAGTTGGACGAAGTGGAGGTCGGGACGGGGCGGATGTGGCGTAATGAGCAGTGCAACACCTAGTAGACAACTTTGGCTGGTTCATGTGGTGCAGCAATTTTTAGTTCGCAGTAAATGAGCAACATTTTTGATGGGGTACGTTTGGAAGGAGCGGGAATTTTGGTAATCCGCTGTGAGGGCTTTGGTGGTTGAGAAGCATGTGTTCATACCGAAGTGGGTGGCATATTGCTCTCTGGGAAACTCTCTGACGAGAACCCGAAATGATCAATAGAATTCCTACACAGTACCTTGGCAGACTCAGCAAGTGATCTGTTTCCACCAAGCGCGCAGCTTTCTGGACCATGCCACAATCGCCAATCACAATGTCATACCCATTCTTCGAGTACCAAAGAAAACCCTCGACAGCGGAGAGAGTCCTCTACTCATATCCTTACTAATTACGAATGTTGATGATATAGATCGCAGTTTCTTTCCAATGTATGCCGAAGTGCACATCGCGGGAGCCGTACATCTGGAGATGACCGAGGGAGGAAAAGATCCTCAGAGTCGTTACTAATACTGTGCTGATTCTCGCCTTTTGAAGGCAATGTAGTTGCTTCGTGTGGATTTTCCGGGGCCGGTATTTGGATATTCAGACCAGATTATAACCTTTGCAGGTAAAATACCGAGCCGGTTGCACTCAAATCAGAGAGAAGCCAGTCCTGTCATCCATCATCTGATGGTTCTGACCCAAAATGATCATGCCGCGGATATTCCACTTCTGCAAGTAGGTCTCTACGACGGGGAATAAAGCATTCCGGCCCCTGAAGATGAACCCAAAGCCTGCCCTTGACGCGCAGAAGTAGGTACCGTTTGCTTCATAACTTGGAACGAAGTCCTTGGCTTGAACATCGGTGCGTTTCTGCCGGCCATGGCGGAATTAATGGCTACGTTGAGACCCAGCGGGCCGAATCCATATAAGGCTTTTGGCATCCAAATCGTTGAGCGGTGGCTTGAATGAAGACCCCAAGCTCGACCGTATGGGGCCGCATATTTGAGGAAGGATGGTGCTGGGAACATGACTTCTGTCTGCTGCGGATAAGCTATGCTGTCGACGATTGGACGAAGAATCGCCCGTAAGAGCCTTGATCAGTTGAGTCGATTGGCAAAAGTCCGGTAGGTTCGTGATGAGTCGTCTAATTCGGTGCGTTCGCATACGAGAGGTCAGGTGGTTTGCCAGCACCGCACTTGATTTAATTGCTCAGGACAAAACACTCCTCAGGTTGAAGCATTGCTCTCCTGGCAGATGCCCCGTTTGGTGATGAACCAGGTCTTGACTTTCCTCAATGGCAATGCCGTCTTCAGAGCAAGGGTTTCTAGCTCGGCGTCAGACGGATGCGGAGTCAAGGTGTAATGATATTCGAGGATAGCTTTTGCTGGGCGAGGGATCCTTTTCCTGTCGGAACGATGGTTGGACACGGCTTGCTCTACAACAGCAGCAGGCAGGGTGGTGGATCGATGCCTGTTTGTGAGGAGCACACCAGGCTCGGGCAGGACTCTGCCACTGTCTTGGCCTGTTGATACAGAAGCGCTTCTCTTGAAGGCGGAAGGATTCGGGAGCAGGAGAAGACCCCGCTTGATGCACTGTGATCGAAGGATCTCGTTTCGACGCTGGAGGCTGCCCAGTTGATCATCGAGTGATTGGCGGTGGTGGTCCCACAGTTGAAGATCAATGGACAGCGGTTGCTGGCCCAGCAAAGCTCGGGTTTTCTGCATAACTTGCATGCCCCTCATGTCGACGTCGAGATTGTTTATGCTCTCTTCCTTGTCATGCAGGTTGGCAAGGTTCTCGTAGTAGTCGGAGAGGAGCTCCTTGTCATCCTGGCAATCAGAATGACGTTTGCGCTCCGATCGACTGCCAAGACTCTTGCTGCAATCTGTCAGCGAATTCGCAACATGGGTTGACGCAACAAGCCCCTTACTCTGGCGAGGACGGAGTGCTGTCGGTGGAGAGGGCACAGTGGGTAGTGCTCTTCCAGGTGCCTATATTCGGCAGAGCATGCTGCTTGACAAAGCCGGGCTTGGAGGTGGACGAGGCTGGGCGCGACGCCATCGACTCAGGCGTCGGCGGGAGGGAAAGGGTGGTGGCCAGGGGCGTGATAAGTGGGGAAGAAGGCGCCTCCACCATTCTTGCGAATTTCGGCTCTGGCACAAAGCCGGCAGCGCTGTTCACACACTCGGCCGCTTCGGCCAGGAATTCCTCCAGGCTGCTGCGTGGAGCATCCGACGGCCGCGGCTCAAAGATGTTGGCGCCCAGAGCGCGGCTGTAGCTCTCTTGGTGTGGGTTCAAGAAGCGTGAGATCAGGTTCATGGTGCCGCACTCAGGTCGAGGAGCAGGATGAGGAGAAGAGCGGAAGGAGCATTGATCTTATGGAAGGTATGCCACGGCACCACTCGTGACGGGGCGGGCATAATTTTCAAGGCGCAGTTGATGTGCATCTGGCATGCGCTCAGACACGCCAAAAATAGCTTGGCGGCTCGTTGTCCCTGCAGGCAGCCACGGCTTGGAGTGGCCGGCTGCTGGTCTGCAAGCGAAGCGGTGCTTGTGACTCGTGTGCTGCACATGAGGCGAACTCGTGCCGCTCGCTGTTGTTGGCTGACGCGTGCCCTCGGCTTGCGCAATCCGGCTATCGACTGCCTTCGTGCTGCACGCCGCCCAGGGTCTACAGATCAGATCGTCGTCGACGGCGCAGAGAAAGCCGGGCTGCCGGAACTGTCTCCTCAGCGCCGTGCTGCTTTTCTCTGCTGCGCGCTTCGCGCCCCAAGCCGTCAGACCGAAACGCGCGCGCGCAGGCTTGTGAGCAGTTACTATCTAACAGTACGCCTTGGTGAGATTACGAAGGTACCGCTAGCGAAAAGACCGCTCAGCTCCGTCTGGGCACCGTGATAATGACCAATGTTTCATGGAGAGGAGACGTCACTGGTGATAAGGAATGATGCCGTGGAGAGAGAAGGACAGCGCATCGAACGAGTTTTGTTGCGCCCGCCAAGCCAACGTCACGTGCAGGGCCGCTCGGACGCGCTGCCTCTCCGCCGAACTTTTTGGACATGGCACCAGCTCCCGCCCATCGCAACGTCAGTCGTCGCGGCCGCTCGGTGATATGAACGCTGGCCAAAGGAGTGTGAGGCAATTGGCCTCCAAGTCCGGTATGTCCACCACCCGCGCAATTGGCTTCGCCTTGCTGATCCCGCCATCCCCCCAGCCAAGGACTCCATCTGCATCTCGTGCCGCGAGACCATCTCCCGGAGGCACTTCGCCAGCGCTGCCGCCGCCGTGCAGGAATCGCCCGCCAACCCATCCCCGGTCCCGCCCGTGTCTCAAGCTGCAGGTCCGCAGCAGGCATACCAGGTCCGCGCCGGAGTCGTTCTCTCGAGACCGCCCGTCATCACCCGCGACCTTCACCCATTCGAGAAAGCATTCTTCCTTTATCAACGCCGCCTCAATGAGCGCCAAGCCCACTCATTCACCAGATACTTCTACTACAAGAAGGGCAGCCCTGCCGAAGCCGAATGGAAGCGCAAGCAGAAGCAACGTCTGACGGCTGCCCGCGACATTGGCGTCTACCGCGGCCACGGGAAAGACGCTTGGAACGATGAACTGCTCGTGGGGGCTCAGGAGAGCGAGCCTGACCACCAAAGAGAGGCTCTTCTAAGAGATTCCGAGTCTACCGGCAAAGAGGATGCAGATGTAGGCGGTAAGAAGGCGGAGCCCGCCGAGCGGCCACTGTCGAGAGTGACCGAGGCGGACCAGAAGGGCGATCAGAAGAGTTTGAACAGAATGCTGCAGAGGACGCTGTACCTGCTCGTCAAGGACGGCAGCGGGCGATGGCAATTCCCGCAAGACCGTCTGATCGGTCGCGAGAGCCTCCACAGGGTAAGCTTGCTGGAGCCCGGACCAATCGTGCGTACTAACATGGTTGCAGGCCGCGGAGCGCGTCTTGGTTCAGAGCGGTGGCATCAATATGAACACCTGGGTGGTCGGCAACCACCCTGTGGGACACTACCAGTTCGACTTTCCAAAGACCATCACGAACGCGGACAAGGGCGTGGTGGAGCTGGGCGAGAAGGTGTTCTTCATGAAGGCTCGTATTATGGCGGGTCAGGCGAACCTGGCGGAGAACCAATACGGGCTGGCCGATTTCAAGTGGCTGGCAAAGGAGGAGATCGAGCCGGTCGTGACGCCGCGCTACTGGAGCGCGGTGCAGGACATGCTGACGGCGCGGTGAGGGTTCCATACTGGTGCTGTAGCTTCTGTAATATACGAGTCTTGCTGTGGAGTTTGGCATTGCGACGTTGCACTAGCCGCGCGCACAGCCGCGACCGCGGTCGCGATTGCCGTCCGAGCGCCGTCGCGGCTCTGTCTGGGACATAGCCATCAGAAGGCGAGCACTGGTGGGATGGTGGCCGCAGCGGACGCGCGGATACATATTTTTGTAGGACTCCTGTCGCGGCGCCCAGCGCTCAATCTCCCGATCGAGTTGGCGCGGCGCGTCACGGCGGATGCACTCAGGGTCTCAAGCACGCACGACTCCAGGGTACGACGACCGCCCTGCCGCCTTCTGCTCAACCGCCCGGAGAGCCGCCGGTCCACATATCGCTCGACTCGCCCAAGTTCCGCGCCGCAGCTTCTCCATAACCGCCCTCTGCAGCCCTGCGCCGCCAACACGACACACGAGAGACCGCTAGCCCGCGTCCGCGCAACGTTTGCCAAGTCGGAGGCTGTGCACGCTGTGGAAAGAACACTCGCCCTGCGATCCAGCCCCCTCAGCAACCCGCCCTGCGTGAGGAAATAGACTTTGCGCTTCACAGCAACGGCACTGTTGGGATGCGCCGTCTTTAGCTCCCCGCAAGCTTCGATCCCGCCGCGCGACACCTCTCCCAGCTCCAGGCTTACCCACAGCTTCCTTCACGCCCGGAATGGCAGGCAGGCCTCCTGGAGGTCCGGCCAACGCCCCCCATGGTGAAGAGAACCTTCTCCTCGACCTGAACGATGGCGCGCCCACCTACTCCTCCGGCCAGCGCCCGCCGACCACCGACGACCACCTGCTGCATAGGTACGACATCAACGACTCCGATCAGCCACAGTCGCGCCCCTCCGTGTCCTACGATGACTTCGTCGGCGGCGCCGGCGACGGCGGCAACCGCCCACCCCACATAGCCACCAGCCAGCCCGGCATGCGCGAATCGCTGCAGTCGCCCTACATGTCGACAGGCTCCAAGCGCATTTACTCCCAGTCCTCCGACCTGCAGAACTACCAACGCTATACCGACATCGACGACGAGGGCAGTTCCATGCAAGGCTCCTACGCAGCCGGAGGCCTGTACGACGATCGTGTCGATGAGCCGCCGGGCGCCACACGCGAACATGCGCGCAACCGCAATAGCATAATGAGTCTGGGCGGCGGGCTGGTGGGTCGCGCGAAGAACATGCTGGGAATGGAGCCGGAGTACTCTGAAATGGACGTCCCGCTCACTGAGGCTGGCGCACGCAATGCTCAGGCCAGCGCCGCTAGCAAGTCGCAACCGGCCGCTCACAAGAGGAAGCAATCCGGTTTCAAGTTCGGCTTCGGGAGCTCAAAACCGGACCCCTCAACTCTGGGCCCGCGTATCATCCACCTCAACAACCCCCCTGCCAATGCCGCAAACAAATACGTCGACAATCACGTGTCGACCGCCAAGTACAACGTAGCCACCTTCCTCCCGAAGTTCCTTTACGAACAATTCTCGAAATACGCCAACCTTTTCTTCTTGTTCACCGCTGTCCTGCAGCAAATCCCCAATATCTCGCCTACGAATCGATGGACCACCATTGTTCCGCTCGTCATTGTCTTGCTTGTCTCTGCGGTCAAGGAACAGATCGAAGACTTCCGCCGTAAAACCCAGGATAGCTCGTTGAATAACTCCAAGACGCGGATTCTGAAAGGATCGAGTTTCCAGGAGACAAAATGGATCAATGTTGCCATTGGAGACATCGTGCGTGTGGAATCAGAGGAACCTTTCCCCGCAGATTTGGTACTTCTGGCCAGTTCTGAACCCGAAGGTCTATGCTACATTGAGACCGCCAACCTTGACGGAGAGACAAACTTGAAGATCAAGCAGGCCATTCCAGAGACCGCTGATCTTGTCAGCCCAAGCGAATTGGGCAAATTAGGCGGCAGAGTGCGATCCGAACAGCCGAACAGCAGTTTGTATACCTACGAGGCCACCCTGACTATGCAGGCAGGCGGAGGCGAAAAGGAACTTCCTCTTGGTCCAGACCAGCTTCTCCTTCGTGGCGCCACCCTCCGGAACACCCCTTGGATTCATGGCATCGTCGTATTCACCGGTCACGAGACTAAGCTTATGCGGAACGCCACTGCCACGCCTATCAAGAAGACGAACGTCGAACGACTGGTCAACTACCAAATTCTGATGCTTGGCGCCATCCTCATCACACTCAGCATTGTCAGCTCCATCGGAGATGTCATCATTCGGGCAAAGGACAAGGAACATCTTGCTTACCTAGGTCTTGAGGAGACTGCGCTTGTTGGACAATTCTTCCTGGATCTGCTGACGTACTGGGTTCTGTACTCCAACTTGGTCCCTATCTCGCTTTTCGTTACGATTGAAATCGTCAAGTACTACCAAGCGTTCCTCATCGATTCAGATCTGGACATCTACCACGACATCACCGGGACTCCAGCGAACTGCAGAACATCGTCGCTTGTTGAAGAATTGGGACAGATCGAGTACATTTTCTCGGACAAGACGGGAACGCTCACTTGCAACATGATGGAGTTCCGTCAGTGCTCTATTGCAGGCATCCAATATGCAGATGAAGTCCCAGAAGACAGGAGAGCAACGACTCAGGATGGCGTAGAGGTTGGCATTCATGACTTCAAGAGGTTGAAGGAGAATCGGGCACACCACCAATCGCGCGAGATCATCGACAATTTCCTTACACTACTCTCCACGTGTCATACTGTCATCCCTGAGGTGAACGAGACGACGGGAAAGATCAAATATCAGGCTGCTTCGCCTGACGAGGGTGCTCTCGTTGAGGGCGCTGTTATGCTGGATTACAGATTCGTTGCCAGAAAGCCCAGATCCGTCATCATCACAGTTGACGGCGTGGAGAAGGAATATGAGCTTCTGTGTGTCTGCGAGTTCAACTCGACGCGTAAGAGAATGTCGACGCTCTTCAGGACTCCGGAGGGAAAGATCGTTTGCTATACCAAGGGTGCCGATACCGTCATTCTTGAGAGGCTTGCCAAGGAACACAACCCAATCGTTGAACCCACTCTTCAGCATCTTGAGGAATATGCTGCTGAAGGTCTCCGTACCCTTTGCCTGGCTATGCGCGAAGTCCCCGAGCAAGAGTACCAGGAGTGGAGGGTGATTTACGACACTGCTGCGACAACGGTTGGTGGTAACCGTGCGGATGAGCTGGACAAAGCCGCGGAGCTCATCGAGCACGACTTTATCCTCCTTGGAGCGACGGCTATCGAGGACAAGCTACAAGATGGAGTGCCAGACACGATCCACACTCTGCAAACCGCGGGCATCAAGATCTGGGTCCTTACTGGTGATCGGCAGGAAACAGCCATCAACATCGGCATGAGTTGTAAACTCATCAGTGAGGATATGACACTGCTGATCGTCAATGAGGAGAATGCGGAAGGCACGAGGGACAATCTCTCGAAGAAACTCAACGCTATCAAAGCGCAAGCAGACAGCCAAGCGGAATTGGAGACGCTTGCTCTGGTCATCGACGGCAAGTCTCTGACGTATGCCCTGGAAAGAGACATGGAGAAGCTGTTCCTGGATTTGGCCGTCATGTGCAAGGCCGTCATTTGCTGGTAGGTCGAAGTTTATCCCCACAGATGAACTCTAGCTAACGTAGTGTGCAGCCGTGTGTCGCCTCTTCAGAAAGCGCTTGTTGTGAAGCTCGTCAAGCGCCACCTGAAGGCCATCCTGCTGGCCATTGGAGATGGCGCAAACGACGTTTCTATGATCCAGGCTGCTCACGTCGGCGTCGGTATCAGCGGTATGGAAGGTCTCCAAGCCGCGCGAAGTGCCGATGTTGCCATTGGTCAATTCCGTTTCCTGCGCAAACTACTACTCGTTCATGGTGCCTGGAGCTACCAGCGAGTGAGCAAGGTTATTCTCTACTCCTTTTACAAGAATATCGCCCTCTTCATGACACAGTTCTGGTATTCTTTTCAAAATGCTTTCTCTGGCCAGGTCATTTACGAATCATGGACGCTCTCCTTCTATAACGTCTTCTTTACTGTAATGCCCCCCTTCGTCCTCGGTATCTTCGACCAGTTCGTCAGCGCACGACTGCTCGACCGCTACCCACAACTCTACCAGCTCAGCCAGAAGGGCGTCTTCTTCAAGATGCACTCATTCTGGGGCTGGGTCGCCAACGGTTTCTATCATTCTCTGATCTTATACTTTGTCTCACAAGCCATCTTCCTGTGGGACCTCCCGCAGGGTGACGGCAAGATTGCTGGTCATTGGGTATGGGGTCCTGCTCTGTACACGGCTGCGCTGGCGACAGTTCTTGGCAAGGCGGCGTTGATCACGAACATTTGGACGAAGTACACGGTAGTTGCCATTCCGGGCTCGATGATCCTCTGGATGATCTTCCTGCCGTTGTACGCGTACGTGGCGCCAATGACGGGTATTTCGGAGGAGTTTGAAGGCACGATACCCCGATTATTCCCCAGTCCGATATTCTGGCTCATGGGCTTGGTCCTGCCGGCGCTCTGTCTGCTGAGAGACTTTGCTTGGAAATAGTAAGTTTCAATACCCTGGTTAGATAAGGAGTGTCGCTAACACCCGATTTAGTGCAAAGCGCATGTACTATCCGCAAGCGTACCATCACATCCAGGAAATTCAAAAGTACAACATTCAGGATTACCGACCCAGGTTAGTAGCAACGCCACAATCCAGGTTGCGGCTGTGTGCTGACATTTACGCGTAGGATGGAGCAGTTCCAAAAGGCTATCCGCAAGGTGCGGCAAGTGCAGCGTATGCGCAAGCAACGCGGGTACGCCTTCTCTCAAACAGACGAGTCGCAGGCCAGAGTGCTGCAGGCATACGATACGACGCGCGAACGTGGCCGGTACGGCGAAATGGCAAGTTCGAGGCGTTAGTCGTGACTGTCATGATGACTCAAACCCACAAATGCTTTTGTTCACACACGGATTACATGTTGCTCTCTTCGTCGCTCCCCCGTCTTTAAATGTACCACCATGGTGTGGCTTTTGATTTTCTTTTTTTGCATACTTTCTCTTCGTACTTAACGTTTGATTCAAGCAATTCAACCGGCATTGCGGTGATTAAAGACTCTTATGCTTCTCCTATGATTCCTTTCAAAAACTTTCAATCCAGGGTTGGGTCAATCTGGTTGTGCGTAAAGGCGTTCATTATGTGTGACTGTACTGTTTTTCCGTGCCGCAGAGCACCGGGAAAGTGGGTATGAGTTGGTTACATTACATGAGGCTGTGGTTGATATTGGTACGACGGGCGTAGGGATGTTGCATCATCAAGAGTTTATTGCACAATATACCTCGACTTCAGTCGGACACTGCTTTTTAATATGATGGAACACTCTTTGTTTTCACTTAGATGCGATATGAATATGTAAGTTTGCCCCAAGACTAGCTTGATCAAGAAGAATGAAGCACAAGCTGATGAAACATTTCTGCTACGAAGATGACTGCATGCCTCACAGCCTCCTTCGTTTAACCCACACTTCAAACTTCGCGTAGGTGTCAGATTATTGGTTTCACCGAAGGGTTTAATGCCTCACCGATGCACAGCCTTTCGCTGATGGCTGCCTAGAGCTAATCGTGGATAGCAACCCTCCCAAAATAATCCCTGCGGGCTGGGATGGTCCTGATTGGGCCGACGGCGCGATCGGCTGCAAGCCGAGGCCGACATCGCCGGGTCGGGGCGCGGCGCTCCGCAAATCGGAATCCCGTCATCAGCAGCCGACAATTGCTCGACGACGACTGGTCAGTTCTGTTTACTCCGCTTTTACACAGTACAACTCCGCAACACACTATCGGGTAGGAGGTATAGCATCAGTCGAGGTTCGGGTGAGCGAAGTGCTGAATGACTCATGTAATGGGATGTTGATGGTATATAGGAGACGGACATCCGCCGGAATTTGGAGCGCGAATCGTCGATCGTCAATCATGTCTTCACAGCTCAAGGGAAAGCATATCGTCGTCATCGGGTAGGAACTTGTCTCTATGGTTCTTAATATAAAAGCTGACAAGAATAGGGCTGGCGTCATAGGTCTGCAGACGGCAATTACACTGCTTGAAGCTGGCGCTGCTGTCACCATCATTGCAAAGCATGTTCCCGGCGATAAGGCAAAAGATTATACTTCACCGTGGTATTTACCTTTATCATTCTGGATTCGTCACTTGAACTATACTGACATAGCCAGGGCTGGGGCGCAATGGAGAACTCACGCAACAGCGGAAGACAAGGAGATTCAACAATGGGACATAGAAAGCTACAACATCTGGCTCGACATGGTCGAGAAGGAAAAGAGCCAAGCATCCTTCGCAACTAAATCCGGTCTGGAGGTAAACTTCCCGCATTCCTACGGTCTATACGGGCTTCGCTGACACCACGCCCACCATCAGAAATTCCACAGCATCTTCTACTGGTAAGCCGAGCACCACTCCACTCCTCGCAAGACGTCACATCTAACCACCTCGTGACCTGCAGGACCGCGCCAGACGTCGAAATCGCCTCAGGCCCCCGCAGCGCGTGGTGGGCGCCCTACATGCGCAACTTCCGCGAACTGCCCGCCTCGGAGCTGCCGCCCGGCGTGCACGCCGGCGCCACCTACGACGCCGTCACCATCGACACGGGCGTCTACCTCCCCTTCCTACTCACTCGTGCGCGCGCCCTCGGCGCCACCCTCATCGAGGCCGCCCTGCCCACCACCAACGGCCTATCCGGCGCGCTCAGCACCGCCCGCAACCTGCTCCCGGCGTACGGCGTCGGCACTCCCGTCGACGCCTTCGTCAACGCCAGCGGCATCCTCGCCAAGGACCTCGTGCCGGACGCCGATGTCCACCCCATCCGCGGACAGACGGTGCTGGTGCGCGGATTGCCTGCGGCATTGACGACGTGCTGGCGGCCCGACGGCCTCAGCTACGTTATTCCTCGCGCTACGAGCGGTACGACCGTGCTCGGCGGCACCAAGCAGGTTGGCGACTGGCGCGAGCTGCCCGACGTCGAGACGACGCGGGATATCTTGGAGCGGTGCAAGGGGTTCGCGCCGGAGTTGTTGGATGCGGAGGGCAGGTTCGAGGTGTTGAGCGTCAATGTGGGGTTCAGGCCGGGCAGGGTGGGTGGGCCGAGGGTGGAGGTTGAGGAGGTGAGGGTCGATGGTGGTGCGGCGGTGCCGTGTTGTCATGAGTATGGGCATGCGGGTGCGGGTTATCAGAATTCGTTTGGGAGTGCGAAGAAGGTGGTTGGATTGTTGGAGGGGTATTTTGAGAAGAAGAAGAGTGGGAAGGCGAAGTTGTGAGGTGAGGTTGCGCTTTGGCGTGGGTGGATAGTTGGTTCATGGGGTGAAGGTGTGTCTGGACGCGGATGCAGGCTTTTAATTTTGAACATTTCTTCGGCCTGGCTTCTCACAAGTCATTTCCTTCCTGTAAGATGTTTACAGCCTTGATAGTCTTTTAAGTCAGCTGACTAGTCTCCCAGACGAATGCTGCATCCCTCTATCATGAGCAGTCCAAGCACATATCCAGGCGTAAATGTAAGTTTGGAAGCTACACAAACGCATTGCGATTATTTTATTCAAATATCCATGTAAGCAGGATCTTATTCCCAGTGATGAAGTTTCGGAGAAAACACGTAGCCACAAGCGGCCGCAAACAGCGACTGCACAGATTAGTCACTGTAACCGAAGTCAAAGCGTGCTGGCTTATAACGAGGTATCATTGTTCAATCAAACAAGCTTCTTATCCAAAGCCCTTGTCTTTTAGCTCTTACTAGTCCTTAGTCCGCATTGGCTGCACAGATACTTCGAACTTTGTCATTCAGGCCGAACAATATTTCGAGAGACCCTTGAAGCAAGGAGGAGGAAGACTGGCTCTGCACAATCCACATTGCTTTTTCTGAATAAATTCATACGAAGTTAGTTGAGAACGGTTAACAGAACTTTAACAGACAAGACTTACGCGGAAACCTTCCGTATAAAGAAAAAAGAGATCCAGCCAAACATACTCGTCATCATATAGACATTGATGACATATCAAAGGGTTGGTGCTGTGATCCTTACGAGCGGACGTGCACTCCACACAGCAGAAGACTCCAACATCTTCAGGATACACACGGCATATCTGAGGCTCATCAGTCTAAGGAGCAAGATAGAATAAAAGAAGCCTTTTGCTCACCATGCAAGTATAATAGCCGCACATCTCGCATGGCTTGTCTTCATCCAGCCAGTTGAGCTTGTCCTGCCACGTTGGCCCAAACAACGTGTCCCTTTCTTCACACAACAGTTTTTCATCACCCCCGCAGCGCATGATCGGTTTTAAGACTTCCCAGGAGCCGAGGATGTAAGCCTGGTTAGTTTTGGATACACAAGCAATAGCGATGAGCTCTTTGGGCTTGAGGCTGGAAGCCAGGCTTCGAAGAATGGGGTATTGACCCAAAAGGTCATGGAATTCTGGCATTTTGCGAAGACACCGTACGGAAAAATATTATCGAGGTAGAAATTCACCAGCTGACATGGGGTTTATATAGCTTTCAGTCGCTGAGATCACTGTAGAGCAGATTTTTCACGTGTGGATGCGGAACAGGGTCTTTTCTGAACCAGAGAACTTTGAGGTTATCATTAGATGCCAGATCACCACGAAAACGGTTCCTATAGAGCTAGCTTAGTAGTTCTAACTAAATTTAGCAGCGAAATCCTCTACTATTCTTTTAATTTCTTTGTATTCCAATAGTCCTATAAGTGGAAACGCTCATGGGGCGTAAGGATAGTATTCCTGCAGATTCCAGTACTCGGCCACATTCTCAAGGATACCGTCACAGAAGGGACAAACGTAGTGCATGCAGGCCATGGCAAACTCACGGCTGCAGCAACCACAGTCTGCAAACTGTACTACAGTCAGCATCTGCACAATTCAACGCTTGGAGAAACGGGGGAAGCACTCACAGTGGCTCCTGGATTCCATGGACTTCCCACATTTGCAGAAACTGACCGTATGAGGAACAAGTAGAAGGGATCCTCGAGAGCAAGCCCTATGCGGCTATCTCGCTCCATGTGTTCGCGCTGCCTCGTCTTCGCCGTCTTTCTGAGATCTTTGTCGAAACAACGGCGGCACGTGTAAGGCGTCACCCAGCGACGTGCTGGTGTACACCTGCAAGTGTTCGCTCTATCTATCGGCGGGTAGCAATCATTGCACTTCCACACGCCAAAGGGCCTCATATCCCTCATATCTCGAGGGTATCCTTGGTGCTCTCTTAGGATGTCGCCGAGCGACACTCGGCAGTTCTGTGTCCGGTTAGCCCGACTCTGCTTGAATGCAGTATCTTCAGCAGACTCACCTCGCATGTCTTGCAGCCACAATGAGCGCAAAAACCAAATGAGTCAGTACAGCCCAGCAGCGGGAATGGTTGTCCATTAGCCGGTTCTTGGGCACTCGCCTCGCCAGTCAATACGTCAAAGCCCCAAGTACCGTGTCGTTTGCGACAGCCTATACCCTCGCAGCGGGTATGGCTTTTGATATTGCGTAAAAAATCATCATCTCGATCTGTGATGAGAAATCTACGGCTGTGTGGATCTGTGGAAGCCATATGGAAGAAATCCCGGGTTGTGAGATTCCTCACAATTGACACCAAGATGTCATAGTGTACAAATAAGTCCCACAGCTCCCGCATATTAGTATTGTTGTAGTAGGTTAATATGATTGGTGATTCCATGAATCCAAAGAAGGAATACGCTTATATATGCACAATAAAGGCTGCATCAGGATACAAATGTATGAGACGCTCATGTGGCATGTATTGCTTATTCGTGCATTGATATTTTCGGAAAACTGACCCTTGGCCTCCCTGCTGAGCGTTTTAATCAGCATGATGGCTTTCGATTGGATCAAGAGATGTGAAGCTACCAAGGCAACTGATAATCTATTCTCTCATTGCACGCCTATTGCGCATGTGACGGCTGCGGCATCACAGGTCGAATCCAAACCAGTGCCAATTTATGCCACCAACCCGTGGAGCTGCCTTGGAACAGAATCATGGGACATTATTTCTCCTCCTTTTGATTTTCATGGCCCTCCTCTTTTTCATCACCACTGACCGCAGCCATCTCAACCATCGCATTGTGCCTCTTGATGAGAGATCTGCTGTTAATCCCTCAAACGTTAATCTTCCCCTCCTTCCTCAGGCCTTCATAGAAAGCCCAAGCAGCCAAAGCCTTGGAATCCCGGCCACCCTCTTTCCAGAGATCTTCCAGCTTTACTAGTTTCAAGGTAATCTTCTCGCCATGTTCCCTGAGGCCCGTCAATTTTCCTTGCCACTCGTTCAATGTGTCCCTCTTGACTCTCCGTTGATGCAGGAACAACGGGATGAACTCGTCGCATCCGCCGGCGCTGGGGTACATGGCCTGCCTCAGCGTCTCGCCTGTCGTATCCTCCGTCTTCGGCAAGGCAAGGGCAGTAAGGTCGATAAGATCGCTCTCGGGAACCTTCATGCCCGTCTCCTCCTCGATTTCCTTAGCGGCGCCGCCGGCGAAGGTGCCGCTGTCGTCGAGCATGCCGGCCGGGAGCTCGACCAGCGAGAGCGAGGCGGCAGGTATGCGGGGTTGCACGGTCAATATCACGTACTTTTCTTGCTCGGTGTGCTCGGGGACGTCGTCAGGTTGGAGGATGAGCTAGCGAGCGGGTTAGCGGCGCGGGGGGAAGCCATTGGTGGTGGCTTGTCGTCGCAGACTTACCAGCATGCCCACGCTGCCGCCGCGGAGGAAAATTGAACCGGGCAGGTATTCGCCATTGTCGTTGGTGACTTCGGCCTTGAGCTTCACGAAGCCCAGCTTCGTCTTGCTGAACCAGTCGCATGCCTGGACGTCGATCTTGCGGAGCTTGTAGGGCGCGTCATAGAAGACGTGGTCCTTGTTCTGCTGCTGGGCCAGCGAGTGCTGTAGCGTCGATATCCAATTCTTGAATGCGGTGAATGAGAGTAGTTGGTCTTTGGTGATGTCGTTGGTGAGGTTGACGGTGCACTCGGGTGACGAGTTCGGGAGAACAAACGACGTCATGGTTCGGGCGGTAGGGGCGCGGAACGAGATAAGGTGTCGGCCTGTCAATCTGAGTCGTGAAAGCATGCGCGACGAATTGTGGAGGGTATCACAGTGTCATGGTGCAATGCCCCGCCGAGGGCTTGAAGCTATCTGATGACGTCGGCAAGCAAGGCTGAACCCTGAAGGCTCGTGCGCGCCAATCTCCACCTCCACCTTCATCACAAACTCAATTCCCATCAAAACTTCCTCCGCTCACGGGAGCGCCATCATGCGAGTCTTTCGTACAGTCTCCCCTTCACTTCCAAGATAACGGCCCGTCATGAAACTGGAACCGTTCGTCAGCAAACTCATCTACGCGTGTCTGCAGTGATACTTACCTCCAATAGATGTTGCCGATGGCAAGGTGACGACAGCCGTCGATGTACTTGAGCATCTCCCGATCTATCTGCTCGCCCCAAGAAGGCAGCTCGGAAAGTGCGAGGTACCAGCCCTTGTACAAGCCACTGAACATTTCTTCGACAGCATCGACAGCCTGCTGCTCTGAGAGACCTTGCTTCCGGTACACATGGATGATGTTGTGTTCGACTCCCAGTGCCAAATCCTTCCGGTACGAGAGAACGTCGTTTTGCCTAGTTGACTGTGAGCCCATCTTCACACTTGTATCATGCGAGTCTTCATACAAGCATGAAATGTCCGACGAGATGCGCCGCAGATCAGTCACAGCTCTGTTCTTGAATACGTGCAGTGGTAGCTCGATGCCCTGTGCATACCTAAAATGAATTCAATCAGCTAGCTGAAACCGAAAAGTGGGATGACAGCTGTACTTACTCCATCAATTCAAGAGAAGGGTACACGGCAATGGAGCTTCTTCGAAAGTCCATGAACTCCTCAACGCCTATCGTCATCGACTCGGATATGACGTCGACTTGTCTCAACAACCCGTCGCAGTAGTCTTTCATCGACTCCTTGTATCGCTTCTGGAGGCCTGGCGATGCCCTCTTTTGAAAACAGAACCAAGAGTACTGGAACACGTATCTCAGCGCGTTCTCGCTCGCCGAGACCACTGGATGACCCTCGTCCATCGTTGCAAGGGTAGCCAACACCTCTGCCTTGGCTGCTTCGGGATCGTCCTTCAGGTCGCCTTCGTCGAACTGGTCGTCAAAGTAGAAGACCCAATGCAACCAGTCCGTGACCACACGCAGCCCCTCTTCGTCGCCATCTGGAACCCACATGGCAGCCAGGTACGTAAAGTCCGCTTTCGACACCCGGATTGCCTCTTCTTCATCCAAACCGAGGACGCTGACCGCCCACTTCTCAGCTTCGGGTTTGACCTTGTGGTAATGTGGGTTGATCCGCGGCGCAAACGACATGATTGACGCGAACATGTCTGGAATACGTACGTATCTCCTATTCCTCATCAGCACTGCCTTACCAAGAAAGCTTCACCAACCGCCACAAACCTTGGCAGCTCGCCACCATTGGCAATCTCCTCGTTGATAGCCATTGCGTGCAATTTGGGACCTTTGTTGGCTCAGCGGACCTTGTTCTTTGGTGATGGAACAGAAAAGTGTCCTCATCGTGGCTACTTATATCTTCGCGGACCTCTCTCGGTACTGCTTCGACACTACCGTACTCGGTCCCAGTCTCTAGGCAGAACTCTGCTTGAGTCGTGAAGCTCAGTGCAACACATGCTGATATCACTCATCCTACACAGTCCGAGAGGGGTGGTTCAGAAAGGACCCTCCGGGCTGGGTACGATTCGAGCCCCCATAAGCAGCTGACCTTCATCCATAAACTCATACATTAGGCCTCGAAGGATGCTGAATGTCTCGGTCCGGCCCTTCCACAATCCTACGTGTGGGAATCCCCGTACCGCGCCAAAGCCACTTGCTTGAATTCCAACCCACCAACGTTGTTTCCATTTCCGAGCATCCACGAACCACGTCATTATTCCCACACGAAAGTTATTGCAATACTATGTTCGTCCGCTGTGCCGCACTTATTGTTAAGCGATACCGCCCCCAGCGCTCAAGGCAACCCGTGCAATTCCGGAATTTGGCCCCATTGCTCCTGAAGCAAGTCACATGTACCAACGTGAGAATGTTTAGTGAACTGAAGACAAAGATTTTCAATCAGGGTATTGGTAACAGAAGAAATTAATGCCTTGGCTCAATTACACAAGCTCCGGGAATTCTTAGGATTTTGAAGCCACATTATTCAAAGCCCGATATACTCCTTCTGGTAGAGTAAAAATCCACCGTAACGTATCTTTATATGAGTTGATGCATTATTTTTCGATGTACAGATAAAGCACATCTCAGCGATATTTCCTATTTTACATTCTCTTTGCCCTAAGGCCTACATGAAATGCGAGCAATCGCATATTCGATGGGGGCCAACAGGAGCAGAACAGCTGTTGCGGCACAGTCGCATCCTTTGCCCACTGGCTCGGACGCAACGCACCATTTTTGCCCACAGCGCGGGCCGACCCCAACCACTTGAGTCGTGCTATCGCATAGCCACTCATACATGCCTACGAGTTCAGCTCTTCCACGACATCCGGCCAAAAGCCCCCATCACTTCGCATCCTTCCCGCATGAGCCCTCTCCTTCCCTCACACTCTACTCCACCCTGTCCCCCACACGCCTCGGAACGCGGTCTCCTGGCCTTCGCCTCCACCACACAGGCAGCAGCGGATCACGCTCCGGCGGAGCAACGTCCGTCCGCGCAGGCGCCGCTGCCCAGTCATTCTGCACGCCTGCCCTGCCCTCTCGGACCCCGATGCCCGGCGTTGAATGCGAGCAGTAACTTATTATTGTACATCGGCCGCTCTCAAGGTCGGGCTGCTTGGTAGTAGGAAGCCCGAAGAGAGAACGGAGGCGAATGGTGAACGTGGATAGGCATGAGCTGGTCGTAGGGGAGGATGAGGAGTCAGAGCTGCAGTCCATACTTTGGGTTTGAGTGCGTGAACACGTCTTCTGTGAGCTTGCGTTTGAGGTTTATGTGTGACGCTACTAATAACGTGAGTGGGCTTTCTTTGTTTAGAGCGATTGGTGGTGTTCGAATTTGGAACGGCGTTTGTGTGGAAATGCTAATTTTTCCTGTTTGAGTATCTAGAAGTGTCGAGTCCCGACGTGACGTGTGCTTTGTGCTGGCATAAGTAAACAATCTGTCTTTCTACCGGGAGCTGCGTAACAGGTCATTGTGTGTCGTGCATAGAGCTGTTTCATTGACAAGGTGTGTTTCAGCTGGATGGTGCTTTGAAGGGTATTGGTAAATCATTTGGAGACTGTTTGACAATGTACGCAAATCCCAAGGAACAACATCCTCGCAGAAGAACATAGGCATCAACTGCAGATACCGAAGGACAGTGTGTGCATACTTCGAAAACTGTTGTCATGTGCTGGGAGATTCTCCGTCCTTCGGCACTAAAGGTATGATACTTGCTCGTAGGCTGCTCCAAGTTCTAATACTCTGATAGTATGTCCCCAGGATCTTTAATTTGCAAGTGATCATTCAGTGTGGTGTTACTCAATGTGTCATTTCCGGAGGACGGAGGATTGTTCCCGTGAATGCGTCTCGCTTTTGAGGTTATCCCGAAGAAGGAGCAGGCAATTTACGCCCCGCGAAGATTTCCTTACACCCGTATAGCTGCGACCACTTACGCCATTTCATTTGCCGCATCCCTAGCGATCCGCCGCGTCTCCTCATCCAACGTCCCGTCCTGTGCAAAGCTTTCAAACCTAGTCCTCCATAGCGCCCATCTTTCCGGTGAGAAACCGTATCCATGTTTTTCTGCATCATAAAGAGAACCTCCGCCTACTGTCTTCTTCTGGTGGCCAGAAAACTTTCTTTCCTCAGTCCCCAAGTCTTCACCAAGGAGACGTATCCACTGAGCTGCCCCTGGGATATGGATTCGCGGCTCGAGCGGTTGACCGCGGTCCTCAAGAGCTCGCTTGAGCGTCCATATAGCATACAGACGATAGTCGAGAGCATCATCACGGTGTTGCGAGAGCTTAGTCAGATGGGCGGCGAATGCGTTGCAGTTGGACCATTGCTGGCGGACCGCGTCCTCGGAGAGTCTTTCTTCTTCGCGCTGCGCCTTAGATGCCGGGCCTGTGGCTGCTTGTGAGCTTTCGTTTTCATTGCGGGTTTACTCATCTCACCGTTCCAAAGTTGACGCATCTCATCGCTGAAGGTAGGCAGGTCAGACCACAGACGCTGACGGTCGTGGACTATCGCCCTGCCTGGCGCTGCTTTGCCCTCGATGCCCAGCTCTTCATCTGCCCAGGTGAGCGTCTTGTTCGTGGTGTTCTTTGCATTGGGCAAGTCTGCAAGGGCGGCGGTCAATGCCGCAAGGCGCTGCAAAACAACGTCGTCGTCAAAGGCTGCGCCTGCGTGAACGATCCGATAGATTGCGCTTGCGTACTTGTTGAAGAACTCTTCCGGGGGACTCATTACCAGGGACTCTATCCGATTGGCGCCTTCAACAGTGCTTGTGATGCCAGCCAAGACGTTCTTGAGGACTTTGATCAATTCTCTAAACGTCAGGTCAGGCTGCGAGCATGCTTCTTCATATGCCGCAAGCTGTTCTGCTGCCCACTGGTTGACAATATCTGCCGTGGTCGATGGCATGTTTTCATAAGCCGGTAGGCGATTGTGTAGCCACGTGAAGATACTGCGCGAGCTGGATATCGAAGGTACACAGCGATACCTTGGCAAGCAAAATCCTGGGCAAGCCATCACCTTTATTCCGCCAGCCGTGGGGCGTGTTCTTTGATCAGAACGCGTTTGGACAACAGCAAACCTGCGTAAGATATGTTTAAGCTATGTAACGGCACTAGTCTTGCAAAAATGCTTGTTCAGGTACAAACTGCTTCGTTTCAACCAATCGATGGCTGCTACCGGTAAAAGATGGCGTTGACTTGCGGGGAGTTTCTCTTTGTCGTTCCGCATCCAGATACTCCTTCCACGCAGCGAAAACGCCTGGTGACCTAGAAAGAAAAAAGAAAGCACTCGGGCAAGCATGGCAAGAAATGCAATTGGTGCTGTCTCCAATGAGCGGGGAGAGCTAATGCTCGAAATTCTTGATATCGATATCGTGTCCCGGCATGCGGATTGACTCCTATGTGGCCAGGTGAGCATTACGAGCTGGTTGCATTAGCCAGCTCGTCGTGATGCACGGGGTCTGGCATTTGGCCCAAATCATGAGCGATCGTCGCTGGGGAAGGGGCAGATCGGGGTCGGTCAATGGCGCGGGCTCGGTGCAGGCGGACGAAGCTAGGGAGCGGCAGTGCCAGGCAGCAGAGTTGCGGTCAAGCAAGTGTGAGCATGCCGAGCCCCAACGCGCAGCAGTCAGACACGCCCGGCTGAAGCGGACGGTGATGAGCCGGAGCTGGGTGGCCGCTGCGTGCGGCGGCGGGTGTTGGAGACAAGCGGGCGCGGCAGCCGCAACGCTGGCAAAGACAAGCGCCAGGGAGAGCGCAATTGGCTAGGCGGCAGGGCGGGACAGCGGGCGGCAGGCGCCAGAAGTGGTGACGTGCATGCGATGCAGAGGGCGAGGCGGCGGCGCGGCGTGGCTGCCGTCTGCTCGGCCTCAGTCGGCTGCTTAATAAGAGGGCTCAAATTCTCTCGCCCTACTTAACCACCGCGCCCTTCCTCTCGCCACGACTCACCACCCATCACCTTTCACAGCCTACGGCTTGCAACCGCGCACCGCAACCCGCAAACACCGCCGCCGGCCCACCACCGCGCACACGGAGTCAAGCCGCCCGCTGCTCCGCCCAACCCGCCCCAGACCCAGGACCCGCACAAAGCACACTGCAGTCAAAAACCCGATCACCGCGGCTGTATATGTATTCGCCCCGTGACAACGCTTTCAGACAGGAACCGCCGCCGAAGCTGCAAAAATTCCGTGACATACGAAAGCCTAGTAGCAACTACCATTGCACCAACGGCTAGCCCGCTACTCAGACCATCACCCGCCTGAGACCTGCACCTGCTGCATGTCGCTATTCAACTCCACGAGCTTCTCGCATCCTCGCACCACTCTTCTCCATAACCGCCTCTCGCGCTAAGCCGCCACCCCACCACCAACCGCAAAAATGGCCAACATCAACGTCCGCCGGGATGTCACCGATCCCTTCTACCGCTACAAGATGGAGCGCCTGCAGTCCAAGATCGAGGGCAAGGGCAACGGCATCAAGACCGTCATCGTCAACCTGAGCAATGTCGCCCAGCAGCTCGCCCGTCCCCCTTCGTGTAAGTCCTGCATGCTCCTACCTCCTGCATGACCACCCGCTGATCCCTTCCGCAGATGTCATCAAGTACTTTGGCTTCGAGCTCGGCGCTCAGACCAACAACAACCCTGCCGACGACCGCTGGATCATCAACGGCGCCCACGAAGCTGCCAAGCTCCAGGACTACCTCGACGGCTTCATTTCCAAGTTCGTTCTCTGCAAGAAGTGCAAGAACCCCGAGACCGATGTCAACATCAAGGACGGTCGCATCCTCCTCGACTGCAAGGCTTGCGGTCAGCGCACCGACGTTGACCTCCGCCTCAAGCTCAGCTCCTTCATCCTGAAGAACCAGCCCAAGAAGGGCAAGAAGGACAAGGCCACCAAGAAGGCCGAGCGCCGTGCTAAGAAGGCCAACGGCGAAGAGGAGCAGAACGGCGGCAGCGGCAGCAACGGCGACAGCGGTTCCGATCACGGCGACGAGAATGGAGACCTGGAGCTTGAGGCCGGCAGCGACGATGAGCTCACTCGCCGCATCAACGCCGAGGCCAAGGACATTGAGGTGGTCGAGCCCAAGGAGGTCGAGTGGTCCGTCGACACCTCCGAGGAGGCTGTCAAGGCCCGTGCCAAGGACCTCCCGGACGACCTCAAGCGTGCTCTTGTCGTTGAAGATGGCGATGAGGGTGCTGATGGTCCCAACGCGTATGACCAGCTTGGCACCTGGATTCAGGAGACGGTCAAGACCAAGGGCGGCGTCAGCAAGGTGGAGGACGTTGAGATCTACCTCAAGGCTAAGGAGTTCGGTATCGAGACCAAGCACAGGACGCTCACCGTCCTCGCCCAGACCATCTTCGACGACAACATGGTCAAGCAGATCGACAACCGTGCTCCCATGCTGAAGAAGATGATTACTTCGGAGAAGCACGAGAAGGCTTTCCTGGGCGGTATCGAGCGCTTCGTTGGCAACGACAAGCCCAACCTCATCCCCCAGGTGTCTGCCATTCTCATGAATGTCTACCAGAACGACCTTGTCTCCGAGGAGGTCCTCAAGGGTTGGGGCAGCAAGGCTAGCAAGAAGTACGTTGACCTGGCTACCAGCAAGAAGGTCCGCAAGTCGGCTACCCAGTTCCTCGAGTGGCTCGAGAACGCTGAGAGCGATGAGAGCGAGGAGGAGTCTGACGACGAGTAATTTTCTCTAATCACGGCTTTTTGATGGAGGCAGGCATAGCAATGGCTTCGGACAACGCTTGAGTAAAGCGTTTTCCTGGTTACCTGTCAGATGCTTGTTCGGCTTGTTTGCTTTTATGATTTTGCTCTGCTACAACTCCGCTCCTTCACCTGCTCAAAGTATTGGATTTGCTCTCCTAGTTTTAGGCAATGCAACTTCATCTCAAATGAATATGCTCGTGCTCGTGTCCAACGGTTGATGTATGACGTCTGGAGATCAGAGGTCTATTTTAAGATGTGCTATCGATAGCAGCTTGCGGCGATAAGCTTCCAGCCGCATTGACGACTCTCTGAGCTTTCCACCAGTACTTCTGCAACACCACCATACATCCAACACAATGGAGGTCTCTCAACGCAATTCGGCGGCCTTGCAAGGTACGATTAACTCTCTTTAGTTGACTGCACAGCCTGCTTACAAAGCGCAGAGCGCTCCCAGAAGCTTGCTGCAGCGCTCGTCAAACGGTTCGAGAACATTGTCGCCTTGGCTTCGGTATGAGCATGCCTCTCTTCCATCCACGCAGCGACCAGCGCTTACGTTAAGCTCTGCCATGAGTAGCCTGACAGCAAAGACTACAACACTACCGCGAACAAGAAGTGGCAGATGGGGGTGGAAACAGCGGCGTTGGTAAAACGACCCCCTCGCCCACATCTCCCCAAGTTCTCGCGACTCCAATTCGAAGCACCGAGCCCAGTACCTCGTCTTCACTACGCATAGAATCGGAAGACTGATTTTTCCTGGTGTTGCTAGATCCGCGCCACCGAAGATATCCTCACCCTCACGCGGCAGATGCAGGAGCTCTGGCTCTTCGGCAATCTCCACACGCTCGACGCGAACGACAAGCAGAATGTCGAGCGCATGGAGCAGGATGTCAAGGCAATAATCGCAGCGATCGAAGGACTGGCGAAGGAGACACTGTAACAGGGTGCGAATAAAATGCAGTGGGGGAGCTGGTAGACAACTGGGGACTCTGGGCAGGGGATAATCCAGCAGGGCAGCGATTCCTTTTGGCGTTCAGGGATAGGATATACCCAATGCTCGCGCGCGACAGCATCACAATGGGAGGCTTTTTGAGCAGCCGTGAACTTGGTCTTCAAACACGCAAGCGTGCTACCGCGATCCGGCCACCATTTACTGCAGCACCCCGCGCGCGAGAAAACGCGTTCGCCAGCCGCGGCGCGTCTTCCCTTCCACACGCCCCGCACATTTTTCTACCTCCCCCCCTGCACCAACCAAACGACCGCAATTGGAGCAACTGACAGTCAGCAATGACCAGCGAAGCAACAACCATGGCGGCGCACAGCAGCAGCAAGATCCCGCTCACCCTCATCGTCGCCGCCACGCCCTCGCTCGGCATCGGCAAGAACGGCACCCTGCCCTGGCCGCAGCTCAAGAAGGAAATGGGCTACTTTGCGCGCGTCACGAAGCGCGTGGTCTCGGGCACTGCCGCCACTTCCGCCAGCCCGCTCGCTGCTACTACTACTCGGAACGCCGTCATCATGGGCCGCAAGACCTGGGAGTCGATCCCGCCCCGCTTCCGCCCGCTGAAGGACCGCGTCAACGTCGTCGTGTCGCGGACCCCGGCGAAGATTCCGGGCATACCTCCTCCTGCTCCGACCGCTTCTTCCACGACAGCAGCAGCAGGAGAAGAACAAGCAGACGACGACGACCCGGCCACCACACCCATCGCCGCGTCCTCGCTGCCGGAGGCGCTGGAGAAGCTGGGCTTGCTGCAGAAGAGGGGCGTGCTGGGGAGGGTGTTCGTCATCGGCGGCGCGCAGCTGTACGAGGCGGCGCTGCGGCTGGAAGAGGCGCGGTATGTGTTGCTGACGCGCGTGTGGCGGGAGTACGACTGCGATACCGTGTTCCCGGTTGACGTGGTGGGGCCGGAGGGGAAGGGTGGGAGCGGGTGGGTGAGGAGGGCGAATGGCGGCGAGGGCGGGTTGAGTGAGTTTGTGGGCGAGGATGTGCCTGAGGGAAGGGTGAAGGAGGTGGTGAAGGGGAAGGAGGGGGAGGCGGATGACGAGGTGGAGTTTGAGTTCTGTTTGTTTGAGAAGGCTTAGGCGCTGCTATCAAGAAAGCAGAGGGAAGAAATGCCACTAAGAGGCAGGAGTTGAAGGAACAGGGAGAAAAGAATGCATTCGGTAGATACCCATGGGTAGGTTGATAGTGGCATTCGACCTAAGTCGAGTTGATACTATCGTATCCCCTTTATACAAAGCAACCAAAATGTGATGAGTATTAGGCTTCGGTGAAGGCTGCCCCCTGCCCCCTTCCGTCGTAATCAGTCACTTCGACGGGTTGGTCAACAACTGGTCATCCTCCGTATAGGAGGCTCTAGGTCCCACAAAGGGGATAGCAGATGGCAAGGCACAGTACATTTGTAGAGGATTTCTAAAGCTCCCTCACCTAATCACTGTTCAAGGTAGGACTCCTCTTCCACCCAGGATTGTTCCAACTACAGGAGAGGAAATCTACGTTGTAATCCAATCAATTGATAACGGGGAATGCACCGTCGTTACTTTCTCTCTTCCACGGGGTATTGCTGCTGCACGAACATTAGAAAAAGCCGAGATGGTGTCCTTCTTGCAAGAGAAAAATACCAGCCCAGTCCTTATTGTATTTCGGGTGGTCCAATACAGAGGAACGACGGTCTAGGTCGAGTAGCCCTGGCGACGAAGAATGGGAGTGCAGCAAGGCAGGCAGGGGAGAGCACGTGCACAGAAAGCAACGTGCTTCGTATTCCCAAGTATATAGCAACAGCAATATTTAGAGCTAAAAAAACAACACATGGGCACTTGAAGCTATCGTCCGGGTGTAAATGTAAAATTAACAATCGTACACTCACATCCGGACGATAGCTTCAACCGCCCATGACATGAGAAAACAAATTTACACTAGCCTTCGGCAGCTATACCCCTCTATAAGTCAATCCAGTTCCCCTATTAAAATTAAACCTGTGATTGGAACTATCCTAATGTCTATCACCAGCCGCGCCCTCCTGCGGCTGGGCCCAAATGAAAACGATAAGTTCATAATACAACCCCAACACTATATCCTCAAACCCCCCAAGTCCAAGAACGCCACGTGGCATGACAGCTACACATGCCATTTTCTTGCTTTTCTCCTCCTTCCAGATTCATCGATTTTAAATCCTAACCCCATCAATGCCCATGAGCTCCATGTCCCACCTGCGTCAGCAGCGGAACCAGCATACCAGCCACCATAATCGCGATCTCCGTCCCACTCTGACCCTTCTTCGCATGGCCACCAGCGTATCCATCCAGCAGACCGCTGTCGCCATAGCCATTAAGGATAGAGCTGTTCGTCGATCCAGCGCGAGAATGGAGTGAGCCGCTGCTGTGAGGATGGGAGGACGATGTTTCTTGCATAGAGTGCATGGCGACGTAGCTGTAGATGCCATATCAGTAATCGATATTCAAATGAGGGAGCAAAGGTACATTGATTTCACTCACAGGAAAGTTCCGCCAGAGAAGAGCAGCACGCATCCTGTTGCAAACTGCATGCCCTCTTCTCCGCCTAGGGTTTCTCGCCCGAGGAGATTGACGATAACCCAGGTTACCATCGCACCAGCGGGCGCGGCGAGGCTGAAAACGATGAGATGTGCGCGGGCTGTGCGTTTGCTGAGGCCCTGCTTGAGCAGCACGGACGTCAGACCAAAAGCGGCAGGTGCTTTATGAAGCATGATTGCGAGAAAGATGATAAGGCCAAGTTTCGTGCTGGAGGTGCTGGACGAGGCGCCCAGTGCTATGCCGTCGGCGGCAGCATGGATTACAAGACCGATGGTTGTGGCTGGGGGGCTGGATTGAACGCCAGGAGCAGCGGCGTCGGCTGGGTAGAGGTTCGGCGAGTGGGAAGGCGAGTGGTGAAGGCCGCTGGAGAGGTTCGACAGAGATATATGAAGAGGCTTTGTGGGTGCGGCGGCCATGATGTTGGGTAGGGCATCAATCAAGTACATGAGGATGAAGCCGAAGATCAGGGATAAGCCGACCCAGGCGTGCGGCTCCCTGTGTTCATGCTTCTCCCTGTGGTGCTCCGACCCCTCAGGTCGACCGACCTGCACAGGGTCGTCGCCGTCGTCTTCGATTGGGTCGGGGACCTGTGCAGCTCGAGAGAAACCTGCCGGGTCATCGTTCAGGCCTGCAATTGCTTCGGCATTGCCCTTCGCACGCTCGAGGTCCGCCTTCCAGCGGTCAATGACTTCGAGATTGCGCGACGGAGAGCGAGCGTGCAATGACGTTGGTATACCAAGGTCGTCCAAGTATACTCGACGCTCGTTTTGTGTGTGTTCGGCTGCTTCGCTGGCAGTGTACAAAGTCTCGATGCCCTCGGGGATGATGACGATCAGCGAAGTGCCAACTAACACGCCAGTGCCCATAGCAGACATCAAGCGTAAGTGGCGTTGAGACATGGAAAAAGATAGAGGTAGTGAACCGGCGAGAAAGGAGCTGTGAATGCGTAAGCCTCATTGGGCCGCCAAAAAACAGAGGGAGGATACACACGAAATGGCCATAATCATGCTCAGGCCGAGCAGCATGAAGAGTCCGTTCCACATGCCGGCGGCGGGAGCGCGTGAAGCACGCGCGAAATGTGGGAGCGAGGGGTAGGGGATCGCGACGGATGGCGAACAAGTAGCGAGAGGGTAGGCGATCTACACCATGGCGTGCTGCAGCTGACGAAGAGCGGGAGTCGGCAGGGCGAAACTGGCGATGACGGCGTGCGACGAGCTGGCGTGGCCTGCGCGCCGAACCGTAGGGCTGGCACATGGACCCTGGCTTGCCGCGGGAGCTCGGGCCTCCGTTGAGTCGCGCTGAGCCGAAGACGCGTGAAATGACGCCCGGCGTGCAGGCGCAGCAGCGCGCGACTCCAAAGCCTGCCCTTCCATCCACAGCTTCCGCCCGCGCCGCGACCTTCCCCCTCGCGCGTCGCATTTTCTCCAACTTGTCCACCCCTTGCACGCCGCCGCAGGCAACATGGCCGAACAAATCGCAGAGGAAATGCTGGAATGTAAGTTTGCGCGCGACTCAGCTGCGCGCGCATCACTGCTAATTGTCGCGACAGGGCTCGTTGACTCCAGCGAAGCTTTCAACCTGAATCTTGTTCGCGCCGGCTCTGGCCAAGACGTCTTTGAAGAGCCCTTCAATCCGGCATTCACATACCCCATCTTCGGAGAGGACGAGAAGATCTTTGGCTACAAGGACGTCGAACTCAACCTCCGCTTCCGCGCGCACGACCTCAAGCCGTCGTTTGACATTCAGTATGGAGAGAAGTTCAAGGGCATTGGAAAGATCCAGGCTATGGATCTAAAGGATATACTGAAGGATTTCATTCTTCCAGGTGCGCAAGCTTCTTGCCTTCTCACCCAAATATACCGCTGATCAGATTTCGCAGAGGTCCTCAATGGCGACAACTCGGCCGAGAACGGCTCCGCGGATAGCTCGGACAGCAAGTGGACACCCCCGGGCAAGCTCATCAAGAAGTACACGCAGTATGGCAGGAACTTCGAAATCTGGTCGGGCAGCTTGACCGATCCCGCTCTCAAGCAGATCTTACGAAATGTGCAGGTTCTGGTCCCGTTGTTTATTGAGGGTGGGACTCTGCAGGACCTGAACGACGAGGACTGGACAATGGAGCGCTGGAAGGTCTTCTTACTCTATGAGGTCACGCCTCTCGAGGAGGACGAGACTTCCTCGCCCTATACATTCGTCGGTTTCGCAACCTCTTACCGCCTCTGGGTCTTTCCCACGAAAGAGATACTCGCTCTCACTCACGACACGCCTGCTGCGCATGCGGCCGAGAAGGATCCTG
Source organism: Lasiodiplodia theobromae (assembly GCF_012971845.1). NCBI lineage: Eukaryota > Fungi > Ascomycota > Dothideomycetes > Botryosphaeriales > Botryosphaeriaceae > Lasiodiplodia > Lasiodiplodia theobromae. The sequence continues at coordinate 263,732 of NW_023336366.1, read as the reverse complement.
TGACGGGTGTCTTCCTTGGCAACTACAGCCCGCTTGATGCACCCTCGCGCGAGCGCATTTCGCAGTTCATCATCATTCCGCCTTTCCAGGGCCAGGGCCACGGCAGCCATCTCTACAACACGATGATGTCCATGTTCCTCAACGACAGGAACGTCTTCGAGGTTACGGTGGAGGAACCGAACGAGGCGTTCGATGACATGCGTGATTGGTGCGACCTTGCACGCCTCCGCCAGAACCCGACGTTCGCGAACATGACCATCGCGGACAGTATTCCTGCCGAGGCTTTGGCTCCAGACGCAGAGTCGCCGTCTGCCCTCCTGCTGCCGCAAGACGAGCTTACGAAGATCCGCCACGCAGCCAAGATTGTGCCCAGGCAGTTCCACCGTCTTGTCGAGATGCACACGCTCAGTCAGATTCCCGCGACCAACCGCAAGCTTGCGCGCATCACGCGGAAGCATAAAGCAGCCGATGCCAACGATCGTCGGTACTATTTCTGGAGGCACCTGACCAAGGAGAGACTATACAACCACAACAGGGACCAGCTCATGCAGATCGACGAAAGCGAGCGGGTAGAGAAGATCGAGGCGGCTCTTCCAGGGCTGGAGGCATCCTATGAAAGAATCATTGAGAGGGCTGAGAAGAGGCCAATTACGACAGGAGAGGGATCTGGGAAGAAAATCCCGGCCAAGAGAAAGATGGTTATTGAAGATGACGAGGATGACGAAGAAGAAGAAGCAGAGACGGGAGCCAAGAAGGCAAAGGTTGACGCGTAAATCCATATACCAAGTAGAAAGCCTACTACACAGGAGCATAAAGGTGGTGGAAGAATCTTTAATGGTACATCAAGGCGGGCGTCAGGGTATAAAATTTGGCTTGCAAAGGGTGGGGCGTCAAGAGGGCGGATGTCTGAAGGTTCAATTTGGTTGATTCCTTGGAAAACACCCAAGGCATTCTACCGGAGATATCAGTGAACTATACAGGGTGAGAGCGGGTGTGCATGATTTCTAGCAATTAAGCTTCCGAAGACGGCGTTGATGTGTGGCTGTTGAAATTCTTGTCAGCACGAATCGCTGAGCGTCGGAGTGTAAGCGGGTCGATCGGAGCTGAACACAGCAGACCTCAGCTCCGGCGATAGAGTATGCGGCCCGCATTGCACAAGCTTCGAAAGAAAGTTACCCTCAGCAGTCCTGGAGGACGATAGAGATCGAGCGTGAATGTTGCGACAATGGCTTATTGATTGAAATGTGGAGCGGGTCGTGGAGGTGAGGCGCGGGCGGCGCGCGTCGGAGTCGCATTGGCGCAAGCCGATGTTGGCCGTCGGATTCCCAACCCGCCGGGCGGCCCCAACACGACTGTGCGGAAGATTTGTCTATCTCGGCCGGCCAAACCGCCTCTCTTCCATCTCGCCCACCCCATCCACCGCCCCCTTCCCTTCTTCCTCCGCTCCTTTCTCCGCAGTCGAAGCCATGTTCTCGCGAGCTCTGAGGACAAAGGCCGCCGCCGCCCCGCTGCGCCGCTTCTACGCAGCTCCGCTCGCCGCGCGCCGCACCGTCACCACCGACGCAGCTTCGTCGCACGCTGACCGCGAGGCCGTCCCCTCTGTTAGTGCAATTGCCTCGCATGCTGCCAATTGGTGCTGACGCAAATAACAGGAGGATGACAAGCCCTTCGAGGTCCGCCTCTCCGACGAGGCCTTCGAGACCTACGAGCTCGACCCGCCCTCCTACACCCTGCAGACGACCAAGAAGGAGCTGAAGCAGATGTACTACGACATGGTCGCTGTCCGGTATGCTCCCCTCGCAATTGCCTGCGCGCAAGGCTCTACCGGAAATGTTGGGCTGCGTGAATGAGGACCCCCACCGCTGACTTTCCGTCTTTTCCGCAGCCGCATGGAGATGGCCGCCGACCGTCTGTACAAGGAGAAGAAGATCCGTGGTTTCTGCCATCTTTCCACCGGTCAGGAGGCCGTCGCCGTCGGTATTGAGCATGCCATTGACCGCAACGACTCGATCATTACCGCCTACCGTTGCCACGGTTTCGCCATGATGCGCGGTGGCTCCGTCAAGTCCATCATCGGCGAGCTGCTGGGCCGGAGAGAGGGTATCGCCTACGGAAAGGGTGGCTCCATGCACATGTTCGCCCCCAACTTCTATGGTGGTAACGGTATCGTCGGCGCCCAGGTTCCTGTCGGTGCTGGTATTGCCTTCGCCGACCACTACCTTGGCAACAAGGCCGTCACCCTCTCGCTGTACGGTGATGGTGCTTCCAACCAGGGCCAGGTCTTCGAGGCGTTCAACATGGCTAAGCTGTGGAACCTCCCTGTCATCTTCGCCTGCGAGAGTAAGATTCCAACAGCTGCACGTTAGCATTGGCCACTGTCTAACAGGAACGACAGACAACAAGTACGGCATGGGTACTGCCGCTTCCCGTTCGTCCGCCTTGACCGACTACTACAAGCGTGGCCAGTACATCCCCGGTCTCAAGATCAACGGTATGGACGTCCTCGCCGTCAAGGCCGCCACTGCCTTCGGTAAGGAGTGGGCCGCTGCCGGCAAGGGTCCTCTTGTCTTCGAGTTCGTTACCTACAGATACGGTGGTCACTCCATGTCCGACCCTGGCACCACCTACCGCGTATGTTCTCCAGCCAGACTAGCTATAGGCCAGCTGGGAATCACTGTTGAGCTAACTTCCTTGACAGACCCGTGAGGAGATCCAGCGCATGCGCAGCACCAACGACCCCATTGCCGGCATCAAGCAGAAGCTGCTCGACTGGGGCGTCACCAGCGAGGAGGAGCTCAAGGCCATCGACAAGGAGGCCCGCAGCAACGTCGACGCTGAGGTTGCCGAGGCCGAGAAGATGGCTCCTCCGGACGCTACCGCCCAGATCCTCTACGAGGACATCTACGTCCGCGGTTCTGAGCCTGCCTTTGTCCGCGGCCGTGTCCCCGAGGAGAACTTCTACTACGCCGAGAGCACCATCTCTTCCGAGCCCGCCAAGAGGGTTACCGGCGTCAACTAAATCGATTACCCTAGTGGAGAATTGAAAGAGCGGTCAAGTGGGGAAGCGGATTCGAGTAAGCCATTGAAGTTGTGATGGGGGAAAAGAACTGAGCGAAATGAATTCATATGAATTGGATTGATTCAGCGCGAGTTCAAATGGGGGGGTTGTATGCATTAGACTTTGGGTTTTTCCACCATCAAACCTTTTTACCCCCTCTGCCAGGAGTCTCCAGTACTAAATTCCCAAATTTTTTATTTACTGTTTGTACGCACTTCGTGTACTACATACACGTTACTCAACGAAGCTGATTATTGCATTGTTTCTTGAATGGATGCGTGTGAGATGTTATTTTGTTTTGCTACTTGTATTATGCCTAGCGTTATGGCTAAGTGATCGTGTCTTGCGCCAGCAAATTCTACAAAACCGGGCTTTGCTGAATGACAAGGACACTTTTCTACCTGGGACAGATAATTTACTTTTACACATGATTGCTACGGCCCTGTCACCCAGGTACAGGCGGACGGGCATGTGAATCGCATTACGTCATCACTCAGATAGGGTTAAAAGCAAGTACTCTGCGCTTCTTCTCAGCATTTTGAGTATCAAAGCTGTCTTTTTGTTTGTTCCGGATGAAAGTGAAACTACGAGCCACTTTCTTTCTCCCCCCAAGATACTTTAAGGCTGTGTTTAACCTCGTTTATTGGTATTAGCTTGCGCTGTTTGACTTGATGATGTGGAAACTACATAGATTTGGCTGTGAAGTGCTGATTTTCAGTGTTGTAAAGAGATGATGGAGACCAACATCGATGGGCAGAGAGTTCGTCTTCATCCTACGTGAATGCTTCTGAGCTACTATTTCCGAGTCTGGAGTATGAAAGGGATGGGACAATGCCATAAAATGCAAAGAACTGGAAACAATTAGTTGCGCGATGTTGAACTCCAGAGAGTAGGTTATCCTTTCTGGTAAAGCGTTTGAAGTATTAAATTCAAACTCGATGGTTCGTAAGAGGTGCTAGCTGCGGAGGTGTTCTTTAAAGTGCAGCTTGCCATTCACACAGTTGCCAACCACATGGAAACTTTTGGCGGCACATTCCTCGTGATATATTATTACTCTGGATAGTGTTTCCGGACGTGTCAGAAGCCACACGCACCGAAATGATGCTATAGAGCTGTGCGCAACACGTGCTTAGGAGCACCAGTTTACGTCACTTGTTACTCAAAGCAGAGTGATCTAGAAGCCTTTTTAATTTGACTCCCATCGATCCTCAGCAAAGTAGCTCAACGGTGTTGTCACCCAATTTTCCGGACAATGACCGGTACTGCCTTTTGGGAAGCGGCACTCGGACTGTTTTGGTTTCTGTTTTGAGTTACAAACCGCATTGATAAGGAAAGCTTTCCTGGGGCCGACGCGGCGACGCTCATCGACTTGGAAAAGATGCTGCTTCGTAGCCTGTAAATGAAAGGCTGATGATCATAACCAGTGGATGATGATGGTAATGATCCTGATTAGGCAGGAGAGGTACGAGAAAGAAATAGAAGTCTTCACGTGCAGTGTCACCGCTGCGAAGGCCGCGCGCTTTCCCAGATGCTACCCTACGCAACCGTGGCTTCTAGGTACGGAAGGTGGTGTCTTCCTAAGACGAACAGCCGCCTGGCTGCGCAGGTGACGGCCATGTTCAGGGTCCAGGTCCGTGCGGGCTTGGGTACTTAAGACGGCTTCTTCTTCCTTTGCCCTCTTCCTTTTCTTCCTCTTCAGCCTAAACTAAGGTTCTCTTTGCCTTTCCGCTTAGAGGCCCGCCCTATGATGACAGCTAAGCCAAAATTGCAGACAACCGGCGCCCGGGATCGTCAGAGCCCGGTAGCGTTTCTGGTTCGTCCATGTGAACAAAAGAGAGCACCTGAGGGCATTAGATAGTTTGAATTTGATCAATATTTTGCTTATGGATACCCACATGCAGAGTTTCAAGTGACACGACTGTACTTGCAAGTGAAATTAGCACTTGGACTCAGTCTCGACCCGGTGCGCTGAACAGCTATCTTCGTTGAAGTAGCCGTGCCTACACTCAGCTCTATGCCTATATGCTGCAGTTAAGCTGCGAATAAGCAGGCAAACTTGCAGCAGCTAACAAGCAAACAACAGCCAGGTCTTTAAAAGCTTAGGAGATGATCTGAATACAATCACTATTCCATGAGAGCCTTTCAATCACAAGCCATGATCAAAAGTGTTACTCCCACCGCGCCGCATAACACAGGACATTCACTTCGCGCTATGCCGCGACCGAACACAGTCCAGTACGTATATATATCCCGTCTGCTTCTTCCTTTCACTGTCCGTCTCCATCCCATCGCAAACTGAGTCACCCGTGAGGTATTCTTTGACAAGCATCCGCTTCGAATTTTGTCTACTGAAGCAAAATCCCGGCGCCGGCCACTGCGATTATCTCAAAACCTCCACCAAATCCCAAAATGAGCCCAAAAACTGGCCACACCGTTATTGGCAAGGCAAGTGTCGGCCACCGCGAGGACTTAAGACTGGATGCTGCTTCTAAGGATAACGGTAAGCTTTCTCTTGCATCTCCAATTACTTCGAAGCATTATCAAACGTAGTAGATCCAACGCCGACACCCATTTAGTGACTCTACTGATCAAACCTCTCTCATAGACAACCGCAAACACTCCCAGAACCGCAGCGCCCCAACTCCTACCAACTCGAAGAACAAGACCGTCATCGCCACCACAACAAGCCGCCTACTCTCCCTTCCCCCAGAGCTCCGACAGAACATCTTCATGGTCCTCTGCACCAGCCTCTGTCCCCTTCGCCTCTGCCACACCCGCGCCCTGTCTGCGCTGCCTGAGACGCCCACCCACCACCGCGCTAACTACGCTTCCACCCACCTCAGCACGGCTGAGCAACGCGCCTACGCCCAGATCCGCGGCCTGAGCATCGTCTGCAGCACGTTCCAGCAGGATCTCCTGCGCGTCGAGTCGATCTGGTTCACGAGGCGCTTCGCGCTGAACCTGGGCGATTTCGCGGCCTGGGTGGACGAGGCTGCTGCATCGTTTTCTGCCCAGCAAAAGAAGGAGGAAGCGGAGAAGAAGGAGCAGCAGCAGCAGGAGGAGGAGGAGGAGGAGGAGGAGGAGGAGGAGGAGAAGGACTCCGAGGGAACGACCAAAGTCGAGAAAACCAACGCCAACTCCGACGTCTTGCCTTTAGCGCCCCGCCGCAACATCCACATCACCCTGCTCCTCTTCGACGAGCCTTTCATCCGCGACCCGCCGCCCGCCTACCGCTGGCTCGTCACGCACATCCTCCCCATCCTCTTCGACGAGGACGACACGGCCACCAAACCCAGCTGGAACGGCACCGCTCCCAGGACCGGCGCCACCGCCTACACCCGCGCCTGGGTCACCGTCCTGCGCAATTTCTCGCCTGCGCTGGCCCAACGGCTCGGCATCCGCGGCGTCGACGTCGCCAACATGCTGCGGATGGCGAGAGAAGACCAGGTGGATCATATCCCTGGCACAACCGACCCTGTTGTCGGCAACCCTCCGCTGATTCGTGTGGCTGAGGGCAGGCCGGCTCCGGAGCGGATGGTGGCTTACTTAAAGGCGATGCTGGTGGGGCGGTTGGGGCTGTCGTCTGACAGGGTGTGGATGAAGAGGGAGGATTACCGTGGTCAGAAGGGAGGGTGGATTTGAAAGAGTCTATCGCGCGCTATTGGGCGGTGTGAGGCTCGGGTGCGTTAGTGGTGTCTTGAAATCAGAAGAATTGGGGCAGTGTACACTGGGCTTCTAGAGCCACATTCCATGTCGATATGATGTGCAAAGAGTGTTTCAGTAAGTAGATACTTAGAAGTAGATGGTACTGGGTTTGCGAGATACAGCTGCTTGCAAACTTTCTTCCAATTCTTTGCCCCTTGTTGGTTTCCTGGCAAAACTTTAGTATGTTGCCACTCAGTCAATATCCTCCACGTTGATTGTTTCAACCTTCGCCGCCTCCAACCACTGATAATCACCCTCACTCGTCTCCTTCTTAATGCGGTACAACTCGTCCAAAAACGCCGGCACGAACGTGCCAGGGCCCTTCACGTCCTCCCTCGCCGCGGCGCGCTCGGCCGCGATCTCGTACATCAGCACGGCCCCCAGCACAGCGACGAGCTTCTCGCCCTTGGCGGCGGCGAGGAAAGCGGCGATGGTGGTGCCGAGCGTGCAGCCGGAGCCGGTGATTGCGCCAAGGTACTCGTGGCCGTTGCGGATGGCGAAGGTGGTGCCGCCGTCCGACAGCACGTCCACGGCACCTGTCATGACGACGATATTCTTCTCGCGGCGCGCCAGCTCGTCGACCAGCTTGGCCTTCTCCTCGACGCTGCTCGTGCTCGGCGCGCTGTCCACGCCGCGCTGCTGCGGCAGGATGTCTTTCCCGCGCGGGTTGTTAGCGGCGAAGACGGTGGTGATTTCGTTCTCATTGCCCTTGATGACGTCGAAATAGCCGCCGGCGAGGAGCGACTTGACGGCATTGCGGCGCTGCTCGGTGGCGCCCGCGCCGACAGGGTCGAAGACGACGGGCCCTCCTACGTCATTGTAGGCGCGCAGTGCATGGTTGTAGTTTTGCAGGCCCTCAGGTGTGACCGTGCCCATATTAATGACGAGAGCACCACCCAGGCTTGCGAGGTCTTTTGCTTCAAGGCCGTTGTTGGACATGATAGGGGAGGCACCGCTGTTTTGTCTCTGTCAGCTCTTACTCCTGACTAGAACAAACGGCTGGAAGGCTGGATTGGAGCACTCACATGCACAACGCAACATTGGCAGCGAAGTTCTGCACCACGAGGTTCGTCATGTTGTGGCACAGAGGGTTCATCTTCGCAAGCGCTTCCACGACCGGTGGCACGCGCTCCTGAATCTCTTCATGAGAGCCGTGGTACAGCGGACGCTGCTGAATATCGAAAGGCGGCGGTGTCCTCACCAGCTCGCGGAGATTCTCGGCCGTGTCCTTGGGGTCTTCAGCACCGATAATGGCGCTAACAACGGCGATACCGTCGATAGCCTTGAACTTTGCGATGGACTGGTAGATGACACGCTGGCAATTGGCAGCATTGATGCCGCCGATGCAGACGGTCTTGATGTCGGCGATGTCCTCCTGCTCGCAAAGGGCGAGGAGAATGTCGCGCAGGCCAGCAGTGCCGATGATGGATTTGGTGTTTTCCTTCCTGTTTGCTTATCAGCCGCAGGCAATTGCATAGCTTGGAGGGCTAGTCACGTTGGAGTAGCGAAGATGGTTCCCAGACCCAGGTAGTCAGCACCTCCCTTCGCGGCTCTGATGGCCTCCTCGACTGAGGATGCCGTCACTCCGATGATTGCATTTTCACCCAGCAGCTGGCGAGCGGTGGCGAGGTCTGGCAGCTCGAGGCATCAGCAAAAGTGTCGGTCGAAGAGAAGGAAGACTGACCCATATCATCTTGGCCGATGTGGACGCCTTCGACGCCGGCGGCAAGGGCGACATCAACACGATCGTTGATCAGAAGGGGGACGTTGTATTCTTTGGTGACCTGGTGCAGCTTCTTCGCAGTCTCGACCAGGCTGGCCGTGTCGCTGGTTTTGTCCCGCAGTTGAACGATGGTCACACCTGCACACGAGTCTCATCAGGCGTGCGCCTCGCTCAAAGCAGGGTGATAGACGTACCGCCCTCAACGGCAGCCCTGACGACGGACACGAGGTCGCGGCCGCGTAGGATGGCCGGGGTGTTATCGGTGACGAGGTAAAGCGAGTAATCGACCTGGTCCTTCATCTCTACCACGGTAGTCCTTGCTCTTTCTGGGGATTCTGAGACTCGTGCTCGGCTTGGAACGGAAAGGGGACGCCCGTTGTTCGCCCGCCTTTTCCTCGGCGGGGCGCATTGAGACGATTGACTCAGGCCATGGCACAATGGCGTTGGCTAGTTGTCGTGGCCGGTGAGAGACCTATCCGAGCGGTCGAAGGCGGCCACATCAAAATACCTCGGCGGAAAAACGATCGTGCCCAGCGATTCTGCGACCAAAGTCGGCTGCCATGATAGAGCTAGCGGAAAGAAGAGACGTTTGGGCTCGGTCGGCCCCGGATCGATGCTGGGCTGACACAGCGGACGATACAAAACACCCCCAAACGGAAGCGACAACCTGCCACACGCCCAAAACAACTACCGAGCCGGCTCAGCTTCGGCATCCCCGACCACGGCACTTTGCTCTGCAGGTCGACCCAACGGGAAGATTCTCGACACCTTGTGCGACGGTCAAGCTGGTCAAGCCGGCGAAGCAACACTCCCAGAGATGCCATGGCCATCGACAAGAGTGCTGAAGACTGCATCCTTCCTGCAGCCCTGCAGGACTCACGCGACAGCATACTCGATTCCTCAACCTGGGACATGTAACCCACTAGTCGTCAGGCATACACGCAAGCGTTCGCCACCAGGATTGGCGACTCGGAACGCAATGCTCATGGATTCCCGGAATACGACTCCCTCCGCACGAGTAAGCTCCTCTACTTTCGCCCACGTGGGGAAGATGCCTTGATGCCTTACTGCTGTGCGGCACCCACGTGTAGACTATGAGAACGCTCATTGGGAGGCTCAAGCGTGCAGCCAACCTCCGCCAAGCGCTCCCTCCGCCGCAAGCCTCAGCCGCCAAGCGCCTTGTCCGCCAAGACTAGCCTCCGCCGAGAGCCACTTCCGCCAACGGCACTCCAAGATGTACTCCAGTGAGCGGATCTCGAGCCCGGTTTAGGTTCTCCAAGAAAGCCACAAGCGCACCCTCCAAGCCGGGAATCTCCTCGCCTGCTCTGCTCGGTGCGACTTGCTTTTTTTCTCACTAGTGGCACGCCTACGCGCGAAATATCAGACTTGAAGCTCGTCGAATCGAGTCGGAAAGATGGAAACGTGCTACAAACCTGTATGCACGTGGCGGTCGAAGCATTATCGTACATAAGACCTGTATCCTGCAGTCTTTCCCGAGTTCCTCAGCAGCCCGCTCCCTACCCCCTCCGAACCCACCTAGGTCTTAGTCAAGATGGTGCTCGAGCAATACACCTACGTCTTCGTCATCGGCACTTTGTTTGCCATGCTCGATGCCTACAACAACGGTGCCAGTAAGTATCTCGCTCTGATCTCCTCCCACTCATCATTCTGATTGAAGTGATAGACGATGTTGCCAATGCCTGGGCTACCAGTGTCTCGTCGAGATCCATCTCGTACAGACAAGCAATGATATTCGGTACCGTCTTCGAGATGCTAGGCGCCATCACCGTGGGCGCCCGCACTGCCGACACCATCAAGAACGGCATCATTCCCAACGACGCCTTCCGGGGTGACGCCGGCGTGCAGATGCTCGCCTTCACCTGCGCCCTCGCCGCCGCATCCTCATGGGTCATGTGGTGCACAAAACATTCGGCTCACGTCTCGTCGACCTACTCGCTCATTTCCGCCGTCGCTGGTGTTGGTGTCGCCACCGTCGGCGCTTCTGGAGTGCAATGGGGATGGAACAATGGCAAGGGTCTTGGTGCCATCTTCGCTGGTCTGGGCATGGCACCCGCTATTGCCGCTGGCTTCGGCGCGAGCATCTTCATGCTGATCAAGGTCGTCGTCCACATGCGCAAGAACCCCATGAAGTGGGCCGTTTACTCGTCGCCCTTCTGGTTCCTCGTCGCCGGCACCGTCTGCACGCTGTCCATCGTCTACAAGGGCTCGCCCAACCTCAAGCTGAACAAGAAGCCTGGCTGGTACGTGGCCGCCGTAACCATGGGCACAGGCTGCGGCGTCGCCCTAATGGCGGCCATCTTCTTCGTTCCCTTCCTGCACGCCAAGATCATCAAGAAGGACTACACTGTTAAGTGGTACATGTTCGTCCTGGGTCCTCTGCTGTTCAAGCGCCCTGCCCCCGCCGACGCCGACCAGGCCAAGGTCCCCAACTACGCTGTTGTCCAGCACGACGAGGATGATGAGCCCTCGACCCACGCCTCAAGCTCCAAGGCAGGCTCCGACAGTGGCGATGAGGCCATCATGACTGCTCCGGCCGGCGAGGTGAACGAGAAGCGGCTCGTCGCGACCGAGACTCGGCAGCCGACGTACAAGGAGTTGCAAGCGCAGGGCGATGAGCGACTGCACGCAAAGCTGCGCAAGAAGGGGGGCCCCATCGGTTGGGCAATGCGCACGCTGCACGAGAACCCCATGGGCCCTGGCCAGATTTACGAGTGGCACAACATGAAGATCATGGCGAAGCGCATTCCTGCCATGATTGTGTGTGGTGCCCTCTATGGTCTGCACTACGACATTCACGCGTCGCAGACGGGTGTTGAGGGCACGCCCGAGGGCAACCGCATGCAGCGCGTCTACGCCCACGCTGAAAAGTACCCCAACGAGGTTGAGCACACGTACTCGTTCGTGCAGGTTCTCACCGCATGCACCGCCTCGTTCGCCCACGGCGCCAACGATATCGGTAACTCTGTTGGCCCTTGGGCCGTCATCTACTCGGCCTGGAAGACTGGTGATGCTGCTGCGGCGAAGGCCCCTGTGCCGGTCTGGCAGCTTGCAGTTCTCTCGGCCACCATTTCCCTCGGCCTCATCACCTACGGTTACAACATCATGAAGGTCATGGGTAACAAGATCACTTACCACTCCCCCAGCAGAGGTATGTTTCCTCCACTCATGCTGTCATCTGTCAGTCAAACTAACAATCATCATCAGGTTGCTCCATGGAAATGGGCGCCGCCATCACCGTCCTCGTCTTCTCGCAGTACTCGCTGCCCGTGTCGACGTCCATGTGCATCACCGGTGCCACTGTCGGCGTCGGTCTCTGCAACGGCACCCTCAAGGCTGTCAACTTCCAGCGTGTTGGCCTGCTCGTCTTCTCCTGGATCATGACCATCCCCGTCGCCGGCACCATCGGCGGTGTGCTCATGGGTCTGTTCCTCAACGCGCCGCACTTTTAAAGAGGGATGTGGTGTTTTATTGTTTTTGCCGCATACTCTGGGATGGATTTTGGGTCGTTTGAATGGCGCAGTACTGAAAGATTCCCGCTTTGCATCGTCTTGGAGCCTTGATGTTGGTGTCCACGATTTAGAGCTTTATTTATTGTTGGGGTCATAACCTAGAATGGACAGGGTTATCGGAGTGGTTGGCTGTACAAAAAAGTTTCCTACGGTTAAGAAAACCGCAAATCATGAACCTACTTTACGACTATATCAACAATTCGTCTACTTCTACCGGCTTGTGATATCCCTCATGCTTTCATTAGTTGATGACATATCTGCGGGTGCATTAGCTAGGGCGGCGTTCATGATCAGTAAAGAATGATTCGTACCCTCCGTCAACAACCATGGCATGCCCTTGAACAAAGCTTGCCTTTGTAGAGCAAAGGAAAAGCGCAGCATCAGCGACTTCGGAGGGCTTTCCCATTCGCTTCATCGGGGCGATATCGATGGCCGGCTTCAGCCTTTCGGTAACCTCGGGAGTACTTGTAGTCATGGGCGTCTCTATGACTCCCGGGCAGATGCAGTTCACGCGGATGCCGTGTTCGGAGTAATCGATGGCATCGGAGCGGGTCATGGCAATGACGGCAGCCTTTGACGCACAGTATGCCGCTGACGGATGTCAGCATCGCACTTTACCACCTCTACTAATAAGAGTCTTACGAGCTTTGGGCCGTGCAACTACGCCGAGTTGGCTGGCAATGTTCACAATGCTGCCCCTTTGCGGCGCTCGCGATCCATCGTGGCTAGGTAGTGGCTCTTGGTTCAGCATGACTTTCAGCTGGGCCCTGGACGTAAGCCAGCATCCGCGATAGTTGACGTTGTTGATCTTGTCGAAATCTTCAATCGACATCTCAGTCGAGTTTTCGTTTTTGCCCAAGATGCCAGCAGAGTTGACGCAGTAATCGATGCGGTCAAAATGCTCGGCCACGTTGGCGATGAAAGAGTCGACGAACTTTTCGTCGGAGATGTCGCCTGCTTCTTCAAACAGATTCACAAAGGGGTTCTTCTCGACAACCTGAATGGCGGTCTCGCGAAGCGAGTCAGGGTTAAGGTCGGTGATGGCGAGGCTTGTGCAACCGGCCTCGACAAAGGCGAGAGCAGTCGCATTTCCGATACCTACCGGGGACTTTGCGTTAGCAGTCCATGTCTGGCTCTACGTTGAAAGGCAGGTATTCACCTGTCCCGCCTGCTCCAGTGACAACAGCAACGCCAGGGAAAAGGGTGCGTTGTGCCATGGTTCAGTTGAGGCGCTTCAGCCAAGGTACAGGAACGGCGAAGAAGAATCAGGCGTCAAAAAGTGGCGTGATAAGTAACAGAAGGCCATAACAAGCACTATGGCCTTGTTGGAGAGTAGGCTCAGAAGTGGAGGGGGGAATAGAGAGGGCTGTCATTTGTCAGGCTCCCGGCTCCGCTTTGCCCAATGATGACTCGTGCACGAACCCCCCCACAGTGCTCCTCGCCAACCTCAACCCACGACATGCTCTCTCCATCGCCCGAGCTCACCCCCGCTCGGGCACCACAGACGCTTACCAGCACACAAAGGACAATGGTCACGCGCGGAATGCCGATGCCACAATCCGATTGTCTTGCTGACCACGAAATATGGTGACAGCTGCATTGTCCGAGTCCTGTGTTTGCATTTCTTCTAGAGCCCCGGAGTGTGACAAGCGCAGCTCTTCTCTAGCAGCGTCTGCTGTGGCTCACCCACGGTATTTTCATTCTTCTTGTCCACTGTTGCAACGCCAAAAATAGCCCCTCTTTGCTGACGTCATCTATTCCTTCCGTTGAAGTGTTCCTGGCCTTGTGCTACCTGGTCCACCATCGACTTCGCTCACGCCATGAACCAGAAGCCATGGAAATCTGGGCAGGATATCGTCCCAACAGACGCAGCCGGACAAGATCCGCATTCAGCGACGTCGTGTGGCAAGCTTTCTGTGATCCGACAAGACATATCAATTCACATGCAACGTGGCTGCCTAGCCGATGCTTTCGCAACCCCGCCGCGTGTACTGTGCACCTGGGTGTTTGGAGTGGGTGGCACAGCGCGTACATTCCGCCGGCTCCCCTTGGGCCACTCTCGAGCCGTTTCAGCCTTGGCCCCGAAGCAACGAGACTCGGGACCACCGCTGCCAGGGACTTAGCGATCGAGGAATAATGTTTGCCATCTCACAAACCGCCCAGTCTAGAACCTCGACAGGAATGTAGCAGGAAGGACGCGCCTAACCTGCAATCTCCCTGCGAAAAACTTATCTTTGCCGACAGCCCTACCTACCCCACGCTCCTCTCCTCGCTCTTCCTCCTCTGCAGGGATCCCGAGTCAAGACCGAGTGTTGTGCATCAAGTAACCGCTTCCGGCAATCGCCCTCCTCTTTGAGCCCCAGCCCCATCTTCTTTGATAGCAGTGAGTGTTGACGACGCCATACCACAGCTCAATCTAACAGCCCACGACGAGCAGCAATGTGCTTCAACGACATCAAACACGCCTGCGGCGCACGGGTGCGCAGGCAGTCGCTTTCCTGTGCCTGCGCCACCAATAGCGGAGACCGGGAGTGCAGCCTGTCGTGCGGCACATGCTCAACTTGCTCTCCTCCGTCCATCAAGGAAGACCCGTCCTCTCCCTCGCCAACCGGCACCCCCAAAGAGGAGGATGAGGACATGGCGCTGGCGCACGCGGCACGGCTCATCCCCCTGCCAAATCACGAAGCAAAGGACGCGCGGAAGATGGCCAGGTACAGCTTCCCATGACAGGGATCGACTCTGCCGGGCATCCGCCGTGAAATCTTGGGGAGTCGACGGGACGGAAAATTGCATTTTGACGGGCTGGGGAATTTGACTGCGCAAGGGAATACCTATGGTTTTACGACAGCTCGCTGGGCGGGCATGAAGTTATGCATGGAGATTTAGAAAGTAGTTGCCGTTTATCTCGGTACCTTTACAGGTCGGCGACGGCCTTATCGAATAAATCTTACATTTACACTCTCGGATTCTCATTCAAGCTGGCAGGAGTGTAGTAAGCTTAGACTGCACAAACGAAGAGAAACAGGCGGTGCGCGTCGTTCAAGCCGAAGACATGGGTTGCTGTGGCTGCGGCGGAGGAGCAGCTCGCTCGCGTCAGTGCTGCCCCTCACCGACGACATCACCGCCCCCCGCTCATCAGGAGCTACCTTCCACATAAACAACGCCCAATTCCCCCAAGCAACCGCCCACATCGCCCGACCCCCCGGACCGCCAACAATTCCGACTGCGCATCCATCCCGCCCACCATGCAGTCCGGCATCACAGGTGCCCCTCACCACCACCGCTGTCCCTGCTGACCCCTCCGCTGACCACGTCCGCCGTTACGACAAAAAACAGCCTCCGCCGAGCTGCACACCGCCTTCGAGAAGCTCACGACCGACCCCTCCTCCCGCTTCCTCATCGCCAGCGTCTCGGGCGAAACCATCATCCCGCGCGAGTCCGTCGCCGCGCAATCCGACTTCTACTCGGACCTCTCGCAGCTCGCGCCGCACCTGACGCCCAACGAAGCCCTCTACATCCTCGTCCGGCAGTCTTCGGGCGATGAGTCGGCGCGCTTCGTGGCCGTGACGTACGTGCCGGACGCGGCGCCGGTGCGGCAGAAGACGCTGACGGCGTCGACGCGGCTGGCGCTGGTGCGGCAGTTGGGCGGCGAGAAGTTCGCCGAGACCTTCTTCGCGACGACGGCCGAGGAGCTGTCGGCCGAGGGCTGGAAGCGGCACGAGGCGCACGTCGCCGGCGCCGTGCCGCTGACCGAGGAGGAGCAGAACCTCGTCGACATCAAGGAGGCCGAGGCCCTCGAGAGCGGCGGCACCGGCGCCCGCCGCGTGCAGACCAGCGGCCACCTGAGCATGCAGGTGCAGGACGGCATCGTCGAGGCGCTGAAGAGCTTGCCCGAGAACGACGGGGCCAATTTGGTGCAGCTGGTATGTTGTTTTTGGCTCTACATCTGCACTAGCGGTGCTAGTAGGAGGGGTTGAGTGCTGATGTGCCGGCGAAATCACGCAAACAGGACATCGATGTGCCTAACGAGACTTTCCGCCTTGTCTCGACCACGACCGTTTCCGCTGCGGAGCTAGGCAGCTCCATCGCTCCTGACGCCCCTCGCTATTCTTTCTACCGCCACGACACCGCCCCCGACGGCTCGCGCCCCATCCTCTTCATCTACACTTGCCCGCCCACCTCCAAGGTCAAGGAACGCATGGTGTACGCCGCGTCGCGCGGTTTTGCCATTCATCTGGCCGAGAAGGAAGCCAGCCTCGAGATCCACAAGAGGGTAAGTTCCATGTTTTGTTTACCTGCTTGGTGGTACTCGGGAAAGGCCAGTCAGCTGACGGGGTTTCCCAATGTGTAGCTCGAATTCAGCAACCCGGACGAGATCGGTGCTACTACCATCGACGAGGAGTTTGCGCCTAAGGAGGAGAAGAAGACCGGTTTCTCCAAGCCCAAGAGGCCCGGCAGGCGCTAGAGAGAAGTAAGTCTGCCACAAAGGTGGTAAATGGAGAGGTGCGGATACGGCGGATTTCATAGGCACGATATAATTGGCATTTTGCACGGGATACCTGACAGCAGGGCTGTCACTTGTAGATATTAGATGACTCGAATATCTTCGCGGTACGGATGTATCAATGTTTGACAAAACAGCATGCTGAATTGGATGCGTTAGGGAATATGCTTGTATTTACTCATGATGATGATGGATAACAAGGCAGCGTCCTCCTTGACAGATGCCGTATACAGGCGAAACGAAAACGCGAAAAGAAAAGAGACCGTTCTCTAACGGATGCCCGCGAGGGCTGACTCAGACATGCGTGACCATACAAATAAGGAAGAACCCTTGAGAACGCCGTGACTGCAACAGGAAGAATATCCAAGTCGAAACAGTCCAAGCACACGACAACTACGCCCCAGCATCTCCATCATCCTCGCACCGTCCCAGGACCGGGAGCGGATTGCTCGTTCCCAAAACATCATCATATCTTCTGCGGAGTAGCCCTATAAGAAAAGAGAAAAAGAAAAGTTACGTCAACAATTCCGCCCGACAAAGTTTGTTTTTCTCAGAGGAGAGAGAGCCCCCAAAAAGGGGCATCTCCTCTTTTCCTCTTCCCAAACAAGAGCATAGAGAAATTTTGGGTTCTGTTGGCAATATATCTTACTCTTCATAGCGCCCGCCGGGCATCATCTCGCGACCCCTCTCCAGGACGCCCTTGAGGTATTCGTAAACGGTGAAAGTGACGGCTTGGCCGGGAGCAACACGCATGATACGCGGGGTGATACCCTTGTAGAAACTGCGCGTGCCTTCCTGCTTCCACATGTCCCTGTTTTGAAGGAAAAAAGGATCAGCAATCGCCCACTGAGGAGAAAAAGAGGGAGGGGGGAGGGGGAACTCACTTGGCAATCTTCATTATCCTGCCCATAGCCGTGTCGCCGGGCTCGGCGGGCGTCTTCTGCAGGCGAGTCTTGATGGTGTCGATGGGGGCGTTGCTGAGGGGCCCCATGGCACCGGAGATGAGGCCGATCGAGGCCGTCTGCCAGCCGGGCAGGTCCGTCTGGCCCTGCCACTTTTGCAGGCCGGCGCGCAGCTCCGTGTAGGCGGTGAAGTTGACGGCCTGGTTGGAGCCCTGGCGCAGCGCCGTCAGCGACACGCCGCGGTACAGCGCCGCCGCGCCTTCTTCCTTGACGACCGTGTAGAGGGCGTGCGCGGCGTTGCGGTACTTGGGCACGTCGAGCGGGTCCGCCATGCTGTGGTGCTGCGCCTGCAGCCGGATCTTGACAACTTCCATCGGCGTCACCACCGCCACTGCTTCCGTCACGCCTGCCGCGAGACCGGCTGTGTGGAAAAGAGAGAGTCAGTTCTGGAAGTTGCTTTGCGCAGAGAGGCGGGATTACTGACCCAAGAATGTTGCCTGGCCCGACACGGTACCGTCGCTCTTTGCGAGGAGTTGCTTGTACCATTCGTAACTCGTGAAGCGGATAGCCATCTTGGGCACGATACCCGTCAAGACAGCACCCAAGCCCTTGTACAGACCGAGAGGTGTTTCGCGCTTCACGATCTCAGCGCCGGTCGTGAGGAAACCGCGCGGTTTTGCCTAGAGTACGGCATCCGGGTTAGCATCCAGTTCACTGAAGTCTTATAGCTCAAGAGAGCAATGCTCGCGAGAGCAGGCACCGACACCCTCCGACCACATCCCCTACTCAGAAGTATCCTTTGTTTACGAGGATATACGCTCTTGGTGCGAAGGTGTGGTCGGTGGTTTGTCGGAGACCAGTTCTCGGAGCAGCCTCCTCTCACATGTGAAAGAAAGGCATTGAGGGCTGATTTGCGCAGCGAAACCCGAAAGAACACAAGAATCTTGACATACCCCGGGTGCTCTTGCTCTTCTCGAGAGTTGCATGCGGACTTTGATTGTGTCTGCCGGTCCCGTCAATCCCCAAGTTCGACCATCGGAGCATCTTTTCCAATGTAGACATACCGAGAGGATGGCAGGCAAGCGCCTCCATCATACCAGCTCCTCCACCGGCTGAAGATGGCAGTCAGCACTTTCTGGTCATGAACAAAAGCTTCGCGACGCTCCGGCATACCAATAAGATTCGTCGCGGCGGACGCGGGCTTCTTGTTGCCCGGTCCTCCCACAGTTTTTGCGGACATTGTTGCGGTTTGTCTGTTTCCTCTCGTAGATAGAGGTGGATTCGCGCGGAGCTGTTTGAGCTCGAAAAGGGTCGCAAAGGCGCAATTAAAGAAGCACTCAGGGACTCGCGAGGATAAAGTATGAGTCTTTTCTCCTTCCTCCTAATTCCGCTCGGGCGCCAGGCGTTCGTTCTTCCTCGGGTATAGCGGGGTGGTTCGCGCGTTCAAGCAAAAGGTGAATCACAAGCAACAACGCAAGAGGGTATATACACCAATGATAAAAGGTTGGAGGCAGAAAGTGAAGAGGAGTCACAAGCCGGGAGAGAGAAGCAGACGACAGCAAGCTCAAGTAAAAAAAAAGAAAGGGCCCGTCAAGCGCATTCTAAAGTTCAGCAGCGGCAGCAACCCTCATGACCCCTGCCCTAACCTTTAGACCGAGCTCCAATCCCATGGGCAGCAGCGCAGCGCCGCCACAGCGTGCTCCCTTGCCCCTCCACAGAGCCTCGGCCCATGACGCAGTAGCGGGCTGGACCGAACGAAACCGAGCCCAAGGATTAGCCTGCCGCACGCACGCAACGAACCTTACCGCATGCCCCCCCTGCTACCCCGGGAATCATCTGGCTTCTCGTGCCTTTCGGCGCGTCAGCTGTCAGGTAGCCGTGGCCAATGCAGCCGCAGCGCCAGCAGCAAGCAGCAGCGCGCAAGTCGTCACCTCGGCAGCTGCCAACCCTTGGCCTCCGTCAGCGCCTGTGCCTGAGGCATTGATTGACAGACTGCGGGGCACGGCCGACTGGCCCTTGTGTGGCGGGCGGTGGGAAGAGCAATGCTGGACGAGCGGAAGTAGGGAAAGAGAGATGGCGGGTTGGCAGAAAACCAAACGTTCGGCAGCGCAAGAGCTGGCCCAACCGCCCGCCTTGCCGAGTCGACAGTCTTCCGTCGCTCCGATCCATCATCCGTCACACAACGGTCCTCGCACCCACGAATGATTCTTTGTTCTCCCCCAGTTCGCCTCTGACATGAAGCCTACCGTTGTTTGGCTTTCTCTGCTACGGAATTTTGTCCGCGCGTTAGCCTTCCGCAAGCCTGCAGCAGGACAAAAAGCCATGCGTCGCACCTGCATCAGCCCGCGCTTTCCTCCTGTTCTGACACTGACATGTGAAGATGACGTTTGGGGGGCATCTTGAGATCAGATGGACGCGCGCGCCGCGTGTGTGACCAACAACGTCAAAAAACGCTCTCTCTCTCCCTAATGCAGTAGCTAGCCGCTAACCAAAGCCGCGAACGCACGTGCATTTCCTTCGGCCCCGGATCCTCCCCGCATGAACAAAAATCGCGGACAGGAAAGAATGACAGAAGAAGCAAGAGAAAGTCCGGGGAAACAAAACCCGCACCCGCGTTCCCCCATCCCGACTTGCTCCGGGATGTGTACATAGCGGGAACAGCCTCGACGATAATATACCGGAGATTGGAAACTCGTAAGCTCCAGCTCACGGAGAAAAAGGCGGAGATTCTGCGTGCGCCAAAAAAAGATTAGATAGCCGACCCGAAGATGACTCGAAAAATGGCCGCCCCGTGGTGGTGGCTGAGCTAAAGTGGTTCGTAGCTGGTCGTGTGCTTTGCATGCGTGCCCTCCCACCTGCCAGCTCATCCGCCCATACGTCCGTACCTTCTCTCCTCGCTCGCACATGGAGAACCCAGTTACCGAGAAGTGCCGAAGAGCATGCCGGTCGGGGGTCAAGTAAGGCGTTTTTTGAGCGCGTATATAAGATTGCAAGCCTCGTCAGTGCTTCTCTTCCACTCCCGATTCGTCTCAGCCTCTCTGTCTGCACTACTGCGAGGATCAATGCGGGAAAGACGCCCCAGCGTGACAAGCGTCCGGTTGATATTCTATCCCTTCACCTAATTTGGGTGAGGATGGGTGTCTGCCTACTCCACAAATGTCCATGGCCGCTTACCACCACCACAACCTATGTCTGTAGGACCCCATCGCCATGCCACCATGCCACCGCCCCTTGCCAAAAACAACGATCAACACCAAGGCCCCGGAAAAAGGTGCAAAGGTATATATCTTTCGTCTTCCCTGACTGCGTCTTCGGAACGAGGAAAAGAAAAGAAACGTAAACAAGCAAAGACACAAGGAAATAAAAAGAACTAGGAAAAAGCAAAGGTACCAACATGCCCATCATTGCCAATCAACATAGGAAATAATCAACCGATACCGTAACCAACGAGGAAGCTCGAAAAAGATGACGGTGTAGAAGAGAGGTCCAGAGATATGGATTCGGTGCATGCTCGCTTGCCGTTTCAAGCCTTGCCGCTGCTAGTTTCTCGTCCTTCATCCGTAGGAGTAGAACGAGAGCAGGGAAACGAGCCATGTAATCGTTGGGCCAGAGCGGACTGGCCCACGTTACAGAGAAGGTAGGTGAGTGTCAGGAAACAAAAAAGTCAAGGAAAAAGATCAAAAAGGTAACACCCCAGCCCCAAACGCTCTGCCGCTGTGATTAAAATGCGAATGATGAAGATGAGGAAGGAAGATGAGGACAAAGTGGGAATCACCTTCCCTGTTGATTAAACCGATTCCGATGCCAACACCTTCGAAGCTTGCGCAAGTACCGGGGAGTATGGTAACGTTCATGAAAGAAGAGAAGAGGAAACTTTTGGATGAGGTATAAATCGCCATTACAAAGATGATTTGTGCTGAGCGCCACCGTATCCCCCGCACGCCAACCATGTTTGATGCAGTTGAGGCACCTCAGACAAACTGAAGAAGCTCTGAAAAAGACCAAGGAAAAAAAAAGGGAAAAACCGGGCGAAGACGATCCGATTGGAAGATGGGGTACTCGTTTGAAACACAACAAGGCCCGCTGAACAACAGGAAGAGTAGATGGTAAACAAGGAGATGTTGAGTGAATGTCGAGAATTTTGTCTTAGTTGAGACAGCGGGCCGATTTGAAGGGTAAAAATAATACGGCCCCTGAATTACCGTAGCAGTACAGGTTGCTTTGTTTCTGGGTATCTATGTAGAAGAAGAACCGAACACGTCATTGCGGCAGACTCCTCATTGAGAAAAAAAGGGAAAAGAGAAGATCAAGCCTCCACGGCCTGCGGCTGAACATTCTTGTGCAGACCGCCTGCGTGGGCTTCCTCATCATCACCAGCTGATTCTTTGTCAGCCTTGGTCGCACTGTCCCGTGTCGTCGTGGGCGAGAGGTCCTCGGGTTCAGAAGCAAGACCCGAGTCGGCCATTTCCTCGCTCAGGCGACCGTTGTTCCATTGCACGTCTTTCGGCAGAGGCTTCAATCCCAGACCCTCCTCTATCTCCCCCTCCTCCAGAGTAGGACCAGGACCCGAGGTCAGGTTCCTGATGGTACGAGAACTTTCCGAGGTCGTCGAAGCAGCACGACCTCTGCCTCGGATTGTGGCATCGTCGTCACCAGCCGCCGAAGCGCTCAGCTTGCTGCCCTCGTCATTTGTCGACTTACGCAGCCTCAAGCGCTCCTCTGCCGACAGGTTCTGCCACTCTGCACCGAACGTGACAACAGAAGCCTTCTTTCCATGAACAGTGAAGCTTTGGTGAGTACGCGGAAGAACCTCTGGGCTCGAGGGTCCACTGAGGTCGTCGGACTTGATGCTAGAGCCAGATTCCTTGCCCTTGCCGCTCCGTCGGTGTCCGCTACCACTATGCGTGTCGCGAAGGGTGCGGTGAAGACTGCGGCGAACCTTGCTGCGTGACTCGGGGCTGCCAGGAGCAGGTCGCTCAGCATTCTCGCCTGAAGGAGTCGAAGGGCGGCCGTCCAGATTCATCTCAGTCGGATTGTGCTCCGCGTCAGAAATGCTTGGGCGGCGGTGCCGCGAGCCAGCATCTGATTCATCAACGGACTCTGTCATGTCGCCGACAGTAGACACTGACGGCCGATGATCAAGTCCTGGACGGCTGGAAGTCGTAGACTCGGCCCAAGAGTCTCTGTTAGAAGGTCCAAACTCCATGGGAGGAATCTCCCAGCCTGCAGGTGGCGAGCCAGGGCTTGGTTGAGTTGTCTCTGGAGGAGTTGCAAAGACTTCATTTTCATTAGCATCAGAGCCAGCGGTGTCAGGCCTGCCACTCATAGAGGGTGATCTTGGTGAACGAGGTCGAGTCGTTGAGCCGCTAGCTTTAGATCCCAGACGGACGAGTCCACTAAGTCGTGAAGACTTAGGGCCCTGCACTGTAGAAGGAGACGAGGCGGCAGAGGGAAGGGCCGGAACGGGCGGGATCGGATCAATCTCCTTTACCCTTGACTTCGCTTCCTCGGCATTCTTCTTCTCCTCGTCCATGTCCATGATGAGAATGTCTCGATGGGCCTTCATGCGGACGATTTCGATGCGGATCCACTTCAACTTCGCTGCCATGCGGCCTGCTGCGTGCATGACATGTTCTCTGGTCCTCGGTTGAATAGGGGCCATAACCTGCAAGTGACGGGCATCCCTCAGGCGGCTATCCAGTTGCTTCACCGCAGCACCCAGCCGATCGTCAGCTTCCTCAACCTTCCGCTGGACGTTTTCCCTTCGAGCTTTTGCGATTTGCTGAGCAAGCTGATTGTCGATCTTTCCGCTCGAGACCGTGACCTGCCCTGTAGGACCCTGGATAGACTTGGTGGACTGCGAAGACTCCAGACGTCTTATGGCCCGATTTCGCTGGCCGTCGTAGCTTCCACCGATCAGGCCGCGTGGCCTTATTCCAGCTGTCTCGAATGCCGCAGTATAGTTCAACTTCGCCAGCCAGTCATTCATATCCACCTCGTCATCAGCCAAAAACACTTCCTCCGCTCCGCCTTTGGCGAAGATGACGAAGGCGTACTTGTGCTTCCTGTAGCTCGAGTCCAAGGCTGCGACACATTGGTCCATGGGGATTGCGTAGTCAGGCTTGAACTCTTCAACGGGTGGCCTAAACACCACGGGATTTCCAGCACCACCAGCCTTTTCGTGCGAGTCGTGTTGATGAATCAAGCCTTTAGCCCAACTAGCGTTCTTGAAGAAAGACAAGCTGGAGCGTGTGAGAACCGCTCCCCATTCCTGCCACGGTGATCTTGCTGCCTTCTTCTTCGTGTCTTTTCGCCACAAGATGCCAACTTTGGTCACAGGCATCTCAACTACACCAGCCTGGGCACCATCCGGGTTTTCTATTGTCGAAGGAGACATGAAAGCTTCCGGACGAGAACGAGCGGAGACGATCTGAATAACGCCGTATTTTGCAAAAGTTCTGTGCAGAGCCTTCAGGTCTATGCATTGTGCCGTTCCCTTGTAGCTGTAAGGATCCTCGAATTGCATTACGTCCTTGATCGGCGGTCGGAGAATGTCCAGCTTATTTTCGAAAATGATCGTATACGGATCAACCGGTTCCTTCTGTGCTTTCTTCACCGGATCTTGAACAGCGTTCTTGATGATCTTGGTCTTTTTGCTCCGTCTATTTGCCAGACTCCGCAGATCGACCTCATCGTCGATGTGAATGAATTGTGTGTAAACGATGTTGTCGTAAATTGTAGCCAGGACATCTTCGTTTACTTCGGAAGCGTTGCCGCCGTTGCAGTTCTTGATGTAGTCAGGCTTCTGCATTTTCCGCTTGTTGTTGGGGTTGAAGAAGTCCGAGTTCAAGAGCACAATGGAGAAGGAGATGAAATAGGCTTCCTCTGCAGGGCATTAGTGGCTTCGTTGCATCTTTCGAGGCGTACAAAATGAAAGAGTAAAAAGATAATGAAAGCAACCTTACCAGGCGAGACAAATATGCCAGGGTTGCACTCATGGTAGCGATCGGCGAATCCCTGAAGGACTCGATCAATCTGTTGAGTTTCCTTTGGCAGTTCCACTTCCATCAGCAGTTTCCTCAAAGCCATATCGATAGGATCCCCGAAAAACATGAATCTTCGCATGTAACTTCGCAGAACCGCCAACGAGAACTCATCCCCATGCTTGGCAACGATGCTTGCTATCAGGCTTCGATCGATGTTCTCTTCTAGGCGTTCGAGGTATCTTCCAGGGGTTTCGCCTTCCTCTCTTGTAGGTACCACCAAAGTTTCTCGGCTAATGTTCAACGACGTCGAATGCGATCCTCGTCCTGACGCTATAACACCTGGTGAGCCACGGCGTGGTGAATTGGATTCCGTATTCTGTCTAAAGCGGTTTCCAAGATGGAACAGATTGCTGAAGCTTGCTCTCCCAGTTGTCGACGTCGAAAGCCGTCCATCTTGCCCCTGGGGCGGAGTGGGAGGTGGGTCATCGTCGGACTTACCCCCAACTGAGCCCATGGTAGAAGAGCGATTTCGGAGTCCAACTTTCGCTGGAGGCGCTAAAGAATGCGAGGATCGCGCCGAACGCGCTGAGTTTGTCGAGTCATTTCTCAAAAGGTTGGGTTCTGCGTGGGATGCACCGTTGACAGCGGACGAAAGCGCGGAGTGTGATGAAGGTTGTGAGGGGTGACTGCTTCCATCGGTGTTTGATCGATGTACGGCGGTCAAAGGAGGACTATAGGTTCCGTCGGGGGAATGATGGGGGGAATTGACGCTGACGCCGCTGGTAGACGCGCGCGGGGTAGCGGGAGCTGTGTCTGGGAACTCTGGAGGGGCGGGTATCCTAACGGGCAAAGGAAATAGGGATTTGCGGTTCGACTCCTTGTTTCTCCTGGGCAATCTGAAGATGGTGGAATGCGACGTTAGCAAAGGCCGCTTGTTTGTCGCAAGCTGGACGTGGTCGTTCGAGCTCGCGTCGGACCGTGACGAGTCTGACAGTCTCCCTCCCAGCGCAGTCTGCGATCCGGCATTCGAATGCCCGTTCTCGGGAGTCGCTTCACGGGCTCGCGATACGGAGAGGCGCGCGGGATCCTCCTGGCTTGGCCGTGCCTCCATCAATCCTCCCAAACTTGGACGCGCGTGCTCGGCGCTGCGCTTATGTTCCGACGACTTCCGCGGAGACGAATCGATGTTGGGCTCGAAGGATAGGCGGCGCCTGAAGGTGGGGAATTTCGTCTTCTTCTTGGGCGGCGGGTTTGGAGGAGGCTCCATGGTCGGTGCGGTCGTAATGATTGCGGGAGCTGCGAAGGGGCGCGAGTTAGCTTGGTGAGCCTCACGTGTGCGCGGATGCCCTGGCGCTCCAAAATTACCTGCGGGCATGGCGGGCACCGGAGGAGCGTCGCGGGCGGCGGCCATCAGGGCGTGTTCTTTCGCCTTCTGGGACAGCTGCGGGTCTGAGGCGTGACGAAACCTCAACATACTGAAGCGGCGCGTCTGCGCGTTGTGTTCTTGGATGGGCGGCGAGGGCGGCGGCTCGCCAGCCCAGGAAACCCGCGGATCGAAGTGGGACGGGCGCGTGCCATCGCTTGACTGGATGCCGCGGTTGGGGGCGAGGTCGACGGCGGACTGGGCGCGCGACGCCTGCTCACGCTTGAATATGCTGGAAGGGTCGAGGGTGCTGCGGCGCTTGAGGTCCTTTTCGCTCCTCCCCGGGCGTAAGCCTCGCAGCGGCATGGCTCTGGGTTGGGCGGGCGTGGGCGCGGGCGGTCAAGTCGGCATTGGCGACGGTTCGTTTGGCATTGGGGACGGTGGGTGGTGGTGCTGGGACGAGTAGGGGCCGTGGGGATCGCAGGCAGGAAACCAGGGGACCGCGTGGGATTGCGATGCTTTGGCCGGTGGGCCCCGTAGGGCTGGCAGAGCGCTGAACCGGTGATGCAACGGATGCTACGCGGCCTGCGCTCCAGGGGCCAGAAGATGGGACCGGGCCGGCACCGCCACGGCAATAACGGACGACGAGCTCGGGGCGGGCGCGTTGGTGTTGGGCGTTTTGGCGGTCCCTAAGGAGCTGGTTACGGAGTCGGAGTCGCTGAGCGCAGCGAGGGCGACGGCGCAAGTGTTGGGCGCTCCAGCAAACTCGCGGCTGGTTTGCGACGCCTGTACGGGCGCGGCCAAGGTTGCTGTGGCTGGCCCCCAGCGACGCATGCCGCGCTTCCAATGACCCGGCACGCCAAGCCTGAGTCTGAAGCAGGCTCCACTTGGGCGACTGCCTGACTGCCGCAGCTCGCAGCTAGCCGGCCCGCCTACGCCCGCGGTGGATCAACGACATTCTTACGTACAGTCGAGCTGCAGCTCAAGCACGCGCTCGCACCCGCAGTCCGCACCATCCGGAGCCCGCCATGCGCGTCCACGTCTTCGAGCAAGCCGCCCTGCTATTTCTGTGCGCACCTGCGCTTACCGCTGCCGGGCCCTCCCGTTTCGATCAGTGTTGCACCTCGCCGCTCAACCAGCCCGACTCCCGACCTTCATGGCGTAAGCTCTCCGATCGCGTTTTGACGGCGCTTTGGGGCCCGCCCAACACCCCGTCCGCCCACGGCGCTGCCGCGCTCGACGCCAATGCCAGAGGCGGCCGGGTGGCGCCGCCGGGCAAGCTGCTGGCTCGCTATGGCGACGACATGGTGCTGCGCTTCAACGTGAGCACCGAGTACGAGGCCCGCAAGCTCGCCGACGCCGCGAACACGCTGTTCCTCGACGTGTGGGAGTTCAATGAGAACTGGGTCGACATCCGGGTAGCAAAGGACGTGGTGAGCGCTGCAATGCCGTCTTCTGGAGCCCCGACGTCTGATTTATCTTTTCGTAGGTGCCTTCGCTGCTTGGGCTGTTGCCTGCCTCGCTCCAAGATGCCCATGCGCCGCTGATGCGCGACCACGACCTCGCCCAGGCCATCTTCGACTCGTATCCCGCGACGAACCCTGATTCCATACCGTCCCGTGAGCCGTTTTCGCACTCGTTACGCTCTTCGCAGAATGCGCAGACCAATCTCTTTTTCCGCGACTACCAGCCGCTCTCCGTCATTATGCCGTGGCTGCGCCTCATGGAATCTCTCTTCACAACACACGCGAGGCTTATCAACATTGGCATCTCCTACGAAGGCCGCGACATTCCTGCGCTCAAGGTAGGCGTCCATCCCACCAACAGGGACCAGGACAGCGGGCCGCGCAAGACGATTCTCGTCACCGGCGGCTCCCATGCTCGCGAATGGATCAGCGTGAGCACCGTAAACTACCTTGCATACTCGATGATCACATCTTACGGCAAGTCGGCTACAACCACTGCCCTGTTGGAAGCTTTCGACTGGGTTTTCGTTCCGACCTTGAACCCGGATGGTTATGTCTACACGTGGGAGACGGACCGACTGTGGCGCAAGAACAGGCAGATGACCTCCCTCCGTTTCTGCCAAGGCATCGACCTTGACCGCTCCTATGACTTCCATTGGGATGGCGAGTTTACCAGGAACAATCCCTGCTCAGAGAGCTATGCTGGAGACGAGCCATTTGAGGGAGTTGAGGCCAAACGTTTCGCGGATTGGGCCAAGAATGAAACGGATCAGAACAATGTCCAGTTCGTGGCATTTCTCGATCTCCACTCCTATTCAGAACAGATTCTGTACCCATACTCGTACTCGTGCGCCGACCAGCCGCCTACTCTTGAAGATCTGGAGGAAGTTGCCCTTGGTCTTGCTAAAGCCATCCGTGTCTCTAAGGGCGGCCACTCGTATAAGGCGACATCTGCATGCGAGGGCAATGTTGCATACACGGGCAAGAACAAAGATCACAAGACATACCTTCCGCGCATGGAGACAGGTGGTGGCAGTGCCCTCGACTATTTCTACCACCAGCTCGGTATCAAGTACTCGTATCAGATTAAGCTACGTGACACAGGTAGCTACGGTTTCCTCCTTCCCAAGCAGAACATCGTACCAACGGGCAAGGAAGTTTTGGGTTCTATCTACTACCTCGGACACTACTTGCTGGGCGATATCGGCCTCATGGAGGAAGATGAAGAGACGAGCTTGGCGCCTGAGGATACAGTCACTACTCAACCCTCTGTCCAGATGGTTACGCTTGACGAGGAAAGCGAAGAAGAAGAACTGGAGGTGGAATTCCTTGATGACTTCGCCGACGATGACGCAACCGAGTGGGAGTTGAGGCGTCGTAGGAGACGTTAAAACCCCTTCATTGTATATGTTTGTCTATTCTTTCTCCCTTCACTAATACACCCCCCATGAACGTTGCTCATGAAGTTGGCACGAACCTGGGTCCTTAATGAATGTCACTTGGCGTCTATCACTTGTACGAAACCGGTTGCATCGTCCCTTGTTTTCAAACGCTAGGAGCTTCCATGTATGTAAACTACGACACAACAAGGACAATTCCAAAAACTCGACCAAAGAAACCCCCTCTCCTCTCCTCAGTGCACTGCGAGATCGCTGACGAGAAGTTGACTTGGCAAAATAAGCATAAAATATAAGAAGCGAGAGGCTATGCAACCTTGACGCGCCTCTAAAGAAGCAATGAATTCTTTTGCCAATCTCTCGCAAACGGACACCAAGAATGGTTGCATAGGTAATGGAACAAGGCTAAATCACAAGAGGATAATAGCACCGGCTGGATCAATTATCCCTTTCATTCCACGGCTAACTACTTTCATACGGCATTCCATCCTCTAGCCAGACCAGCAGATTTTGTTTTAATTTGATCACCACCGATACTGGCACGCAACAAGAGACTGGAACAGAGCACTTTCTATGGACCTTATCTCCAGTGTGAAAATCGCCTAAATGAAAAGGCGTAGTCAAGATACTGGAGTTCGCCCTGCCTGCAATGTTCCCCAGAATCCAACACAACTTCCTTACCCGCAGCCATATCCTGATTCTGAACACATGCCCATATCAGTCATCAACCCTTTTGCCCGTATTATCATGCATGTCTAGTCATCCGTCATCGTAAAGCTCGTAAAGTCGTACCCCCTCGCTAACCGAAACCCTTTCTATCCATCCCTTAAATCACACGCCGCGCGCATAGCAGCTCAAACCTCAAAGGCCTCGCAGTGGCTCTCGCAGCGGGCGTGCAAGCAGTCGAGCTTGCTGCAGACGTGGTTCTCGTAGTGGGTATAGCACTGGCAGCGGCAGCACTTCCAGCGGTGGATGCCCCGCTGCGCCACGCCGGCGGCCAGGAGGATCGGGCGTTCGTACGTCACCTTGGCCGGGTGCCTGACGCGCTCGCTGCCGACCGGCGCTTGCTGCTGCTTGTACCTCTGGTTCTTCTTCTGCAGCAGCAGCTCGTCGTCGTCGTCGGTTTCCTCCCCGTCGGCGGCGTCCTCCAAGAGGCTCTGCACCGTGCCGCCGCCGCCGCTACCGCCGCCGCTGCTGGCGCTGCGACCGCCGCCATGGCCATGGTTGTCATCGTTGCCCTGACTACGCGGAATGGGCGGCATCGAGATCGGCGTGGTGATGTCGCCGGCGCCGGGGTGGAGGAGCTCCGGGGCTTCCGGCGCAGGCGGCAGCGGAAGCGAATTTTGAGCCAGAACGGGCGATCGCGGGCCCAGGTCGAGCACGGAGGCAGCGGTGCGCAGGACCTCCTCGGTGGCGGCACGGATTTCGGTGTCGGTCTGTGGCTGCTTACGAGACGTGATGCGGCGCAGTGTCTCGAGGAGTGCGTTCTCGGCCGCGACGGCGTTGTGGTGGAAATCGGCGTCGTCGCCATCCTCATCACCCCGGACGATCTTGTTCTTACCGCCGCCGCCGTTGCCGGTGGCGTCTGTGAGGTTCGTGGTGTTCAGCTTCAGGGTGGGGATCTTGCTCTTCGTCGAGGGCTTCTTCTTGAGCTTGGAGACGCGCGGTACGTCAGAGTGGGGGGTGGAGCCGGTAGAGCCGGACTTCTCGTTGGCTATGGCCAAGCGGCTTTCGCTAGTAGAGGTAGCTGTCTCGTTCGGCGGCTCCATGCGCTCATGTGGAAGGAGAGGGGCCTCCTGGTTCTTGAAAGAGGCTTTGGGGGAGTCCTCGAGCGGGGACACCGGGCTGTCCCTAATCCTGTTCCCGTTGTCGCGGTGGGGCGAGACCGGAGAAGGTGTACGGAGCTTTGCCTGAGCCCTAGCGATGCTACGGTAGGTGAGATCACCAATGCGAGGGTTAGGATCATTGTACTCGGGAAGGTGGATTGCTACGTCTTCCGTGAGAGATATATCCACAATGGAGTTTGGAAGCCGGACGGTGAAGCAAGGTAAATGGGGGAAGACAGATGCTGGAACGGTGGTTATCTTTATCCCACCGTGTTTGGAATGCATTCCTGACGAAAAGAGCGTTGTACTTACTATCTTCCTCATTGTCAAGAGCCGAGCCAATCGACTTGCGACGCTCGCTGCTGTTCTCCTTCCTAGTGTCAGACAAAGTGAATTCACTGTTACTGGACAATGGCGAGACCTCCATAAGGGAAAGGTCATCGCTGCGCTCCTCGTAGGCATCCTTGGTGAGCGGTGACATGGAGAGATCCTTCCTCTGGTGTCCATTCGCAGCTACGACCGTGTTATTCTCGCTGGACAACGCGTCATGTGGCAAAGCAGGGTAGGTTGTGGCCGACTCTTTCTCGTTGCGCGACTTAGTCGTGGTGGTAGGTCCAAGGCCAATAGGTTCCAGCTGGCGGCGCTCCTGACGACGAGCATTAGCACGGGATTGAGCAGACTCAACGACTTCGCCCTTGTTGTCATTGCTACTTTCACCAGAAGGCGATGGTGTGGTTGAAGAGGTGTAGCTGTCGATGCTCGATCTTTTCTTCTGCAGCTTCCTGGGCATACGGGCACTTGGAGAACGAGAGGCAGGACGGGCAACGGGCTGCGGGGGAGAACGGCTGTCAGTGCTGTTGCTTTGATCTTTCTTGTTGCGAGAACCGTCGGAGGCGGAGTCTGAGGTGTCGGCCGTGTCAGACGATTTGCGGCGTCCACGGAGGAGCCTGTGACGAAGACCAGGTGGTTTGTCCGCCATGGCTTGGGAAGGACGGCGGGCAGTAGTGCGACGTTGAGGTTGGGTGGCGCGTGGAACCAGATGTAGTTTTTGCCGGTAGCGACTAGTTTAGAGGAACATGACGAGGTGAAGAGGAGTAGAGGGAGAGCGAACGAGAGGGACCGCAGGTTATGCATGTTTGGCTAGCGCGAAGCGAGGATTTGCCGAACAGTGAAGGTGAGGTTGCGGGGACGGGCAGGCGGGTGTTATACTAGCAATGACGGAGAACCAGCGCAGAGCTCCAAGGCGAGCGCCTGGCAACACATGAACCCGCAAAAGCGAAGGACGGAACTCAAAGAACCTTTCTGAATGCAGCCTGTATTCCCAAGTCCTCTGTGTAAGTGCAGTGACTCGCTACTTAGAATGTTTAGCCCGGAGGCTTTCTCGCGGCGGAGAACCCAAAATGAACCCCATTCTATCACATTCTATAGACACGGTCAGCCACGGGATACTTTGAATGAGACGGTGTGGCTGCACGCACAAGACTCTAAGCATTTCCCGAGAAACACCTGCTGGGCACTCCACTGGTAGCAACCTTAAGTAAGATGAAGATTCGGCCTATCAAAGGGCGCCTTGAATGGCAAACGAGGAGAGGATGAGGACCAAGGTATTAATCAGACCCCAGACGAAAGGAATCCACGTCGACATGTTGTAGTAGCCGGCGCTGTACACGCCACCTAGTCTATAGAGAAAGTCAGTTCCGCGATTTTCATGGCAGACGAAGCATACTAACAGCCCTCCAACAATACTGCCAGCTATGACGGCTTCAATACCGCCTATCACACAGAAAATAACGGGAATGATCCAGATGACTTTCCAATTGCGCCACTGGACAGCAATGGCATAGCCTGAGGTGGCAACATGGACAGCACCGTAGAAGATCAGAGTCCACAGCAAGGTGAAGCGCCACACATCGCCAGGATCATAGAGGTAGTAAGCCTGGTGGCCGCGAACGGGGAATGGCCAATAGAGCGATGGGAAGGGGGGCGTCTCATAATCGCTCGGGGCGGCGTTGGTCATGCGATAGACGAAGCTGGCGGCCAGGTGTTAGTGCTGGGCTTGGGGAAGCAGCAACATCGGACTCACCTCATGTTGAGCCCGCTGTGCGCCTCACATGGCGCAGTTGAATGTCTGGAGCCAAGGACTGACGTCGGGAGCGTTGTCGGCTCGGCCCTATTGCCGCTGGCCCCTGCGCCCTACCCGGCGAGTGCTGATGCCTCGGCTCGTGCGCGCCGTCACATCCTCCGCAAGCTCGCCGCAGCTGCTCCACGAACCATCGTCGCTCTCCACTATGCCGGCTGACCGATTGCTCGAGACCCTTTTGCGGTCTCTCCAGACATGGACCGACCAGCAAGATACGCCCAGGTAATACCCGAACCCACCACTTCCTAGATGAAGCTAACACAGCTCAGATTGCTCGGAACTGCCGCGTCGCTCCTCACCACCCTCACGAACCCGCTGAACATCCAGCTTCTCGTCTCGCAGCTTCTATCCGCTCCAGCAATATGGGAACGCCCCGACGGCCTGCGCACCTGCCAGCGCGTAATGGGCCTCTTCCACTCCGCTTGTCTCGCCGTCCTCCAGCATGAACGCGACGTGAGAGAAGGCACGGCCAAGCCGCCACTGCCGGGACAGATGCCAATCGGCGGTGGCATGCCAATAGAAGAATGGGCTACAGCGGTCGTCAGAGGCGCCGATGAGCGGTCTCCGCGGTGGAAGCATCTGTTGGTTTTAGGAGGACTGCTGCTAGGATCCGGCGCCGAAGAGGACTGTCGGTTGCCGTCTGGCTTGGAAGCAAAGCTCCAGGGTGCACTGGTGCAAGCAACCAATCTGGCTCTCATAGACGTCAGGGACGGCGATGAGCTTGGGGCCCACTGTATTGCGCTGGTACTCAATCGCATCTTTCCTGTCTTGTCAGAGGCCGAGAGGGCCCAAGTTGACTACGACGTAAGTTGTTGAGCCCTTGTATTCCGCTGCTGACCCAAGCTAACGGGCTGTTAGCACTTGCTACCAGTCCTTATTGGAGCTGCTTTCTTCAGCAATGAAGGCTTCCAGTCCGCTTACTTCCTCGGCACCGTGGACCCTGACGTCGTGGAAGAAGCAGGCCAAAAGCTGAACTGGTCGGCCCAGTCGTCTTCATTCCATCAGATACAGCGCATCACAACCCGTCCGTTGATGGCATCCATGGGGCCCTACTCTAGACTCGTCTCGCATACAGTCGAAAATGTTCGGGATCCTTGGCTAATCCAAACAATGATGGACGACCTCGCCGGATTCGCTCGAGCGCTCACTCTTCAGTGGCGCCAGAACAAGCTCTCTACTATTGATCTCTCTGAAGAATCACAGCACCTACATCTGGAGACCATCCGGACTACAGCACCCCTACTTTGGAGGATCCTCAAAAACGCCCTCTTTGCTACCGTAATAATATTGAGGGGCACTTTGGGACGGATGCTTGGAGATAGTGCGCTGGCTGCGGACAGCGGTGAGTAAACCATTCTTCAGAAGCCCTGCACTCCATACTGACTTCTCTCAGTTGCTCCGGTCATTGTGACACATGCGCTTCATATTTTGCGCAACCTTTATTTCATAACCTCTCGCATTGGTGCCCATGCCTTCTCCCAGCACACATTTGTGTATCTGTCTGCCATGGACATTCTTGCGCAATACCCTCTCCAAGCAGATGCGTTCCTCAAAGCCATTCGACCGGCTACTCTTGGAAGCATTCCAAACAACCCTCTAGACCGTTGTCACGATCTTTTCTTTCTCAATACTGCAGAGCACTTCTCTCTAGTCCTCTCTCCTCAAACAAACGAGGACCTGCTCGTCTCTGCAGCAACGCCATATCTCAGCACCGGAGGATCACGCCATCTTCTTCCACTCTTCGAAGCCGCCCACAGCGTGATGCTCTCCGTCCTCTCCGCACCTTCGTCCGCGAGCCAAGTCGCTGCCAAACACCTACCATTCTACGTATCATCCCTCTTCGCCGCATTTCCCACAAACCTCTCCCCTCGTCAATTCCGCCTCGCATTCAAAACCCTTCTGCGTGTCACGGCACCGCCCTCTCCGCTGTCCTCCTCCCAGCCCGACCTCCCCGCCATCCTCTGCGAGCTTGTCCACCACCGCGCCCTTTCCGCGCCATCGACACCGCTCCCCACGGCCTCTATCACACCACCAGCCCCGAACAATGCCGAGGAAGTGCCCGAGGGCGAGTCGCCGTTGAGCGAGCAGGCCGTCCTCGTACTTACGCTGCTCGACGCGTTGCCCATCCTGCCTGTGTCGCTGCTTGAGGAGTGGCTTCCA
Organism: Lasiodiplodia theobromae; assembly: GCF_012971845.1. Classification (NCBI taxonomy): domain Eukaryota; kingdom Fungi; phylum Ascomycota; class Dothideomycetes; order Botryosphaeriales; family Botryosphaeriaceae; genus Lasiodiplodia; species Lasiodiplodia theobromae. Next base: position 228,972 of record NW_023336366.1, on the reverse strand, counting down.
CTGTGCGCGGAATTGGCGAACAAGGTGGAGGGTGAGGAGTTGAAGAGCGTAGTGAGGAAACGTTTCTGGGAAGTCTTGGTGAGTGGGGAGATGGACCCCGAGAGGAGTCTGGTCGCTGTGGCGTGGTGGAGTACGCGAGGTGGGAGGGAGAGAGTTTTGTTTGGTGGTGAGGGTGAGGGTGGAACGGACGCGGCAGGCAACGAGGGAGGCAGGGAGAAGTATCTAATGAGCGGTGCGCTACCTGCGAGAGGGGTCGTTGAGGACTTGGAGGAGGGAAGGCCAAGGGAGAGTAAGCTCTGATTTGATCAAAAGAGGGTGAGTAACGGCAGGGTGTGCTGTGTCTGGGATATTGTTGGTTCCTCCTGTTGTTTTGTTTTAGTGATACCAGATCAATTTGCAGTCAGCTTTGAGTTCTTTGTTGGGACACATTGACCCTTGACTACAGATCCTTTTAGTGATTCTAATGGAGTCTTTCTTCGTAAGGGGTTCTAATTGGGCTACACTCCTCGAGATTTCTTGCTACTCCTTCTTAATTTCTCTTTCTTTTTCTCAGTACTTTCACGGCATGTCTGACTTCAAGAGCTCAACCTGGACAATTCCAATCCAATCGCTCCAGTCGACAGAACATGATTTAGCTTCTCGAGATTTAAAGCACCCCATCACCGCCATTTCAGCTAAAAATATGTTTTTCGCCACCCAAAGATTCGCCCACAATCGCGCATTCAATACTTTGAGCGAACCTGAATTCATGCTCCTCAGACACCCCAAAGTGCCGCCTAATCGACCGACGACCTCCTTATTAAGCTACATAAAACGCCTTCACGAAACCCAGGGGCAGGGGGTGGAGCAAAGCGCATCCTCCCAAGCAGTGCCCTACGAGTATCTGGAATTCGCGCAGGACTTACAGAATCATCAACGCGGAATGGATATCTTCCTTACAGCGAAAGACAATAACCGGATGATGAACACAGACCTTAAACGAACATCATTTCTCAGACCATTGATTTATTGTTAAGGTGATCCACATACGCAGAAAAGGAGGAGCCAGCTAGATTGGCAGTGCGTCGTTTAAGCAGCCAACACGGCTACGGCTGGAACCACTTCTTCGTTCCACTTCCGTTACCCAGATAAAAACCCCGCCGAATATCATCATACCCTCCCACGGAGCTCCGCTGTGTATCATCCAACCCCCTTCATCCACTTTCCTCTCTGACTGCTGGGGGATAGCGGCGCGTCGTCCCGTTGTCCGAATAGTGCATCAAGTCATCACCCTCACCCTCCCCTGCTTCAAGCCCCACCGCATCATCAGCATGATCTCCAGCCAGGCAATTTCCGTATTGTGCACCAGACCCATTCCCTCCATGAGGTAGTTCCTCGGCGTCAGCACGCAGCGCATCACGCCGACCACCTCAACCGCCTCGATGCCGTACCTCCGCGCCACCGTCGCCTCCCTGTCGCCGCCCTCCAGCTGCGGAAGCATCTTGATGACCTCGCGCCACGCGCGCAAGTACTCGTTGCTGCGCCAGTGGGTGCCGACGTCGCCATACGCCCAGCGGTCCGCGGCGATGCTGCGCACGACGGGCTCCCACTCGGGCGGCGGGTGCGCGATGAAGTTCCTGTCGAAGAGCGAGAGGGTGAGGATGCCGTTGACTGGCGTCGGCGCGGCCGCCCACGCCGCGAAGGCGCCCAACGACAGCGGCGCCGCGCCCCGCGGCTTGTACTGCTCCAGCCAGGCCTGCTCGACGAAGCGCATCTCGAAGCGCACGGTGCGGTTGATCAGGTAGAGGTTCTGCATGTGCAGGTACGACGCCACCTCGTTCCGGGTGAAGAATCGGCGGCGTGGTCTGGCCTGCAGGAGACGTTCGATGCTGGAATCTTCGCGTGCGGTCGGGGTGAAGTGGCGGATCTGCCTGATGCGAGTGCTGCGGGAGGATTCAAGTTGGGCGACGTAGGAGCCATTGTCTGGGCTCATGGGCGCAAGCGTGCTGAGGACTAGGTAGAGGATGCGCTGGCGCAGTTCCGTAGGGAGGCCCATGAAGGTGGGAGTAGCGGCCTTTGACTTGGTGAGGATATCTACGTTGATTTCATGAAGTTTAGCAACGTAATATGGGCGCTGATGGTGGAGTTACGCATGATGTTGTCGGACGCGCTCGCGTGAGCGGTCTGTCCGTATCTTCTAGCTGCAGGTTTGCGACAGCACTCTCAATACCTTGACTATCCTTGCTGCTTTCATTGCTGTCCGACATCGACGACGAGGTACGGAGGAGGATGTTGTCAGACTCTTTGGCGGTCATGGCGCTCTCTGGCGACGTGCTCGTGAGCTCCATGTTTGGTCAAATACGCTCGGTGCCGGCGCGCCGCAGCTAAAGAATCAAGTAGATGTAGGGTGACGGGTCATGGATGTTGTTAGATGAACGGCGTTGTTCTGCTTGGGGTGATGGGTGTACTACAGCACCCGACCGGCGGCGCTAACTACCGGTGCTCACAACACTTCTACTAAAATTTGCAACCACGAAAGCAATTGCCTTCACCCGCTCTTCCCTCGTGCACCTGATGTACGCGCATCTCTTAAGTCAATTCTCAACCTATCTCACTTCGATTTCCACAGCATACTACGTTAAATTCCCATCCGTCCCTGCAAGTTAGAATTCCATTTGATATCCAGTCTCCAGCTCACTTCCCATGATATTTCGCACACTTTTCACTTGCACAATCGCGATGCTAAAGCCTCTACCAGGTCTCCTGTCTAAATCTTCCCGCTTTGACCATTCCTCTCAACGTCTCCTCTGCCTCAGTCTCACTCATCCCTCCTTCGTGCTTGATGACATCCTCCAGCGCTCTCCTCACCGCCTCCGGCATCTTGCCTGAGCTCCCGCACAAGTAGATCCTCGCACTCTTCTGGAGCAAGTTCCAGATTTCCTTGCCATGCTCGCGAACGCGGTCCTGGATGTATATCTTCTCTCGCTGATCTCGCGAGAAAGCTGTGGCGAGCTGCATCTTCTGCTTCTCCGTGCGTTCGCGCATTTCGTCTGCGAAGAAGAAGTCCGCCGCGGCGTTACGGTTGCCGAAGAAGAGGATGGTGTCGCCCAAGTTGGGCGCAGCACTGCCAGTGTCACCCTGGCGGAGGAGCTCCTTGCCTTGAATGATGGAGCGGAGAGGCGCAACACCAGTTCCCGGCCCGATGAGGATGGAAGGTGCCTGCAGATCCTCGTCGGAGAGACGCATTGCGCCTTCGATGAGTTGGACGCGAAGTCTCTGCGCTGGCTTGAGCTCGCTGAGGTAATGCGAGCAGACGCCCCACCTGGTGCGCTTGATGACAGTGCGGTACTTGACAATTGCGACAAGGAGAGTGACAGTGCAATCGGTAGATTCTGGATCTAGTTTTGTCAAGTCGGCACTGGCGATGCTGAATTGGCGGGGTTTCAAGGGAGGGAGTATGCCGAGGAGATACTGGTAAGGGATCTTGACACTGGTGAACTCCTGCAATACCTCGAGGATGCTGCGGCGTGGGCGAGTGGCGTAGTCAAAATAGTCGTCGATAAGCTCGGGGTCGTTTGGCCTTGCAAATTCCAATAGACGCTCTTTTTGGTCCGGATCAGATGCAAAATGGGCAATCAGAGCGAAGAATGAACGGCGGGGTACAGCCATTATGTCCAGGTGGTTGGTGAGAATGCCGAAGAGGGTGTTGTGAAAGGGAGCACGGCCCAAAGGATGTTCGCGCGGGGGGTTACTGTCGAACTGTTCCCAGTCATATTGAACATCCAGAGGTGCATGTGCTATCGATCCGTAACCCTGCAAGTCAATGAAATGTTGGACATCCGAGGGGAAATTCTTTGGGTAGAGCTCAAGTATGTCGCCAGGACTGTAAAACGCCCGGGGTTTTTCTATGACGTTGCCCTTTGCATCTGCCCGCGGTATTTGGCGCGGAAACCTTATGTCAATTCGTCGGACATCCTGCCAGTGGTCCTCAGGTGTTACGCGCGTGTTTGATACGACTTCAGCGGGCTCGTGGTCTGGTTCCGTGCTAACGTGCGTGCAATCGAGATTCGAGAAATTCTCAAGAGTCTGGATTGGCTTTTGGGGTTGCTTTTCTTCATCATTCTCATGGATTTTCAGAAACCACCTCGGTTTAAGGAACGTATCGTCGGCAAGCGGCTTTACATCCGATGAAAGTGGGCAGGTTTCCAGCAGTTTTTCTCGGAGCTTATCTACCCATGGTAGAAATGTAGCATCAACACTTCGGGCAGCTGCGATTAGCGAAATAAAAGCTGAACAGTTCAGGAGCAGATGACTTACCCTTCCGGGTGCTGCTCGTCTGCTTCGCCGGCTTCAATGAGACGTTGAGCGCCGAGCTGTTCTATGCGGTTGCCCAGTTTCCGGTGAGCCCAATTAAATCTGATAGAGGAGATGAGCACTACGATTGCAGTCTTTCAATTGCAAGGGGACGTACTGGGGATACGAGCTGTCGCCCAGTCCGAAGGACGTGAAGATACAGTTTTCCAGGCAGTTTGCTGCTAGCTTCTTGCTTCGTAGTTTTCGAAAGAAAAGTTGAGCATTTCTAGGCAAATCCCCTTGGCCGGTTGTTGATATGACTATTAGAACGACTGAGGCGTTTTTTAGGTGTTGTGGGGCGAGAGCGTTCAGTGGCTTGATCGTGGTCCAAATGTGCAGCCGGCGAGTGAGCTGGCTCAGCTGGACAGCAAGCTCCTCTGCATTTCCGGTCTCAGAGCCATATGTCACAAGGGCGGAGTGGGCCATGGCGGCGAGATGGAGCTGGTAGAGATGTCACTGTTCTTTTTTGGTGTTGCGGGCGACATCAGGCGCAAAGATCGGCCTGGAGCCTGCGCTTTTGGGTTGGCGGCGGGGCAAATCAGTGCGAGGTCGGACTCCGGCGGGGCACAATTTTGCTCTCGCCAACCACTGCGCCTCCACACTATGTAAAGCCATCCTGAGCGTAATTCCTGGTCGGTTGCACTCGTTCTTACCTTTAATTCATCCTGGGAAGGCTGTTACATGTTCATTTTTAGCCGTAGAATTAGCGGAGGGCACAAATACGCAAAGGCTATTTTTTTTTTTAGAAGCTGTGAAGATCATTGTGGGACACTGTGCGACTGCCAAACGGCGGACAACGCGATAGCAGCCAGCGGATGTGATTGATCAGATACAGACGCTCAGACCTCAGCCAGAGAGCAGCGAACGGCGCAATGGAAAGTACCCGATTTGGCTGCCAACGGTCTCTAGATCACGGGCGGCTCGGAAACCATGTCGGATGTGGAAGTTTTTGCCACTTAGGCTGATCTGCAGGCACAGGCATTTCAGCCTTAGAAATGGGGAGGGATCCTCTCTGACATCAATGATCGCTGCAGCATTCAAACCTTGGTGCACTGCACCGAATCCTCCGCGGAAGCTTTCCCGAGCGTCAATGGCAAAAAGCAAGCTGACTTTTGGCGATCGTCTACGCGGCATTGCTAGCCGCGGCGGCAAAGGAAAACGGCGCGAGGCCCGTGGCACGCATATAGGCTAGACTCCCCAAGAGTTCCAGAATTCAAAATTGCGTCGCCAACGGTGGCGTGGGCGTCGGCGAAGATTGCGACGGAGCAGATCTCCGGCAGCTTTTGTGGAGCAGGCGGAGTGGAACACAGGGCCCGTGCCTGAGGCGCCGGCAACGCCTGCTGCTCCGCCGTCGCCGCCAGCAGCCGTCGACGAGCTGCGCGAAGGGCCGGCGGTGGTGAGCAGGCGCCTGCTGGGCCTGCCAATGTTCTGCCGCGGCATTCGCTCCATTTCCGCCCGCGATCGGAATGTGCCAGCAAGCGTGCCAGCACTGTCGGCGGCCGCCCGAGGCGGTAAGCAAGCAGCCAGTAGCAACGGGAGGCCAGCGGCAAAGGGGCGCGGCTGGCAGACTGCCGCCCCTGATGGCGCGCACAAGGGATGCGGTTGGGCGAGACCTCAAGCCAGTGCTGCTGTGCATTGGTGGGTCAATGGCGCTGTGTAGGCGCGTGGTGAGAGCGCGCACAGCAGCGCCTGCTGCCTTTGGCGCCGTCCTGCTGCCTGCAGGGCGGTTGGTACCTGCTTCCGCCCAGCCCGCTCCGCCAGTCGTTGGCAGCGGCGGGTGGGCGCATCTGGAGGGGCAGTCGCGCGCGCATGGACGGCGGGCAGCGGACGGCTTCCGCTGGCGGCCGCAGGCCCCAGCACGCACGCGCAGCCGGGCGCACTGTTGGCGCTCGCTCTTGCACTCACCGCACTTCGCTGGGGCGATGACGCTGGCAACTGGGGTGTGGTGGGCGGCAGGGATGCCGGTCACGGTCGCCCGATGCGGCTAGCGCCTTGTCCGGGCGCACCTGCGGCGGAGGGCCTACAAATTTCGACATAGCAACGCCAGCACCACCTCCCTTTCGCACCCCGTCAAACACCAAACAAGCCAGATCTCCCTCTTGACAAAGCTCAATCTCCAGCTTTCGGGCACTTAGCTTCCCACTCCAACCTCCCTCGTCAATTTTCCCACCACTCCAGGCGGTCATCGACAACCTCTCCTCCCGCTCCAGAGCCTCGACCAGGACACCCCCAGCTTTCGCAACCCACACGGTCTTCACACCCGCGCTCGTGTCATCCTCCATACCGTCCAGCCAACATGTCCGCTCCTGAAGTCGATAGCGCCACCGCCCAGATGGCCAACACCACCCTCAACGAGCCCACCGGCACTGCCGAGGGCGCCAGCGTCGGTGCTGGCGGCGACAAGCCCATCAACGCCTCCGAGAACGAGGCTGTCATCGCCAGCGCCGCTGAGGGTCGGCGACTCTACATTGGGAACCTCGCATACGCGACCACCGAGGGAGAGTTGAAGGAGTTCTTCAAGGACTACTTGGTGTAGGTGGCCTTTTCGACGACGCCGCCCCGCAAGCTAACGCCACGTGCAGCGAGTCCACCTCCATCCCGACCAACCCCCGCACCACCCGCCCCGTCGGCTACGCCTTCGTCGATCTCTCCACGCCCTCTGAGGCCGAGCGCGCCATTACCGAGCTCAACGGCAAGGCCATCCTCGACCGCAAGGTCTCCATCCAGCTCGCTCGCAAGCCCGAGGCTCACGGTGAGGGCGCCGCCAGCGGTGGTGAGGGCGCCAATGGCAACGGCAACAACCGTCGCCGCACTTCCACTCGTGGCCGCGGCCGCGGCCGTGGCCGTGGCGGTCGTGCTGCCCGTGGTGGACGCGTAAGTGCAACCTTTGCCCGTGGGAGCCATCAGCTAATCTAAATCTTCCCACAGTCTGACGAAGCGGCGCCTTCCAAGGAGGATGGAGCTACTGAGACTCCGGCCGCTGCTGACCCGGCCGCGAGCGCCCCTACGAATGTACCTGGCCAAGTTATTCCCCTGACCGAAACGACAAACGAAGCGCTCACCGCTGAGAAGGGTGCTGAGGGCACAATCACCGTCAACCCGTCGAAGACCGGAAAGACCCACGTCCAGAGGGAGCGCAAGCAGCGCGGTCCGCCCGAGGATGGCGTTCCCTCCAAGACCAAGGTCATGGTCGCCAACCTGCCGTACGACCTGCGGGAGGAGAAGGTCAGAAACCCGATCGATGTTGTATCTTGAGGTCGAGTACTAACTGTTTGCAGCTTCTCGAGATCTTCAAGGACTACCAGCCCCAGTCCGCCAAGATCGCTCTCCGTCCCATCCCCCGCTTCATGGTCAAGAAGCTCCAGGCCCGCAACGAGCCCCGCAAGGGCCGTGGTTTCGGTTTCGTCACTCTCGCTTCGGAGGAGCTGCAGCAGAAGGCTTGCACCGAGATGAACGGCAAGGAAATTGAGGGCCGCGAGATCGCCGTCAAGGTCGCCATCGACAGCCCTGGCAAGGAGGACGAGGCTCCCGATGCTCCCATCGAGGGCGCCCCCGCCACCGAGGAGGCCACTCCTTCGACCGCCGAGGGTTCTGCCGAAGCCACCCCCGCTGCCGCCTCCACCTAGGCAACCCGCTGGGAGGCAAAAGACTGCCGCGACTAGTGGCGTCTTTTACACTTTTCCCTCTTATGTATCGATCACGTCTCTTTTGCACGAGGTCTTTTAAGGAATGGGAAAAGTTCTTTACGATTCTGTTTTCTTGATTCCGAGGGAGTTCGAGCGAGGCACGACAGGCATGAAAGTCGTCTTTCTTTGAACCTTCTTCCTTACGATTGATGGGTAAAGGATTTCGACTTTTGCATGCCCGCAGGCCGGGATATGGCGAAAAGCAACAACACGATGACAGAAATATTGAATAATATAATCTTGCAAAGTCCCTTTTCGCCCTTTTGTCTTTCTCTCCTATTCAAGAAGAACTTGATTCGGGTCTCTTCTCACTACTTGATTCTCTTCTATGTCTGTAAAACTAGCACTTTTTTTCCTTCTGCTTTTCCTCTCGATGACGGCCTTGGTATTTGTTCCCCCAGTGGAGACACAGCCTTTTGATGAAAGTACGCGATTATGACAAAATGAAAAAAGTTCTTGCCTTCCACCACAAATCACACAGCAGCCTGTGCCATCATTCTTGTCTGCCGGGAGCTGAGCGCGGAATGCTCGTGACAGTGACATCAGCCAAGACATTGTAGAAACACGTTTAGCGCGGGAACATTGACCTCATGTCGGACTAATTCCGTCCGAGATCGATTTCAAACCCGCCCAATCAAAGCGTTGGTCTGTCAGCTCAAGTTAGATGAGACCGTATACCATGATCGCCGCGGCAATTCGGCTACGATTCATGTGTAACCTTGGCTATATTGAGCGTCTCTGTTTACATTTTATGGGAAAAGATGGACTAGATTAGTGGATTAAGTTGATTCAACATTTCAGAAGGATTGACTGACTACATGAGGAGTGGAACAGAGCCGTACATCTACCGTACGTACAAGCATGGTTGTCAAACAAGAAGATATCTCTAGAAATACAATATCGAATAAAAGAAAAATTTTTGAATTTTCTCACCTCCGTCTCTTTCACAATATAATACTTCTCCCTCTTCACCCATTTCTCCCAATCACCATGATATTTCTTTAATTTTACACAAACTCCTCAGCATACGGAGTTTCTTTCCAACTTCAAAGTGTTGGACAGAATCTAATACCCGCCTCCCCTCAGCTCGGTCAGCACCGCCCTCAACCTCGGCCCGGACACACGTTCGAATCGATCAACGCTCATGACGAAGGTGCCGCGGCCTTTCGTCAGGCTGCGCAGGTGCCGCAGGTAGCCCACCATTTCCTTCAGCGGCACGCGCGCCGTGATCTGCCGCTGGCGTTCGTGGCTGCCGCCCAGCACCTCCCCGCTCGAACCACCACCGCTGCTACTGCCGAAGGGGTCTGGCGGCGCGTAGATCTGTCGCGGGTCGATGAACGGCAAGTCTTCCTCATCGGCACGAGACGACGTGCTGCTGTCCGGGGCCGTGAAGGCCGACGACGACGACGTCTCGAACGAGGTAGGTGAGTCTTCCTCGTCGAGGGACACGACCTGCCCGCCGCGCGCGCTGCTGATGTCGTGCACGACGGCGCCGAGGTCGCGGTCCGGGACGGCGATGGCGACGCGCATGACGGGCTCCATCAGCGCGTTGCCGTCGGCGCCGCTGCTGGTCGCGGCGGAGCGCAGGGCCGCCGCCACGGCCTGCCGCGCGGCGCCGGACAGCGCGGCGGGCGTCGTCTCGGGCGTGATGTGCGTGGCCGGGTCGAGCGTGATGGTCACGGCCGTGCTGTGCAGCGGGAAGCGGTGCGTCGGGCCCCGGGCCAGCGCGGCCGAGGCGCCCGTCGTCAGCGCGGTGATGAGGGTGGTGAACGGGAGCGTGTCGGGGAGGCCGGGCGTGTCCGGCTCGACTGATCGGCCGGCGGTGTCGATGGTGGGGTGGTGGATGACGAGGCGGTTGTGAGAGTCGAGCGGGAGGATGGTGGTGTGCGGGTCATCCTCCGTGTCTTCGACGGCGGCTTCGGAGGAGGCGAGAGGAGAGACGCTGGCGGTGCAGCCGGCCCGCGCGAGCTTGCCGCCGACCTCGCGTGAGAAGAACTCAGTGCTGGGGCTGGGGCTGGTGACGACGGCTTCGCGGTAGCCGATCTCGATTGAGCCGGTCGAGGCTTTGGCCTTGAAGTCGTTGAGGAGCCTGTCGCACGCAATCTCCAAGTGCAACTCACCCATGCCAGCCAGGTGCGTCTGCCCGCTCTCCGGGTCGAGTGTGACGGACAGGCTGGGGTCTTCACGGAGAAGGACGGAGAGCGTGTCCGAGAGATGCTTTTCTTCGGAGAGGCTATCCGGCTCGACGCTCGTGAAGAAGACGGGCGGAGGAACGGCGATGGGCCTGAGCTGGAGAGAGTTGATGGGTGCGGGAGGGCCGTGTTTGGGATTCGCACCAGTGTATACGATGAGCGTGTCGCCAGTGCGGGCGTGCTTGAGGCCTGGTATCACACCGATCTGGCCGGCGGGGATTTCGTCGACCTCGACGGCATCGTTGGCGTACATCTTCAGCAATCTTGGTACCTTTTCAGTGAGGCTAAGATTTGTGTTGAAGAGAAGCGTGTTCCGCGTGAGTGTGCCCGAGTAGACGCGGACATAGACCAGGACGCCCCGTTTACTGTCGTTGACGACCTTGAAGGCTAGTGCACACGCCTGCAGCTTGGACAGCTGTAATGTGTCTTGCGTCTTCGCCTTTGCAGCGTTCTTTTTGTTACTTTGCTGTGTACCCTTCTGGGCAGCAACAGCAAGCTTTCCACTGAGAAGGTCGTTTAAGCCTCCACTGGTAGATCCAACCTTGACTCCAGCATCAGGACGCTCCTCAGGCGACGGAAGGAGGTCAACGACAGCATCGAGAAGTGGCTGGACTCCAATGTTGCGGAAGCTCGCACCGGCGAATATGGGGATCACCCGTTGCGGGCTCTGAAGAGTACATCTTCTGAGAGATTCAGTGATGTCCAAGCTCGGTATGGCAAGATGATCCTCGTCATATTCAAGGAACTTTTCGACCATCTCATCGTCATGCTCGCTCAGAAGCTCTACCAGCGCAATTCGTGCCTTCTTTAACTCGGCCGCCAGCGAGGGGTTGACATTCTCCATTTCCTTCAATGAGTGCAACTTGACGGTCTTGCCGTCGCCGCCTTCCTCCCAGAGCATGCCTCTCAGATGCACCGCATCACCGACACCGACCAGCTTCCCAGTCCCATCTTTCCACCAAGGGATCTGGCATACGGCGGGCCATCCGTGCAGCCTGACGCCAATCTCTTTGATAGTCCGTTCAAAAGCCGCTCCATCGCGGTCGAGCTTGTTGACAAAGATGATGCGGGGGATCTGATATTGGTTGGCCTGCTTCCAAACCTGCTCTGTTTGGGCTTCGACACCAGCAACTCCGTCGAGGATGCAGACTGCACCGTCAAGGATACGAAGGGATCGGAGGACCTCGAAGGTGAAGTCCGCGTGACCGGGAGTGTCGATGAGGTTGATGTTGTGCGACGAGGTTGATCTTGGCAGCGTTACTTTGCCACCGGCGGGGGATGAAGGCGCAGCTTGATTCGGATTGGCGCTCAGCGGTGGCCAGTGGAATGATATGGCAGCAGACTGGATCGTGATTCCGCGTGCTCTTTCAGCTGGTAGGAAATCGGTGACAGTCGAACCCTCGTCGACATCTTGATGCAGAGTAAGCAGGTTGGCGCCAAATGGACACAAAAGGATGAAGAATATTGGAAAGAAGCATAAACAAACGAAAGGGAATGTCGGATGATTATAGGGAAAAAGGAAATACCCTACCTCCCAATCGCCGGGTAAAACCACTGTAGTAGAGCATGCGCTCAGTAGTGGTTGTTTTACCCTATTCACAATCAATAAAAAGGCAAAGACAAGAGCCATTGACAGGCGTACCGCATCAATGTGGGCTATGATGCCAATATTCCTCGTCCGCTGGAGAGCATTCTCCAAGGCGGCGGTGCCCGGCTGGGCGGCATGGCGCGACACCGAGACGTGAAAGGCTCGCGCGCAAGCTACATTACGGACGCGAAGGCTGGCTCGCCATGCGTGATTCAAGATCATCCCAGCGACAATGGCCGACACTGCAGCGGGTGGATGTTGTTGGAATGCAGCGAGATGTGGATGAAGACGTTTGACGAGGTTAAGCCGGTTTAGGCAGGGATGGGCGAGGGCCGATGTTGCGGCCTGTCAGCCAAGACACAGCTCCAGCACCTCCAGCATTGCGACTCCTCCGCACATCCATCCCACCCTCCGCACCCGCACCCGCCCCAATCTCCCAGCGGCCCCATGGACTATTCGGTCGCCGAGTCAGACTCGCCCTGGGCTTCGTCGCCCCAGGCCCACCGCACCGGCTTCGGCGAGAATGATGTGCCCTCAGAGCCCCTCCCGCCGCAGTCGCCCTACCACGATGCCCATGCCGCCGCAACCGAGCAGCCTTTTGCCGACGAGCCCAGCCAGGGCGGCCCGACCACCCTCGCCCACGAGGGCTTCCAACCCCCGGAGGGCCATGACTACCCGCAGTCTCCTCAGCGCCAACACCAGCCCGACCACCAGTCGCAGCAGTATGCCCAATCGCCCGACCAGCCTCATGGCCAGCAGCAGCCCCGCCACGAGCCCCAACGCTACCACGGAAGCCAGCGCCAGCGCCAGAATGTCCCGCAGTACAAACTGCACGCGAAGGTGACGGGCCTGGAGCGGACCGGCCGGAAGGACCCAATCCTGCGATTCGACGTCTACGTAAGACTTCTTCCTGCTGCCGCCGGCGACAAATCTAGTGACATGATTCCGTACAGACAAACTTGCCCAAGTTCCGCACCACTCAATTCCGCGATGTCAGGCGCCTCCACTCCGAATTCGTCAAGTTGCAGGAGCACTTGATCTCGGCCAACCCAGAAACCTTCGTGCCCGCTGTTCCCCCGGCAATTACTTCTGCTGGCGTCGGCACCGATGAGGACGAGGCGCGCGTCAAGGCCTCGATACAAAGGTGGCTCAACGTCGTGTGCAGCAACGAAGTTCTCATGCGCGATGAAGAGATGGTCTTCTTCGTCGAAAGTGATTTCGGTTACAGCCCGGTCGTTAGGCGCAAGCAGCCGGCCACCGGTGTGCGACGCAAATACATCAAGCAGTTCGCACCACCGCCCGATGACACGCCGGAATTGGCCGAGGCCAGACCTATCGTCAAGCTGTTCTACCTCCACACCATGGAGTCGGGTCAGAAGGTTGACAAAGTGGTCAAGCATCGGAGAGGTACGTACCAGCCAAGTGGTTTGGAGTAGTCGACGCTAACTTTAAGAAGCTCTTGGTCTGGCCGAGGGCGAGCTGGGAGTCAAGCTTGCACAAATGCACGTCCAGGAAACTCACCCTGGCCTCTCGCACGCATATCGCCGGATGGGGAAAGTGATTCAAGCCGTCGGAGACTACCACGCCGCCCAAGGAACTGCCGAAGCTACCACGATTGGAGACCCGCTCAAGTTCCACTCGGACGACGCCTTCATTGTGAAGGAGACCCTTACAAACAGGCACATCCTTCTGCGCGAGCTCCTGCAAGCTCAACAAACCACTCGCTCGAAGCTCTCGGCCGCCGACCGCCTGAAGGCCAGCTCGTCCGTGCGCCGCGACAAGGTCGACGAGGCCATCTCGGCACTTGATGAGGCGCGCAGTCACGAGCAGTACCTGGGCACCAAGTGCGCACGGGTGACGGCCAACCTAGTGCAGGAGCGGCGCAAGTGGTTCGCGCGCACCTCGGCCGACATGCGGACTGCCATCCGCGACTACGTGTTGCGCCAGATCGAGGCGGAGCGGCGTACGCTCGCCACGCTCGAGCAGGTCCGCCCGGACATCCGCGCCATCGACGCCTCTGGCGGCCTCTCCCGCCTCGGCCGCGAGACCCACCACCCCCATATCCGCCGCTCGAGCCTCGCGTCCTCCCAGGGCCCCAAGGGTGATGCTTGGAGCGGCGTCCCCCGCCGCCCTGACGGCCTTGGCCGCAGCATCAGCGGGGCTGGCTCCTTCAACAACCCGCCCTTGCCCGAAGAGGACGACGAGGAGGAGGACGACGGTGAAATCTTGCACCGCAAGCGGGCGACCAGCGTTGCTAAGCCCGGTACCGCCATGAAGGGTGTGTTGACCGCGGATGAGGACGATGACAGGGTGGACGCGAGAAATGCGGCGAGCAGGCTGGCGACGACGACATTCTAATTGGAAGAGAGGGTTGAGTAAAGTGGTAGCAGTGGGTTGAAGGAGGGTGATCTGTTGCCTGCAGACGGAAGGGATGGATGACATTGGAAGAATATTCCTCTCGTCTGTGGGCAATCAGATGGCGTAGGTGGGGGAATCAGCGGGATGTGTGTTACTGTGTGCATACTGGACGGTCGGTCGATTGATGGATTGATGGATGATGAGATGGGACGGGATGGAACCTTTTCTGCGTTTTGATATATTAAAACACCCCCATTTTTAGTATTAAACGTTTTGTTTCCCAGGTTTGTTTTCTCCGAGAGCATAGCATATCTGCATGAAAGAATGAATGGGTATGGTAAACTCTTTTTCCTAATCACAGCACCAGCATTTTCGAGCGATCACAGTTGAGAAGGATTTGAACAACTAGAATGAGATATTGTTCAGATAGTTGAATATCTTTGCTACTTCTTTCCTTTCTATGCCGTGTTGGAACAACTAAGCCCTTCTGACAAGAATATAAGACAAAAAAACCTTCCATCTATTCTAGACAACGTCTTATCACAACCCCAGACCTTACAGCCTACTCCTGACACTAACGACAATATCGTTACCATGCCTTCCCCACCCAGTTCCGTCAATAAAAACAGGTCCGAGGAAGTCACATGAGTCGGATAGAAGAATTCGTCTGCTCACCAGGCCGTGATGTCCTCCACCTCTGCCTCTCCGAAGGTGCTGCTCTTAGTGACGCCCAAACCGTCGCCGTCTTGGATGCCGACGTCCTTGGAGGGGCTGCGCTCCATGATATCGCGCAGATGCTCGTTCAGGAAGGCCAGCAGGTGACCGTTGACCTGCTCGAACTCGAGCAGGAAGGCGTCGTGGCCCTCGGGCGAGTCGATGGTCTTGAGTATGGCGTTGGGGATGGCGGCGGCGAGCTCCTCCTGCTCGGCGAAGGTGAAGAGGCCGTCGGACTGGATGCCGAGGATGAGCGTGGGCTGAGCAATCTGCGAGAGCGCGGAGCGGAGCGAGGTCGCGGAGATGGAGCCGGTGCTGGACTCGAGGTTTTCGGTGACGTTTTCCTCGATGCGGTTGCGCGAGACATCGTGAGTGTCGAGCTTGCGCGTGATGGCGATGTAGCAGTTTGCGTCGAAACGCTTGATGAACTTTTCGCCCTGGTACCGCAGATAGGATTGCGCGCTGAAGTAGGTAGGCGTGCGCTTGGCCTTGTTGCGAATTGGACCAGTGAGGTTGGTCGGAGGGGCGGGCGAGGTGATCCTGCTGATCTCGACGTCGGTTTTCGCAGCGGCCGGGAGGGTGGCATTGGCGGCGGCGGCCGTCAGGTCGACGGCACTGCCAGGGCGCGAGCTGCGCGGGGAGCGGGCGTTCTTGTGGCCCTCATTGTGGATGGCCCAGTGCTCGTTCATGAAGGCTGAGGGGTGCGGCTTGCGGTTGATGTTCTGCGGGCGCGAGGGGTCGGGCGTGTTGCGGCCAAATCGGGATTCAAACGAGTCGCGGCTGCGGTAGGTGAGGAGGGCAGACATGCGCGCGGCGGCCAGGCCGGTCGATGGCGGGTCCTCGAAGGCGTAGTAGCCGTCGTCGTACTTGGGATCGCTATAGATACTCTGCCGCTGGGCCTCGCCCCAGCTGATGCCCCACGCGCTGTAGCGCGCAGAGGTTGCAATTGGAATGATGCAGCGCACGTAGTCCTTACCAAAGTAGGCAAATTCCAGCACCAGCATGCCGCCCATGGAGCCGCCAATGACGGCGGCGATCTGGCGCACTCCCAGGTCATCCAGTATCAGCTTGAAGAGGTTCACATCGTCGCGGACCGTGGTCAGCGGGAACTCAGGCCCGTAGAGACCCTGCTCCGGATCGCCGTCCTTGTTCGTGACAGGGCTGGCGCTGCCGTAGGGACTGCCCAGGCTGTTCAGGCACACGACGAAGAAGCGCGAGATATCGAAAGCCTTGCCCGGGCCGCCTAGCAGCGGCCCCCACCAGTCACCAACATCGGCGCTGCCGGTAAGGGCATGGCAGATGACCATGGCATTGTCGGCGGCGGGCGAGAGCGAGCCGTAGGTTTTGTAGGCGACGGGAACATTGCGGAGCTCGACGCCGGACTCGAGCGTGAAGGACGGGACAATGGCAATTTGTTGATCGGGGATGAATTTAGCGAAAGGGTTTTCCGGCTGCTCAGTCACTCGTTCTGTGAGGCCAATGGGTTAGTAACGGCGTCTGGGAGGGACGGTCGATTGAGTCATCGCGACAAGAGGAACAACCGGAGGCTCTTTACGCGGAAGCTGAGGACCATTCGCATGCAAGCGTGCGCCGGTGATGGCATAGCGGGAGTCCGCAATGTTTCCCGAAGCTCAGAGCAGCCGTGGTGCCCTCCTGTCGCAATGCTCTCTCGACCGACATGGAATGACTGTTCCGGAGAAGCGTACGGTACTTGGAGGATCCGTTGGTGTGTTGGATAGTCATGGCGACTGGTAGCAGAGGATGGGGGTCTCGGAGGAGTATGGCGAGTAAGTCTGTGTGCAGAAATCTTCCATGCCGCGGGCGACAGGGAGAAGAATGCGGAGCGTGGGGATGCGAAGGTTTTGGTGGGTTTTCCGCCGAAAGAAAAGAACTGGGGCCAATGCAATGCACGTCCCCCCGCCGCCGCGCCATGACGTGCGAGGGGTCGCAGGCAATCAGACGGCGCCGCTCACGCCTCCGCTCCCCTCCATCCACCTTGGCCTCCGACTCTATTTCGTCCGCTCCCGTATGCTCCCTGACCAACCCCCGCCTCCTGCGCTGCGTCCGGGCCCATAGATAATCGCCAGCGCTGCTCCGTGCAGCAGATGAGAGATGAGGACGCCCCCACTGATGACCCGCCTAGGGCACAGACCAGAGTGGGCCTCCCTCAGTGCCCCACGAAGATGTGAGTTTGGGTCAACCACGCGATATATTTTTCAGCGCGAAAGTTTCAGAGGAGTCCAATTCTTTTGTTACCAGCCGTGACTTGAATAAGAGCTGGATTAAGAGACAAGAAGCAACTCAGAAACTAGTCACAATAATCTTGGTGGCTACCCTTTCGGAATCACTTCGATTCTTATCGGGTAGGTTGACGCTGTAAACGCCAGTTGGCTGCATGCTGCAGCTTCTCAGAAGATTTTTATAGCTAGTACTAGCAAACACGCTTTTCAAAGACGCCGGCTCGGCTGACTGAGCCCCCTGACCCTCAAGTGATCGTGGAGAGATGGAAGCCGTTTTTATTAGACCTTGACTCGAAATCCAAGGGCAGCGACGCAACAAAACCAACAAAGGATTCTATTCCCACATACAGACATGAGCCATTTCTGAGCTAGAAAAGAAACGCTTGGCTATAATCCATGCCTTGGCCATTGGGAACTGAAAAGTAGACAGGGCGAGAGCGGAGCGGCGGACTGATTGGCAGAGTAGCTTTTCTTTTAGTGTTGCTACTGCAGTAATACCCAATACATACTACTAGACACTTAGACGATTAGGTTTGAGCGAAGGAGAGGACGTTGTGGGTCTCATGGGGTTTCAGGTAGTGGTGGGGAATAATCCACCAGCTAACTCGGCCGGAGATGTCTCAAGGTCTGAACCTTGTTGAAAATCGGTAAATTCTCAAGCATGCATGTCTCCGCAGTCTCAATCTTTTAGTATAGCCACCTTCACACGCCGTAGTGCACACCTATGAAGTGTCATTCACAAGGACCGATCCATAAACAGGCAGGAAAAGCGACCACAAAAACTAGTCCAGATTATGCGAAGAACGAAGAAGGCAAACCTCACTTGTTTGAGGCTCAACTCATATTGCTCTAAAATATATATCCCTGTTACGCTACGAACACCTAGTGTAGTCCGGTCCCAGCCACCCTGCCATGTGTGGGCACGTTGCATACTCCCGCCCATGGTACCATTCACCCGCCCTACAAAAAAAACCATACAAAGCAAATAGTAGGAGCTCATAGTACTCAACTTAGCACCAAGGAAACTCTACGTGAATGAAGATCATCATTTATCACCCTCCCTTCAAGCACCAACTACGACTCTCCAACACCATAAGAACCTTTCGCTTGCCCTGTCTTGCTTATTTCGATGGTGCTTCAACTCTCAGATCTGGTCAACCATTACCCTATACGATATAGTATCGCTAAATACCTCACTACGCGAGAGCTCCGTGCTATTGCTTGCACGTCCAAGGAGAACTACGATCACGTTGTGGGTTCACGGCCGGAGATTTTCGCCAGCCTCAAGAAGTACACCATATGCGAGGGTGATTTTGTAGGGGCACATCGCGTTCCCCTCAAAGAAGAAGTTGGAGAGCTCAAGATTCACCTTCGCAACCCGTGTCTTGGCCGCACTAGGACGTTCTGCGAGCAGTGTGGTGCTACAGTATGCACGAACTGCTGCTGCGATACATTCAGATATGCGATCCTGCGATGCGGTAAATTCGGCTGGGTGTTGTCATGCAAAGATCCTAATACTATGCAATGCTGCGAATACTTCTTTCATGTGTCTGCGGAAGGCAGAATACAAACCCCCAGCCTACACAGAAACACGAATCACTTCACCGAGGATCAAGCCAAAGGCCATATTTGCCCCAGATGTTTCGTCAAAAATGTCAGGCTTAAATTCCGATCTAAGAGTCTTAGTAAAGAATGGCCTTGGCTTTAGATTTACCTAGTATGCAGCTAACTTCGTGAGTTTCACCGATATGTGATTGGAAAGTCCTCGGACTTACTGATGGTTGCACTAGATTCATGAATGTCATTTTGAATATGTTACAATCATTCTCCCACTGTAGCAGGTGTGGTAATTGAACACCTGGCTGGCTGCATGTCAAAGGATGTGGATTGGCCAAAAGCCTGAGCCGACGCATCTTAATGAACAGAAGTTGTATTCGCAGAGCGTTGCAGATGATAAATAAATTCGACATCTCCGAAGCTTTTTCACTCGGAAATCTAGCCCATCATCAGATAGATAATGGTGCAAGGTCTTCAGGGCTCATGCACATACTTCAACGTGGAAGCAGATGTGCAACCTTGAACGTCCAGATGTGAATCATCTCGAAAATACTATCAAACGGGGTGGTTCTGGGTGGTGCAATTGCGTCAAGACTAAGGTTAGTTTAAGTGTGTATGATGTGTGTCGGCTGCCAGTCTGACCTCGTATGCACTCTTTGATAATATGGCCGGTTTACTTTTCGACAAGAACCTCACGTTTGAATCCTCGATTATTTAGGTAATTAAATCTCACGTCTAGATATATTTGCGCTAATTAGGTCTCACAGCTACATCAGGATATTCGCTTCAGCTGCCTACGGAGGAAGAGTGCATCACCTTCCATGGAGCACAAAGGGCTCAAGTCTTCCAGGGCCTATGTTAAGGGGAAGCGTATCTTAATCTACAATTGAAATCAATAGACGTTTATTCAATCTACAACTTTTCTTATGCCATGATACATACCTGATCTATATCACATCCGACACTTTCCGCCATCAACACAACAATAAACCCCATAAACACTCATCTCTTCTCTCTCACTTGCCTCTCCTCACCAGAACCCTCACGCCCTTACTCCCCACTCTCGGCGCCGGATTGAACCAATCATGCGCCACCCGCACATCCTCCACAGATGTCTTCCACAGCTCCATCTCCAACCCGGGCCTCAACAGCGCCGCCAAAGCCAAATACATCTCAGCGTACGCCAAGTTCATGCCAACGCACTGCCTCGTCCCCTTACTGAACGGAACCAAGAAGCGCCGCATGCGCGCCAGCTGCTCCGCCCTGGCCCCCTCGTTCCCGGTCTCTCCCTCCACCTCCTCCAAGAGCCACCGCTCAGGCTTGAAAGCCGCCGGCTCGGGGAAGATGCGCGCGTCGTCGTGCAGGAACATCTGGGTCATGCTGACGGGCGTGGCGGGCGGGATGATGGCCACCGGCTCGGGCGCGTCGGGCACGCGCAGGGCGGCGTCGGGCGAGATGCGCGGCAGGCGGTGGCTGACGCCGTAGCTGAGGCGGAGGCCCTCGGTCAGGACGGCCGAGAGGTAGGGGAGGTGCTCGAGGTCAGTCCATGTTGGGGAGTTGGAGTTGGAGTGGTAGAAGAGGGGAGCGAGTTCGGCTCGCGCGCGGGTGAGTTTGGAGGGGTTGGCGAGGAGGTGGTAGAGGGTGGTGGCGAGGGTGTGGGCGGTCGTGACGGTGCCGGCGCCGAGCAGGGTGAAGGCTTCTTCGGTGAGGCGCGGGGTGGTGAGCTCGGAAGGGGGCAGGTGGTTGTTTGGATTGACGACAAGGTCGTAGAGGATGGTTGGACGGGTGTCCAGGGGCTTGTTGTTGCTGGCTTTGATCTCTTCGATTTGGGCGGTGATGCTGTTTTGCACGTTGAAGAGTTCTCTGGTGAGGGGGTGAATGATGGAGACGAGCTTTTGCGGGATGCAGGTCAGGACGGTGTAGAGCCATCCGAACTGCTTCATCAAATGTGTGCCTCGACTGAGATCCTGATAAGTGGCAGAGTGTAAGCATGCAATTCCTCCCAATTGTCGGCAGAACTTACGAGCATCAGCTTATGCCATCCTGGATTGAAGTCCTCCGCATCCAAGAAGCCGTAGCGCTTTCCAAACGCAAAATCACCAATGACATCAGCGCTCAATGCCGTGAAGGCGTCAGTCAAATTCACCGGCTCCCCGGAGTCAGCGGAACGCTCGAGCCGGGCTCTTAGCTTGTCGATGTGCAGCTGGATGACGGGCTCAAGACGGACGACGCTTCGCCGGGAAAAGAACGGGTTCAAGGCAGCACGGCGTACGCGATGCAGCTCGTGCGAGGCCGTGCCCACAGCGGCTTGCGTGGTGCCAAACATCTTGGCCGACCACGTCCATTTCTCGGTGCGCCGGCCGCTGGCCGCCGACGCGTACAGCGTGTCGTAGAAGCCCGGGACGTTCACGTGGAGTTCGTACGGGTTGATGCGCACCACGGGTCCTGGCGTAGCTGTTTCAGCCAAAGCAGTGCCAGATCTAGAATTGCTGTTTACCATATTGCGCATGCATCTCGGCGATTCGCCATGTGTACCGCCCAGAGCGCACTACATCGTAGTAGAACTCGTACCAAAACGTCAACGCTGCGAGCCGCGGGCCGGGGAAGTGAGCAATTGGGCTCAGATAGAGACGATAGACAGCGCCGTAAGCCAGGTACGCCACCAGCAGCCCGGCTGCGAGGATGAGGGAAGGGTGCGCGGAAAAATTAGGCGAATCCATCGTTATCTCTCCATAACAGCGGCAAAGACAGACCAGCGCGGCGGATCAGACTACCCCAAGGCCAGAGAGGGAAGGGAGAAGAAAAGGAACGGAGCTGGAGGGGAATTGGCACGTGAAAGTCGTTGGTATCATGATGTGAGCACGACGCGATGATACGAGCGCCGCGTTTCCGGAAAGCTAAGCCCGTCCCAACAGGTGTCCCGGCGCGGCTGGGAAACGGAAGCTGCAGGGTCCTGCCAGTGTAAGCCTCTTTCCACCGCTTGAACCCTGTGGAGTTGCCGGGACACATTGAGTTTCGCCATCGCCTCGTGCAGCTGCTTCGCGCTGACGTCTTGCGTTGCACCGCCGCCTCCGACGCGCGTTGGGACGATCCACGTGACTGCTGGCAAGCTGAATTCCATGACGGTGGCGGTGCACATGTGTGGCACTGTCGAAGCTAAAAGCGTTTCACAATTCTTGCGGTTCCTGCATGGCATGAAGAAAGAATGGAATTCTGGGTAGTCTTGACGTATTACAAGCTGTTAATAATCCAACCAAAGCATTGTTCTTGTTGGTCGTGGGCCGCCTCATCAAGCCATGCGAGCCCTGGTATCTTTGATACGCATTCCTTCTAGTTTCCCAATAGTCTATAGCAGCCGCATCCGGTGCTTCGTTGTTGTTCCAAGTTTTCCCGTGAAGAACGCCTCCGCTATGCAACCCGAGCCATTCCGTCTGGCCGGTCAAACGCCAAGCGAGAGTGAAATCGATAAAAAAGAATCAAAGTGTAGAAATGAATCAAACAATCATGTCCAAGGGCGTAGGAAGGTTCATCCACTTCGGCTCGTCCTCCTTCTCTCCGAGAACGAGCAGCTTCCGGCTTCCGCAGAAGAATCCCGGAGGAGCAATCGTTTCCACCTCTTTCCACTGGCCCGTCATGTCCTTGCCCTCTTCGTACGGCGAGTTGTACTCCCACACCTTCTCCGTAATTTGCTGGCCGGGCTCCATCAAGCGGCGCGGGTTGACGCCAGGCAAGCCAACGAACCAGTTTAGGATGTTGTGGATCGGCGAGTAGAGACGCTCCGGGCGGCGAGTCAGCCACAGCCACGAAAGGGTGCGCTCGTCGTAAGCTGTGCGGATGTACGGGTTCATGTAAATGCCGCTGGGAGAGTACGTGTCTCCAGGCTGCCGCGGCTTCTGGATGTCCGCATTCACAAGGCAGCATTCCGAAGCATCCCAGTATGTGCGATCCTCAAAGCGGAAGCGGATGGCGGAGCTGTTTGCGGGGATCTGTGGGTCCTCGTGTCCGGCGGCTGTGGCTACACCCCAGGCCGTGCCCTCGGAAGGATCGGTCGAAGCGAGCGCCTTGGTAGACTGGAACCACTTGGCTTCGTAGCTAATCATACCGCCCCAGCAGCTGCGAACACGCACCGCGTCTTTCTGGCCGATGACATCGTTCCTGGTAGCATCGTGTCCGGCGCTGGGGAACCACGGGAAGAACGGGATCCCCATGCTGTTGCCCTCCAAGTCTCGGGACGCGAACGTGTCGTAGAATTTAAAGGGGTTGATGAAATCGACGGCGCAGGCAGCGCGATAATCGGTGCGGCCATTTTCGCCCATGTTGGTGGAGAAGAGCAGCTGCGCGGCATCCACGGGGTCGAAAAACACGTCGTTGAGGAAGAGCACCTTGTCAAAGGTGACCTCGGCGGTCTCCAGCGGGCGCAGGGCCCTGTTTCGAACTTCGGCAAGGTATGCAATCCGCTTGATCCTCTTCTCGCCATTCGGCACGGTTACTCGGCGCACCTCGTCCAAGGAAAGGTGCTCTGAAACAATCGAGGAGTTGCCTGACAAAATTAGCTTCGCCTTCGCCAATTCATGCCCGTTACTTACAGGTCACCCTCTCCCTGAACTGCTCGAGGGCGGCGTTGGCTGCCGGCGCGGGATCATTCTCGTAGATACTCAAATAGACGTTGTCCGGGCCGAGCAGGTCCACCAAATCCAACACAGCCTTGCCCCACGCCCCACCGACCAAAAGTCCCTCGTCATCATAGATGCTAGACGCTATGAACACCTTCTCATTGTTGATGTTGCCGCGGCCGGGGGCCAAGGATTGGGTGGCTCGTTCTCGGAGATCATCGTAGTGCGCCGGTGCACGCGTATACGAGGGCGTGAAGACCATCGTGGTGACAACAAGGAGACACACAAGATACGGAAACAGAACAAATGACCAGAGGATGCACCGCATAATCGTCCGGCGCGGCCTGCGGAGCGACGCCATGTTCCTGTAGCGGTAGACATCGTCGAAGTGGCTGCCCCCGATGGCGGGCATGTATTGGAGAGGCACCCATCGTGATGTCCTTTCCGCAATGTCGGCGATGTCCTCGGATTTGGGCGAGTCGCAGTAGGCTTCGGGGAAGGAGCGCTCCGAGTCTTCAGAGTGCGAGGAAGACGGGCGAAGGGGCGCGTAGCGCGGCGCGCGGGCGCGAGACAGAGAGAGGTTGAAGGGCATGGTATGCTTGGCGCTGAAGCATCCGCGCGGCAGCGGTTATATGCAGGAGGATTTGCCGCGGCAGTAAAAAGCGAAAGACAAAAGAAGGCGGAGGACGACAGCAATAAGAAGGAGAGACCGGCGGGCTGGGGGCCTAGGTAAACTTGGCGAGAGAGCGACACGGCCGCGCAAGGCGGCGGAGGGCGGAGGGTGATGCGCAGATGATGGTGGCAGTGCGCAGCGTTGCGCGTCCGGTAAGCGTCCCAACCAGGCGTGCGGAGATTGGAGCAGCGCCCAGCGCGCAGCCCCTTGTGAGCGCAGCCATGCACCGCATTGGCTGGAATGTCGAGCTGTGCGCGAAATTGTGCAGCCCGCGAGTCGCCGTGACCAGTAATGGCAGGGGGTCGTCTCAAACGGATCTAGGGCGTTAAGATTGCGACGGCCGCTTGCCGTGACCGATCGAGCCTTGGGACGGGTTTCAAGGGCCTCAGCTGGCCCAGCCGAGGACCGAGCGCTGCAGCTGATTCCTCCGTAGGGGAGCGCGGTGGAATGGAGATGCTGCACCACGGGGAGCCGAGCACGAAAATGGCCGTGCCTCCAAACCGCCCCCGCAGCCAACTTCACCTACGCCGCCGTGTCACCGACTCCGTCCTTGCCAACCGCCGTGCCGCGACGAGCTACGCCGCAACGAGCTGGGCTGTGGTCATCTGCAACCGGCGCCGCTCTGAGGGTGGCCGTGTCGGGGCGGAGCTCAGATGCCTCGCGCCACCTCTCAGACCGCGCTTGGGCGCACCGTGGGTAGGGCCGCTCACCGCAAGCATGTCCGACTTCAGCAGTACAGGAAAAGTCCGTATTAGCGCGTGGGTCTGTGAAAGGGGAACAGCATGACCTCTCACCTGCTCTGAGTCGTATTCGTTTTTCCAGGAGGCTGCTCTTTTGCATCAACCGCAGCTTATTTTGACTTCCGACCAGGGCGTCTTTCGCTTTACGAATACGCATACTTCGACGTGCTGCTGCATGGAGTAGCGGCTATCGATAAAGACAACAAGCCGGCCAGGAGAATGCTTAGTGACCCTGGAGCCACTCATGATCACTTGCGGTGCGGATCCTGTCGATGCGTCCAGGCAGGGGCCTTTCCGTGTTCCCTGATTTTCTGACACAAGCGATAGGGTGAGAAGCACAACACACGGTCCTCATTGGGGACCAAACATGCCGTCAACTGCGCAGCATGTGAATACGCTTGCTACACGGCGGGATTGAAAAATCTCACCAATCATGTTTAGCAAGGTGCATTGCGCTCTTACCACGCGCTTAACTAAAGGAAATGCCTAGACGTAATTACAGATATTCGAACCGGACAGACACATTCTAACGCGTACTTCGACCACGAACGAAAGTCGGTCCTGTGACTTCTTCGAGAGAGAGGTAGCTTATCTTGTCGTCAGCTGTGGGTGTCCGCGTAGCATTGGTCTGCATCAACGAATAAGCTGAGTCACACGACGCCTGCAGAATTGGTCAAGATGGAGAGAACCCGATTGGCTTCCCACTGTGTAAAGAACGCCCATTTTCCGCAGGGAAAGTCATTGGAGACTCAACCGCGAAGTGTTAGAAATGGCGAGAATTGCATGATTGCCTTCTGCGCTTGGTTGTCGGTTGCTTTTTGTGGTGGCTCTCTTGATTACAGTGATCGCTTTGCCAGAGTGTTTACAGTCGCCAGCAGATTCAGCACATGGAAGTACGGCGATGGCAGTGCCTGCTGTTTCTGTTCGCTGCTTTCTCGCAGTCCTTTTGCGGGAGAAATACGTCCTGGTCGCGCCTGCTGTTTCTGCCTCGCCGTCCCCATGCCTTCCCAATGCAGCAGGCAAACCGAGTAGATAACCCGCCTTCTTCGCCGTCGCCGCCATCGCCCTTTCCTCCTCTACCAACACGTTTCAGTGAAGACCGTCACCGCGCTTTATCGTAAGTCTCGTCCTGTCCATCCACACGCGTCATCTACAACTCTTGTCCTGCTTGTGAGCGGCGCTTCGACACCACCGTCCATCATGAGCATGCCAAAGCACCAAAGCACAACTGTGGCTGACCCGCATCAAGGTGAAAATCTCCCAGCGTTC
Source organism: Lasiodiplodia theobromae (assembly GCF_012971845.1). Classification (NCBI taxonomy): domain Eukaryota; kingdom Fungi; phylum Ascomycota; class Dothideomycetes; order Botryosphaeriales; family Botryosphaeriaceae; genus Lasiodiplodia; species Lasiodiplodia theobromae. The sequence goes on along the minus strand of NW_023336366.1, from coordinate 203,010 downwards.
CTGCACCGCATCAACTTCAGCCTCGACGCCGGGGGCGCACCCCGCAAGCCTTTGTCGGCTTCGCTGAACAGTGCTGCGCCAGGCCACACAGCCTTCGGGTCTCTCAGCTTCCCGCCACTGCAGACGAAGACCAACTTCTCGACGCCCAAAGTTTTTCATCCCTCCCAGTCGGTGTGCTCCACTGAGGGTGCGCGGGAAAGCTCACTCAAAGCATCTACCTCTCTCGACGGCCCTGTGCGCCAAAACCCACCCCTTCCACGCTTGAGTAAGACACCATAGATTCTCTCAGACTTTGAGCTGCTCTTTATGTAAAGGTAACAGCTAAGCGTAAATGCAGATCCTCAACCCGATCTGCAAAAGACTTCTGCCAAAGAACGTCCTTCAACCTCTACCTCGGCATCCATCAACGGCTCTGAGACACAGGCCCTCCATCACGAAGCTCCTCCATCGAAAAGTTCCCGAAACAAAGATCACCACGAGCTTCCCGTGTACGCCTTAGCACAAACTCTTCGAGCAAGCTCCATTGGTGCCACAATGGCTCCAGGAATCCCAAATGAGGCCAGTGGCCTTGGATGGAGCAAGTACGCTCCTAGCGTTCAGAACGACGGATTATCCAAGGGCGGTCTCAACAAGCGCACTGCCGAAAGCATCGCTCGCCAGGCTGAAATTGATGCCCGTTTATCCAAGCTTCGTTCGCGTCGCGATCCCATGACCGAGCAGCGCGATGAGGCTCGTCGCCTCGAGCTAATTGCTTCCCAAAAGGCGGCCGAGGATGAACATGCCCGCAAGAAGGCTGAGCGTGTCAAGCTTGAGAAAGAAGAGCAGGAGCGGATCAAGCGCCAGAAGGAAGAAGAGGAGCGCCTCCAGCGCGAAAAGGAAGAAGCCGAACGCCTCCGGCGTGAGAAAGAAGAAGCCGAGCGTCTCCAACGTGAGAAGGAGGAGGCTGAGCGCCGTCAACGGGAGAAAGAAGAGGCCGAGCGCCTTCAACGTGAGAAAGAAGAGGCTGAACGCCTCCAGCGTGAAAGAGAGGAGGCCGAGCGGATCAAGCGCGAAAAGGAAGAGGCCGAAGAGGCTGCCCGTCGTGCCGCTCTCTACGAGCGCATCGATCAGGTCGAGGAAGACGGCTTGAGCAAGATCCAAGCCATGCAACTGGAACTCCAGAAGAGCATTGAGGAGTCTACTATGCGCCAACAGCAAATATCGAACGACATGAATGCCAAAAAGAGCGAGATAGACGAGGTTCAAGAGACCTTGAAGCGTGTCCAGCTCGAATTCCAGGATTTGCAGGATGCTGAAGTCTCAATCACCGCCAAGCTCGAGGCAGATACGAGGGAATGCGATGAGCTTCAGACAGCCAGTGAGCAGATCATTGAGCGCGCCTCCACTTTGCGGAAGGAAGTCGAGGAGAAGACGCTGAAGTCGCTCGATGAGATCGAGGCCTTTAAGCTGCCGGGCAATATCGAACAACAGACTGCTCCTGCTTTCAAAGACGACAAGCCAACGCCGCCCGATGACCAGTCCAGCACGGATTCCTCAAGTGAGCCCGACGGTTCGTCTCAGGAACAAGCTTCACCTCAACACAATGGTGACAAGACCAAGCATGACAAGACTGGCAATGGCGGTGTTTCCCAGGGTGATGTAGTGCAGTCGAAGCCCAACATCGTGGAGAATGGCAAGGTCAAGAACATCATGTCCACTGAGCCAGTTTCAACGCATCGGAAGGCGAACAGCAACCAGAGCCTGGAGAACAAGTTCAAGTTCGAAGAATGGCCTTCTCAAGAGGCGAGGCCTTTTGGTGGTAAGTGATACCCAATAAAATGCCTTTGATTATTGTTAACCCTATCACAGGAGCTCAGAAGCGTTTGGTCAAGTTGTACAACCTCCCCATTTCGTCCACTGTTGCGAGTATCCAGGCCTTTGTCTGGGGTGGACGTATCGAGAAGATTGAGTACACGCCTGGCAATACCTACGCGTGGATTCTCTTCATGCGCGGTCAGGACTGCGAGAAGTACTACAGTGATACCGCGAACGGCATCGAGCATCCTGATGGCAACCGCACCATCTGGGTTGAGTTGGGTGAGGCGGTTTCGGTCAATGAGACGCTTCGTGGCTTCTACGACGCCGGTCACACTCGTTGTGTTCGCGCTGTCGGTGCTGATGAGGATTGGGGCGAAACTGCTCTTGTCAAGCTTGCTTCGGCGAAGAAGCGCAAGCTGGAACGCATTGTCAACGGCGCCAACCCCAAGGGTGTAAGTGTCTGCTGTTCAAATGATGTCTGAGTAATTACTAATGCGGTGTCCAGCTTCGCGTGATCGAGTTCCGTTTCACCAACATCGTCGATGCTGGCCGTTTCAAGGTAGAGCTCCAGAACGACATTGACTGGGAGCACTGCAACATCTACTTCGGCACTGACCCCTGTGAGACCAACACCGGTGTCCACTTGGGCGTTCAGTGAATTGACTTCTTGACCATCGACGCCTGGACGACATGTCTTCACTACCCAAACGCGAAATTTCAACATGCACAAGTTCGCACGGACAAGAGTAATCACACAGGCTTCTTTGATCATGGCTTCAATGGGCGGGATGGTTTCCCACAATTACGAGAAGATTACTTGTTTCCTGCTGTTGCTTTCTCAACATCATTCTCCGTCTTTCCAGATAGGACAATAGCGATGTATCTCAAATGGCAGGAGAGGTAGAAGGTCGAAAATAGAAATGAAATTTCCCTTTGCTTCATCCTGTTCCCATATTACGTAGGTATGATCAGACAATGGCGTCTGGGTTTTCTTGCATCCTCTTAGCCGTGCCGACGCCAGCAACACCTTCTTCTTGACTCTCGCCCAGCCAGGGCTTCTTAGCTTCTCCAAGGACGCTCTCAGAAAGGAAGTAGACGAACAGACCCAAGATGATCAGCACAAAAGCAATTGGATACATCCAGTGAACGGTGTAGTGGAAGACCTGGATGCCGATGATGACACCCCAGAAGTTACCGGTCAGCAGGGAGATGTTGAAGAAGGCGGCGCTGGCGAGGCGGAACAGCAGCGGGGCGAGGCTGTAGAAGAGGAAGAGGATGAGGGTGTAGCCGGTCATGTAACCGCCGACGGCCGAGTCCCAGGTGGCGGAGCGGAAGCTGGGGCGGTCGAAGATGGCGGCCTGGACGCCGTTGACGAACATGGCCCAGAAGCCGAGCTGGCCGAGGACCTCGTAGACGGGCCGCTTGGAGACGAGGAACTCCTCGAAGGTGTTGCAGACGCCGTAGAGGGCGGCGCCGAGGAGGGCGAAGAGGTCGCCCTTGAGCTGATCGGCTGCGGGCCCCGTGTTGTTGGAGCCGGTGATGGTGTCGGAGGCCAGGAGGATGCCCATGCCGCCGACGCAGATGAGGATGCCGAGGTACTGGGTGATGTGGTAGCGCACGCCCAGGAAGATGAGCGAGAGGGCGACGACGACGACGATGGCGAAGAAGTTGATGAGCTGCAGAGACAGGATGGTGGCGTAGCGGTAGCCCAGCACGACGAAGTAGTTGCCTTCGACGTCGAGGAAGGCGAGGATGAAGTAGCGCCAGCCGTCTTTCAGGACCATGGAGAAGTAGCCGCGCCAGCCGTACTTGTACACGGTGTAGGGCGTGTAGACGATGTTGAGCAGGACGTAGTTGAAGAAGGTCTGGAAGGCCGGGATCGAGGTGCCCTTCATCGAGAGCAGCGTCGAGAAGGTGTTGGTCGAGGTGATGCAGAGGGCCAGGATCTGGCCCAGCACCAGCGCGTACCAGAAGTACCGCGTCTTGAAGTAGGTCGTCTGGATGTTCAGCCAGCGTCGCCGGCGCGGCTTCTCGCCTTCGTGCTCCTCGGCACCATTGCTACCTGCGACCGGTGTCGTCGTCTCGACCAGCGCCGGCTTGATGTCGTCGGCCGTGGTGGTGGTGGTCGCGCCGTTGTCATAGTGCTGGTCTTTGCTCGAGCTGGGACGGGCGGCATCCGTGGTGCTCGCGGTGATTTCGGTGGACGCCATGATCTAAACACGTCGTACAGTATCGTATCTCTTCTCCGCCGAGGCTGAGGGCTACCAGAGCTCACGCGCGTCGATCGGCAGCAGCGTGGGGTGTCTGTGGGCGAGGAAAACCCGACAGCAAAACGGGTGGGATGCAAAAGCAGAGGGGTGGGAGCTTTAGAACGGGCAGCGAGCGCAAAACTCCAGAAGTCGCTCGCTCGTTATTTGGCGGTGCTCCGCGAGGGGAAGAGGGCGAGATGTCGCGTGAAAGAGTTGGGCGTGCGGCGCGGCGACAGCTACTTTTTCACCAGGTACCGCACACCCGGCTCCGCACCGCATGCACACTTCTCGCCTCTTGGGCCCCGCTTCGGCACGTTCTAGCTCTCGGAGCAGGAGAAAAAGCATGGCGACTTTTCCGCCCGCCAAGAAGGCGGTGGGGAGGGCTGCCGCCGCTGGTTGGCCGACATGGCGGGCGGAACTGGCAGATCGGTGGGACGCGGCCGTCGGCACGTTGCCCTTCTCGGCTTGGCTCATCGGCGCTGCCCGTCAAGCGGCTGATGGCTTCTGGAAGGTTAGCTGCATGGCAGGGATAATGACGCAGGGTGGTGGATTGCTGTCGAAGGCCTCAGGCATCAAGAGTTGATTGAAAGGACGAAACGTGAATAAAATAACGTATCTTGACATCAATAACATCGGACGCGCCAATAAACAGATTGGGACGGTCACATTAAGCTACATGCATACTCCCCAGAATGTTGTCACAAGTCCACATACGGTCTTAAAACTCATGTGTAGATCAAGGCATCTGTTGTATTCTTCAAGACAGGTTGCGAAGGGGCAGAATCTGTTAATCGGCTGTGCTGTTAGCCATGGGACAGACGCCAGGAACCCAGAGCTCCATGGAAATGGCGGGGCACGCGGTTCTTGTTTATAGTGATCGGCCCCCACCCTTTGCTTATCTCGCCCTTGGTGGCACCAAGCCGCGCAGATCTGCCGAAAAGCAAATCTTCCCATGCCCTGAAGAAGCCAAGCAGATCACAGATACGCTTTGAATCGTCATCCGCAGCAATAGCTGCTCGTATTAAGCCTCAGTTACTCTTCACTCCGGCTTGCCCGCCAAATACAGCAAGCGCTCGGAGGCAGGCTCTTTACGCCCCCGTATCTCATCCTTTGTTGAAATGCACCCTTTTCTTCCGTTGCCAAAAATATCCTGCTAGGCATTTTTCCGCAATCCTTCTGGACCCTTGATCTTTCCCTTTCTTGCCTGAAGGCCGCAGGTGCGCTGCGTTGGCCGCCATTTTCTGTGTCATGCGTTTGCTCGCACAAGGGACGCCTTTGAGGGTGTCGTAAAAGTGTAGAGATGCAGGGATGGGTGTTTGGAGCTAACTTGGTGCTCATCCGTGCGTTTCTCACTACCCGGCGCTTGGTCATGAAACAGTGCGACGGGTACGATCGAGCCAGAAGCGCGGAAAGGATGATCCCAAGTCAGAATCCGGCCCACGTCGCTGCAGGGGGGGTTGAAACATCACTGTCAATCTTTGCCTGAGTGAGGGAAAGGGTTCATGTTCTTAAACCCGCGGCCCGGGTAAGCTATACATGAGGTCCTGACGATCTCGCCGCGATACTTTCTCGAGGCCTAACGATAAAGCAGCCAAGACAACGGTGCCATATGGGATCTTTTTTTATCCCCTTGGCGTCCTCTCGGGAAATAGCAATTTTGCCGGGAGGTCGGCCGGATACTCACGTGGGGTCCAGGCATAGAAAGGAATGCAGGTCGGTGCGCTGGCAACTATTGGTGCCTGGCGTGAAATAAACGGGAGAGGCACCTACTGCCCTTCCCAGGTGCAATAGGGTTGCGTGGAGACGGTTGCTTAGCGTTCCGCGCCACTTGCGGCGCAAGCGTTGAGTGAAAACAACAGACCACTTTCTCGGAGCTCAACAGTGAATGATATCTGATGACATGATAGCACGAAATCTGAAGTTCGGAAGTCGCCTCAGCTCTCACGAAAATGCCTCTGCAGCATCACGCGTGGAGGTGCGCTAAAAAGCCGTGCTTTCTGAACGAATGGCACGCACCCCATTCCAATTCCGGTCGCCCTTAGGAATCGGCCACCGCTATTGGAAAAGCCTCGCTTAATTTTTTCGTTTCTCCTTTCCCACCCAGCCCGGTCCAGCCTCTCGCGTATATGTCCGGAAGCCAAAACCACCCCACAGCTGCATGTCTGCGCTGCGACGGTGCCCACTGCGCCGCCTACTCCGCATCGCAGCGGTCTGAAGAAGAGCTGAAAGACGCGCGTATGGGCCGGACGCAATGATGTTGAACAAGTCCGGCCTGAGAAAGGAGGAGCATCTCGATCAGTCCAGATCGACAGCACCCACGTCGCATTAGCTTCCGGAAGGAGAAGCATTCGCTTCAGCCCTACTGGAACAGGTATGGTCGGAAATGTAGTTCGTGGTATGTACCGTACAATCAAGGCCAAAACTGACGCCGCATTCCCGCAAATGGTTGGTAGGTTGCCCGGAAGATAGTTGGAAGAAAGAGGAAGGGAAAGCCACCCGCCGCCAGGCCCGCTAATAGAAAAGAAAAAGCAAAGCGTAGGCTGTTTTAAAGAGAATCCAGACAAATCGTGTACACGAATCAGACCTGTTAACGTATATTTTGAAAGTGTCCAGCAAATATTCGTAGGAAAAACACTCCTTATCGAATCATGTGTTGCAGCGGCATTGGCCCCGTCCTTGCATACACTGTTTTCCACCTCGCTCAGAGAACGATATTGCAATAATGACCATGAGGCAAACGAGTCCTCAAACAGTTCAATGCGCCTCAACAGGAGCAGACTGTCGCTTCTTGCTGCTGAACCAAGTCCGCCTCTTGGACTTGGGGCCGGGCGATTCCGGCCTGTCCGCTGTGGCAAGAGTCCCCGGGGCTTTCGGCTCGCTGGAGATGCTGGGGTGCGTAGCGATGGCCGAATCCGTCTTGGGCTCGGTGTTGCTCGCCACGGACGTTCGTCGAGAGGAGATGCTGTTCCTTGCGGGATTGCGGGCCGGGATCTCCGGTGCGGGGGTACCCACTTCACCCAGCACTTCATCCTGTTGCTGTTGCATGCGGTTGCTAGTCGTTCTTGCCATCTCGAGGTATTCTGGGCGGAATGGTCAGTTGAGCTTCGTGTGCACGACTGCGAGCCATTTGAACTTACGGGACTGCGTGGAAGACTCGCTTTCGTGTGACTTGGTGGATGAAGACGAGCTACCAGCTTGTTCTTCCACTTCTTCTTGCTCCTCGACCATGGTGACGATGTGCGGGCTCATGACGAACGAGGATGCTCTTGTAGGCGGCTTAGAATTATGTGAACGATACTGTCTCTTGCGGCCGGACAAGCTTGGAGCTTTGCTGGGATCATAGGTGTACATGGTGGGTTTGAAGTCTGGCTGCCTTGTGTGAAGCATCATACGGCCATTGGGACTTGGATCCTGGCTGCGAGACATCATGACCGAATCGATTGAGAGGTCTTTGCGGCCACGTGAAGACAGGTTGGGCTCGCTAGCGGCGCTCCTGGTCATAAGAGGCATTGCTGGCAATGATCTTACCGAGGAGCTGCTTGATGTCCTTAAGTTGCTGGGCCGCTGCGGAGCGTACGTGTGACTTGCGCGAGATGGATTGGGGCGAGCTGTAGTTGATGCCGAGATGGATGTCGGAGGTGCAGTTGATGCTTTTGGTTCCCTTTGCTTCTCATCGGAACCTTTGGTAGACTTTTTCGTCCTTGCAAAGATGGGCATCTTGAAGGATGGTGGAGAAGGAGTTATGTCGAGACCCCAGTGGAAGACGGTGATTTATTAATGGAAGGGATGTGTTAAACCCCGCAACCGCGAGCGAGCGTGATTTGTACTAGTGCGCACTCTCTGGCAGTCGACTTGCCGGATGCGGCTCGACCAAGCTGTGGAATGGCCAAAGTCTGGGTGTCGAATCGGATAAGCTGGAAAGGGTAGGGCAGGTGCAATAGACCAATTAAGCGAAAGCAGCAATGTTCCGGTGCTCAATGGGGGTCGAAGATGCAAGGGGCGTTTCAGTGAGTGAGAGACAAGTCAATCTGAGTTTGCTTCGTCGTCAAGGTGCTGTGAAGATGAGAGGGGCGGAGAAGGCTCATCTTACGAGGGGAACCGCGTCGTTTACATACGTGGGATTCACCCAGGATTATTGAAGCGGGTCAGCGACAGGCTTACCGGCACATTGGCGCCTCGCAGGTGCAGGGGCCGTATCTTTAGCGGCCAGTGGCTCCTAAGCTTTTCTTAGTCGCTTGACGAGCTCGTACTTCATCCCTCCAAGCCCGCGGCTCGGCCGGCTAAGCTGATCGGACGGCGGCGAATCATTTGGCCTCGCTCGACAACGATTCGGGGCCTTTCTCCGTCGCTGCTGCATTCGGAGCCGTCGCAGGTTGAGAGGCGGCTGGGACGTTTGTAGTCACGGATGTAAATGTGGCTTGGGAGTGACTAGCTCCAAGGAACGTCCATTGCCTCTCGACCGCCTTCGTGACTGCGGTGGTTCGAGTGCCGTCCTAATCTCGCCCATACCCGCATCCAATATTGCTTCTAAGCGGGCGCGAGGTTGCTCGTCAGACTCGAGATGCACAGTCTGACTGAGCAAACCGATAGATACTGCAGCCTGTCGGGAGATGCTCCACCAGGCTGCAGCAGCTGAACACCGCATGGCGATAACATGCCGACAGATGGAGACCGGACTGCGCCTATCGTGCAACAATGGCCAGATTCGGACGCTTGGATGGTCGTTCTGGGCTTCTGGCGTCCTGGAAAGGCCGTGCTGGGCAGGGTCCTTCCCTCGCGGTCGAGACAATGCAAGCCTCAGCCGCGGTGGTGCTCGTGGCTTCGCATCGTGGGGCTGGCCGGCGAGTCGAGCAGAGTCCAAGCGTAGGTAGATGGGTTCCTCCGCGCTCCACAGCGCGCGCTGGCAAGCGTGGGGGCGGCATTGGCAGGGCCCCGAGCGTGCAGTCGCCGGGTCGGCCACGTGCGGACGGCAGGCTGGAGTCAATGGCCTCTGCAGCGGCGGAATGTGCCAGCAGCGTCCCCAGCCTGCCAGGAAGCTCCCAGGACCGGGGCACGACAGGGACGTCCAACGGTGCGTTTCGCCGCCCGAAAAGGCAGCTACCGCTTGTCAGCCGGGCCAGGGTGCAGCCCTAAGGGCTCGCGTGCGGTCGTGCGGCGAGGCGTTCGGCTTTGGCCGCCGTTGGGCTGGGTCTCGTCCCCGGCAGCGCAAGATCGGTGCAGATAAGATTTGGATTTGACTGCAAACGCCGGCGTCGACCCTTGGGCGGGAGCTGCAGCAGATCGGCGGCCTGAGGCAGCGCGTGCGGACGGGCCGGGCTATTTCGGGCGCCGGGGGTGGCGGCCAGCGCTAGGCCGAGCTTCGTCACCACTCGCACGCTGGCGACGGGCCAAGGCCAAGGCCACAAGCAGCAGCCTGCCAGCGGACCAACACCTGCGCGCCGTCACCCTTCCGCCGCGCTGCCCCTCCGCCCTGCACCCCGAACGCCTCCATCTGTCCGTCGCCGCGACGTCATTGCTCTCACCACCGGCTTTCTCCCCACCTGGTCGCCCTCGCCCGCCGACGCGTTGGCCTGGACTGGGCTCCCGCTTCCGCCGCCCGCTTATCGCTGGTTATCGAGCCTCGCAATTAGCCGCAGCCGCAGCCCCTAAGCACGCAAAAGCCTCCCCGACCGGAGCGCGGCCCTCTGCAAGACACGACGCGCCCACCGTCGCCCTTCCGTCGATCTCGTCTCAAGCGCCCGTCATCATTTGACCCGCCGCAAGCTTCCCTGTCACGCCGAAGCGCCCAGGTCCCTGTCCGGATCCGTTTGTGCGCGCGCGCGCGTTGTCGACCCCAGCCGCACCTCGTCGTGTTGTGCGCCAGCTCGCCCGACCGCGACGTACCACGCCCTTCGCGACACCCCGACCGCCGCCATCAACCACCCACCGCACAGCAGGCGCATCAGCCTCGCGCAGCCGACCGCCTCGGCTCGTAGCCCGAGCGACGGGACGACGCCAGCCTCGCGCCCACGATGGCTCTGGCTGCGCAGCCGGCGAACGATCGCAAGCGCGTCAAGGTCTACGAGCTCAAGAATGGCGACTGGTTCGATCGAGGCACCGGTTTCTGCACCGGGACCATGGTGAATGTATGTCTGCCTGCGCGCGCGTCCCTCGCCAGTGCGCAACGTGCTGACGCCATCGCCACTTGTAGGATGAAGCGCGCATCTACGTCCAATCTGAAGACGAGCCCATACGTACTCTGCTTGAGACCCGCGTGACCAAGGACGATGGATACCAGAAGCAACAAGGTGAAACTGAACGTCGTAGCACCGGCTGGCGGAGGGGGCATGCTGATGATAACGCAGACACGCTCATCGTATGGACGGAGCCGAATGGCACCGACATGGCGCTCAGCTTCCAGGAAGCTGAAGGCTGTGGAGCAATATGGTACGCTGGGGCGCTGTATGCCATTTTTGAAGGAGATGGCTGACCACTCTGCCAGGGACTTCGTCAGTGAGGTGCAATCACACCTTACTTCGCTATCAGGAGCTGGTGAGTCGAATTGCGCAACTGGAGCACCGCCAAGCCATACTGACCTGTATTTGCCAGACGATGGACTCTCAGACGACGTTATGGACATGAACCCAATCATGCTCCCCGATCCCGAACTCGGCAACCTACCCGAAATCGAGCAAGTCATGCGCGTGGCGAACAATACTCCCCAAGGCCGCGACGCGTTGGCCAAGTTCATCGTCCAAGCAGGGTACATAACGAAGCTCGTCCCGCTCGTGGGAGTGGCTGAGGACTTGGAAAGCTTGGAAGATTTGCATCGCCTGTGCAACATCATGAAGACGCTCATCCTGCTCAACGACACAGCCATCATCGAGTATGCCGTGACCGACGAGGTCATAATCGGCGTGGTTGGGGCGCTCGAATACGACCCCGACTTCCCAAGTCACAAGGCAAACCACAGACAGTATCTGGCTGACGAGTCAAGGTTCAAGGAGGTTGTGAAGATTGAGGACCCGCTCATCAAGAAGAAGATTCACTATACATATCGGCTGCAATACCTCAAAGACGTCGTGCTAGCGCGCATTCTCGACGACCCAACTTTTTCGGTTCTGAATTCTCTGATCTTCTTCCATCAGGTTGACATCGTCCAGCATCTGCAGCAAAACCAAGCATTTCTCAAGGAGTTGTTCAGCATTTTCACGCCACAGGAAAGCAGCGGCCAGAGAAAAAAGGACGCTGTCCTTTTCATCCAGCAATGTTGCACCATTGCGAAGAGCCTGCAGGCACAGGCACGCGCGCAGCTATACTCGAACTTCCTCAGCGGAGGGCTCTTCAACGTCATCACATTCGCGCTCAGGCATACCGACGCGGCCGTACGTGTTGCCGGAACTGACATATTGGTCGCCCTCATCGACCACGACGCTATCATGATGCGCAGTCAGATCTTCAAGGCCATCAATGACAAGACTAAACCACTAACGGACACGCTCATCGAGCTTCTTCTCGTTGAGACGGATCTGGGCGTCAAGGCACAGATGGCCGATGCTATCAAGGTTCTTCTGGACCCTAACGCAAACTCGGCCACAATGGAGACACTTGGTCGTGCCAACAGCGAATTTCTTGCCAAGGTCAGCCGGAACGCCCCATCGCCGCAGACCGAGTCCTTCATACAGAATTTCTATGACGAGTCTGCGAAGAAGCTATTCCAGCCACTCAAGGATTTGGATGGACGTGAATCCAGTAAGTGACTCAGCTAATTTTTTTTTTTTTTTCAAATGCTAAGCTTGCGCAGTGGAGGACCTCACCATCCAAGAGGTGTCATTATATTCACATCTCGTCGAAGTTCTCTGCTTCTTCATCCGACAGCACAACTTCAGGAGCAAGTACTTCATTCTCTCTGAAGGTCTTGCATCCCGCGTGGCTCAGCTTATGGCTTGTCCCGAAAAGCATCTCAAACTCACCGCTTTGAAATACTTCCGGACCTGTATCGGACTGCACGACGAGTTCCACAACCGTCAGATCATCAACAACCGCCTCTTCGACCCTATACTGAACATAGTTTACGAAACGATGCCGCGGGACAACCTTCTCAACTCTGCCTGCCTCGAGCTTTTCGAGTTTATCAAGCGCGAGAACATCAAGGTCATCATCAACCATCTCGTCGAGAACTACAGAGAGAAGCTGGAAGGGATCACTTACGTTCCTACATTCCAGAATCTCATATTGCGCTATGAGCAAATGCACGAAAAATCAGATGTCACTGCGCAGAACTCATTCGCTAGCGACGACACGGAGCCTGGCCGTATACCCATGAACGGAGGTCGTATGCAAGGTCTCCGCGACATGGATGCTGAGGAGGAAGCATACTTCAATGGCTCGGACGATGAAGAGGAAACGACTTTGCCCTCGCACGAAGGAAAGCCTATGTCCAATGGTGCTCGACCTCTCGTTGACTATCCCGAGGATGACGAAGACTCGATGGATGTGCTTCAAGAAGGTGTTGTCAACGCAACGCCTTCAGTTGAGCAAGCACCGCAAGACGCAGCGTCAACAAATCCGCCGACGCCGCCAACGTCGACATCGCCTCAAGGATCGCCGCCAAGTGAGCAGGTGCAAGTACCGTCGACGCCGCCTCCGGAACGGCTTTCGGAGAAACGTCGTAGAGAGGAAGATGATGAAGATGAACTCGGAAAGCTCTCGGCGAGCAGTAAGCGGCGCAGCGCTTCGATCAGCAGTGTGGGCAGCAACAACAGCACTACGGGTGCAAACACAGGGCTAAGGAGGAAAAAGAGCGCCAATAATGGGAAGGACGGACCGCAAAAGATGGCCATCAAACTTGCGCATGCCGTCAAGAGCAGTGCGGGCGATGGCAAGGGCAATTCGGGCGAATGATATGTTCCAGAACGACGGCTCTACTTCTACCGGGCTCCTTGACCGTTGGCCCGTTGCTATTACATTGCGGATTGACGGCCAGGCCCTATGTCCGATACCAAACTTCAGCACATTGTCAAAAGCTCGCGCCAAAAGATTATTGTTGATGCATTTCCACGGCGCAAGCGGGGAAACCCGCTGTTATATTCTCGGGACTGGTGGGAGGGATCAAGGAGTTCTTCGAGAATCTGTTTTTGAATGGATGCCTTTTCGAATTCATACACAGTTCTTTTCGGGCGCACGGCGCAGGCTCGATGGCCATTTTCGCCTCCTGACATCTGCTTTTCTTTTCCCGGACTGGATGGGGAGGCGAATTGGCTGCTAATTGCTACAAATATTTTGGCACTTGCATATTGAAGCATTTGCACGGCTTTACCCTCTCGGAAGGATGAAATGGGGGAAATGAACATGTCCGTTATTGAGGAAAAGGGATGTACGGGTGGGACTGGGGGCGTGGGCGTGGACCCGTGTTATCGGATTTTGCGGAGCCGGATTGCTCGGTCACACGGGCTGGATACCAGGCGTTTCTTTTTTTACTCTCCAATCCATGTTCTTCCCGTTGGTCGGTCATCCTTCTATCATTGCTTAGCATCATATTATCCCGTCGCTTTCGATTTATTCCTTTGGCGGAATTCGGGCTCGTCCCGCTGATAGGGCTGAGCGGGGGAAAGAGAGGCAGGGGTTTTATTTACATGTTATGGTGGAAAACTGGAGGTCTACTGATGGGCAGGATACTTTATGAAGCACTCTCGCTACTCCTTCGGGATTGAACTCGGAGAAGTGTGGGATAATGCATCCGATGGCTTTTCATCGCTCGACTTTGGTTTTCCTTGAAGTCGTGAGATTTCGGTGTGCTCATTCTTTTTGACACTCTGAAGAAGACAACGGTGTGCAATTAATACAAGCCCTTGACAAGTCACTGTCGTAATAAGCCTTTTAATAAGCTCGGATATTCCTGTAGACTTCAACTTCTCACGCAACACAGTAGGTTACGAAAGATAGCCACCTTTCCCAGACCTCTTTCATCAGGAACACTACATGCTACTTCAGTGGAAAGTCAAAGTTCGGAATACGTGTGCTCGTCCAGTAAATGGTTACATATAACGTAGTCAGGACGTGTGCTTGAGCATGAAAAGATACATTATATGGTATCGAACTTTTTAATTTCATCTTCAACTCTAAAATAAGAATACTGTCCGTTCAGGGTATTTCCTCCTTCAAGAACTCAAGCCTTAGCATTTGCCTCCTCGGCCTCCCTCGCCAGAGCCTCGCGCCTGGAGGAGCTCTTGGGGTCGAAGTAAGGCCTCTCGCCGATGCCAACGGCCCTGTTGCCGAAGCGGGGGCCGATGTGGTCGTAGTCGAAGGTGGCCGTGTGGAAGACGCTGCGGTTGTCCCAGATGGCGATGTCGTTCTTGTTCTGCCAGCGGAAGCGGACCTGCAGCTCGTGGTTCTTGTAGAGCAGGTCGAGGAACCAGTGCAGCAGGTGGTCTCCTTCCTGCTTGGTGAGGCCGTTGATGCTCTTGGGGAAGACGCCGACGGGGAAGATGGACTTCCAGCCGCTGACGGGGTTGGTGCGCACGACGGGGTGGGTGGCGCGCAGCACGGCGCCGACGTTCTCGGGCGAGCCGCGCGGCTTCTCGTAGACGCCGAAGCCGCCGTTGGCCGCGACGTCGTTGAAGAAGGGCGCCTCGAAGTTGGCCGTCAGCGTCTCGACGAACTTCTGGTACGGCGCCGAGAGGCGGTCGTAGAGGTCGTAGCCGCTGGCCCAGAGCGTGTCGCCGCCCGTGCGTGGCAGCTCGACCAGACGCAGCGAGGTGTAGTCGGCCGGGACGGGCTCGAATTGGATATCGGAGTGCCATTGCGCCGATTCTTGCGTCTTGCCCGAGAGCGCTGCCGACTTGACCGGGTCGTAGTACTTGCGGCGCTGCTCCGAGGAAATGGTGCTGATCTCGGGATCGTTGCCGCCCAGCTCGCGGTCATCGTTGAGCACGGGGTGGATGTGCAGAGTCGAGGTTGAGGGCTTGCCCGTCAGTTCGCCCAGGCGGTGGATCAGCTTCTTCTGCAGGTCGTTGGTGAGATCATCCTGGGCACGGAAGAAGACAACACCGCGGCGGGAGACTGCGTGTATTGGTTAGCAGTGCCAGTTTGCAAAGTGTGGGTCACTTACTGGTGATGGCTAGTTCCCTCAACAGCTCGTCGGCGTTGGGGGCGTTGATCCAGTCCACCAGGTTCACGTCCTTGAATTCAGTTCCAATAATGGGAGTAACCTCGAATGACTCGTACTTGTCGAGGGCACCCGAAGGCTTCAGAGGCGCCTTGTGGGAGACGTCGGCCTTGGACGGAGGCACGACGACCTCGTGTTCAACAGCAGCAGGAGCCATATTCAGACAGGTGGGGACTGTTCGAGGGTTGGAGGAAGAAGAGGCTTGGGGAGTAAGTCTGCTAAAAAGGTAGGTGGCAGCTGCAGCAGACCAAGAATATATACTTGACGTTCAAACAAACGCCATGGGATTTCTTTAGCAGCTTGCAATCCCATCAGCATGGAAAAGACGGCATCTCACGTGCCATGACGACAAATGGGGCTGGTTGACACAAGGCACGAATTGGCAAGTCAGGAAGCCTATCCGCGTCTGGGGCCGCGCACATTGCGGCAATTGGGAAAGCGGGGAAAGAGGTATCGTGAAGGAGAACTGATAAACATTAGATCAGCCTATGACACGCATCTACCGAGGGGCTTGGGGGGCTGTGCTAAGCTCGCTCGAATGGCGATTTGCGACGCAAGAGCGGGGGATTAAATTGGGTATTGCCTTGACGTTATTCGTTGGAGGGTGGTGGTGTTGTTGCTCTTGGCGTGGTCGGCTGATTGTGTGATCGAGCCATGCGATTGCGTCTTGCAGACACCTCGGACCCAGACGTCTTGCGTCTTTCCGATTGAAAATCATTTCAGGCCTCCAGAACAACGTGGCAGTGTTGCCAAACTTGTTGACAGAGACGTGCGGTTTTGTACCGGCTAATTGAGGCTTGTTATCAGCGTAGCTTCTAATTGCGCCCGACGTGAGAACTGCTCTTATGATTATTACCATAATCTTTGTTCCTTTTAGAACAATCAGCTTAAGGCATTACTTCTGGCAGAGCCCTATATTTTTGATTCCATCAGCGTTCAACTGCCACTCTGAATACGCTCACGTCGTACTTATCGTTTTTTTTTTTTGAGTGATTTTCCATCGTCTCTTACCATGATGGATGTGCGAAACAGCAAGTTGTGATGACTTCTACGGGGGATTTGTCCGATTTCGTAGGATCAGAGCTATTGCAGCCAATGGTGCAGAATTATGAAATGCGGAAGATTTGGCACAATCATCCAGTGGAAATTCATGTAGGTTTATTTCTCTTGAAAAGGCGATATTCCAATCCAAGTGGCCAGAATCGCGGAGAATTCGAAGTACTTGTGAAAAATACACATTAGCTCGTGAAAATTAGTCACTTACGCTTTTGGCATGCTAATTGCCAGTTTGTCCAGCCAAGCGCGCAGTCCCGCCATTCCTGCCTTGCTCTCATATATTTACCGGGTGCTGTTGGCCATTGCCCGGTTCAGTCGGTCTCTCACGTAGGAATCGAGTACTGTTGTGTTGATCATTCCGTTGAGAATGGGAGTCCCTAGCTCTTTATAGAGGTATAATCTCCCTTTGAATGTCATGGGATTGTAAGTTGATAAAGTTGCAGGGATGTTGATATTGGAGTAGTACCTTAGGTTGGATGGTCTGCTCGGGTAAACGTATAAGCTCTTTTCGACCTACGGTAGCATACGGCAAAAAGAATCAGGGCGACGGCAAAACATCAGATAAGAAAGTCAAAGCTTCAGTTGCCAATATTCCTGGGTGGAGGAACCAGAGGATTCATGCCGAGCGAGGAGAATACCTTGATCCTGGTGGCAAGCAGCCATTGACGATGTTAAACAGTGCGGTGTGTGTAACAAAAGAGGGTTGTAGCTCACGACGCATAGCGGTCGGTAGTGGTAGTGGTCGTATGTCGAAGGTCTGGAGCGTATAAAACAGACAGTAAGGCGGGATCAACGTCGAATAACATGGGGGGCCAAGACGCAGGGCCTCCCTCTCCGGAATATGCGGATTTCCTGTATATGTGCATAATCATAGACATGAACAAAAAAAAAGCATAAAGTGAAATTGCAAAACGTACAACAGCCGGGATTCCCCAATGGTCACCCACTTGAGTACTAATCGGCCGGTTCGCAGCTTGAGTAACGGCTGAGCGGACGGGAAGCCCTATATTCTGCGACCTATGGTCGTACGTGAAAGGCCGGGAGGTTTGTTGCAATTATATCCTATTGTCCCAGGTTGGAAACGTGCTGTTAGTAACGATCAATGGTACCAGTTGGCTGGCCATCAGCTCGCGAGAGGGCTGGTGCATAGACGTTGGATCTAGAGCGGTGTAGAGGTTAGCGTGGCACTTGGTCTGGCCGGGTTCAAAATGGAAATATCGGGCAGATAATGCAATGGCGAGGTGCGGGTTTGATGGTGAGCGGTTAAGATGGGAGCTGTGAAAGGAAGAGACCACGCTTTGCCCGATCGGTGCTAGTGTCGATCTCCAAGAGTCGCACGGATGAGATCACCACTCAGCTGCCATACAACATGTTAAGAATGTCTCCAGCCTCGGTCGACCTGTTGATCCTCGGTGCAGGGTGGACCTCGACGTTTCTGCTCCCGCAGCTCGACGGCGCTGCCATCTCCTGGGCGGCAACCACCACGACCGGCCGCGATGGCACCATCCCGTTCAAATTCGACCCGCTCTCGTCGGATCAGGCCCAGTACGACAAATTACCGTCCGCGAAGACCGTCCTCATCACCTTCCCGCTCAAGGGCACCGGCCAGTCCCGCCACCTGACGTCCATGTACCGCAAGGCCCACGGCGATGAGAACAACTGGATCCAGCTCGGCTCTTCCGCCATCTTCGCTGACTTGCATTGGAACGACAGCGACTCGTCCTACGACACCGAGAATCCCCGCGCCATTGCCGAGGACGAGCTCCGCCAATGTGCCCAAGGCTGCGTCCTCAACTTGTCTGGACTCTATGGTGGGACCCGTCACCCCAGCAATTGGATCGCTCGTGTCGCAAAGACCAAAGAACAGCTCAAGGCCAAATCTGCTCTTCACATTGTCCATGGCGAAGATGTTGCCAGGGCCATCGTTGCTGTCCATCTCCACTTTACCCCGGCTAGGCGCTGGCTTGTCACTGACCTGCATGTCTACGACTGGTGGGACGTGACGTATACCTGGGCTCCTGTTGCTGAAGAGAAGGCAAACGAAATGCTTGGTGCTGATGAGGCCGCGAAGCTCGAGTACAGGAAATGGGTCGTTGAGTTGATGGAGGAATCTAATGTTAGGGCTCTTCCGCGAAACCCTGACACGCTTGGTAGAGTCCTAGACTCAAGAAGTTTTTGGGCCGCTCTTCGGACTCGGCCCGAACACGGAAGGGTCTAAAAAAAGAGGAAGTACTAGGTCACCAATTGCTCAAGCCTCTTTCATCGCCCATGACTCCGTTAGGTGAAGCTCTGCCCACGCCTTGTAAGGCTGTCCAGCTATTGCGGAGAAACCCGCTTATGTAGTGCGAACCACCGTATACGCTCGGGAAATTGTTGCTAACAGTTCACGAAACGCAACGGCCAGGATGAAGCTTGTCTACCGGCCGTACCCGCACGCCGCTCCGCCACATATTTAGGCCGTTTAGCCGGCATGCTCCCGGCAAATCTCGCACTTACATGAGATAAACTAGGTACTTGTATAAAACAACGGGTCGGCTGAATTGTCATTTCTTATACTCGATGCTGACTGATGCAAATCAATGCTATAGTTGGACATACGATTTACCAGAGGCTCTTTCTACCGTGAAATAATACACGGAGTCTTGAATTTCCCCCCAAACTAGTTTGTGCGGCATGTTCTTCCGTGTCCCCGTAAATTTCCAACCGCGTGTTCCATGTCGGCGATCACGCAGCATCAAAGCCTTGCACGTCCGTCTTGGCTTGGTCTGCGCGAGTCGACCCCCTGCTCAGCAACGCACACCAGCTGTTTCCCCAGGAGGAAGGCGAGGCATTCAGCAGGACTCATGTGTCGGCAAAAAGCAAATTCAGTCAGCCCACCGAAAAGTCCCTGCGAACTCCTGCATACGCATGCGCTCGCCGCCCAAGCGAGCCCCGACCTTCATCTTCTCCGACTGCGCCCCGCACATAGGAAATCATAGTAAATTTTAAAAACATTTCAAGAGCACTGCTGCCGCCATGTTTGAGAACCGCCTTTCCGCCGCCAATCTTTCTTCTCTGGGTTCTGATCACCAACACAAGAGATCGCCATGGCCGGGGAGGACCAGGGCCCCATCTTGATCTGGAACACTTGCGTATTTGGATCGCTGGCCATCCTACTCGTGGCCCTGCGTCTTGGCTTTCGAGGCTATCGCAGGCGATTGGACCTCTCGGATTACTGTATCTTCATTGCCCTCGTAAGTATCCTCAGCCCTGGGTGCTCCTATCTTGCTAACAATTGTCTCAGCTATGCTCTATTGCACAAGAATGCTTCAACCTGATAGGTGACTTCCCTCAGCGCTCAACTGTTCGGCATCAGTAGCTAATCCGTGCCAGCCGTCGTCTCGTATGGCTATGGCAGACATGCAGCAGATCTGCCGCCGTCAATGAAGAACTCAGTGGTTCCAAAGCAGGTGCGCATACCATTCCAATTACCCATAAACATACACGCTGACCCACCATCTGCAGCTCTTCTTCGCGAACATGATCGTCTTCAAGCCGACCTACCTCTTCACTAAACTCTCCCTCTGCCTCGTCTACGCGCAGCTCTTCAAGCGCGCCGACTCCAAGACTGTGCGCATCACGCGCATGCTCGTCTACTTCACCACCTTCGTCGTCGTGGGCTACTACGGGTCCGCGACCATCATCAGCATCTTCCAGTGCAACCCGATCCGCAAATCCTACCTCTCCAAAACGTCGGGCACCTGCATCGACCTGACGCAGTTCCGCTTCAGCGGCCACGCCGTCAACATCATCACCAGCATCATGGTCATCTGCATCCCGCTGCCCGCCCTCTTCAAGATGAAGGACAAGCGGCCGGAAATCAAACAGCTGCTCTTCCTCATCCTGCTCGGATTCGTGTACGTGTGCCTTAATTCTCCACACCCAAGCTCTATCTCTGTTGCTGACGATGATCCCTATCAGCCACACCTCCTGCGCCATCACCCGCCTCGTCCTCCAATTCTTCCCCAACCCAGCATCCAAGACGGACCCGCAGTGGGCCAACACGATACCCAACACCATCTCGATGGTCGAGATGGACGTCGGCATCATCGCGGCGTCGCTCGTCGTCATGCGGCCGTGCTTCCAGTTCCTGTACAACGTCGCCACCGGCCGCTCCAACGCCGACTTGCTCCAGTCGACGACGCGCACCGGCGGCGGGTACAGCGGGTCCAAGTTGAGTAGTTTTGGGGGAGGTGGTACTATGTCCAGCGCGCTGAGGCGGGAGAGGAAGATGAGTAAGGCTGTGGATATTGAGATGGAGAGCAGGTTGGTTGAGGAGGAGAGTAGGGGGGGTAGTGTGGCGGATGGCGGGAGTGGAAATGGGTATGTGAGGGATGTTGGGGATGTGAGGGATAGCTTTGTGGGAGTGGCGGTGGAGTATGAGGCTTGGGAAGCTGGACAGAAGGGGAGGATGCGGTGAGCGCTTCTATTGGAAGAAGTGAGAGGGAAAAAGAGAAAAGAAAAAACGTACGCATTCACTGCATTTACTTTGTTTCTTTACGATAATGATATACAAACACAATTGTGTGCCAGACTCAGAGATAGAGGCAGAAAATAACTAACATGCTATTAGCTCTTTCTTGCTCCTCGTGCAAACTCTGGAAGCATGGCTGTAAGCAAAGCAACCCCCTTGTCTTCCACGCATGCAAGATACACACAGACGCCCGTACATCAGCCCTCGCGTGCACAAGATACTCGAGCTCGAGCAACAGGGCTGCAGGACAATCATCAGCCCCGCCACCGATGTGCCGGAAGATTGCCGGGCTCCTTCAGGGGGGGTGGTTTGTCGCTTACTATCTGAGAGAGAGAGTCATTCTTTGCGCGCGCCGCATCTAGGCTCCGGGGCTCCGGTCCACGATCGGAAGATAGTCTTGATACGAAGAGGCAGCAGCTACTACGGCGCCTGCCGAGACATTCCACTTTCCGGTATGGATCCGGGTAGCCCGCTGCGCCGCATCGGTAGTGGATCCGGTATAGGCGAGATCTGGGATTGATTGGGGGGGCGACCGCTCTAGCCGGCTTGGCTCTCTGATAGAAACAGGTAGGCTGTTCTTTCAGCCGCGCGTGGGTTATTATACTAAACCTCCCATCTCGCTTATAAGCTGGTAAGTCTCCTCACGTCACGGACCGAGGAAAGCAGCTCACAGACGTTTCATGGCCGTTGTAGCTAAAAGCTACGACAGTAAAGGAGATCGATTAGGGCACGTGCGTGGTTTGCTGCTCGTCTCGTGTGTCTCATCGGCTGGCCGGGGATGTGCTGCACATCGATCGAGTCAGGGCCTTGCAGAGGCCCCACCAGCTCCGACCGTTGCGAATCGCCCAGGGGGCGGCCCGGGACGACTCGTGTGCGGTCTGCCCGTCGTTTCACCAACGGGTGTTGCCGTGGGCTGTCCATATTGCTTTTTTATCCCTTGGTGGCTGCGTGGAGATATTGGCCGGGTCTCGTCGGCTAATTGGTATTCAGAAATGCTTTCCTCCCTACGTTTTTTGATAAACAGCAAGAGAAAGATCTATGTAGAAACTAAAATACATCTACTGCGTGGAGTGAAAATATTTACATTAGAACAAGAGAAGTTGCAAAGCTCATGCGTGGCCGGGCCACTGTCCATGACCCGGGGGCCCGTTCACCCACGGATTGTCGAAGCCTGACGAAGCGCCGCCATCCAGGCCGTCCCACCAGTTGGACCACTTGCACTCCCAGCTGTCGGGATCGGTCGGGTCGGTGCCGACGAGCGTGTTGCGGCGCGGGAACAAGCAGTGTCTGCGCTCGAAGGCGACGCCGCTCTCGACGTCGTCGTCGACGAACTTGGTGCCGGTGATGGTCTCGGGCGCGTCGTCCTTCTCGACCCAGTCGACGATGGCGGCCAGGACGCTGTGCTCGGCGTCGAAGGGGATGCCGGTGGCGGGGGCGCCGCCGCCCTGGCCGAGCACCCAGGCGCCGGGCCCGCTGTTGCAATGGTTCATGCCGCTGACGCGGAAGAAGCGGAAGAAGTCGTCCATCTGGTCGTAGCCGTAGCCCATGCCGCGCATCAAGTGGTGGTAGAAGCGCGGCGTGTTGAACGAGGTGATCTGGTTGTCCTGCTGGCCGTGGTACGACAGCAGCTTGCCGCCGCGGCGCTGGAAGCGCGCCAGCGAGTCGGGCCAGGTGCGGATGTTGGCCGGGTTGCGCAGCTCGGCGTAGGCCGCGTCCAGCACAGTGAAGGTTGACGCGTCCCACGACGGGTCGTAGATGACGTACTTGAACCAGTCCTCCGAGTACGAGAAGGGCGCGCCCGCGTACAGCTTGGACACGGCCAGCTCCTCGGAGCCGGGCTGCATGCCGGGGAAGATGAGCCCGCCGTCCAGCCCGAAGAAGGGCGAGAAGATCTGGCGCACGATGCCGACTTGGATGGCGTTCAGGCAAGTGGTGCTGTTGGTCGTGTCTGCGGCGCAGAGGAGCGTCTCGGGGTTGAAATGGCACAGAGTTGGGTCTTCGATGATGCCGTCTTCGGCGCCGTCGATGCCGTCGCATTCTGGAGCACGCGTGAGTCGGGGATCAGGCGCCGGGGGGCGGCGAACTTACGGTTCAGGACCTCATTGTGGATCGTCGTCTTCCACATATCGGCAGAGATGAAGTTCTCGGAGCCCTTGGCGCCGGTGATGGGGAAGAAGCTGGCCCTCCACGAGATCAGGTTGTTGAAGTCGACGGCTGGGGCGCCGGCAACAATGCCATCGTAGTCGTCGGGGAACTTCTCGGCCGCCTTGATGCCCATGCGGCCGCCCAGCGAGCAGCCCAGGTAGTACGACTTGCTGATGTCACCGTCGTAGAAGAGCTTGGTGAGCTTCTTGCCGACATCGGTGATGGTGTGGAGCGATCTGTATGCGAAGTCTCTCTTCACTTCGTCGTTCTGGTAGAAGGCATTGCCATACGTGCCGTTGTGGCCATTGTTGGAGCCAACAGCCGCGAAGCCGTTCAGCGACGTGTAAGCAAGATCCTCATACTTGACGCATCCGTCGATACCGCCGTTGCCGGTGGCCAGGAACCTGCCGGTCCATTCGCGGGGGAGCCACATCTCATAGGTGAGGCTGGATTTATCCGACGTCGGGATGGACAGAGCAATGCGGCAGATGTCCGACGACACCAGCTGGCTGGCCCGGTTGCATGTTGCGTCGTTGTCCGGGAACGTGAGGGTGGTACCGGCCGGCACGAACTCTCTCGCGGTTAGGGTAGCGTTGTAGACGTGCTTCTGCGGCTGGAACGAGAGACACGACTGCTGAAAGGGATCCGTGACGTTGGTCGCTGCAGCCACGAGGGAGGCGAGCAGGCCCAGCGAGCTGGCAACGAAACGCACTGCCATTTTGCCTTTTCCTTGTCTGAGAAGTGAAACAGTGGGAAAGATGGAGCAGCAGCAACAAAAGGCGGCAAGGCGTGCGAGAAGTAAGTCAATGGCAATTTAGCCCGAGCTTAACCTGCAATCAATGGGCGCCGATGCAGGGGCAACTACATGGTCGAAATTTCGGAGGTTGCCCAAAAGCTGGAGAGCTGTGCCACACGACATCTTGGCTCGGCAGGGCTGACAGCTCTCTCGGACGGCCCGGGCGGCGGTCCTTTTTAAACGATAAGCAGGGCCCCCGGCTGCCATGACACGGCCCGCGCCCCGCTGCGGGGCACTGAACGGAGCCGACAATCTATTCCACCAATGAATACGAACCCGTCCTGATTCACGCTGCCGGAATTGCCGTAAGTGGTATCACTTCACAGGTACTTCATTATCGCTTTTCTTCCTAAACGCACAGTAGCCCACCGAAGATGAGGGTCTGGAATCCAAGCAGAAATGCATCGAAATCAACTAAACTACCCACCCAAATAAAGAAGTCGCTTGCCGAAGTTTCATGGATGGGAAAGTTATTGTATCGTCAAATCCTGCTCTCCAGCCATCCACTCCTTTAATAATGGCCCCAGTTGTCAAAAATCGAGCCTTGTAACTTTGAATCTAAATCATGCTTAACTTTTTGTCGGAAAATCGCAAGAGACCCATTTCTGTGGGCAGAAACCTCCCACACCAAAGCTCGCTAAGAACTAAAGCTTAAGATGCCTTATCTCATCTTTTGTTCGAGGAGCAAGAATAATAATAGGTAGTAATAAGGAGGAAAATCCCGGAAAGTGTGCTAGCAATGGAGAAGCTGACGTGTGGCGCTAAATTGCTGAAGCTCATAGCTATGTAGAGGATGCATTGCTGAATGGAATAGTAAGCCCTTGGTGCCGTGATATGGTGCTGGAATGCTGGATATTGTAGAGAGAAGCTGCTCTTATTCGGTCTTTAGTCGCTTTGTGCCAGCGGGCTCTTCACTGGCCTGCCTCTTTCTGCTCTCTTCCTGCTTCTTCTCCGTAACTCTTTCATACAGGCTCCTCGAACTGACATAAGCCGTGACGGGTAGTTGATGGTAGTCCAGTACGCTGGGCTTGCTCTGCATGTTTTTCATATTCCTCCATAGATCGAACGCCACCATGTCCGCCGTTCTTTCCGAGGTGCCTTGGGCGGGACGTCTACGGGCCCGGATACGGTGGCAGAGAGCTTGGTCCATGGCTGTGCAAAAGCATTCCTTGAAATACTCCCACCATGCTTGCATCTTACTCTTGATCGCCGTCGGGGCATTGTCTGGGCAGTCGAAGATAGCGTCCAGATCGACGTACTCAACCACATGCTTCCACATGTCTGACACCAAGGCCTTGGGGTCACTCTCCCATTCCTTTTGCCAAATGTCTCGTCGCTCTTTGGCTCCAAGGTCGAGCAAATCGACCGGAGGGTCTTCGGCAAGCTTGGCTTCGTAGATCTTGCTAGCTTTGGGTAGAATGAACTTTGTGAGAATGGAGCCGTTCAATGAAGACGCTGCTCTACTTTCGACATCGCTGAGCCGCTTTTTCACGCTGGCATTTCCGGGAGCAAGCGATGTAATGACGTCGATATCCTTTGCTGCCAAGTGATGACTGACCAGATATAGCAGGTGCCGACGAAGTTTGATGTGAATTTCTGTATGGCGTAAGCGAATACAAAGCGTGCTGTCCTTGATGCCCACTCACTCAGTTGATCTGAACCCGACTTGTACAATACCTTGCCGTTATCGAAAATCCCGGCATCTGCAACCAGCATGACTGTCGGTAGCTCTTGGGCTTTGCTCAGACCCACCGGTGTGACGATGAACATCGACTTAGGGACTTCATCCAGTGAAGAGTCTTTGGCGTGCGATCCTCCGCGCTTAGGATCAGCTGTCGACTCATCACTGCCTGAGGTGCGCTGAAGTGGTTGAGGTGAAGCAGGATCCATCTGCCTAGCAGATAGTCCTGGTGGCATGGTGTGAGGGATGGGATGACGCTGTATGCAGTCGTCGCAATCTCTCTAGAAATATGTAGCTGTCTATATCGTGTGTGGTGAGGCAGGCTGGATGGTGGGTGACGGGAGTCCTCGGACGAAGAGGTGTTGATCTAAAATAGCGACCAGACTGCAGGTGTAGACCCTTTTCGAAGGCGCACATGACAATTCTAGAGGATTTCACCTTTTAAGAAAGCACGTCAGATCGACGCTGCCCGGAGTAATGCCAAGAAGGGAAACTTGTAGCAAAGAAGTACTGAGCTTGTCTCAGTTTAAGGCTTCTGTCATCATATAAGCTCATATTCCTGTAGCTTCCTTAAAAAAGTCTAAATGTTAGGTATGAGGCTACATACTCATAATCCGTCCCCGCATGCCTTATGACTGACGTGTTATTGAAACATGATCTACGAAGCAACGAGATAAATCATCGTTTATCAACAAACGAAGGAAAGTGGTTTCGAATAAAGTTGCCACCAAATAGTCTTAACACACCAGGTTAGATGTGAGGGTCTGCGGAATGATAAATCTCGAGCAGAGCATAAGAGGGCCCCGGACAAATTCCAAGCTCCATTGTACAGATTATCATTGGGCCAATGCTGGCTAGGAGATAATGATTGAAAGGCGGCCAACTGGACCGGCCGTGGGAGTTTGGCCGCCTACAATTCTTCGCGGATAAACCAGCGAAGAAACCCTTTGTTTTTCCTTTCTAAGAAGCCACTGGCCAAATCATTGCCTAGGTCACGAGAGACTGAATTTGTAATGCCGCAGAGCTCAATTGGAGAAATTCGTAAAATGGGAGTAGTGCAGCAATTGGAGCACCACTGACGATTTTTAACAGAGTTTCTCAGTTGCGGCGAAGGCTGTTTGGAATTGAAGCGGCACATCTGCAAGACTAGCAATGACATCTAAAAGCTCCTGCTTTGTCGCAAGTCTGCTGCTTAGTACAGCAGAATATACGTTGTCGGAATCTTAGGCAGAGCATTAATCGCTATAGCAACGCAGAGCTGTGGGGACGTTGGTCTAAACATTGACCATCATCTGATTGCCGTAAGGCAGAATTGTTCAGTCACTAGTAAGCAGTGGAGAGTATTAGGAAAAGGGCGGGCCAACGACGTGGGATTTCTCGAGAGATGATAACAAGCTGAGCCCAAGCAGACATATTAGGGGGGACGTGGCCTGTACGTGGAGTTCTTTATTGCTACTGTATACATGCAGCTAATGAGCAGAGAGCATCTGCCAGGAAGTATCTCCAGAAGAGATTTGAAACCGTAACCAAGAGAAAAAAACGCCCTCGCGCCTACATCCAGATGCAGCCTCATACACTGTGACATGCCGTAATTCTTGCCATGCCGTGTCCATCATCATTGATCCCATTATTCAAGTTCCATTCCGAATCGCCTGGTCGCCACCGTTCAAGCACCATCGCCCCAGATGCCGATGACGCCCAAGGTGAAGGCAAGACCGTTGATAGCAGCCCGGGCACCCTCAGCGATGCGGAACTTCTCGACGCCATTCCGCACCATCTCGCCATTGACGTCCTCGCCCTTCTCCAGGTCGACCCAGCTACGCTCCGCATTGGCACTGCCGTTGTCGTCGTGCGCACCGTTCTCGCTGTCGCCGTTCTGCCGACGCATGGCGTAGTCGACGCCAGCGCCGCCGGCAGCCGCGACGAGCGAGGTCCAGAGCAGATAGGGGTGGCGGGCGCGCGGGGGTGACAGGATGAAAGCGAGCGACAGGGTCGAGACGGCGGTGGCGGTGAGCAGGCGGACGTGGCGCTTCGCAGCGTACTGCATGGACAGAAAGGTGGTGTAGCCGTGGACGGCGGTGGGAAGCTCGAGCAGAGCGGGTAAGGCCGAGGTGCTGAGCGTGTACGAGACGCCCTGGATTCTTCTATCAGCATTGACGACGGACGAGCGGCGGGCGTCGAAAGATTACTCACCGTCAGCAGGCCGAGGCTGATGGTGCCGACGAACTTGCAGAGTGCAATGGTGCGCGCCATGATGGCTAGGAGGAGCAGGTCCTCTACAGTTGGGAGACAGACAGCTAGAGTGTGGGGATGGGGTGAGGTTGCTGTTGTTGGCGGCGGCTTGTTCGACGACTTTACCGCTAGCCCCGCCAAGAAACAGCTTCCCTTCAGTAACGCGGGGTGCTCCGCAGCACAGCAGCAGAAACGAATTGCTTCAGAACATAAACATCCTCTGGTCAGAATGCACAGAGCCAGCTTTCGTACTGCATATCGGAAGAGTCTCACTGGGCTGCAGTCCAGCCAATACGCCAGACTGTATAGTAATAGGCGCCGCGGCAGCTGCGTGCCTCGGCCGTCGGTTCATGCGCCGCGCTGCAGCACGACACCTCTAGCTTCAAGCTTCCTTTCTTCTTTCCCACCCAGGCTCCTGTTCTCCACGCAGCAACCTACCAAAATGCCTATCCCCAAACACGAGTACGTGAGCGACGTCTGGAGAGACGGCATCTTCGGTAGCACTTCCCCGCATTCCTCCGCACGCCGCAGTGGGACTTATTCGGTGTAGCAAACAAGGTCGTCTTCTGTACCGGAGGTGCCGGCACCATTTGCAGCGCTCAAGTCCGCGCTCTGGTGCATCTCGGGGCCAACGCCGCCATCGTCGGCCGCAACGTCGAGAAGACGCAGAATGCCGCCGCCGATATCGCTACCTGCCGCCCCGGCGCGAAGGTGCTGGCCCTGGGAGGCGTTGACGTGAGGAAGCCTGAGGATCTGCAGGCCGCCGCCGACAAGACCGCGAAGCAGCTCGGCAGCATCGACTTCGTCATGTAAGTTCAGCGCTGTTTCAGGGGCACGGCAGCTCCAGACTGTTCTCCAGATTTGCACGAGTCGCCGCTAATGCACCACCTGCAGTGCCGGAGCCGCAGGAAACTTTCTGGCACCCGTGAGATCTTCCCCATCATCTGTGGTCGAAGTGGACCCCCCTAACAGCCACCGTTCTAGATCTCGCAGCTGAGTCCGAACGCCATGAAGTCGGTCATCGACATTGACGTTCTGGGCTCCTACAACACCGTCAAAGCCACGCTTCCCTATCTACTTGAGTCAGCGGCGAAACATAGGACAGACGGCAAGACTCGTAAGTACCGCCGCGTGCGAAATTGGCCCAGGACGACGCTGGCCTGTTGCAAGGCATGCATCTTTCGGCCCGTCCAACGCCCGCGGCCCATTGTGAAAACCCGAGACTAACTCGCATCCTTTTTCTCAACTTGCACAGCTCCGGCAAACGGCACTGGCGGTCGCATCATTTTTGTCTCGGCCACCCTTCATTACTCCGGCACGCCGCTGCAGGCCCACGCCTCAGTCGCAAAGGCCGGCGTCGACGCCCTCTCGGCCGCCATGTGCATCGAACAGGGCCCGCTCGGCGTGACTTCGAATGTCATCGCCCCGGGCCCCATCGCTGGCACTGAAGGCATGCAACGCCTGTCGAAGCTCGATTCGGCCACAAATCCAGGAAAGGGCATTCCCAGCGGCCGATGGGGCACCGTCAAGGAGATCGCGGATGCTACCGTCTTCTTATTCAGTGACGCGGCCAACTATGTTAATGGCGACGTGATCGTGGTCGATGGCGGTGCGTGGCGCATGCCTGGCACTAATCCCGGCCAGGAGTTTCAGTACCCCGACTTCCTCATTAACGGAGAGGAGGTAACCGGAGTCAAAGGTATGAAGAAATCGAAGTTGTGAAGCAGCCGGCGGAATCTGCCATGACCACGAGATGGAAGCGATGCGATTGCGCAAGATGTGTCATGTTCCTTGGCCCTTGACCAAATATAGTCGAAGTGGTTAGACAATTTCATTGGTCGATTCGTCTTGCCATTGAAGGCCTCACCGAGGTTTATGCTGATCAATCCCCGAAATTGCGCTTCGAAAAATAGAAACAACCAGCACAACCTGGAATCTCGATGCTATAGCTGCGCATATAAGTTGATTGTTTTCCAAAAGGAAAGCGCAGATAAGGCCCTCGACAACGTCAACGGAAGATGCCTTCGGCCGAAGTAATATGTAAAGATGGGTACACAGAGGGCTGTACCTGCCCCCCTGCATTTCGGTTGTTGATGCAGCGCGTCACCAGACAGCGGCCGCGTGGCCACACCGACTGGCGAGTGCATTGCTCTGCTGCGAGGGGAATGCGTCGAACCGTGGGAAGACACCTGCCTACTTATCTTCGAGCTGCAGTGGCCAGCGTTGAGAAGATCCTGCCGGCGTCCCACGATGCTGGATGGGACAGCTTGGTTGCCGCCGGGGTGGGACAGAAAGCGGGGAACGTCGCATGGCCGCTTTGCAGCTCACCCGCGTGCAACCGTGATCAACACCGGACGATGCAAGGACCTGCGCATGCAGATCCCTCTCGTTGCCGTCACCAGAGCCAACCAGTGGTGTTGAGCCTGCGCGCAGCGACGCATTGGCAAGAACGGATCGTCGCCGGGCGGCGGACAGGGCGAGTGGATGAAACTCCTCGATAGCGCTGGCTGGCGAACAAGCAAAGGCGGAGGAACGGAGCACAAAGCAAGCAAGAATGAAGAAACAAACCAAGAAATCTGGAACACAGAACCAGCCACACCCTCCACTTGCAACATCCTAGCACAGCTGGCAGAAGGAAGGTGGATCTTAGATGACGACCCGACGGCGCGTGTGGCACGCACCGCTGGGCTACGAAATTTGGAAGGCTGATGAGAGCCAGCATCCTGCCTCCGCAGCGCACTGATCCCCAGAGGATCTCGAAGCACGAAAAACCACGTCGCTGGCGCTGCTAGCGGGCGCTACAGCTGGAGACGGCGCCCTCACTGGTTGCCAGGTCGCACGTTGTGGGTTTTGGTGTCTTTGGATGAGGCGCCGGGCCCTGCAATCCCCTGAAAATCAGTCAATCGTCATTTCGCGGCCGTGCTGTGAGAGGCTGAGCCCTCGAGGGCCTGAGGTCATCGCGAGCCACGCATAAGCCACGGAGAGAACGCCATTGCAGGTATCCGTGCACCTGGCCAGCAATAATTGCAGCGCGACCTCCGAGACATTGGCAGGAGATACACGTCGCCCGCAGCATTTTCACGGCGGGGGCCAGTGCGCGCGTGCGCGGTCGGTCGTACGATACTGCCGAAGCGGAGGCGGGATGCGCAGCGACGGCAGCGGTCTGCTGGGCCTCTTGCACGGTGTCGGTCGAGGGCTGTGATGTCGTAACGCAGCTGAGTCGGCTTGGCAAAGCGGACACCAGAGCCGCACCGAGCGCTCGCGGCGCCACCGCCGCCGTTTGGCTAGGGCAAGACAGGCCGTGGCTGCGGAAAGCAGAGCCCGACCGCCTTCGACGATAGGCTGGCCGTTGCGAGGGGTGTCCCGGGCGAGCTGGGAGCGGCTCGGTCGCTGCATATGCGTGGCTTGCTGGGAGCCCAATACGGGTGCATCAGGAGAAGTGACTGCTGCATCGGGGACAGCGGGTCGGTTTGCCACCGCGGGCGGTAGGGGAGGCCTGACCACGGCACCCATGCCGAGGGCCGTTGTCGAGCAGCTCGTGATGGGGTTGCGGTGCGGCGGAGCTGCGTGCTGTTTGGGTGGGCGAGGGCCGGCACTGCTGCACGCCTTCCATATGAGTCGCAGGGCGATTGTGGTTAGAGCGCCTACGCGTGCGGTGGGCGGGCCATCCTTCGCGCAAGTGGCAGATCGCGCAGCATGATCGGCAGCCCGCTGCTGCCAGCATCTTGACGAGTGCTGCCCGGCGAGTCGATTATTGCTACGTGAGTGCTGACTACTCTCCCGCGGCCCCCTTCCTGCTGCGAGAAGTCCCAATCTTCACACAAACCACACCAGCTACCGCCGTTCTCGAAGCGCACTTGCGCCTTCTCCACCCTCGTTGATCGTTTTGTTTGTTTTTGACGACGCTCGTTTCAACCCAGTTCCACTCGGTGAGCGTATCGCCGCCGCTATCGCTGCAGCCGCCGCCCTCGCTCACGACCGCGCGCTGCCCTCGCCCCGCTGCAGAAGCCTCCCTTCCTCGTGTCATGATATCAGCATTGCGCCGCGGCACCCTCGATTCGCTTTGACACACGCCCCTCCTCAAGCCTCGCAGTCAGCACTGCGGCACGCCAGCGCCGCCCTCACCGCGCCCTCACAAACCTCGTCGGTGTGCACTGGGACCCTCTGCTGCGGAATCGTCGGATCCCAAGAGAGCAACTTAGCGTTTCGCCGGTGCGTAATTCGTATTTTTTCTTCTTCCGCTCGCCGCGGGCTGGTGCGCTTCCGTTACAGGCCTGGTGCATCTGTGCCTGCTAGCCTCGCTTCCGGCCAAGTACTGCATGCGGGTGGCCCGAGCTGCGGCCCATGGAAACGCCCTCCCGCCGGCCCTCGTCCCAAACACCACTCCTCCACTTCCACCTCAACGCCGGATCCTCAAATTCGTGCCCTGCCCGCGCACCCTCCCCCGCGCCTCTCCATCACTCCCCCGCCCGCCGCGACGCGCCGGTCGACAATGCTAACGGCCCGAGCAGCTCTATCTCTTCATTGAGTCGGAGCTCCTTCGCGTACGTGTCGATCGCCTCGCCCACTTTACCCTCGCTTTCCGCGCGGCACCCCCGTTGGCGACCGCATCACCGGACAGGAGCACCCATCGCCAATCGCTTCTTTGAGCATCGTCGCAAGCAAGCGCCGGCCCAGCTGCCGATTCCCAGCCACCGCGCCGATCCGCCCGAAGTATCACCACCGCGGCACGGACGCACGAACGTTCTAGTCACCTGCCCTGATTATCTGTCAGTGGCAGCGCAAGCGGGTCCATCCGGACGTCTGAGGCTGTCGCTGTCAAAACACGCTCGCTTCCGCCTGTAGTCGCTGTCAGCCACCACTCAAAATGATTGCTCATCGACTCTTCAGCACACAGCAGCTGCTGTTGCTCCTCACCACTCTAACTCTTATCAATCGCGTGAACGCCCTCACGCAAACCTACTGCTCGAGCCAAAACACAGGCTCGGGCAATTTACAAGGTATGCCCTGGAGGTACCTGTTGCTGCTTGGGGACTTCGTTCTGACTTGATCCAAAGATACATACATCTACCAATCAAATGGTCATTGCCATGACGAGTGCGTAGACGACTATGCATTTGCTATTGTCCAAGGGAAGCAGTGCTGGTGCTCCAACTATGCACCCTCCGATCAGCAGGACGTCAGCAACTGTGACACTACTTGTCCTGGTTATGGCTATGAAGACTGCGGTAACACGGACGACGACCTGTATGGTTACATAAAGCTGGACTTGGCCGCGTCCGGAACTCAAGGCGCGTCGTCTGCCGCGAGCACATCCACAAAGGCTTCGACTTCGACGGTAAGTCTTGCAGCGTGCGCGCGTTGATCGGCACTTCCACTGCTGTTATAGGCCACGATAAGACGTGGCCTACGCTTTTTTTTTAATCCTGCCTCCCTCTTCTGCACTCTTCGCAGAACTTGCATTTTATCTTCTACTTCTTCGCTTCTTTTGAAGTTTGACGCTTCCTTAAGAACGTCATTTTTAACTTTCTTTTGGTGCAGAGTTCCGCTCCTGCGCCGAGCTCTGTGGAAACGACCATTCGAGTGCCCGATACGGAAACTGTCGTCCAGACGGTAACCCAGTCGGCATCGGTGGTTGTTTCGACAGTTTTGCCCGTATGAGGAATCTTGTGCCCCCTTACCGTAGCACTCCTCTCCGGCTGCCGACATGAGCTAACGATTCTTCGCCAGAAGACCTCATCCACATCGAAGTCCGAGTCGTCCACCAGCTCTTCCGCCGCTACTACGTCGTCAAGCTCGTCGAGCTCCTCAGAGGAGTCAAGCTCCTCGTCTACTCGAACTTCCAGCCAAGTCACCCAAGTCACTGTTGTCACCGTTGGTGGATCTGTTGTGACCCAGACCGTGACCTCCGCACCATCTTCCGAGGATTCATCTTCATCCGCATCCGGTGGTTCACGCGTATCTGGAGGCCAAATCGCTGGCGCAGTTGTTGGAGGCCTCGCAGGACTCGCTCTAATTGCGGGGGGCATTGTCTTCTTCCTCATGCGCATGAGACGCAAGCAAGATCAAGCATCTCATGATGCCGAGAATGGATCCCCTAGTACTCCGCAAAGGAATGTTAGCACGCTCAGCAGAACCGGGCTCCTCAGATCTGGAGAAAAGGATTACACTGCTACGCTGCCGCCAATCAATACCACCCGCCAGAGCTCTGACCCGTCGGACACGATTACGCCTAGCTCGGAGCGGCGCAACAGTCGGCCTTTGTTCCACGATCAGCGGTTGAACCCTCAGCCGTTCATGAACTTGGACAATGGCAGCCACGCCAGTATCGTTTCAATCGAGGACAACCGTGACTACACAAGGACGTTGAACGTGAGTTGTCCACCCAAACCGTACTTTGCGT
The DNA here is from genome assembly GCF_012971845.1 of Lasiodiplodia theobromae. NCBI lineage: Eukaryota > Fungi > Ascomycota > Dothideomycetes > Botryosphaeriales > Botryosphaeriaceae > Lasiodiplodia > Lasiodiplodia theobromae. The sequence continues at coordinate 168,992 of NW_023336366.1, read as the reverse complement.
CGGATACTAACACAGATGTCATGCAGGTCCGTAATCCAGATCCTCCGGAGCGCAACTCACGCGATTCGTGGTAGACGAGGCCTACTCCCACGGCTCTTCCAGTTGGCGGCCCGTTTTCTCTTGCGCCTCGATACCCTCCCTCCGATTGTTTTGACGACTCATTAGCATTGGCGTTTCGGTGTATTAGTTTTCCTTTTAGTCAGCAACGCAACGACACGAATCCCGACTTCTCGGATGTCAAAAAACACCGACCAGGCCAAGTTCCCGGCTTCCTACACCGGGACGACTTGGTAAACTATCATTCTGTACCATAGACTTCTCTTCTTCTTCTCTCTCTTGCTGGATCCAGCAACGTACATAATTTGGGGAGGGCACGGACAAATCGGGCAAGACCGGCAAGGACCTCGGCGGGAATAATAGTTTTTAAGGGTCGCTCAAATTGGCAACAAGGCCTGATGGTAGGCAAGTGCTTGCAGCGGCAACGGTTAGGATCGGTACAGAACGTAGGTTGGATGGCGTAAGGCTTGTCCTTGCACGGCTCGGAGGCGGTTAAAGAAAAGTAATTGAATTGCGAAATGAATGGATCCAATTCAACTCACATGTTGATAAGCACGTGCCAAAGTTTGTTCATTCGTGATTTACATACATGCGGCGATCTCGCGGAGATGGATCGTGCGGCGAGATGACGGCATTTTTTTGGTGCTCGGCACCACTACCGTCAACACCCTCCCGCTCCCCGGATTCTGCTCCATTGTCTCCTGCGGCCCCCCCGCTGCGCGCGCAGGATGTCTTCCTGGATATCGAGAAGCTCATACTCGCACAATTCGCAGCTCGCTGTCACCGCCGTCGCGTCGGGCGCACTCGCCGCAAGTCTTGTACTCGGATACCAGGCCGCGCGGAGGAAAAACAAGGTCGAGAGCGTGAAGGCACACATCCCAGAGCCGGGGCAGGACCACCCAACAACGAGGGTATGGACGTTGCCCGTGCCTTTCGCGAACAGGTTGACTGACCAAGCAAAGCTGACAGAGTACGGCGCCGCATCAGACCATGTCTTCGCTCCGAGCAAAGAGGACGAACGTAGCCTCGCCCTAGCCATTCGCGCACGATCCGGCGACTACGACGACGGTACGCTCATTTAGCTCTTGTGCGGGCCGTGGTCAGCCTTCAACTGACGCGCCCTCAGACCTCATACTCGAACAACTGGCGCGCAATCGCGTCTTTCTCACCGACGACGGGCTGGCGAAGCTGCGCAACGCCTTCGTGATCGTGGTCGGCTGCGGCGGCGTGGGCTCGCATGCCGTGGCGACGCTGACGCGCTCGGGCGTGTCAAAGTTGCGGCTGATCGACTTCGACCAGGTGACGCTGTCGTCGCTGAACCGGCACGCCGTGGCGACGCTGGCCGACGTAGGCACGCCCAAGGTGCACGCGATCCGCAAGCGCCTGGAGCAGGTGTGCCCATGGACGCACTTCGACTGCCGCAACGAGCTGTTCAACGAGGCCTCCGCCGACCGCCAGCTGGCGCCCGACGCGAACGGCCAGAAGCCCGACTTCGTCATCGACGCCATCGACAACATCGACAGCAAGGTCGCGCTGCTGGCGTATTGCCACCGCAACGGCATCCCCGTCGTGTCGTCTATGGGTGCCGGCTGCAAGAGCGACCCCACCCGCGTCTTCGTGGGCGACATCTCGGCCTCCGCCGAGGACCCGCTCTCGCGCTCGACGCGCCGCCGGCTGCGCGCGCTGGGCATCAAGCAGGGCATTCCGGTCGTCTTCTCGTCGGAGAAGACGGCGCCCGGGAAGGCGCAGCTGCTGCCGCTGCCCGAGGAAGAGTACCAGAAGGGCAGCGTGGGCGAGCTGGGCGTGCTGCCCGACTTCCGCGTCAGGATCCTCCCCGTGCTGGGCACCATGCCGGCCATCTTCGGGCTGAGCGTCGCCAACCACGTCATCCTCGAAATCACGGGCTACCCGCACGAGTACCTGCCGAGCAAGAGCCGCGACAAGCTCTACGACGGCGTGCTGGGCGCGCTGCAGGGCGCCGAGGAGCGCCTGGCGCGCCATCGCGGCTTCGACGCCGTGGGCCTGCGCATCCCCGTCACTCAGGATGATGTCGGCTACTTGATCGAGGAGGTGTGGCGCGGAAAGAGCGCGGTGACGGGCTTGTCGACACGCCTGGCGCTGGTCAGGTGGAGGGCGCCTGCGGACGAGAGCTTCTTGGACAGGAGGTTCGAGGGCCAGAAGAGCTCGTTGCTGAAGCTGACAGATCTGGTCCTCATGACCAAGGAGGAGGCTCAGAGGCATGAGAAGGAAGTGCTGAAGGGCGACAAGCGGCCCGAGGATCTGTATGATCCTGAGGTTCTGCGCTTGGTGGAGCAGAGGTTGAGTGAGGAAGAGGTGTTTCAGAAATACAGGTAAAATGAGATGTTTGTAGAAGGCTATCAGAAGGAATATACCACTTTGAACACTACACTCTAAATAGATACATTAACCAAGGCGGGTCGAAATAGAGACATCTATGGATGTGAAAAACGTGGGCGCAAAGCTAGTTTCCAGACTGAGCAGATAAGGGTGTCAGGGATCCTCCAAAGGGAATGGATCACTTTCATGGCGGTGGCGGTCAAGCCACAGAGTCGGCAGCCGGTGTTCTGCAGAAAAGCTTACTCTCGCGACACGAACTACCCTCCCTACATGGCCAATTGAAGCTATCTTTCGGGCGTGAATATATGATGAATCATTCTACATTTATGTCTCGAATTTATTCAGCTGCTTATCGGTTGCATAGGCATTTGATGCGCAGTTACTAATTTTCTATGTATCGGATGCCTGCTAAAGTTCTTGTCATGGGTGAACGTAAAAGTAGAATTAATCACACACTCACATTCGAAGATAGCTTCCACTACCCGTAGAAGATGGGCATGAATTCCCCCAAATAAAATTGCGAAGGATTATTAGTTCTAGCCTACTGTGGTGCGGAGGCATAAGTACCCCCCTGTTCCAAGGCCGTGCTCTCCTTTCCTCGGTCTTCGGCTTTAACACCCATCCGAAGCGTGACTGATTACCGGAAGGGCGGGTTGAAAGTTGCATGTTATATTTGAGAGTGTGAAGTCTTCAGGGGCGTGCTACATTGAAAATGACTTAGTGCTGAATTTATTGGAGACAACACTTCCTGAGAGTCGGTGTTTGACAAGGGTTGGACTAGGCATGGGAAGCTTTTAGCGTAGGGCGTAGATATCGACTACTTAAGTGCTTAGTTTTAAGCTCAGGCAGCAGATTGGCCAACCCAGACATTCCCGTGAGCCGTTGCCCTGCCGAATCTTCGGGAATTTCTGAACCACCAAGTCTGGAGCTGAGGGTGGAGAAGTGTTTGAACAAGGAGAAGTCATAGTAGGTTGCCACAGGATGTGGTGACTTTTGTTTGAGCCTGGTTTACAGGAGATATTTATCTTCTGCCCCCATGGGTAATGCAGGTTTATATTTAGATGTCTTGCACGAATCCAAAGCCTACACTATATTTTGTGCGGCCTGGAAGGGGTTTTCTGCAATCCACTGTGAGGTCTTCCCGTTGTCTTCCGGTGGCGGAAGCGAGAGATCCGGAAAAGAAAAAGTGGCATACTTTCAAAGGGAAAGATGCGTGTCGGAATTCCGGGAGGTGAGGGGCTGAGTTCGTGGCGGTGAACGGTGGCCGAGTGAGTCGTCATCCCAGGAGGCTGGTGTTGCTGTTGCCTCACGGCTCCTCGGGGAGCCAAAGCGGCAGTGCTGGCAGAAAAGCTGCATGGTTCACTGTGCTTTGACCTGTGTTCTCGTGATTCGGGATGATGCAGCTTAGCAAGGTCCCAACAACTGGCGACCGCCGAATGAGGAGAAGAAGGACAGAGCGAGGCCGAGAACGGACACTGAACTGTGATTGGTGAATACTCTATTAATAGCTTTCAATACATTTCGGGCTTCGCAGGAACGTTCACTGAAGGGATTCCTTGTTTGTTTCGACTGATTTGGGTCTGGAAAGCGACTGATGCATAGTACGCAGGACAAATTCTTGTTGCCTGTAGAAACGTTGGCCCCTGCGTCGAGGCCTACAACGGAATCCGAAACACGAGTCAAGCACAGATCATTAAACACTTTAGGTCTGTAACCTGGGGGTATGACGACGTTTCCCTGCAATTGACCAATCAAGTGCTGCCCTCGGGCTCGTACTCGGATTTTCTGAATGGGAAGGTGTAGTAGGTCCACACCATCTTGAGCAGTACTCCTGTAGATTGTTTGAAGAACCACTTAGCAGCGAGAATCTTTAGTATTTAAGGCATCTCTCGCCGTGTATCTGGATGCTCCATCACCCAACACTCATTCATCATCATGGCTGCGTTGAAAAACTCCCTCCTCTTCCTCCTGGCAGCCAACGCCGGTGCTGCTGTTGCTCAGAACTTCTCCTCTCCAGCAGCGGCATGCCAGTTCTTCAGCCAGAACTACCCCAATATAACTTCGTTCCCGAACCAGACGACATACAACGATATCAATGAGGGTGAGCACGCTACAGCATGACCCCCAGTGAACGCTGGGTACTAATGATTCGGAACGCTAGCCTACTGGTCCGCTGCAGCCGCACTTGGTCCAGCTTGTATCTTCTCTCCCACCTCGTCCGATCTCATGAGCGCTGCGGTCAAGGCGCTGGTTAAGTTCAACGCTCCGTTCGCGATCAAGGGCGGTGGGCACATGGCGATCGCTGGCGCAGCCAACATCGATTCGTCCGGCGTACTCCTATCCAGCTCAAACTTGAACCAGCTCGAGCTCTCCGAAGACAAGTCCAGTGTTGCCGTGGGTCCTGGAAACAGATGGGGGGACGTTTTCGAATACTTGGAGCCGCACGGTTTGGCTGTAGTTGGAGGGCGGATGAGCATCGTCGGCGTGCCTGGCCTCCTGATGGGCGGTGGCATTTCCAACTTCGGCAACGAGTTCGGCTGGGCGTCGTCCAACATTGATGCCTACACCGTACGAATTCCCTGTCCTCTCGGGAGACCCCAAAGACTGACAGCAATCAGTGTGTCCTCAGCGACGGTGACGTCGTCGTGGCCAATGCGACCAACGAATACGCCGACCTCTTCTGGGCGTTGCGCGGCGGCGGCAACTCGTTCTGCCTGATCACCAGCTTTCAGATGCGCACCATCGAAGTCCCTGTCATGACAGCGGGCCAGCGCGCCTACGGCTCCGGAGATACCGTTGGGCGCGCCTTTCTCGACAGCGTCTACGAGATGACCATCAACCCGACGCCCGACGTCAAAGGCGCCTTGACGCCCATCGCCCGCGCCGGCGACTCGATCAACGGAACGACATACAACGCCATGTTCTACTACAACGGCAACAACACCACGCCTGATTTCTTCGCCAACTTCTCCGAGCCCGTCCTGACCCCCGAGCAGGATACGTACGCCGTGATGTCCGGCATGGGCGCCGCGAGCAAGGCCATGAGCGAGGGAACGGACCAGGTTGAAGGCTTGCGCGAGGGCTGGTGGGTTGTGTCCATCGTCGCCAACCGCGAGGCCATGCAGATCATCCATGACACCTATTTCGCCGTGGCTGCCGAGTACTTTGCCGACGTCGAGGGCTGGATCACCGGTTTGGCGTACAACATTATTTCCAAGGAGTTCGTCGTCGCTGGCATCACCAACGGTGGCGACCCCATGGGCCTCGACCCGAACGCTGCGCCCTACTTTTGGGTCGAGGAGAGCATGACCTGGACCCACGCCGAGGACGACGCTACGGTTCAGGCTTTCTACGAGGCTGTGAACAAGAACATCACTGCCCAACTCGAACCGCTCGGCGTGCTCCACAACTACTTGTATCTGAATGATGTCAACCAAGCGCAGGACGTGTTTGCTGGCTACCCCAAGAGCAGCGTTCAGCTATTGAAGATGATCAGAGACAAGTACGATCCGGACATGGTCTTTACCAAGCAGATGCCGGGTGGTTTCAAGGTGGCGAACGCCCAGTGAGAGGGGCGTCTAGAACTGTAGTTCTTCGACTTTTGTACAAATAGTGACGGCACTTGATGATTTATGTATCCGGATCTTCCATAGCCCATAGACGAATCGAATCAGAAATGGATTGCTCCGACCATCTATCATAAGGCTTGATTTCCGGTGGTTGCTTGATCTGGGTATGACATTGACGGTTGCTTCTGAGAAGTATTCCTCGCTTGACTCGGACCCCAGTGGTGCTTTAAAAGGCCGTGCATCCTTCTTCTCCGCGCGCTTGGTAGTTTGATTGAGGCATGTGGCCACGTTCAGACTGTGTTCGGCGGAGGAAGTATGGGCGCGCCGTTTTAATATCCAAAAAGAGATGTCACCGGACTGGAACGAGTGATGGAGAACCAAGCCACCGGAAAGTTGGCCATCAGTCCTCGGGCCGTATTTACTTGGCATGGATGTTTATGGAGGGTTCGCCGCTACTACGCATTGATTGGGAATGGCTCGGTCAACAGAAGATGCGATGCCTGCACTCCCAATTAGTCGGCGACATCGTTTTAGCGTTTACGCAGAGCTCGTTGAGTTTTCACCGTACAAGACCGATTTTCTAGGGGATCCTGCATGGCAAAAGATGGCTTCAAATTGACGATATCTTCACGTAGTAAAGTGTCACGGTGGACAAGAGGAAGGCTCCTGAGAGGCGTTAATTAAGGCTACAAATTCATCTGCTTTCAAAGGCCTACCACTTGCTTCATCGTCTCAAACACATTGAACCCCACTTAGCCGCCCAGTCCTAAGCCCGAACTCCGATAGCGCCGGTAATGCTGTGGAATACGGCATCCTTAATGATTCCGGAAATTCTTCTTCTGGTAGAACAGGTCGGTCCTTGAACTTCCTAGGTTGATGATCTTGGGACAACCGTCGCGGTCTTTCTCCAGGCGCGTGCATTCAAAGCAGTAGAAGGCGTCAGAGATGCCCTGCCAAAATCCGTCAGCGTGCGCTTCTTGTAGCTCCGTGGCAATGGATCCTCACCTCGCCGCCGCACACGACACACTTGTTCTGGTAGTTTCCGAAGGAGCATTCATCGCAGATGCGGACGAGAGTGGTCGGGCGGACGTAGCTGTCGCAGACGGGGCACTTGCCGTCGCACTTGTCGCAAAGACGACCGATGGCGATTCCGGGCTGCTTCCGGCACATAACCAAATCGCTGCGGCGGGTTAGCAATGCTGCTGTTATTGGCGCGGGGCATACGGGACTTACGGGTGATGACGCGACATGGTGCTTGTGGTGGAGGATGTCTGTGAGCACGAGGATCCTGGGGTGTATCGCACGTGTGGAGAGAGGTTGCGATAGAGTTATATAGCTGCGATGTGGCGGTGGTTGTTATGCTTACCAGCAGAGCTTCGACGGATTTCGAGGCGCGCAGACGATTAGATAAGATTAGATGATCGGCCATTCCGGGCCGCACCGCGAATCGCAAGCAACAGCTTCGCAATCGCCGACGCGCCGCTAATCGCTGCTCCATCACACGCCATCCCACTCCTCCACCACCCGCACCCGAGTCCTCGCCGCGAGCCAACAGTCATGGCGGACGATGAACCGTGAGCCAGCTAGCTCCCCATCGTGCGCCCGCGCCCACTGACCCCGCCGCCGCAGAGTCATCGCCTCGGCCGTCGTCGTGCCAGAGAGCTCCGCGCCAGCCTCGCCGCGCGACAACCCGCAGAAGCGCAGGCAATCCTCCGTCTCCGAAGCCGGTAGCAAGCGCCCTCGCCTGAGCATAGACGACACCAACAATGACTCTCAGGACGGTCCCCGCCACCAGAATGACTCGCCCACGGACCGCCGCGCCGACCGCCGCCGGAGCGGTGCTGTTGAGGAGCGCAAGCGCGGCCAGCGTCTATTCGGCGCGCTACTCGGCACCCTCTCCCAGAGCTCGTCGACTGCGGCCCAGCGCCGTCGGGCGGACATCGACAAGAAGCAGCAGGAGAAGCTGAAGCTGCAAGCACAAGAATTCGACCAGCGGAAGAAGCAGCGTCTGGAGGAGCTCATGGTTGTCAGGCGGCGCGAGCAAAAGAAGTTCGATGAGCAAACGGTTCGCGTCCACTGCCCTGCCCTGCCTCGGTCGTTGTGTTAATTGCTTGGCCAGATGCGGATCCGCCACTCCAACATACTCGCCCAGGCGCATTTCCTCCAGACCAAGACAGAACCCAAGCTGGTACCTAGACTCTCCCTTCTTTGGCCAGGTTGGGCTGCTGACCAGCACAGTTCTACAAGCCATGGGAGCTGCGCCCGGAAGAAGAGGATATCATCAAGGCCCAGGTTGAAGAGGCAGAAGCCAGCATTGAGAGGGAGCTCGCAGAGTTCGAGAGACGAAAGCAAGCCGAGGAGGAAGCGACACCCGAGAAGGAAGCTGATGCAGAGGCTCACAAGACTGAGGACATGGTGGGTTCAGAGCAAGCCAATGAACCTCCCAAATCTCCTCAAGAGCAAGATAACGCTGCTACTAGTGATGACCAGGTCGACCCCGTCTCGCACCCGGACAGCCAGGAAAACGGACATGCCGCCAAGGACCACGACAACAAGGCCAAGGAGCACCACGACGACCACGGAGAGGAGGTGCTCGAAGCAGAGGAGGATACTGTAATATACTAACCCTAACGACCTCTGGCAGGACGGTGCGCTATATCATTCCCTCAGCACAGTCTTAACCCAGCGTCTTTGGAGAAATTGCTTCGTGTTGATGATACCATTCCTACAGTAATGATTCAAAAAAGGCGGAATTTGGGCTGGGGTTTTGCAACATAGCTCTTGCATGCTTCTGGATCATGATAGGACCAAGCTGGACATTGGATGCAGCCAGCAGTGCTTCGGCTATGAATCAGACGGATTGTCCAGTGAACATCTGACGTGTGCAATTTACCCTAACCGCCAATGGTGGAGCAACCGCCTGTCTTACCGCAATGCTGGGATTTCGCGTGCCCGACTGGAGTATTCGGAGTGACATCCGCGTCATCCGAAAGTATGGAAGACTTTGGTGATTACAAAATCCGCGGCTTTAAGACTTCGGACGTTGTTGATTATAATCCGCAACCGGTGATAGCTCCGAGTGGTAGAGCACGTTCCAGTTCCGAAGCGTGCGTACAATACGGGCGTATGTACTCACTGCTGGGTAGTTTGAGCGCGCAGTCGTGGAGCGATAAAGCCACGATAAGGGTCCCACTCTGCTGTATGCCGATGTTTACTGTGTCGTTTGCTCTTTCTCAAATAGGGCGTATAGCCTTTAAAGGGACAAGAAGTCGCGACGCATAACTAGAGTAGGCAGAGATACCTCGGCCCAAGAAAGTGGAGCAATCGTCTCAGCAAGCGGCCATAACCTTCGTACGTACGTCCGTAAAGCGCTTTGAGATCACGCAGTCGCTCCGGACCACGACACAGGGGTGACAGTGAGAGAGACGACATCGCTGGTATATAACAGTTGGCAAATATCCCTTCCGCAACGATGCCGACGAAGTTCTTCTCCGCATCAAAGATGGCCGACACCGTCACGAAGCTCAGCCCCGGCTCCGACCCGCGCGTCTCCTACGAGACAGCGGTGCTCAACGGCCGCACATACCGTAGGGACACTCTCCATGCTGCTATTTAATAACCGTGATGGCTGATTCAGCGCCGTGCAGGCTACATTCTTGGTGTTCCCAAGGATGGTCAATTCAAGGCCACCATCGTCCTCGTTCGTCATCCTTACCCCTCATCCTCTTTGATGCTCTTCTGACAGTCCGATCCGTAGGTCCACGGATGGCCTGATCTGGCATTTGGATGGCGCTACCAGATTCCCGCCCTCATTGAGATGGGCTTCCGTGTCGTGGCGCCTGATATGATGGGCTACGGCGGCACCGTGAGTATCCTACCAGAAAATAGACTATCGGTGCGTGTGACTTACAATTCACCTTGCAGGATGCGCCGAGAGTGCCGCCGGAGTCGATCTCGCTGTACGGCTTCAAACGCGCCGCCGACGACATCGAGGAGCTCGCTCGCCAGCTCGGCGCACCGAAGATCGTGCTGGGCGGCCACGACTGGTATGCAAGCTTGACCGGAGTAGAAAGTATAAAAAGCTAACCCGCCAAACAGGGGTGGAGCTGTCGTCTACCGTGTCGCCCTCTGGAAGCCCGACCTCATCTCGCACGTCTTCGCCATCAGCACGCCTTACGCGCCCCCCTCGAAGGAGTACTTCTCCGTCGAGCAGCTGGTTGCTGGCCCGCTTCCGCAGTTCAAGTACCAGCTAAACTTGGCCAGCGGTAAGCCCGAGGAGGGCGTCAAGACGAAGGAGGACTTCAAGAAGCTGCTCGTTTTCATCACGGGCGGCAAGGGCCCCAACGACGAGCTCCTGTTTAACCCCTATGATGGCATCATTCTGGAGAATCTGGGCAAGGTCCCGAGAGGCCCGTGGATGACTGAGGAAGAGCTCGACTACTACGCCGAGCAGTACGCCCGCAACGGCTTGCACGGCCCTTGCAACTGGTACCGCACCCGCAAGGTCAACTATGAGGAGGAACTCAACCTCCCCGGCGACGGCACCATCAAGCAGCCTATTCTCTACATCGCCACCAATAAGGACACCGTCCTGAAGCCCGAGATGTCGGCTGGCATGGAGAAACTCATCCCCAACCTTAGCAGAGCCGCCATCGACACGCACCACTTCGGCCAATGGGAGAAGCCCGCCGAGCTGAACGACATCATCAAACAGTGGGTTGATGCCGTTGTATTCGGTGGAAAGAGCGTTCTCTAAACACTTACGCATGCCCAATATGATAGCGAATTAAATGAACTAATTAAAGACTCTTGATCCCGGGCCCATACCCCTTTCTGTGAACTACCATCATGCCTGTCTCTTTGACCTGAGCAGTAGAAGCGTCTGCAGATTTACTACTTTGTCTACTTATTATAATAGGCGAGCTAGCGTTATAAAAGACGCACGCCGACATCTTAGTCAATTGTCCGGCCTCCGATTTACTTAGCCAGAATACCTACGCCAAGCCGACAGCAACAGGATGGACACGGCGTAGGTCTTCCGCAAGACTGAAAAGTCTAGTTACTCAGGCCATGATGCATAGCGAGAACGGACAGGATAAACACCAGTACTTATTATTGCAATTTAGCCCTCTAGAGCTTGGAAGGGAATTCCAGGGCGGTGGTATGGAAGGCATTTGGTTTCCGAACAGCGTCATGCAGGCCAGCATGCTTTGGCACTGACTCGCATTGCAGGTGTCGACTTCTATAGTCATGAACGTGAAAGCAGGAGCAAGCTCACTGTGTTCGCAGCTATGGCACCTTGAGAATACAGTACATCGATACTACCACAGCTTACGTTCTACGATAAAAAAAAAAAAAAAGCTCGTGTCATTGCTGATTGAGCTTGACGTGGAAGGCAAACTGTCACTCTCGCTCGTCTGGCAATGGTCTAGCCTTCAGCAGATCACCAGCTCGAAGCAGAGTGCTTTACATCCGGCGCGGCACTGTGCTGCAGCGACGGCGCAATTCAGTCCGCAATCATGCCATTCCGTAGTTAGCTCTCGCCTTTAGCTCATTATCCACCTCTCCTCCTCTTATTCGCCTTTCAATGCCATGTGCAGTTTGCTGCAAATGCAATGCGATGCACGATGCACCGTCGATCTCACAGGAGCGGCATGCATGGGCAAACACGCAAGAGGCTGCCCCGGCATTTTTGAGTGGCTGGCAGAAGCCGCCGATAGTCCTTTTTCTTATCAGTACGCCATGTACCCAGGTACCAAGCGGCCAGATTGTTGGCTTTAATGCTGTCATATCTTTTTGCTCATTAGCCCGCCCATGGAACCTGATATCTCGACTATTGGTCAATCGGTTCAGAATTCTATTATTGTTGCTGCATTTCGATGAATCAACGAGGCGGAGCCGAGTCATGGTACATACTTACTCTTCTGTTAGCTGCTACCCCGCCATATCAACCGGCTTGTTAGAACAGTACCATCAAGTCATGCTCTGCAGCTAACCCGCCAAGGACGAACTTAGTTTACTCCGAAGCACACTAGGAGTAGTACAATGCTCCGTGCGTCGGGAATGGTGAAGATAGGCGTGCGCTGATGAGGCATCTTATCCGACATGCAGCTCGCCTTCAAAACCTGCGGGCCGTCCCAGGCTTCTCCTAGGCTGCATGCAGATTGCGCATGCGGAATTGACTGGTCAGACAACCATGACCAAGAAGGAGATACGTAAGCGTATATATACATCGTTACGTTGCCACAGATAATGCAGGCGCGTATGGGGCATGCTTAGCGAAGAGCGGTGGAGAGCGGACAAGCTGCCGCGCTACCGGGATGGATGCCTTCGTTTTTTTTTTTTTTTTGGCATGACAAGTGTGCCATCATCCTACTTTCATAGATATACACTTGTTTTATGGGCGGCCATATTGCTGTAAAATGCTTTCTTGAATGTCTCAAAGTGGCTCCTGGAGGCGCTGCCGTTGAGAGAACGAAGTCGCCAGTGTAGTGAACATAAATTGGAATGATATGGCGGTTAGTAGCTACCGTGTTGCAGCAGTTCCCCAGGCGCTGACTCGGCGCCAGTACGCTAGTGGTGACCAGGGGGAGCCACCCGGTGATTCTGCAGCACAAACATGCATGTTAACAGGAACTGACGTGGTTATTTATGTCGCCGATTGAAAGCGGTGCCGTTGGCATGCGGGAAACCTGCCGATGCGGACCTGCCCGTCCGCTATCTCTGACCCCAGCTGCACAAGATCGCCATCTTCTCAGGCGGTGCGAGCCCCGTGCACTCCATTTGTGCAATCCCATTCAGACCAGTAAAGCAAGCCTCGTCCGAGCTGTGTGCTGCCAGAAAGTATTTATACCTCAGCCAGCGGTGGCCCTGAGCGGCGCGAGTCGGACAACCCAAAAGCCATCCATCTTCACTCTGCTCTTTTCTCTTCAATATTTTCCCACCCATGGCTCCTTCAGCAATCGTGGACGAGTTTCCATTGGAGGCCAACAATAGTGGCAACTGTACCATTCAGGCTTCCGTCCTGCATGGGCCACGCGATCTTCGCGTCGTATGTGATCTTCCCTCTCATTCCATGTAGTTCCCCCACAGAAGCACCAGCTGCCCCCACAGAAGCACCAGCTGCCCCCACACCTGCCTCATTTGGCAGCAGCGTGGGGGTTAGTCAGGCACAAACTGCTAGACATCTGCACGACATCGTGATCTGCGATCCACCCCACGCCCGAGTGCTTATTTTTGCCCTTCTTCTGCAGGAAATAAGGCTTCTGGCCGATCCGCTCCCGCACGAGCTGCAAATTGCCGTCCGCGCCACCGGGATCTGCGGGAGTGACGTTTCGTACTATAGCAAGTTCCGCAATGGCGACCTGTGCGCCGTGGCGCCGCTGTCTCTAGGCCATGAGTCTGCTGGTGTGGTTGTGGCCGTGGGCGACCAGGTGCCCGCCGACGCGTTCCGGGTCGGCGATAGGGTCGCGCTCGAGGTCGGCGTGCCGTGTGACGCCTGCAGGTCATGCCAGCGTGGCAGATATAATCTGTGTCCCAAGATGAGGTTCAGGAGCAGCGCAAAGAGTGTCCCGCACTTCCAGGGGACACTGCAGGAGCGCATCAACCACCCCGCGAAGTGGTGCCACAAGTGAGTGAGCACAGCTAATTGGGTTTGGGAGTGTGCTGACTTTCACCCAGGATCCCGGATCACGTGTCCCTGGAGTCTGCTGCCCTGCTGGAGCCGTTGTCCGTAGCAATTCATGCGTCGAGAAGGGCAACGGTGGAGCAAGGTGACACTGCCGTGGTCTTTGGTGCTGGCACTGTGGGACTGCTGACCGCCGCAATGGCCAAGATGTCTGGAGCCACGACTGTACTTATCGCTGACGTCGACATCGGTCGGGTTGAGTACGCTCTCCGGAATGGCTTTGCTACCCGGGGGTATGTCGTGTCGACCGGTCCTCAGCCGCAGGAAACGAGCAAAAAACTCGCAGCCGCCAAGTCTCTCGCAAATGAGATCGTCGAGATTGCTTGTGCTGGCGACCCAGACGCTGAAGGGGCAGATGTTTCTTTCGACTGCACAGGCAAAGAAGTGTGTATGCAAGCTGGTCTCTTTGTAAGTCACTTCCTCGTGCAACATGAGTCGCAAGGACATACATACTGATTTCACAAAGGCCACGAGACCGGGCGGAAAACTGATCATGGTCGGCATGGGGACGCCCATTCAGACACTTCCCATGTCCGCCTCGCATCTGAAAGAAGTCGACATCATTGGCATCTTTCGCTATGCCAACACTTATCCGACGGGCATGAAGATCATCTCGTCCGGCGTTCTGCCCAACTTAGATATGATGATTACACACCGCTTCAGAGGACTGGACTCTGCTAAGCAGGCCTTTGAGCTCGCAGGGAGGACGGTGGACGACGACGGTAAGCTTGTCCTGAAAGTGCTGATTGAGTGTTGAGGGGGATTTGAGATACCCACTTTCGGTTCGTATCGTTCGGTTTATGATAGACACGATAGAAAGCCACCAATGAAATCTGTGTTTGGCTATGCCGTTCTGCGCTCCACGTACCTTCTAGCATTACTTGCCTGCTCAGTCAGGTCGAGGAGTGCAGAACCTGCTTGAGGCTACGCTCCAGCAATCATGCCTCAGGTCGCCAAAGCGGATTGCAGAGAAGACGGCAAATGCGGACAAGATGAAGTAAAATACAGGTGTGATAGTTTCAGTGCAAAATCGGCCGTTGGATTGAGTCTACGGATGGAAGGTACGAGGGAGTGTCGCTTCGGCGATGACGCTCCATGGCCCGTGCGCACTGCGGCCTGGAGCTCTGTCCTCCGGCACAACCACTGCTCCACCACCGCCTCAACACCAGCATCTGCCCCGCTCTTCCAAGCTCGACGGTCGTGTTCAGACGCCACAGCTTGCCTTCGCATCGACCCTCTCTTCAGCCCGTCAAGCACCGCCGCGCAAGCTCGTAATCATGGCGGACGCGGAGGAAAACCCGCTCATCTCCAGCACCAGAGCTTCCGACACGAGCCCGCAGGTCCAGCTTCACCCGCTCGTGCTGCTCACCGTGTCCGACTACATCACGCGCCACACCCTCCGCCAGCAGTCCGGCCCGGTTGTCGGCGCCATAATAGGCCGCCAGAATGGCCGCGAGATCACCATGGAAGTAGCGTTTGAGGCTAAGCTGATCGCCGGTGACGATGGCGAGGTCAGGATTGATGACGCATGGTTTGGCGAGCGCCTGGAGCAATGTGAGTCGAGACATGCCTCATGCTGCGTCGGCGGCATACAAGGCTAACGTCCGGCGCAGACAAAACCGTATTCAAGTCCCCGCCGTTGGATCTTGTCGGCTGGTTCACGCTGGGCGCTCCTGCCGGCCCCGCACCTCACCATCTTGCCATCCACGAGTACATTCAGAACGTGCATAATGAGGCTGCATTGCTCCTCTTATTCCACCCAGAATCTGTCCTTGAGGGCAACGCAACTGGCGGCAAACTTCCGCTTACTATTTACGAGAGTCTGTGGGAGGGCGGTGTCGGCAATGACAAGGCTACAAGCATGGAGATTGACAGCGGTGCCGCCGGCCAGGGCAAGCAGCAAAAGTTCCGGGAGCTGACGTACTCGGTTGAGACTGGAGAGGCCGAGATGATTGCCGTAGATTTCGTGGCAAAGGGCGGTGGTAATGCAACAGATGTCGACCAGGCTAGGAAGGGCAGCATTGCCGCAGGGAATGGCACCAACAAGGCCAAGAGCAAGGGAAAGGCGAAGGCCGATGTGGAGAGCGCAGAGCTTAGCGACGACTCTGTTCCCTTGACTGCTGAGGACGAAGAGTGTAAGTTCACCCTATTCTCACCTGCTTCACAAGCGTCTCATTAACCGTTTGCAGTACTCGCTTCCCTCACCGCAAAGTCGAATGCAATCAAGATGCTCCGCGCCCGCATCAATCTACTTCAAGCCTACCTATCTGAACTTCCGCCCTCCTATCTCACCGATGCTCAGATTCCGCAGACGAAGAACCCCACTGAGCAGCCAAACCACGAGATCCTCCGCGCCATCCAGGCTCTTCTCTCTCGCCTTCCGCTCCTTGCTCCTCCGGATCGCGCGACCTTCGCGCGCGAGGCAATTGAGCAGCGCGCCGATGTGGAACTGACAAACCTGCTCGCTAGCATCACAGGATCGCTCGGAGCTGCTAGCGAGCTCGGCAAAAAGTTTGCTATTGTCGACTCGGCGCGCAACAGCCGTCGGAGTGCTGGCGGTATGGGCGGACCATTTGGCATGGGTGGCCGTCCGCCTTTCGACATTGACGGCAACCCCGGAGGCGGATTCTTCGATAACCCGATGGGCGGTGTCAGTGGAGCGTATGTGAGTCCTGGCGAGGGAAGAGTGTTTCCGGGCAGGCATCGCTGAGAGACGCGCATGGAGAAACATGGGCCTATCAATTATTTTGAGGTCAACGATGCTACTAATTTCTCTTCTGTCTGTAGTCGTCGAGCCCGTGGGTGGAAGAAAGGTGCCTCTCTTTCGAGTTATAAGAGAGGGGCGAGCAAGACGAAGGCTGAGCTGAAGCACGCCTTGGAAAAGATTCAGCAGGCGGATTGCTCCAGCATGTAGAGGCGGAGCTATGTCGACCTTCTCCCTTGCTTCCAGTACCCATTTCTCCTTTTGATTTTTCTTCAGTTGAGATATCTAAAGCGAGCTATGACCAATGCGAAAGTGGAAAGGGCAGTCGATGATGGGCGATGAGGCGCAGTGGTTGCTTGGAATACGGGCATGGATATGGCGTTTACAAGAGAGGTAGCAAGTGCATGCTTTTTTTCGGCAACAGGGACTCGCGCAACCAGAGTTGCTGAAGTTTCCCTAAGGGGATGGTCTTATCAAAAATTCATTTGAAGCAGTGATGAGTACTTGGAGATTCGCCTGGAAGTGTGAAGTTGAGTAAGCCGAGGGTTGATGGTGCCCAATCTGGAGCTCGAAAGCTTGGCAGAGGAAGATTTGCACGAACACCGTTGATCTCTTGCATGCTTGAGAGACGAGACTAGCGTATCTTCTGATAACCGCCTCATGGAAGAAGCTAAAAGGGTGGGTGAGATGATGGCGCGGACCTGTTCGTGGCCCAAATTTCTTTCCGTATCCACAACGGCGTGCCGTGCACCTGATTTATTATTACCGCCGAGCATATGGGCGCCCAACTGAGTGTAGCACCTGAGAGCAATTCTCACTTTGACTGACTATCTGGTGCACAGTGATACATACGTCTATTTGGTTGATTTAAACACGCAAGCGTGGCTTTTCGCCGAATATTCTATTCCTCACGGGTTCGAATGTCTATGTTGTTCTAAATTTGCCTGCCATTGACCAATAAATTGGTAGACAGATGTACGCGAAATGGGAATGGCGAAAAGAAAAGGGGGAGAATAGGCTAACGGGAATAGGACCAATTTCAGGACACTGCGCTAGAGATTCGCTTAGGCAAATGGGACAACGGTCATTTGATATTTCAGTGGTGCGAGATCGGAATAAGGTTCACGAGAATGAAAAGGAAGAACGAAAGGGGGGAATTGCAGCCGACGGCTAGCGTGAATTTATTTTTTTGCTCTTGCCGTGGGTGGTTAGGGTTATCGTCCGGACGCGAATGTATGATTATCAACTCTACATTTACATCCGGATGATAGCTTCAACTATCCATGGCATGTTCTTTTTTCATTTAAAAAAAGGCGGGGCAATTGTTAATTATAGCATAATGTAGTCATAGTATTTTTTTTTTTAAAACCCCTTTGCATTGGCGTTGGCTGAAGTGAGATCGACGGCGTGAAGGATGCTTCGCCATTGATGCTCGTAAGGTCTGGGGTGAAGCGAAGTGGGCTTTCCTGTTGGCTTGTGTTGAAGCGTGCAATGCTGCTGGAATGGTCCTGTCGTTGCGTTGGTCATATTGGATTCTTGAGTGGGCATGTCTAGTTAGGTTGTAGAAGTTAGTTGAGATTAAGCGAAACGAGCTGACGCGTTTACCTGATGAGAAGCCACCAGACCAAGTGCAGTCGATGTACGTGGTGAGTTCGAAAGGGTCATAGGTGTCATAACCGTGTTTCGATCCAAGTCGGCTTCAAGCCTTTATGTGTAATTCGAAGATATGTCGTTAATTCCATTATTATGCAGTACGCCTGCCTTCAGGGCGGCGCGGCATCCGGTCCTGGGGCAAAACCCTCATTCTGGCGCATTAGAGGTGGAAAACGTGTCTCCGGACCATATGCCATCACTGGAACCTCTTCGTCCTCCTCCTCTGTGCCGTCTTCTTCAATGGGAGATGTGTCGAAACGATTGTATTCCGTGTAGTAGCTTTCGTCGCCTGTGGGTTCTTGTGTGTCGTCGGCCAATGAGTTCGAGAAATTAATGTTTGCTACAAGGGCGGCATCCCACGCGCCTGTCTGTGTTAAGTCTGCGGTGTCACCTTCCCATGCGTCCCCAGAGCCACCACCGTATGTGTCCACAAAGAAAGCCTGAAAGGTTGGATAGTGGCACCATCCTTCATCGCCCTCGACCCTGCCATTGCGTTCCTCTTTGACAACAACATCTTCGGGGAATACCTCGTGCCGCAGAGGAGAAGGGACGTTGGAGAGGCGCGGTTGAATTCTAGGGAGGGAGTATGGTCTACGGTCGATGATCGGAAGGCGGTTGCGGACGGACCAGGATTCGGCACTGAACTCGGCACGCAGGGTCTCAAGGGTGCGCCGGCGGCGTTCGATCTCGTCCTTCAGGCATATCTTCTGGCTTTTCTTCTTGTTCGCGGTTGGCCCGACGCCGTCATCTGTCGGGCCACCGGTGCCGCCGTCCGCGCTGCCGTCGTCGCCGTCGTCGTCGCAGCCGTCGTCGAAGCTGTCGTCATCTATGCCGTTGCCGCCCCAGCCGACTGCGCCCCAGCCCCAGAGACCTAAGCCGGTCTTCATGCCTTGATCGAGCGCGTCGCGGTAAGCGCCTTCAGCCTCGGAGATGCGCACTTTCCAATGGGCGGTAAATTGCTCGTACAAGCACGAGCCACATAGCGAGTGGGATGCGATGATGATGTAGCATTCGGCGACGCAGGCAGGAAGCTTGGGAGCGTCATCGATGTTGGTGCCCTTCAGCCGCCGCCTGCGGGCTTTCGTAAAGGTGCCGCGGCAGCGGGAGAGCCGATAGCGGACAAAATGACCACAGGCATAGTGGTAGCCGTGGATTTTGCACATCTCGGCAGGTGGGAGAGCGATGTTGGTGGGGTATGGATGGATGCGTTGTCAGATCCGAACCGGTGAGCAGAGTGAATGTAGGGTTGCGGATCGGCGAGTGAGGGTGTGAGGCGAGCAGACGTTGGCAGAAGATGGCGAAGGAAAGCTGTCAGGCTGAGTGCAGTGTGGCGAGGTGAGAAGGGCCATGGACGAAAGGATCTAGATGCGTCTTTGCCAAAAGCATAGCAACGGAGGCAAAGCAGCTCGGTCATCTCGCAATGTGCTGGTGCGGAACAAGGACGAGCGTTCCTCATGGAGCATGATGCGCGCTCCTCTGACCTCAGATGTGTCCTTCTCTTGAATGCGCAAGCGGTGATGAAAGCCAAGAGCGACGCGGCCGCGGGTGCGATCCACCACAGCCGTGCGGAGCATTGCTGGTATGGGTGAGTGGTGGCTACGACGCCGCAGCTGCGCCCTACGGCGGTGATTCTTGAAGTCGTCGACGACTGCAGTCGTCAGCCACTGCGCTGCCGTGCCACCATGCCGCATCTGCTCACTGGCTCGATTTGCGATCCGGCGGAAGCCAGTCCGGCGATCGTGACTGGCACCCGGTCCCGCACCCTGACCCGTCCACGACAACCTCAGTACTGACCGAGCCATGGCCGCAAGGGCCTCCGTCCACGTTCAATCTTCGAGATAAGGGGTACACTAGCTTTCTTCAACGCTTTCATAATGAACTGATATTTGTCTGGATTCCCCAGGCTCCCAACAATTGATAAGGGTATCTACACAACTCCAACGGCCTGTCCTAGGCGGCCCCGACCCGACCCAAAAAATGCAGCAGAAAGAAGAAAATATTGACGCAGTGTCATGCAATGCTCCGTGCAAAACATTGTGTAGAAACGAACAAAACGCTTTTCAGTACCGGACGACTGGCGCGCCCGCCGCTTCATCATGAATCAGAATCCCGCCCTTAACGCCGTCCTTCTCGAATTTATCCATCCACGTCTCTTTCTTCTCCCGTTTGCCGCCTAGCCCGAAGTGGCTGAACATCTTCTTCAATCCCTTGACGTTGCCCGAGGACCCGCTCGCCAGCGTGTTGTTTGCCTTGATTTCCGCCTTGTACTTGTACCGTTGTTCTTGCCCACCTTGCTGTCCAGGCCTATCCGAGCCCATCATCTTCTTGCTGAAGTTGGGTGGCTCCCCGTGAAAGTGGTCTATGCTGATCTTCATGCTTGGCTTGTGGCCCGCGCAGCCTTCGTCCGGGCTGTGTCCGCTATCGACCAGTGACGGGCTGCTCCTGTTGATAGCCTCGTTGCTAGACCCGTGGCTTATCGACATGAGCTCATGCGATTGAGCAAGGTCTCGCGCAAGCGAATCATCTGTCCGCGGCCGAAAGTGCACAGGAACGTCGGGATCAGAGCTGACAGTTCGAACGCCCGGACGCGTTTGAGTCTGCACTTGAGGTTTACGGGATGCAGCTTCAGGCCGTCTCTGCCTCCTCTCCACCGAGTGCTGATGAGCGATGTGTTCTCGCCGCGGGCGAACCTTCGGAGGCGTTTGCATCAGATTCGCAATGTGCGTCGGGCTGGTCGGCTTGTGTACGGGTACGAAATGAGCGGGCGCATCCTCCTCTTCCTCCGGCTCTTTCCACTGGTCCAGGCTTGGCAAAGGGGGTAGCTCTCGGTTGAGGTTGATTTCCTTCTTGCCCTCCTTGTTCCTGACGTCACCGCTGCCCCTGACGCTGGACGATCGGCTGTTGAGGCTCCGGTCACTTGGCCGTCGTTGCAAGCTCCAGCTGCGCCATCCGTGTGCTGCTGGCGCCTGTGCCGCTGTTGCGTCTGAGCTCCGGCTGCGAAGGGATTCCCTTGATGTCGTCCTGCTTATCCCTGACGACCCAGGACGGAAGTACTCTTTGATCTCCGATTTGATGCTCCTAGTCACACTCCCGGCTCTACTCGTTCTCGTCGAGGGGCGACGATCCACGTCGCTCTCCCTGCGGCGCTCGTACTCCTGCCTCATCCAAGACGAGGCAGCGGCATCAGCACGCGAGGCCGCCTCTTCATCGCTAAACATATGGTGTGAATTGCGCTTGGATGCCCGCGACGGCTCAGCCGACGTCATGGCGGTAGAAGCGTAATTACGGTGGTTTTCCATCGTGGAAGCACTCATCGGCGTTGAATAGTTAGTATCGGGAGAGTCCAGCCCTCGGCCAATGGGAGCAGTGCTTGGCCTGTCGTATCCTGCCGGCCGGCCCGTGGTGTGATCGTGCTGCTGCTCGCGATACCTGCCAGACACACTGCGCCCGGACTTGTCGTAGGCAGTCCCGTGGGCTTCCCTCCTACGGCTCGTGTTCGCTTGCACAGGGTACGGGCCTTGGTCGGGAAACAGGTCTCGCAAGGCGGCATCGGGTTTATAGGCGAAAGCATTGGCGGGTAATCGAGCAGTCGTCTCGTGGGAGTGGTGGTCGCGGCGCGGCAAGGGATTCGAAGGCGGGTGGCTTCCGGTGCGCCGGTGACCGGACTGCTGCTGAGCCTGCTCCATGGCCTTCATTGATCGCTGGAGGGCCTGGAAATCCAGCTTCGACTCCTGGGCCTGCAGGGCGGCGGCAGCGCCGTACGAGTTGCCATCTTCGTTGAGCACGGCCTCGCAGGCAGCGCGCAGTTCGGACTCGAGGCTGGGCGAAAGAATGCGGCGGTTGACGTAGGGCGACGAGGGCGTGGCAATGTCGCGCGTGGCCAGCGACTCCTTGAGTGCCCTGGTTTCCTGCCTGGTGGGCACCTTCTGCGCGGACATGGTCAGCCAGCTCGGGGGCCGCGCGGGGCGATGGGCATGCTCACAATGGGCGCGAGGTTGAGCGAAAACTTGCGCTTCATTGCGCCGGGCAGTGCGGTGATGCGTGGAGTGTGGTGATGCAGTGCAGTGCGATAGTGCTCGGCCGCGGCCAGGAGCACGCGCGGGAAACGAAACGCTGCGGTATAGGAATGGAGGGGGCGCAAGGTCGGCGGTGGTGCTCGCACATGAAACCGAGAGCATGATGAAACGGCTGGGGCTGGGGAGCAGCGCGTTTATGGGACTGCCGCTTCGGCTGCAAGTCAGTCATTAGCGACTGCCAAAGCCGGCCCGCGTGCCTCTCGCATTCCTGGTCCAGTGCGCAGGCTATCTTTAGGAGCCCGCCCCTGCGCCCCAGAGGCGCGGGGGCATTGGAATTCCACCGATACTTTCATTCCTCCACGCCCACCGGCCTTGCTCCCGCCGCTGCTTCGCCCACGGCGTTGCTCGCTTGGCCCGCTGCATCGCGAACTGGAACACCCCCCTGGCCGCCCCGGGTCGTCGCTGCCGCGGATCAGCGCCTGGCCGTACCGTTCCCGGTGGCGCGCCGCACGGCTCCACCAGCTCTTGCCGGAGAATAACACCGCGCAACACAGGCCCAGTCACCGCCCGCAACTGCTCACAGAGATCGTCAGTGTCGCTCGGGGCCAAAGGCGCCCTGGGGGCGAAGCTTGTCTGCTTGTTGTTCTCCAGCTGGCGGCCGTGTCCTGCCCGAGCGCCCTGTCGCGGAAACGACCTGCCATGTCGAGGCCTGGCCTATTGCAGCGCCAGCTGCATGGCTGACTGCAGCGACTGTGTCACGGCTCCTGTTTCGCGCTGCCGTCAACGACAGGGACCAACACTCCCACAAAGCGGGCCCGGGCTCTTTCTCACAACCAGGCGCCTAGTCTCACCCGTGCCACGACGCTGTTTGTCATCCATACCTGCTCTCCAGGCTATTGAATTCCAGCCCGACCCGCGATGTGCTCTGCTCATTCCAGCAGTCATGTACCGCTCCGGGCACGTACGTGTGTTTGCTTGGTTCGTCACTTTAGCCGGCGCAGAATCTTTCGAACTTTAACTCTCGACGGAGATTGCCGCCTGTGGCTCCCATCTACTCCTCCACGCCGACTGTATTTCGTGCCGGGCTCAGTTCCGCATCATACCTCAGCTGTGGCTTCGACATCTCAGACAGGATTCTTTGTCGTTGCTGCGCTGCCTGTGAGTCCAACGTCCGTGTCTCTGCTTCCTGAATAAATTTCCAAGCCACGTCTGAGATCTCTCGATATCCTTTCGGATGCGGCAGGCTCTAGCGGCCGTTGAGCGGGGTTCACCCTTCTTTGAAGCTCTTCAAGCTCATAAAGTGCGGCTTTTCCGGCTGTCGAATGACTTCATCAAATCTTATTCTCTAAAATGAGCTTCACCGTCGATCCCCGCCCAAGAAATCGGGCTGTGCAAAGTGGGCCAGAGTCCATGTATCACAAATTCTCACGCACCTGCCGCTCTCTCGATACATTGGTTCCAAACAAGCCCAAAGGTCCTCAGGACCGGGACGAGAAGAGCGTGAACCTCGAGTCTGACGAGCAGCCTGCTGATCATGTTGACTACGCAAGCCTACCACCTAAGCCAAAGGCTGCTCGTCTGCGGCGCCAGTCGGCTGTCTACTCGCTGATGAGGCGAGCACATTCCAGCGACTTTCTAAACCGCGTTTCAGCACATCTTACTACATCCCGCCCACCACTCATCTCTACGCCATTCAACTTCGCGCATATGCAACCCTCCGGAATGCTTTCGTCATCACCAACATTAGGACAATCGGACTACCTAGAAGAGCACCCAAGCATTGGTCCAGCTTTGCAGCCATACAAGGCTGAGCAAGACGATTCAGCAGCTTCCTCGCCCGTCTGGGTTGCTGTAGACTGCGCACGGTGCAACGAAGTCCACCCGCCAAAGTCATTGGCATGTCAAAAAACCATCATCCCCGCTTGGCCTTATGATCACCCTCATCCCTTACGCTCCAACCCATTGGAACATAGTCGCTCGTCCAGCTTACCATCAGCGTTTGACGATGGCCAACCGTGGCAGAACCGGCATGTCTCGTTCCGCATGAAAGACTTCAAGTCATGATTGACAAAGCGTTGTGCAAGGGAATATGTTCAGACTTTACGTGAAATTCCCTGCCGCCAGTCTTTATTCGGAATTTGTCTCTTTCTATTGTGCTCTTGTTGTATCATGACATCATTTATGCTCAAGAGTAACGGGTACGAGGACATCCGTGGTGATGCCTGGATTTGCTAACGATTCATAGTCTTCAACCTTGGTTGAGCAAGCCGAACCGCTACGAACACGGAGCCTAGCAACGCCTTCAATATTCCCGCCTGTACAGTACTTTCCGTCTTACGGGGCTTGCTACTAAGGCGGATGCTATAAAAAGACAGCATTTTTGACACACCAACAGTGCAGTACAAGATCAACAAAGTTACACGAAGGCCTGTGGCACAGGCCCTGGAAATGCTTCAAGCAGCGCAATAACTCCCCAAAAGAAAGAGAGAGAAAAAGAAAAATCAGCGGAAAGGCGGAGAAGACACCTTATATTCGGCATTTCATCCATATGGCACATCAACTCACACGCCCACATCCTTCAGACCTAATGCAATAATCAACCTCGTATATGTAAGCGCCTTGCAGCTGCAATGGTGGACGGGTGGAGGGGATAAGCACGGAGATAATGCGCCATTACTAAGGGTAGCGGGGCCGAATCTGCGCCTCTTCCGAGCCTGAAGGCATACCCACCACATTTCGTCATCACATCACAACTTCGCGTTTAACAAAGACCGAGACAAGCAGTCATGCCATCACAAGGCAGGCCACTCATATGGTGATGGATGTATAAGCGGGAGAAGAAGAAAGAAAATGTTAAATCGCACCATTATGCACCTCGATAGCGCCAGCCCTTGATGTTCGTCATTTTAAAGGTGCCCCGCCCTCGAGCTTGGGTGATGCCCCACTTCACAAGCTATCCCTCCAAACATCGCACGTCGCACAACTAGCGAAACAATTCAACAACCCATAACACCTGATCGGAGGACTCAATGGCGAAGAATCAAGCGGCATGGATCACGGAGGCCAAGGGCAAACCCTTCAAGGTGCAAGAGGCTCCTAACCCCAAAGCCGGTCCGGGCGAAGTCGTCATCAAGAACGCCGCCATTGCCATCAATGTAAGTCACTCCTACATCGCCATGTGTTCTCGGTGACTTTCTTATTGCATGGCAACTTCCAGTATCGGTCTCAATGTAAAGGCATGTGCATTACGGATGCCGATGGAAGCCTCAGCGCCGCATTCTAAGACCTGCGGGGAGGAGGTTGACTTTGTTCGCGTTTACTGACTTTCCGAGTAGCCTGTAGATTGGAAAATCCAAGAGTATGGTACGTCCTGCTGCGATATCAGATACGCCGCCGAGCAAGTGCAGATTGCGGTCTGAGTGGCTGTGATCGTTCCTGCGTCACACGTCAGCAGACAACAGCGCTCCCATGTGTTTAAAGCACTTCGTCTCGCTTGCATTACCAATGGCGAGCCTGCAGATGGGCGATGGATGTGTTGGATTACTGACATTTGTGCAGGCGGCTTTGTGAAGCAGTATCCCAACATCCTGGGCACTGATGTTGCGGGCGTCATAGAGGAAGTTGGCGAGGGGGTCACCCGTTTCACCAAGGGCCAACGAGTCATTGGGTGCGTAAGACCCCTCTTTGATATGATCACCAACCGCGCCCAATCATAAGCAAGCTGATTTGCTGACCGCACTTGATTACACCACAGCCACCTGGTCGGACTGTTGACTGGCGATCCGACAAGTGCGGCCTTCCAGCTCTATAGCAAGACGGTCGAGATCATGGTCTCCCCGATCCCAGACTCGCTCAGCTTCGAAGAAGCCACGGTGCTCCCACTCGCCATCTCAACCGCTGCAGCGGGCCTGTACCAGAAGTCACTTCTGGCACTGCCGTTTCCGTCGACGAACCCACAGCCCACGGGCAAGACACTGCTCGTCTGGGGCGGTTCGTCGAGCGTGGGCGCCACGGCGATCCAGCTGGCCGTTGCATCGGGCGTAAAGGTTGTAGCGACGGCGTCGCGCAAGAACCATGAATTCGTGAAGTCGCTAGGTGCCGTGGCGGTAGTAGATTACAAGTCACCGAACGTTGTCGAAGAGCTTTTAGCAGCGATCGACCAGCAGGGCGGCAGCCTTGTTGGTGCCTACGACGCCATTTCTGAGCCCAGCTCACTGCAGCACATTGGCGCTCTCACGGACAAAGTTGGAGTCCTGCCAGTGGCGACTGTACTGCCGCCGCCGGAGGGCCTGACGAAGACGGCAGAGGCGAAGCAGGGTAAGTGATCCAACAGCATGCAGCAGTCAGCTTATTGACGTGTCCTGGTTCAGTCGTCGCACCGACAATCGCAACGCAATACAAGGAGATCGCCGATGGCGTCTGGCGCAAGTTTGTCCCAGAGGCATTGGCGAGCGGGCAGTTCAAAGCCAAGCCGGATCCATTGGTGGTTGGCAAGGGGCTGGAAAAGATCCAAGAAGCGGTGGACAAGCAGCACGCTGGCGTTTCAGCAAAGAAGGTTGTGGTGAGCCTGTAAAGACGTAGATGAGTCCAGCAGCTATCGATCTGATTGATGCATGATTGGCCAGTGCGTCATGATACCTGGGACGTCTTATCAGCAAGAAGACAGCCAGGCTTGAGAAGAGGTGTTGGGGTCGATGTAACTGGCGTCGCCTGACATTTCGACATAGTTTGGCGGAGTAGGCTATATTTACACGGTCCAGAATGCTTATCTCTTGCCAAGGCGGACGAAGGATTGGGGTTGAACGGCGGGAAATTTGGCCGATTGCGGCGATAGCGAGTCGAGGGGCATGTACAGGACGCGATAAAGAACAAGATCAGCGGGAGCTTGTGGTTGTGGAGTAAGGCGGCTGCGAGGGAAATGTATACCGAAGGCGGTATAGCGCCCTGGCAGACGCGCTAGGCGCAATCGAGCCGCTGGGCAACAGCTGGGGAGCGGCCCGTCACTGGTCGCACGCGGTCCCTCTTGCGGATAGCAAGTCCACTCCCATGCCTGACACCGAAGCTGGTCTTGCCTCTTTGCTCGCTGGTCCCGGCCCCGCCAGAATGTCTGCTCTTTAGCCACCCCGCTCGCCCAGCATGATAAGCCTCTTATCAATGTCTCTCTAGAAGTCTGGCGCTATATAATCCTCCGGGCCGCTACTTCGTGCCACTGCAGCCCTTTGAACGACGAGATCCGCATCCCCGTCCCCGCCGGACATCAGCTCTTTGTGGTCCCTGATACTGTTTGGTCCGGCCCGCAGACCTCATGGCCGCCCTTCTACCGCTGGCGCTTGCGCTGGCATTCCTGCTGAGCACTGTCACCTATCTGGCGTCGAACAAGAGCCAAAGAAATGTCCTTCTCTCCCGCCTGGGATTCCAGGGAAGAAGCAGGGATTCCGGCGCGAGCACACCCCCGCGCTCACTCTCTCCAGACAAGAAGGGCAGCAACACCGGCCAGCCTGACTACTCCGATACATTCCCGCCGTCGCGCCGCTTCACCCTCGCCCAAATCAAGGATGCCACGAAAAAGTTCAAGAAGCCTCTGAGTCAGCTGGCCCAGTCGCCGGAGAAGAAGCGCTCCCAAGCACTTGACGAGAACATCCTCACCACCACGCGCACCGTCTACACTGCTACCGAGTTTTCGAGTGACGAGATCAAGGCGCTTGGTGACTTTCCAGACTATGCTACTCTCAGCGGCGTTCCTCTCCCCAAGGCGTATCCCGAGTTTGATATCAACAAGGCCAAGGCCAAACCATACCGTCCTTTCCGTTGGGCTTACCATCAGACCATGTGTAAGTGAGCCTGGTACGACATCTCTTGGCACTCATAATTAACGTTTTGAATTGTGTAGCATTCAGCAAGTTGGACTCAGACTGGTGGCTGGAGCTCGAGAGCACCTACGCCTCACGCATCAAGCAGCGCCAGGAGATCTACAAGCGTGTCGGCAAGAGGGTGCTGGACTGCCTGCCAGGTTGTGAGCTCGCATGCAAGGAATTGATGGAGATGTGCCTCCAATTTCTGGTTGCACGGTACCCGCACTACTTCCGATTGGACGAGAAGGAGATGGTCTTTCACAACGGCATCCTCAAGACGACGTCCGACCTGAAGAGCGAGCCCCCGCTCGAGGTCATCATGAACAACATCCCAGAGGACTTCGCCATCACGCTGCGGGATGACAAGACTGGCTACTATTACCTCCGCGGCGGTGTCGTGTGCAGCTCGCTCGGTTGGGATCTGGGTACCAAGATGGGCATGCGCCTAGACGAGATTCACCAGCCTATCCCAGACTACAAGGAGAAGATGCGCTTCTCAATGGACCGGTAAGCACGGCCAATGACCCCTAGGAGAGTCCCCAGACTGACCCAAGTGTCTTTTCCACAGCTACTTCGCCAAGAAACCCACAGACAAGGCCATCCAACGCGGTTCCTGGGGCCTCGAGGTCGACCAGCCGCTGTACATGCCGGCCGGCGACCCGCACGAGAAGTACCGCGACGTCCAGGACCCTAGCCTTGACTTGTCACGCATGAATCTGCGCGTCGACTGGCAGACGCTGCGGCGGCTGCCGTTGTCTGGCGCCATCGTCTTCAACTTCAAGGCCCTCTTCACCCCTGTCGCAACCTTCCGTGATGAGCCGTACATCCCAAGCCTCGTGCTCAAGATCTGCAGAGACGGCAAGAAGAACCTGATGGAGTACAAGAACACCTGGCACACCGAGCACGTCGTCCTGCCCGCCATGGAGGCGTTCCGCAAAGAGCAGGAAGAGAAGGGGTTGATCCCGAAGGATTGGGAGGAGCACACGATTGATGAATACCCGCTGTTCCCTGGTTGGGAGGAGAAGTGGCATCGCGAGCAAGGTTTCTGATTCTTTCTAGCGTGACATTGTTTCCACTTTTTTCTTCGTTTTAGCATTTGTTGCGCCTGACGATGGCATATATGTGGCATATGATTGCTAGCCACTGCACTGTTCTTCTCTTATTAAGTTACTCCTGAAAGCACGCGCAGCAACATACCCAAAAGATGCTCAGAAATGTTAAGCGAATTTCTCCTCATTTATCGTGTGCCTTGAGCTCACCGAATATGACGTCGCCCCACCTTCTTCCATCGAGCTCACGTCATTGTGCGACTCCGCCCTTTGCTCCCGCGGCAAACCGTCGGTTATGCTCGACCCCGCCAGCTCTGCCACCATCGTCCCCACACGCGCGTCATCAGCGGAGCCCCTCCCGTTCCGCTCTGATTGTGGGGTTGACCTACGATCCTTACCACATTAGGAAGCTGTGCAACAACCAGACCAATATTATTTCACCTCGACCGAGCATGTAGACATCGGAGTGTTTTACTTCTTCTTCTTCCTAATTTTCCTGGCAAAGAAGAAGACTTTCTGTACACTCCAATTACTTGCTATTGTTATCACCGCTGAGGTCAAGAAAATGTTGTTGAGCGAGGTATCCACTTTGATGCATGCATGCATTCCACACATCAATTGGAATCATAGTCGCTTGGTCTGGACGCTTGATCCTTCACCCCATTGGGTTGCGCCTCCGCGATGCGGAAGCGCAGGACGTAAGATGGCCACCTTCTACAAGACCATAGTATCCAAAAACAGGTAGCACCGTACATCCGTCTCCGCATTTTACGCTTGCTGGAACAACCGAGGGAAAGGTGATCCGCATTTCGCGGTTATCTGATTACTCAATACAGAGATAGCGGATGGTCGGCTTGCCGGGGGAGGAAATGCTGGGATACGAGCTGGTCACTCTGCAGCAGAGACAGGGACCCGGCGCTTCCGTTTCCTGGAATTTCTCTTCTCGGCACATTTTTTCTTATCTTCCGTCGCAATACGCGAGTGGCTTCGGACGAGAGGCGGTTTTGCTGACGTGATCTGCACCGTTATAAGATCACACAGGAGTTCGCGTCCACTTGCAACAGCCTACCCCTCTCCGCTTCACCGGCCGCTGGAAATCCAAGACGAGATTCTTTCCATGTACTTCTGTCTGCTTCTTCAGTCGGATATGTCTGACAATAGAGCACAGAGTGAAAGCTTCAGACACGATGCCCGATTCGAAACCTTGGCCGCAAGTTCCGGTGGGCAATGCAGACCACACGCAAGCTGCGGTCGTCATCATTGGCGCCGGCTTCTCAGGGATGTGCATGGCTATTGACCTGCTCAAGCGGAACAAATGCCAAAATTTTGTCATCTTAGAAAAGTCCAGTGGAGTTGGAGGTATGCAGTCTTCTTTTATACATCAATAATACTGGTACTAAGATGATTCTACAGGGACCTGGTAAGCGGTGCATCGTCTGTGAGCGTTCGAACGGCCCGGAAGCTGACTTGTTGGTTGTTGAAGGCTAGACAATAAGTATCCTGGGTGTTGCTGCGACAGTGAGTGATTGCAATGATGTACCAACTTCGATCATGTTGGTTAATGGTGACCGGTTAGTCTTCAGCTTGCTGTACTCGTATTCATTCGAGCAAAATCCCGACTGGACACGCCTGTACCCAGGACAGGAAGAGATTCTCGTAAGACTCAACGTTGGCATTCTTGTATTTTGCTTATCGTCTGGCAGGAGTATCTTCAAGGCGTGGCGCGGAAGTACAATCTCTACAAGCATATTCGCTTCAACAGTACCGTGGAAAAGGCCCGCTGGGATGAAGAAGAGAAGAAATGGAAGACTTCAGTGCGCGTCTCCGGCGACAAAGACGCAGAGTTTGCGGAAGGCTACACGATCACTTCCGACTTCTTGGTCTCTGCGGTCGGTCAGTTGAATATGCCGCAATACCCGAAGATTCCAGGACTCGAAGACTTCAAGGGAAAGAAGATGCACTCGGCACGGTGGGACTGGAGCTATGGACTGGAGGGGAAGCGCATTGCGGTCATCGGAAACGGTAAGCTTGCAACAGCACTTGCGGTCACTGCTAACGCCGGACAGGCGCATCGGCGGTGCAGATCATCCCGGAAATAGCAAAGGTAGCTTCGAAGGTTACGGTCTATCAGCGACAGGCCAATTGGGTAGTACCACGTCTTGACAGGCCAGTGTCGATAGCGACGCGAATGGCGTATCGCTACGTGCCGCCGCTGCGGTGGCGCAGACGGGCGTCGATGATGGACTACCGCGAGTCGTTCCACTCGGCCGTCTTTGATCCCGAGTCGTCCTTCGCCGAGCAGGTCCGGCAATGGTGCCTTGGGTCGATGCGGCAGCACTTTCCGGACCAGCCGCACATGTGGGAGAAGCTTACGCCCAACTACAGCCCAGGCTGCAAGCGCGTCATCATCTCGGACGACTTCTACCCGGCTCTAGCGCGCGACAACGTCTCGCTCGAAACGAGGCCGATCAAACGCATCACCGACACTGGGATTGTGGTGGATGAAGAGGCTGGCGCGGACGAGTTCGACCTCATCGTGCTGGCAACGGGCTTCCGCACCGTCGAGTTCATGCACCCGATCGAGATGAGCGGGGCGGGCGGACGGCAGCTGGCGGATGTGTGGAAGCAGGGCGCAAGCGCGTACCTGGGCGTCGTGGTCGAAAGCCTGCCTAACTTCGGCATCTTCTATGGGCCCAACACCAATCTCGGGCACAATTCCATCGTGCTGATGATCGAGTCGCAGTCGCGGTACCTCAACGCCATGGTTGCCAAGGTGCTGGAGGCGCGCAAGCAGGGCAAGCAGCTGACGCTGCTGCCGAAGCCCGAGGTAGTGCGCAAGTTCAACGACGAGCTGCAGCAAGAACTGGGGAGCAGCTCGTTCGCGGATCCGAAGTGCCAGAGCTGGTACAAGAATGCAGACGGCAGGATCACGAACAACTGGAGCCAGACGGTGGTCGACTACCAACACAGACTGGAAAAGGTGCACTGGGATGACTTCATCGTCGAGGGGTCTGGAGCGGACGTTGTAGGCCAGAAGGACACGCGCGTTGGCCGCGTAGTCGAGGAGACTCGGGTGAGCAACACAACAATTGCTTTGAGTGCGTTGAGCATGCTTGCTGTTGCCGGCGGGTTTTTGGCACGGAACAGCGTGCGCCTGAGAGTGTGGTAGATAGCAAAATTAAGTCGTGGCCTCCGTCAAATTCACGTCAGCCGAGGCGCCGCCACTCACCACTTCATCCCATCTTGTCGTCCATCATGCCCTTGTCTCTCATGCAGCCCACGTGTATTTCCTTGTTTATAAGCCTTGCTCTTCCCGTCGTGCCCCGCCGCCGTCTTCGTCTCGTCCGCCCGGCCTTCTTTCCCCCAGCATGACATCCGCCCCTCCATCTGCCCTCACACATAGCTCTCCTCCTCCACAATTAGCTTCTGCGCTGGACTTAAGCGCCCTTCCGCCGATTTTTGTCTTACCAGCTCACCTCGCGGTCGATGACCTGCATGAGCTGGAGGACAAAATCACCGAGCATGGCGGGCAGATAACCTACAACGTCTCCGAGGCCAGCTTGGTCATCGGCAAGGTTGGCACTAAGCGACGGGCTATCATGGAGCTGCGTTCCCGCAGCTTTCACACCGATGACGTAACACCCGAGTCGGAACCACCAGCCAAAAGGCGCAAGATGGAGAACGAAAGTTTCTCTGTAGCCGGTCTTCAGCGCGATACCATCAAGGTCATTAAAATGGAGTGGCTCGACGAGTCCTCGAATGCTGGCAGGCTGCTACCTCTGTGGAATCACCTTGTCTATGAAGGGAAACCGGTCCCAGATGATCCTTCCTCTGGTCCCAAGTCACGCCAGACTTCGGGTCAGAGTATCCTCGAGCGCGCCAAAGCCGATGCCTATCCTGGCACAGCGAGCACTTCAGAAAAAACGCGCTGGGCACACAGCAAAACCGCACTGCTCCAGCAAAACACCAGCGAATACGAAGGAGAGCCCGCGAGCGACGTTCCTCCGCCCCCGGAATGGGCTGTCAGGGGCATCAAGTACGCTTGCCAACGCTCTACTCCTGCCAATTCGCCCAATGCTGCCTTCATCCAGCAGCTCAAGTCCATCCGTCTGACGCGGACTTTGAACGGCGATGAGGTTGGCGTACGCGCATACAGCACCTCTATCGCCGCTATAGCCGCATATCCCCATCGCATCATCCACCCCAAAGAGATCCTCGGTCTCCCCGGTTGCGACGCGAAGATTGCCAACCTCTGGATCGAATGGAAGAACTCCGATGAAGGGGTCATATCCGCCGTCGCAGATGCTGAAAAGGACGAGACGCTGAAGATCCTCCGCACCTTCTACGACATTTGGGGCGTCGGTGCCCATACCGCGCGCGAGTTCCTGTTTGAGCGTGGCTGGCGCGATCTCGACGATGTAGTCGAGTACGGATGGAGCACGCTGTCACGCGTCCAACAGATCGGCGTCAAGTACTACGACGAGTTCCAACAGGGGATCCCGCGGCCCGAGGTCGAGCGCATTGCCGCCGTCGTGCGGGACCATGCCATCCGCGTGCGCGACGAGCGTGTCGAAGTCATCGTCGTCGGCGGGTACCGCCGTGGCAAGGACGCCCCCGGCGACGTCGACCTCATAGTGTCGCATCGCGACTTCGGCGCCACCGAAAACCTTGTGACGGATCTTGTGGCCAGCCTCGAGCGGGAGAGCTGGATCACACACACGCTTCTCCTGTCCCTCCACAACACGCAGCGCGGCCAGTCCGTCTTGCCCTACCGTGCGTCGAGCACCATGGTAGGCCCAAAAGGCTCGGGATTCGATACTCTTGACAAGGCTCTTGTCGTGTGGCAGGATCCGGAATGGCCATCAAAGGAGGCAGACCTAGCCAGAGATCCCAAGGCAAAGAACCCCAACATCCATCGCCGCGTCGATATCATCATCTCTCCTTGGCGAACGATCGGCTGCGCCGTCGCCGGGTGGAGCAGCGGTACCACTTTCCAGCGCGATTTGAGGCGGTATGCCAAGAATGTGAAAGGGTGGAAGTTTGATAGCAGTGGGGTCAGAGATAGGCAAACTGGGGAGGTTGTCGTGCTGGAAGGCCCCGATGGTGTGGAGGAAGGCCTGGGCTGGGAAGACGCGGAAAAGAGGGTGTTTGAAGGATTAGGACTGAAATGGATTAGGCCAGAGGAGAGATGCACGGGATGAGGCATCCTAGGAATGGATTGCTGAATTGGAAGTCTTGGAATACCCCGGAGTGATGGTTTTGGAGAATTAAGTTTTTTTTTGTTTTTTTTTTACTTTTTTCACCTAAGGCGTTCGAAATGAGATGCCATCCATGGTCGATACAGTCCACTCTCGCGGCCGATGGCTAGCGTGAATTTGCTTTTTACTCATGTCATGGGTAGCTGAAGCTATCGTCCGGACGGAAATGTCGAATTAAAAAGTCTACATACACGTCCGGACGATAGCTTTAACTACTTACATATGTTAATTTTTCCAAGGCAGAGCTGGGGCATAGTTACGCTATGTTCTAGAGCCCTGCTATTCTTCGCGCTAGCCATCGGCTGCAGCACCCCTCTGTATAAGTTTCATAGCATTACTAGGTCTATTGATGAGCAGAGGATTTACTTTTATCCAGATGGAACAGAGAACTCCAGAAGTGAGACTGAAGTCCACATATTCATTGTATATTTTAATCTAGATCTCTATGAGACTACTGAATCTATAGAGAGCAGAAAGGTTACAAAACATGCGAATGTTCCGGACACTGTTATGACTCTAATGGTCAACGCGGCTATTATCAAAGTCCATCTTGTCAACCAAAAGTTACTTTTTGCGTACCGCCAACTAATGGAGGACGTGCAATCTTCTCGGCTGATGTCGATGCCCCACTTGCCAGGGCGCGGGACGTGCCGCACCACATTCAAACAGCCACTACCAAATCTTTCTCGAGTCCGTTTCCGTTCATCTGACAAGCTAGTAAAGACCACGAGGACTTTTCCTTGCCCACGGCTACCAATCTCGTCCTCGTTGATACTCTATACAGTCTGACGTCATTCGGATTCCGATCGTGCGCTCGGAGCCATCTCTACCAAATGTCTTTCGCATTCTCGCCAACAGACCCAAGGGAGATCGTCATCATCGGCGAGTATCTAGTCTCAATGGCAATATGACTCCTGTGTGCTAACATCTCCCACAGGTGGTGGTGCAATTGGCTGTTCCGTGGGCTATTTCCTAACTCGCCACCCTCATTTCAACCCTCAAATCCATTCCGTCGTCATCCTCGAAGCATCCTCGATCGCGGGCGGTGCATCAGGAAAAGCAGGCGGCTTGGTTGCCGACTGGGCCACCCCGCAATGCCTCGCCCCGTTAAGTTTCAAGCTGCACGGCGAACTCGCTGAGAAGCACGGTGGCCACCAGCGCTGGGGATACCGACGTGTGTACTGCGCTGAAGTTGACCTGCAAGCCCAAGAGCACACCGCCAACAAGCCCCCGCCCTCTGAGGACTCTCCCGATTACCCTCCCGAACTGGACTGGCTGCAGCCGGCAAGCGTCAAGTCCTACACCGAGATTGGCACGCCACGCAACTCGGCCCAAGTGCATCCGTACCTCTATACCACCTCACTCGCCAGGCTCGCCGAAGAAGCAGGCGCCATCATCCGCCTCGGCCGCGCTACCGCGATCAACTACACAGCCGACCAGAAAGCCGTTTCTTCCGTGACCTTTATCCCCAAGGACTCGACGACGTCGGAAACCACCACCACCACCATCACCGCGACCGACGCCATCCTCGCCGCCGGCCCCTGGACGCCAACCCTCCTCCCACGCGCCGCGCTCCTCACGCCCCGCGGGCACAGCATCGTCATCAAGCCCACGGGCCCCATCTCGCCCTACGTCCTCTTCCCCACTATCACGCCGCCGCCGCCACCAAACGCCTCTCCCGACAACGACTCCTACCCATCCATCTCACCGGAAATCTACCCCCGCCCCGCCGACGCCCTCTTCTCCACCGACACCATCTACTCTGCCAGCGGCGACGACTACGACGTACCGCTGCCCGCCTCCACCGCCTCCGTCGCCGTCGACGAGCGGCGCTGCGCCGACCTGTGGACCGCGCTGCGCGGCTTCGTGGCCGGCGACCGTATCGGCCAGGATGGCAGCGTCGTCGTGCGGCAGCAGGCGTGCTACAAGCCGCAGATACGCCGGCACGACGACGGCGAGGAGGTGGGCCCCATGGTGGGCGCGGTGCCCGGCGTGCGCGGGTACTGGTTGGCCACCGGCCACGATGAGTGGGGCGTGTCGAACGCGGCTGGGACGGGGTTGGTGGTGAGCGAGATGGTGTTTGAGGAGGGAGGCAAGGCGAAGAGCGCGGATTGCGAGGCGTTGGATCCGAGGCATTTTCTTGTTGAAGGGGTGAATGAAGACGAAGCGTAAAATTGACTGTGGTGGCTGCTGGCGAGGACTTATTATTGCAAGAAGGAAGACCGGCGGTAGCGTTTGAACGCTTTAGCTTGAAGACGAAACGAACTTTTCCAGCTTTTTCCCGTAAAAAAAGGAGTATCCGAATCTATGTGCAAATTCCCCCCCAAACACCTACGCCTAGAACGTAATGCTTTACAACTTGAAATTGCCGGCGCCACCTTGCGCCCTCCCACTCTTGATAGCCTTGCCCTCGACGTCTGTGACCTCGCCCTTCTTGTTGATTACCTTGACACCGCCCTTCTTGAGATCGCTGACAACCTCCTTCCTCTCCTTCGTCTGCTTGCTCTCCTGCTTCTCTGGACCACCTGTCTTCTGCAGACGCTCCTTGGCCCTTCTACGTCGGCTCTTCTTCTCCTCGCGGCTCATCTCCTCCTTCGCGATCGGCATGCCGCCCTTCGTGACCACCTCGCCCTTGGTCCGCTCTTCGCCCGGCGCGTACAGTTCCTGCGGAGCGAGCATACTGGCGCTGCCGATATCGCCGCCGGCCGTTGGCCTGGCGTCTTCCATGGTGATGGCCGCCGCATCGGTGCGGATCTCGAGGTTGGCGCTCGCGGGCTTGGGCTTGTAGTGCCAGCTGCTGAGGGCGTCGAGCTTACCGGCGACGTCGCGCCACAGCGCCTCGATCTCGCGATGCTCCTTCTTAAGCTTCTCGTCCTTGACGTCTACATAGTTCGGATCCGTCTTGCGCAAGTGCTCCTCCTCGTACTCCTCTGCGAGACCCTTTTGCGCCTTGGTATCATCGAGCTCGAACCTTCCGCGGCGGACGGGACCGGTGGCCAGGTCTTCAGGACGTCTTTTGATGACCTCATCGAATTCGCGGCTGATGATGCGGCGCTTAATCAAGGATTCAATGTCTTCGCTGACTTCTGCAGTAATGACAGGGACGGGCTTGCCTGCGCGCTCGAAGTCGAGGTCCTCCTCCAAGAGAGAATTCTGCGGCCTATCCGCCGCTCTAGCCTCACCAGAAAGAGTCCATTCTCTCTTTGCGACGTTCTGGGCTTCCAAGCGGCGGATCTCCTCTGCAAGCTTGGCTTGGCGGCGCTCGTGGGTCGACTTGCGCGCCTTAGGGTCGTCAGGATCGACGTCGCTGAGATCCGAGGCATCCTGGTCATCGTCCGACTCGTTGAACAGGTCCCGGTGGACCGCAGCCATTGTTCTTTCAACGTCCTCCTCGTTCGGCGCCGAAGCAGCCTTCTGGCCTGCGGAAGGGAAGTTGTGGGGATGAGGACGACCCTTCTTCTTTTTGCTGCCCTTCTTTGCCGGTGGTGCAAAAAAGTCGGCGTACATGATGTTGTTCGCGTTGTCCATATCGCCCATACCGTCCATCTCTCCTTCAGTGACGGACATATCGTCGTCGCTAGCCCCTTCCGGTGCATTGAGGTCCATGTTGCCAAACGTGGGACCGTCTTCGTCGTCCTCGTCTTCATCCTCATCTGCGCCCTCATTCTGCAAGCCTTTGGCCACAAGCGAGTTTGAATTGAGAGGATCTTCGGCCCAGTTAATCTCCTCTTCATCGCTTGCAGCATCGTCCTCGTCGCCCCTTGCATCCTGCTGCTCTAAGAATTCGGACTGGCGATTGAAGTCATCGATGGAGAAGAAGCCGTCGTTAAGACCATTGGGGTCTGGGACATATTCTTCGGCAGCCGCATCGTCCTGTGACGCGTCGTCCTCGTCGTAATCGTCGCGATCCATGTCTATGTCATCCATGTCTGATCCCTCGTCTTCCTCCTCAGTGTGAAATCCTTCTTCAAGCTCCTCAGCGTCGCTATCTGCCTCTTCAGAGACATCGTCGCCGTCATATTCCCAGTCCACACCCTCCTCGCCCAGTTCGCTTCCCTCCTCGTCTTCCTCATCCGACTCACTGAGTTCGAAGCCATCCTCGCCGAAGCGAACCATCTTCACGCCGTTCTGGCTAGGAAAGCCGCCGTCCAGAGCGCCATCGGTCTCGGCGAATACATCAGGCAGGTCACGTTCAACCTCGGCGCGCGCCGCATCCAGAACCCTCTTGGACTGCTCCCAGACTTGTTCAACACCAAAGCCCTCAAGATGGACCTTCTTCAATTGCAACACCGGGCCGGCCTCAGCGTCGCCCTCGCCGCGCTTCCTCTTCTTGCGTGCTTCCTGCTGGCGCTTGACTTGGGCCTCGCTCACGCCGGAAGCCAGCGGATCGAGAAGGTGCTTCGCCAGTGCAAGTGTTGCATTGTGTAGGCTTGACGGGGGCTGTAGAAAGTCGTGCGGGGAGGCGGAGAGGGCGGCGAGGAGAGCTTGCGCCGCGGCGGAGTTGGCGGAGGACGAGGGCGGCGGCTGGACAGACTGGGCAGAGAGCGTGTGGGACGATATTGAGCCCGTCGGCGAGAACGAAAGATTGGCCATGGTGCGTGGCTTGCGGATGTGTGCTGTCGGCGTAGGTGTCGCAGTGCTCTCCAGAAAAATTTAGGGTCGGGCCCTCGGTGGTTCTTAGCGGCGAGCCAAGGATTTCCGCCCCGACGCTCTTATCACCACGATAAGCAGAGCCTGACCCCCAACCATACGACCGACATGTGGGTTGCTGGACGGAGTGGAATCAAGTCCACTGGCCGGCAGCATGGCTCTGGGACAGCTTCTTGTGAGCCGTCGTGCAAGCGCGCCGTTATTGCCACCTCATGTGGGTACTGAGCAGGTTAGGCGGAATATCAGTCACCATCCCCGGCGGAAGCGGAGTTCCGCCCTGCGCCCCGCCGGTTCCTCCCCTGGCCCTCTCGCGCTCGCTTCATTGTACTACTTCGATGCGGCTGTCGACAACCGGCCCCACATTTGCGCGTTGTCTGATTGCTCACGTCCAGGCATGCGGCGTAGCAGTCTGCGAGCCAATCCTCCCACACGTGCGCCCAGAATACGCCCTGAGTCGTCAAGTGCGACACGGATGTAGACCGGGGTCTTTTCATGCCAGACTTCCGATGTACGCAACCTTACGTACAGCACAGCCAGCCACGTCGTTGCTCGGGTCAGTAGCCGGCACGCAGACTGCGGGCTTGTTGGCAAGCAGAATTAAGTGGAGACCCATCAAAAAAAAATCCTTCGAGGCCGGGCAAAGGCGCATGTCTGCTCCCGCAGCGGCATCATCTTGGTGAACTGTGTGTGTCACAAAGGTTGGTGCAGTGTCGTCCTGTATTGCCCTCAGCAGCAGTCCTCTTCGTTGGTCTCACGTAATCTCCGACGGTCTGGGGATCCAGGCAGTTGCTGCGAGTGCATGAACGCTTGGTCGAAACGCTGGGCCGGGGGAGACATCACTTCTCCTTAGCTGCATGCCCGTCGGCTGGAAAAAGCCCACATTTTGCGTATGCAGAGCAGCATGTTCTTGTGAGCTCTGGCGAGGATCTTGATATATGAAGCGGTGCGGTCCGACTTGAAACGGTCATGAAGACGCCCAGCCGCCAGATCTCCGCACTCCGCATGGCTTGTCTCGTGCAGTTCCCCCTCAACGAGGCAAGCCATCACACGACTCAAGAATAAGGCCAGCGCGATCGACCACGATGGTTACATTGTGTGTTCTGTCACATGCAAAGTACCGTCATGCGGCAGACGGGTGGGAGAGTTCGACAGGTGGGCCTGTTGCCATCGACCTCTGCTCGATTGCGCGGCACGCTGGGTCCTGGTTTCTCTGCAGCTTGCTGCAGCTTTACCGGATCTTCCTGGAGCATCCCTATTTCGAGTGCATCCGCCACCCGGCGGCTCCATGAACTCGAGTTATCCACACGAGCCGCGCCGGGTCTCCGGCCAGAGCGCCGCTGGGCCCACTTGCACTGTCACCTCTTTCCTGCTGGCAGGAGGTGTGCAAAGTGGCGCAGCAGGAGATGCTTGGAGAATAGCGATGAGGGGAAAAAGAAACGTTCACGTACCCACCTGCGGCATGTCACTTGTCGGACCATAGAAGTCTGCGGGATACGCGATTCTCGGGGAATACGAGGCGGGGCGCGTAATCAGGAAAATGCAGCAGAGGGCTGGAAGCGGCATCTTGGACAGGGGCGGGCGTCGTGGAGCGTGGGCCAAATGGAGTGATTATTGTTTGGGGGAATGGCCGGCCAACGGCAGCGGGTGGGATCGGGCACAAACTACTTGGTGATGTATCCAGCATCTTCAGCGCTCGGGCCAGCGCCGGGGCTGCAGAGAAAAGGGCTTCCGTGGACGCTGATTGGCGGGGCTGCTAGGCTCTGCGCTATGGCTGTTGAGGCCCTGGTTGAGTGGTTGCGAGGGGTGCAGCAGAAGCAGTAACGAGACACGCGACCCGGGCAATCAGCAGCGGCTCGGGGGCCTGATGAACGCAGCAAGCACGCACATGCGGGGCGAGGAATGGGGAGCATATCGCAATACCAGCTACTACTACGCAAGCGGACCATGCATGCCTGCGCGAGAGGAAGGCGC
The DNA here is from genome assembly GCF_012971845.1 of Lasiodiplodia theobromae. Taxonomy (NCBI): domain Eukaryota; kingdom Fungi; phylum Ascomycota; class Dothideomycetes; order Botryosphaeriales; family Botryosphaeriaceae; genus Lasiodiplodia; species Lasiodiplodia theobromae. The sequence continues at coordinate 128,168 of NW_023336366.1, read as the reverse complement.
GCAAAGCAAGCGATCCTCGCAGGCTTTTCGATAACGCACGCCGCTGCCCCGCCCTCGAGCCGTCTCCGGCCGTCGCCAGCAACATGGATGCCCGCTGGAGGGCTGCTGCAGGGTCTAGGCGCGCGGCGGCCCACGATCCGCAGAGGCAGGGCTCGTGCATCCAAGGTCCCTGTCAATGCCCGCGGCTCGTCGTATTATGTTTGGAGTCGCAGTCACAGGCGTCGGGAACGGCTGGGCGCCGACGTTGGAGCTAAGGCGCGGCCGTTGGTTGCCAATTCCTCGCCATCTCCGATAGCCACGGCGCGCTCACGGGCGCCGCGATCTGCGCAGCGTCACCGCTGCCCTGCGCGCGCCTTGGCAGGACTTTATCAACCGCGTTGCAGCCAAGCCCAGCATCGCGACTCAGCCAGCGCCCTCCCGTTGCTACAGACACTCGCACGGACTGCCCTGCTGCCATCTGCCCGCCGCCTTCTGTCCGCCAGGCGCCCTTCACTTATTATCCGCCCTCTCCCGCCGCCAGCCACATGCCCTCCGCTGCTTCCCAACCGCTGCGCCATCTCTCTTCCCACGCCCTCCTTCCCGTCCCGACTCTGCTTCTTCTTCCCGCCGGTGCTGTTGGAGTATGAAGTACGGCGAGACGCTGCGCCAGCGATCCATCCCGCAATGGGGCCCGTGTAGGTCGCTTCCACTTCCCTGCTATGACGTCGTTGCCCTAATGCCCGGCGCAGATAACGTCGACTACGACGAGATTAAGCACCTCATCAAGGAGCACACCACCCCCGGCAATGGCAAAGCCGTGTCCATTCCCGGCCAGCCAGACGTGAACCGCAACCAATTCGAGGACCAGCTGTTCGACATCCTCTCCGGCGAGCATCAGCGCATCGACCTTTTTGTGCGCAGCAAGTCGGGCGAAATCGAGCGCCGTCTGCGTATGCCACGACACACCAATCCCTCTTGTGCGCCCCTCCTGCTAACTCCTGTGCAGACCATGTAACGAAGCAGATCAACCAATTCACCCTTCGTGAGCGTGCCACCTCTCCGGGTGACCGAAACATATCCGAGAGGCGCCGGCAAAAGTATGGCAGGATAGAGGGTGATGTCTTGAGGTATGCGCTGGCGGTTGTGCGTCACCATGATGGCCCGGGCTAATCGTATGTAGGGCGGGTGAGGAAATCCGGTCGCTGGCCCGATTCGTCGGCGCACAGCGCCTTGCATTCGCGAAGCTGCTCAAGAAGTACAAGAAATGGACGCATTCCGACTTGCTGGAGCAGCGCTTCAAGCAGGAGGTGCTGAGCCAGCCCGGAACCTTCTCCCAGACTGACCTTGCCCCGTTGCTGAACTATTGGAGCGACACGCTGCATGCTGTGCGAGAAGCCTACCAAGCCGGCCAGGCCCCTAAAACCCCCAAAATTGCCCTCAGCGACGAGGATCCAATCGATTCCGCTGTATCGGCCGATCTGAAGACTGTGCCACCCAGAATCCATGCTGCAGCCGAATCCGCGAATGAGGTGGATCTTGACACTGCTCTATCTACGCTTCCGCTGGGGCCGTCGGGAGCTCGGGCGACTTATTGGGTGCATTCGGAGCAGATTGTCGAGATTCAAATTCTACTTCTCCAGACGTTGCGGCTCTTCGAAGGCAAGCTCACCAAATCTCAGCCTACCTCTCCCTTTGAGACCCCAAAGCGGCGGGATTCTTCTGAGAGACTGGATAGTCTCAATGACAGGGCAGATGACGTTGGTGCTATCTTCATCGATGACTCGGAGAGATATGCCCAGCAGCGAAGTGCTACTACCGTCGAAGATACGGAAGAAACGCCCGGGAAGCCTGCAGCTCGCGTCTTGGGAAGTGCTCGTTGGAATGCTGGTGGTGAAGCCGCTGTCTGTGTGCCGTGTGAACTCAATCCGGAGAACAGCGGAACAACCGTGTGCGCTAAGCTTAAACGCAAGCATCTCAGTGATTTCCTCACTCTGGACAAACCGTTCCATTCTCGGAGGCCGTCTGGCTTGTCGCCCATTCAAGAAAATGTCTCCCAGTCCGATATTTCCGAGCGTGACCCGGCCGATGATCTTCGCTCGTGGCTTTCATCTCACAGGAACTTTCGTCCAATCGCCGGAGTCTGCGCAAAGCGCAGCCGCTTCGTTGGCATGGATAACGACCCAGATCACGGTGTTTGGGCAACGTTGGATCGAGAGATTTATTTAAAGTCGCCTGATTTATCTGATTTGGCCGAGAATGACTGGCCCAAGAAAGGGAGGCAGGGTGCAACTGCCTTTCCTTTCGCCGTCTTAGAGATTCGTTGTGAAGGAGCGCAGACGAACGACCTCATCCATACACTCGACCACAGCCATCTTGTGAGTATACCGTTCAGCCTTTCGCGCACTATGTTATTAACTCGTTTCTTTAGACCGAGCGCATCCGAGGCTTCTCACTGGAGGCACATGCCATCTGGACTTGTTGCAAGCCATCTGCTATGCAGCCTCCGTACTGGGTAGGCGCCTCCTTCCTCAACTCTCCCTGTGGACAGTTACAGTGCTGACTGACATCGCGCAGCTTCCGACGCTAGAGCGTGACATCAGAAAAGTTCCGGCAGCCGTACCAAAGCACCATTCCCGTTGCCAAAGTGCGACTGCGCATCTCGAAACCGGCAGCTCCCGGCAGACATCGGTATCGAATTCCTCCGTAACAGACGGCCAGACTAGTCGCTACACGACATTGCACGGCGAATCATCTGCGACGTCCATGAATGAAATCGAACCCTCTCCGCCGGGCGCCTCTAAGAAACAAAGGCGCTCGAACTTGCGAGACTTCACCATGGGCGACCAACAGGAGTCCCGCCCCAGCGTTCAGGGTTACTGGAACGAGTACGACAATCCAGAAGACGGCGAGGAGGAAGACGCCTACGTGATTTACGTAGACCCGTTCGAATCCCCCAAGCTTCCGGGACAAGAAACTCTCAGCAAGCTCTTCGTCAAGCTCAAAAACGCTATCGGGTCACGCCGCAGACCGTCAGAGCACGACTCGCTCCTTGCTTCACCCACAGCACACAGCGTTGAAGATAGCGACGATGGAGAGCCGAGCTCCCCCGCACGCGCTCGGACCCGCGACTACGGCACCATGTCTGATAACCCCAACAACCGAAATGCCACGGGCAAGTCCAATCGGTCTGATCGCCGCAGCCGCCTCCTTGACCTCTTCCGTCCAAGTGACACCCTCACCGAAGCGCGCTGGAGCTACCGTCCCAGTCCGGTACAGACATTGGGGGCCAATCCGTCTGACCTGAATGAACTCCTTGCAGACCTCGAGCAGCGTCGCGCCGAGCGGGAAGCGACCAAATTCCGACTCTGCATGACTTCGCTGGCTGCATCGGTCATAGTCCTGCTCATTACCTGGACACTCGCAGCAACGAGCCGGAAGAAGCTTCGCAGGGAAGTCAATGTCATGGTTGTAGTTGGTGTGGTTGCCAACCTGGTCTTCGCCATCACTGGCGTGCTTTGCGCAGTCAGCAAAAGGCAGGGCTTGGGTCTAATTACTGGGCTGTGTGTAGCGGCAGTTGTGGCTGCGGTATGTGTAGCCGACGGTGGGCTACTCGTTTGGCTCTTGAGCTGAGATGATGGTGGGGGGTTCAGGATTGTTTCACGCTTCTTGTGCATTCTTGTTTGTTATTGTCGACATGGTGTTCAAAGGCCCATCCAAAAGGTGTATGGGGGTGTTCAGGGACTTGCAACTTGTCGATACCCAGCCTATCACTAGATAGTATGTCGCCGGACGCTGTTTTCTTACTGTACAACAATGCTAGACATCGGGCTGAAAGGTTATAAACATACATCAACGAAGGCGCTCACCGCTTGTTATCAAGGAAAAGGACAGGTGCTCGGGAATCCAATCATTCATGAGGCAGGCTGAAGTTTCCACCACGTCGGATCTTGCTCGCCGTTCTCTATCTGCTTCTATTCCTCAGGAGAGATCCAGCTGCAGGTGGCATGGGATCCGCGGCATGGTTCTACAAGCCACCTCCGCACTCGGCAGGCTATCCGGGTGGGCCTGCTGCACAAAGTCCAAGCGCACATGCAGACAAGTCTTCGATCATCGGTCGATCGCAGCATTTGACAGAAAGCGCTATGGGTGGCCAATCATATGATGCATATCGCTAATCTGCCGAGGGCCGTTAATTAACCCTTTGGAAACCTAGTATAAGCGCCAGCCCGAATCACAAGATTGGACATACTTACGGTACAGTGATGTCCAGCTGATAAGGATCCTCACTCATCCCGAGTTTGTCTGCAATAATAGGCTTGGAGGATGAAGAGACTTCGAGACTAATAAACCCTGACCGGGGGTTAGGACCAGTAGATCTGGCGGTACCACCCACGTGGTTGTGCATGCATATCTCTCTCAAGAATGCGGCATGCTGCAGCTCTAATGCCAACATTAAGTGCGGGGAAAGTGGAGCGGGGTAGCAGACCACAAATGCCACTTTACAGCAGTTGCTCATCATCGACGCGTGCTCCAAACCCAAATGACGCGTCCGGGCTGAGAAGCTTCACGCGAAACCCGCGCGCTGCTCAGAGCTTCCATTTGCGCCGCGCCACTGTCCGTGTGATCGGCGCTTTACCTGATCAGGTAACAACAAAATAAAAACAGTCCACCTCTCGCCGGGCCGCGCAAAGCCGCAACATCGCTCTCGAGATCGATTCCGAGTGTCGCCAGTGCTGCCATTGATTGTCCTTAGGCTGGCCAGGCTCTCTCCGCGACACCAACGCCGTGCCGACCACATCCGCCGATCACGGAGATCTAGGCGAAATACGACGCGCTGCCTGATTGATTGGCGCATCGGCCGCCTGTAATCTCGCTGGCCCCCTAAAGCGCACCCTACGGCGGGAACACACTGCATACCCAGCATCCCCAGCGCCTGCGAGACTTTGTTAACCTTGCTTTCCACCTTCTTGCTGTAGCTCTTCCCAGCCGTCTACTTTGGCCCAGGTCGCACCGCGCTACCCGCAATCCACATACCCGAGCCTCGTGCGCCCCGTAAACAAATAGAACAGGGCAGGCACCATGGCGCGCAACACCCGCGCCGCTGCGCGCGCTCAGCAAGCCGCCGAAGAGCTCGCACACCAAGACGAGAATAACGCCGCAATTGAGGAGTCATCCGAACGCCCCGAAACTCCGGTCGCAATGGAGGATACGCCCCGCGAGCCGCTGAGTCCGATCGCTGTGAACAAAAGCGCACCTGCGGCTGCGCTTGAGGAAGACCAGGAGGAGGTCGAGGACAAGCCAAAGCCGAGAGCTACTAGGGGTGGCCGCAAGAAGAAAGCGCAAGAGGAACCTGAGCCTGAGCCTGAGGCAGAGATTCCAACCGAGGCGCCAGCCGAGGAGGAGGTCGCTCCCACACCGGCACCAAAGAGGACACGGTCCACCAGGAGCCGCAAGACGAAGGCGCAAGAGCCCGACCCTGAGACTGAAGTCACGGACGAACCTGCGCAGAACGAAGAAGAGAGCGCGCCCGCTGCTGCGCCAACTCCCGCGCCGAAGAGGACCAGATCAACCAGGGCAAGAAAGACGAAGGCCCCAGAGCCGGAACCGCATGCTGAGGAGCAAGCCGAGGCGCAAGACAAGCAGGCCGCCGAGCCCGATTCGGCTCAGGTAGAGGAAGCAAAGCCGACTCCTGCTCCGAAAAGGACGAGGTCGACGAGATCAAGAAAGGCGAAAGATCCAGAGCCCGAGCCAGAACCGGAGTCAGACACCGTCGCCGAGGTGCATGTCGCAGAGGAGCCTGTGCGGCAATCTGACGTCATCGATGAAACTCTCCAGGAAGCAGCTGTCGCAGGAGAGGAGGATGCCCAAGAAAATGGGGAGGGCAGGGCGGCAGCGGACGGGCAGGCTACAACTGAGGTGATTATGAACGAGAAAGCGACCGATGAGCCTGCGAAGGAGCCTGAGGATGAGGTCCCTGAGCCTAAGGTTGCGCAGAATGAACAAACCATGGCAGAGGAGGCTACCAAGCTCGAAATTTCCACACCTGTGCTGGATCCTCAAGTGGATGAGATCGAAACTCCCGAGGAAGAGGTATCAGAGCCTCAAGCCGAGGAGACCGAAGCCTCCGAGCCAGGAGTCCCAAAGACTCATGTCGAGGAGCTCATGGCTTCCACAAAAGAAGCTGACCAGCAAGCCCAGGAGCTTGAAGGAAGCGCCGCTGAACCAGAGCCGGAGCCACTCGTCATCGCCGATGGGCCGGTTGAGTTACAGTCCACTGAAGTAGTCGAACTTGTGGCTCCTGGCAGTCAGACTATTGAGGCTACAGAAATTGTGGGCACCCAGGCTACTGAATCTGCTCCGGCAACAGAAACTCCATCGGAAACTGAAACACCGTTGTCTTCCCCTGAGCTTGATCCTGTGGAGCAACAGATCCTGGAAGAAATCCGTATGAGTCCAGTCAAGGAAAAGGCCGTCGAAGAAACATCAGAAGCAAAGTCAACAAGATCAGTAACCCCCGAAGCTGCCGCGGATATGCCGCCATTGAAACTCGAGGACTCTTTTGAGGAAATGGATGCACTTGAGGACGCTCTTGAGGCGGTTGGAAAGTCACTGAGCGCCGCCGAGGCTCCGGTCTCCGCTCCAAGTGCCACTAAAGAAAAGAAGCCTACGCCCAAAGCAGGGGTTGCTTCCACTTCCACCGCAAAGCCTAGGACTGCACCTCGGCCATCCTCAACTATAAATCCCGTAGCAAAGAGAGCATCTACGGCACCATCTACAAAGCCTGCCGTCAAGCCTGCGCCCAAGCCTGCTCCGAAACCCGCTGCATCCAATTCTAAAGGTCCCTCCAGATCGGCCACGGCACCAGTTCCTACTGCTAAGCCTTCGCACGCACGCTCGGCAAGTACCCGGGCTGCCCCTGCCAAAGATGAGGACTCTGCGGGTAGCAAGCAGCGGCCTGCAAGCCAAGTTGTTGATTATCTTGCGATGAAACGCCGCCCAGTATCCATGTCTTTCCCTACTCCGCCACCTCCTCCCAAGTCGACGAAAGCTCCTACCACGTCAACGTTCCAGCTGCCTGGAGAAGCGATTGCTGCTAAGCTCAAAGCTCAGAAAGAAGAGCGGCTTAAGCGTGAAGCGGAGAAAGCTGCTAATGGCGAGCAGAGCAAGGAGAGGGACGAGAAGGAGGCTGCGGAGAAGAAGAAGCGAGAGTTCAAGGCTCGTCCTGTTCCGAGCTTCATCAGAAAGCCTGGGTCGTCTGCACAGGTTCGCCAGACAGCCGCAAGCCGTGCGCGTGAAGGCTTGATGCACGGTAGCGCAGAGCAAGACAGCACACACAAACGCAGCGGCTCCATCCGCGTGGAGCCCGGCGCTGGTGGCAAACGACAAAGCACGGTTGACGCAAAGCGTAACCTTGCCCTTCCGGCTCGTCCTGCTCCTATCCAACGTTCATCCAGTGCTTCGAGCTCGGTGAACGGTGCTCCGCAACGTACCACGTCCTCACAATCATCTCTTGCCTCATCCATATCCTCAACAACAGCTGCTGCGCTTAACACCGCCGCCAACGCCACGGCCAAACCTCGTGTTCCGTCCGCGGCATCCTCACAAGGCCCGCGCCCGCCGTCCTCGAGCTTTTCCTTCCGGCCTGGCCCCGTCACCAAGTCCGAGGTCACGGCCGCGGATAAGCAGGCGCTGAAACAGAAGGCCAAGGCCATCTTCAATAGGGAAAGGCTGGAAAAGGAACGCCAGGAGCAAGAAAGGCGCGAGAAGGAGGAAGCGGCCAAGAAGGCGCGTGCCGCTGCAGCGGAGAGGGGAAGGCTGGCAAGCCGGGAGTGGGCGGAGAAAATGATGAAAAAGAAGATGGAAGCGAAGGCGGCATCCGCTAAGCCGGCGGCTGCTTGAGTAATGTTGAGTTGGCTTGGATATTTTCATCAGATTCGGAGGTTCGAGCCTGATTGCCTTTTTTGTTCTTGGAAATTTTTCTTCTTGCTTGCTTCCAATGGGATTTTCGGAGCACAGTTTGAGTAGGGTCTTGGTCTGGCTGGTTTGGTTTGCTATAACCACCATGGCGTTCGATGGAGTGCTGTCGTCAGGTGGGCTTTGACAGTTGTTGTATTGGTATACAGAATGCAGAGGGCTATGGATAGTAGGTAGTTACAATCAATGCTCACGGTTCTGACTGTCCAAGCGCCACTCTTCAAGGAACGGATGGGTGCGACTGAAGCTTTTCCGAAAAAGGAAATATAAGGGCCCTTTTAGGCAATTCGAAGGATCCGTGCTGGATAGTTACAGTTCATTCCTGGTTGCAACTGGACGACTTTTTAGCCATCGCTGAACTTTGACAGAGGGCGTAGCAGCGACTGTTTCGAAAGAAGTCGCGGTGGAGGAGCGCGTATCGGAGCTACGCGTGACGTAATGCCCGATGCCGGATACCTTGAGGTCTGTAGCTCTCTGCAGGATCGGACACGGCCATGTGGAGACGCACGAGCGAGAACAGCATGATTCCCCAGCTTTTCTGCGGCAAGGGGCAGGCGCGGCAGCGATGTCGGGGTCGTTGCCTGGGGCGCGCTGAAATGGATTTTGTGGACGAACGTCGGTTAAACCCGCGTCGACAAACAGAGCACGGTCCTCGACGCCAGACGCGTCGCGCGCGCCGGCTACAAAACTCGCTCTGCTCGCCGCGTCTTCCTCCCAACCACACTCTCCTCCCACCCCAGTACTTTTCTGTGATACCCCCCACCCGCTTTCAGGCTTCCTTTCTTTGTTCCTGGAACAGCGGGCCTACTGGGAAAACAACAGAAACAGCTTGTCGCCACCATGTTCGTCTTCAAGCGCGGTATGTCGACTTTCCCGTGGCTTGATATTTGCAGTACATGTGGATCTAACACCTCTGCTTTGTAGACGGACGCAAGGAGCGTGTCCAATTCGACAAGATCACCGCCCGTGTGTCGCGGCTGTGCTACGGCCTCGACCCGGAGCATGTCGACCCCGCTTCCATCACCCAGAAGGTCATCTGTAAGAGACCCGCTTTGCAGCTCCTCATGAGTTGATCGAAGGCCAATACTGACGACTCTCAGCTGGTGTATACCAGGGTGTCTCGACCATCGAGCTGGATAATCTGGTGAGCAACAACCACTACCATCTGTTGAGGATCGCAAGCGCTAACTGCTTAACCAGGCCGCTGAGACAGCTGGTGCGCTTTTACCTATAGCTTTCCCGATGCACAGCCATTGACAGACCTTAGCCTACATGACCGTCACCCACCCCGACTATGCTATCCTCGCCGCCCGCATCGCCGTGTCGAACCTACACAAGCAGACCAAGAAGCAGTTCTCTGCCGTCATCGCCGATCTCTACAATTATGTCAACCCCAAGAACAAGAAGCATTCCCCTATGATCTCCAAGGAGACATATGAGATTGTGCAAAAGCACGCAGAGGAACTGAACTCGGCCATCGTTTACGATCGCGACTTCCAATACCAATACTTCGGCTTTAAGACGCTTGAGAGGTCATACCTGCTCCGCATCGATGGGAAGGTGGCTGAGAGGCCACAACAAATGATCATGCGTGTCGCTGTTGGCATTCACGGCGAGGACATTGAGAAGGCCGTCGAGACTTACAACCTCATGTCCCTCAAGTACTTCACTCACGCCTCGCCCAGTATGGCACTCGATCACTGTAGGAATTGCACATCAGGCTAATATCGGCACAGCTCTGTTCAACGCCGGAACTCCCAAGCCGCAGCTGGCATCTTGCTTCCTCATCGACATGAAGGAGGACAGCATCGAGGGCATCTACGACACGCTCAAGACCTGCGCCATGATCTCTAAGACCGCTGGAGGCATCGGTCTCAACGTCCACCGCATCCGTGCCACCGGCAGCTACATTGCCGGTACCAACGGCACCAGCAATGGTCTGATTCCCATGCTCCGCGTCTACAACAACACTGCACGCTACGTTGACCAGGGCGGTAACAAGCGCCCGGGCGCCTTTGCCATCTACCTTGAGCCGTGGCACGCCGATGTGTTCAGTTTCCTCGACCTTCGCAAGAACCACGGAAAGGAGGAAGTCCGCGCGCGTGACCTGTTCTACGCTCTCTGGATTCCCGACCTGTTCATGAAGCGTGTCGAGCAGAACGGCACTTGGACCCTCATGTGCCCCAACGAATGCCCGGGTCTGGCAGACGTGTATGGCGAGGAGTTCGAGGCTCTCTACGAGCAGTACGAGAAGGAGGGCCGTGGCCGCGAGACTGTCCGGGCGCAGAAGCTGTGGTACGCTATTCTCGAGGCTCAAGTCGAGACTGGCAACCCCTTCATGTTGTACAAGGACCACTGCAACCGCAAGAGCAACCAGAAGAATCTTGGCACCATTCGCAGCTCTAACCTTTGCTGCGAGATCGTCGAGTACACTGCCCCCGATGAAGTCGCCGTCTGCAACTTGGCTTCCCTGGCTCTTCCGACCTTCGTGGACGTCGAGAACGGTGTTTACGACTTCAACAAGCTCCACGAGGTCACTCAGGTGCTTGTGAAGAACTTGAACAAGATCATCGACATCAACCACTACCCGGTGCCTGAGGCTAGAAAGAGCAACATGCGTCACCGCCCCATTGCGGTGGGTGTCAATGGTCTTGCTGATGCCTTCCTGGCTCTCCGCATGCCTTTCGACTCCCCCGAGGCCAAGCAGCTCAACATCCAGATCTTCGAGACCATTTACCATGCTGCCCTCACTGCCTCGATCGAGCTTGCCAAGCTCCACGGTCCTTATGAGACGTTCCAGGGTAGCCCTGCCTCTCAGGGTATCCTCCAGTACGACATGTGGAACAAGACTCCCACCGATCTCTGGGACTGGGATAGCCTGAAGGCCGAGATTGCTCAGCACGGTATCCGCAACTCTCTGCTCGTCGCACCCATGCCTACTGCCTCGACGAGTCAGATTCTTGGTTTCAACGAGTGCTTCGAGCCTTACACATCGAACATCTACTCTCGCCGCGTCCTGGCCGGTGAATTCCAGGTTGTCAACCCCTGGCTCCTGAAGGACTTGGTCGACCTCGGGCTATGGTCTGACCAGATGAAGAACCGCATCATCGCTTCTAGCGGTTCCATTCAGCACATTCCCAACATTCCCGACGACATCAAGGCGCTCTACAAGACTGTCTGGGAACTTTCTCAGCGCACCATCGTCCAGATGGCTGCCGACCGTGGTGCCTTCATTGACCAGTCGCAGTCCCTCAACATCCACATGAAGGACCCTACGATGGGCAAGATTACCTCTATGCACTTCGCTGGATGGAAGCTCGGCCTCAAGACCGGCATGTACTACCTCCGTACCCAGGCTGCCGCTGCGCCCATTCAGTTTACTGTCGACCAAGAGGCTCTCAAGGTTGCTGATACCAGCGTCGCTCGCACTCAGAAGCGTCGCACCCTCGGCACTGCCGGCTACCAGAGCGCTTCAGTCCCGCGCCCCATGTATGCGCAGAAGTCTGACTCTCCAGGCCCGGACAGTATGTCGCCGCCGGTTTCCACGCCTCCTGCGCCCACAACGCCATCCAAGGAGAGGAAGATCAACCCCATGACGCCACGGAAGGATGCAATCACGGCCCCCGAGTTCAAGGCGGATGTGGAAGACGGCGACAGCCCCAAATTACTGTCGACCAAGCCGGATGGCTCAGTCCCCACGGAGGAGGAGCTACCTTCGGCCCAGCATCCCAAGGATCCTCAGGATGAGGACCAGGAGAAGGACTCGGATGAGCGCGATGGAGATATCTACGCGGATGCAGTGCTGCAGTGCAGCATCGAGAACAAGGAGGCGTGCATCATGTGCAGTGGTTGATTTCTTTGTCCAAATGATGGTAAAATGGGTGTTTGATTGAGTAATGCACGGGTTGAAATGGTTGTTTTGGGTACAGGTATTCACACTGGGTTCATGGGCGTTGTGGGCGGATTAGTGCTGTGCTTGTACGATCGATAGCAGATAAATTTTCTGTTCCAAGTAGCCATTGCGCATAGAGCGAACTGATGGCTATCTCATCTTTTAAGTTAGTCGCATTGGATTGCGTGTAGGTGTCAGTGAAGGATCTAAAGAATTGGTTAAGTGGCGATAGGGATGCGGGTCAGATGGTACTCGTAGGTTCGCAAGTTGTTTTTCTCTCAATCACATTGTTCTTTAGTTCATCTCTTGTGGCCATAATATGCCAAGTTAAGTTATTGGAGGCCCCGCAGTCCGCATGGTCGTCCGAAAGGATGCAATTGCATATGACATAAGATGTGGATGACGGGATTCTGCAAATCAGCCGGCAGTGTACCGGTCAGCAATCCAACTTCTGAAATAGGTGAGATGCTCGCCAGTCCTTTCGGATAGGGCACGAAAGTCTCCGGGTCCGGCGTGGACCAGGCCCCCGGTAGGCATGCAGGCAAACGCCCACTCAAAACACCTGGGATGCGGGGAGCCCGACAAGTTGCATCATGTGAGGGTGGCTATATAATACACAGCCTCCTCGCCCATGGGCCCAGTGCCTCAGCCGGATGTTTCATTGAAAATGTCACCACCGCTCTTCGCTCGACCTCCCTTCCCCGTCTCTCCCAATGGGGCGCTGTCGCAGTTCAAGATCGATGTCTCCGAGGACGAGGTCCAGAAACTGAAGACGCTCCTGAAACTCCTCCCCATTCCGCGCCCGAATTGGGAGAACGGGCATAACGATCAGACATTCGGTACTCCAAGAGACTGGCTGGTTGAGTCGGTCAACTATTGGCAGAACAAATACGACTGGTGAGGCCAATCTCCCGTTGCACTTAAACTTGGCTGACTTGGGACTGCACGAGCAAGGCGAAAGCAAGAAGAAATCTTGAACAGCATCCCGCAATTCAAGGTTGAAGTGCAGGATGACGATGGCCAACAGTACAGCGTCCACTTCGCTGCCCTCTTCTCAGAGAACAAAGATGCCATCCCCATTCACCTTTCACATGGCTGGCCTGGTGCGCCCTATCCCCCGAGCTGCATGGATCTCTGCTCATGCTTTCCTAGGGTCTTTCATTGAGTTTTTGCCAATCCTCTTAAAGCTCAAGGAGAAGTACGCTTCTGCTCCCGAGAAGCTACCATACCATGTGATCGTGCCCTCCATCATCGGCTTTGGCTTCTCTTCGCCGCCACCGCTCAACAAGGGCTTCACAATCAGAGACAACTGTCGCATCTTCCACAAGGCTATGGTTGCACTCGGCTTCGGCGATCGCGGCTACATCACCCAGGGCGGTGACCTGGGGGGCCCGATTGCGGAGACTCTGGCTGCAGTGTACGAACCGGTGAAAGGTCAGTAGTTACCTTTGCGCGACGCTTTGTGATTCGCAATCGGTTGCTAAAAAGCTGGGGAAAAAACAGCTGCGCACGTCAACATCTACTACGTCCGCTCGGAAGGAGGGGCGCCAGGCTCGTTGGAGCAAGAAGCTTTCGAGCGGCAGCAGGCCTTCATGCGAACCGGCATGGCGTACGGCCTGCTCCATGCGACGCGGCCGAGCACGGCTGGGCTCACAATCGGGAACAGCCCGATTTCATTGCTGGCTTGGTAGGTGCCTCGCGAAGTCCGGCCTTATCATGTACTGATACACGCGCACAGGATCGGAGAGAAGATGCTTGAATGGTCTGACCCGGCGCACGTTCCTTCGCTGGACACCATCCTAACGAATGTGGCCATTTACTGGTTCACCGGCACTTTCCCTACATCCATCTGGTGCTACCGGCCGGTTAGTATATATCCTCACATCTGCGTCAAAAGGCCAGCAGTTGACATTACTTGCCCGCAGCTGCTTTCTGGCACGGCCGAAGCTACAGGCGAGGCCATCACCAACGGCAAACCCAAGGGTTTCTCCTGGTTCCCCCACGAGATCGCGGCACTTTCAAAGGATTTCATCAGAACTGACAAGCACCTGACGCACATTTACGAAAATGATGAAGTATGTAGAATTCAGTTGATTTTTCCAAAGTTGCGGCAAGCACAGGTACTGACGATTGTTAGGGAGGTCATTTCGCCGCCCTCGAGGTACCGGATTTGCTCTGGGCAGATATCGAAGACTTCGTGTCTAAGGTTTGGAAGCAGTGACGTACAGAGGGCAGGATTCAGGAAAGGTTTTTACAGGAAAGGGACCTCCAACGACCACATGTCATTCGCTTCAAATGAAAAACGCCGATGACGGCTCCCATATTCTCAAATCCTAGGCTTGCCGACGGGCTAGGTGCGTTTAGCCAAGAGCCACAGAAGGTAGACAGGAAGTCTTTAAACATACCTTGACCGGTTCTGGTTCTTCCAAGTATGAAGCACATTTCAGGAGAACGACATCCTTGGAGGTCATGCGAGAGTTGTATTTTTGAGCCCCGTGAAATTCAAACATAAGCTCCATGGGGAAACCGTGCTCAAAAGGTGTTGCAGCGTCAATCTCATCGAGTTCAGCGTCGGAGAGAACAATGTCCAGCGCATCGATATTGGCCTTGAGGTGCTCGATTTTGCGGCCGCCGACAATGGGGAAGACATATGGGGCTTTGCTCATTACGTACGCCAGCGCCTTGGAATGGTCAGATGTGCGCAGCTCAGAAGGGAAGCGGCGATGTTAGACTCACAACGCTCGTTGGCAGGGTGCCTTTCCCGGCTGCAAGCTTATCGAGCACCTTGAAGACTTGCTTGTATTTGTCCACCTCAACGAACAGCTTGCGCGCGTCACCTTCAGCCGCGGCCGGGGCCTGGCCTCCTCCCGCCTCCTTCTTGAACTTGCCCTGGCCGAGAGCACCGAACGGTGCGAGCGCCATGCCCTCATGCCGAGCCATGGGGAGTATCTCACGCTCAAAATCGCGGTCTGCGGCGCTCCACTTGCCCTGGTAGACGCAAAAGGGAGTGAGTCCATGGTCGCGGGCATCTGTTCGTTCACAGTCAACGCATGGCTCACAAGCCGGGGGTGATTGGAAGCTTGCATCTGTTGGCCGAGCTGACGACCCAAGCGGGCAGGTCACTGGCGCCGAGGTAAAAGATCTTGCCGGCTTGGACCAAGTGGTGGAGAGACTGCATGACCTCTTCGATACTGGTCGAGAAATCCCACCAGTGGACGTAGAACTGCGCAGCGTTAGCACATTTGTCTGCCCGGGGAATGATCTGACTGACAATGTCGATGTAGCTCGTCTGGAGGTTTTTGAGGCTGTTCTCCAGCGAGTGGTACATGCTCTTCCTGTGGTTGCCCTGGTAGTTGTACCGGATCTTAGCGTCGGGCTTGTAGAACTGCGTGTATTTGGTCGCGAGAACTAGGTCGTCTCTGTTTTTCCGCAGCGCCATCCACTCGCCCAGCCACTTCTCGCTTTCCTCCTCTTGGTAGCTGTTGGCAGTGTCGATGAAGTTGCCGCCGTTGTCCACGAAGAAGTCCAGCATCTCAAAGGCCGTTTCTTTGCTACATTCGCCGAGCATCGCCTGCGTTGACAAGACTTAGCGCAACCCCCTTGTCTGCTGAGCCCGTGTTTACCTTCCTGCTTTGCGTAAGTATCTGCTGCGCGCGGCGGCACATGGAGCACAGCTCACCAGCTCTCTCCAAAATTCATAGCTCCCAGGCAGAGCGGAGAAACCCTGACGCCTGCACTCGGGCAAAGGATTCGAGGATGCCCAAGCCTATTCTTGGGCTTCGGGGCAGGCATCGCGGACGCCATGGTGGATGATATGTGAGGTCTGGATGCTCGTCCTGAGAAAACGAGCCCTCGGCCCTGCTTATATGCATGGTAGACATTTGAGTCGACCAGTCGGATCGATAGAGCCGATGTTGCTTTATAGATTGCCGGCCAGCTTCTTTGCTACCCCGCATAGTGCGGGATAGCCGGCAATTGAAGTATCCACACCAATCAAAACAACACGGAGACATCTGCAGGTGCTTGTGTCGGTACAAGTACCCAAAGTGCTTTTGCGATCTACAGTTCTTCATGGAAATTGAGAGCCAGAGATAAGCGTCGTACAACTCGCCCTTACGCCATTGATGCTGCCCCTCGATGCCCTTTTCCCACCAGTGATTACAAAACGCGCGGCAGTCATGAGACAAAAAAGAAAAAAAGGAAAGTTCTGTGCGTGTCATGAAGCAACGATCAGCCCGGGGTATAGTAGTCATAGAAAGCAACGAGAATTCACAAGGTCAGTTGATTGCGGTGTCGTTCAGAGCCACGCAGACAGCGCCGCGGTGGTGGCCGTTGTACTGACGAATGATGGACTGCGAGCTCAGCTCCCACAGGCGGGCGTAATGGTCGGAGCAGGCGGTGACGAGATAGGCCGAGTCGGCGCTGAAGGCGCAGTCCCATACCCAGCGCTGGTGGCCGTGCAGCGTCGTCTCCAGCGGAAAGGCGCCGGGCTCGCGCTCAAGCGGCAGCTGCTCGGCGCCCGTGACATTGTGCGGCTGCGAAGTGTCGACGGACCAGATGCGGGCCGTGTGGTCGGCAGAGCAGGTGGCCAGGTGGCGCACGTCGGGCGACAGCAGGACGCGGGTGATGTAGGTGTTGTGGGCAACAAAGCGGCACACGGGCACCAGCGAGGTGATGTCGCGGTCTTGGATCATGCGCCAGACGTAGACGTTGCCCGAGTTGTTGCCCGCGCAGAGCATCGAGCCATCGCTGGCCACGGTGACGGAGGCGACAGCAACGTCGTCCTCGGGAATTAGCTGGTGCGAGCACTTGTTCTCGCCGAGGTCCCAGATGCGCACGTTGCCGCCGCGGTCGCAGCTGATCAGCTCGCCCTGGTTGGGGTGGATAACGACGTCGTTGACGGCGATGCCGCCGTGGCTGTAGTTGCGCTGCACGTTGCCGCTGCGCGTGTCCCAGATCTTGACGGTGCCGTCCTCGGAGCTAGTGACCATCCACTTGCCCTCGCAGTGGAAAGCCACGCCGGTGATGTTGGCCGTGTGGCCCTCGAACGTCAGCACGGCATTCGGGTTGCTGGACTTGATGTCGTACAGCTTGACCGTGTGGTGACCGGCGGCTGCGAGGAAGCGCTTGTCGGGCGAGATGCAGAGGCGGTTGACCTGCGAGTCGGGGTGAGGGATGGTGCGCGAGCAGATGCCGGACAGGGCCTCCCAGAAGCTACACGGCGGACGGTCAATTCTGGTCGGCGGCGGCGGGCAGCAGGAAGGCTCACCGGATCGTGTGGTCGTAGCCAGCGGTGCAGAGGATGACGCTCATGGCTTGGGCGCGGGAGCCCGGCGGAAACGGGCGAGCGACGAGGCTGCGGCGATGATGGGTGGTGGTTGTGGTGGTGGGGCGCGGCGGGAGTGAGCCTGAAGCGTAGGTCCGTGGTACTGCGCCTGTCCCGTGCGCAGAGCCTCACTCCAATCATTGGCAGCTATCACTGTGAGCTACACCACGACACGAAAATTTGATGCTTTCCAAACGTACCTGTACCGCTTCTTCCACTGCCCCTCCAGCACCTGCAGCCAGTAGAAAACTCAGCTAGTGTACCGAATTCCCTCTCCATGTAGAACCATCACGTAACTAATCCACTATTGACTTTACATCTAATGGCATTGTGCCTGCTTGCTTCAGGTGAAATTCTATTTGAATCTGTCGTAATAGCGCCGTGGTGCTTGGGGCGCTACCCATGGTTCGCTGCCCTCGAGTTTCACCTGCCCAGTCATGCATGCTTAGTCCACGTCTCTTCACTTTCAACTAGAAAATGCCTATCACTTCTTGCCCCGTCTTCTGCAAGCCCGAAAGCGTCTGCTGTCTTCTGGACACTCAATCCTGTCCAACGTTTTTACAACGCCACCCAATCTCTAACACTTCGCACACTCGAACCAACACTCGATCGCATTGACAACCTCACCCGCGACAGCTTTGACAGACAGAGACTTCGCTTTCATAATGGACGCCGGCCAAGCACATGCACAGTCCGACTTCCTGTACGGCTTCAACGGCCAAAACTTCGGCCATCTACCAGCCAGTCTTCAGAATACCGACTGGCCGCTCGATTCGCTTGACGCAACAGCGCAATCTCAAGTCCAGCAGCATTTCACGCCATATCAAGCTGTCATGCCAACTTCCATGGACCCGCGTTTCACGTACCAGACCTCCATGGATCAACCCTCCTTGGACCAGAACCTCATGTGCCAGACCTACCCGAACCAACTCTTCACAGACCAGACCAACATGAATCAACCCTCCGCCGAGAACCCCATGGACCAGACGAACCAACTCTTCACGAGTCAGACCTACCCAAACCAGCCCTCCGCCGGGGACCTCATGAACCAGACCTATCCAAATCAACCCTTCACGAGCCAGACCTATTCGAATCAACCCTCTGCCGAGAACTTCATGGACCAGACCTTCCCGAATCTACCCTTCGCCGAGAACTTCATGGAGCAGACCAATATGAATCAACCCTTTGCGGATCAGAATTCAGTACACCAGACCTTTCCGACTCAGACGCCTATGCCCCTAGCCATGGAGCCGCCTATCGGACCTTCTGAACGCCTGGTCTCTGACACAGCCATGGTGTACTACAATAACCTCACTCAGGTTCAGAAAACAAGAATCTTGGACCAAGCATCGAAGCTTTCACATTTCATGAAACTTTTCGGGGTAGGCCCAAACTATGACCCTCTCATGGTATATTGCCGCTACAGAGCCCGCAAGGACTTGGCCAATGGCCTTTCTCAGCCAGCGATTACACAACAACCGCTCCAGTCACGGCCAGAGCCGTATGTGCCGACTTCTCTCCCTCAGCCAGCGGTAACGCAACAGTCGCTTCAGTCATGGCCAGCGCCGGAGGTATCAACTTCTCTCCCTCAGCCAACAGGCTGCAGTCCAGGATCGCCTATCGTCATCGAAGAGTGTGCTGTCCCTGCTGCAACAACTCCAAAGCCCAAGTTGGTCGACATAACAGACAGGATGTACAGCGAATGCCCGGATGAGAACGACTTCATCCACCCCGCTTACTCTATGATGATGTGGATGGACAAATTCAAGGAGGCCTTCCAGCTCAACAGGATGGCGCGGTCGCACAGGTGGCACGTCCGCGAGGACGACCGCACAAAGTTCTCCTGCACCAGAAGCCTCGACGGCGTCACTACAGTTGCATGGCAGCTTGAGGCCAAACTCAATGAGCTTGAGCACGGCCATGCTGAGTCGAACAGGCAAAAGGAGCAGAGAGAGGAGCAGCAGACGGCCGAGGAAGCTGCTCGCAAAGAAGAATCAGAGAGGAAAGCGGCGGCGGAGGCGCAGCAAAAGGCTGCGGAGAAAGCTGCTCGCAAGGAAGAATCGAGGAAGAGAGCGCAGGCCAACCGTAGACAGAAGGCTGAAGCTCTCAAAGAGAAAACAAGGAAAGAGACGGCGGAGGCGCAGCAAAAGGCTGCGGAGGAAGCAGCTCGCAAAGAGGAGGCCGAGAGGAAAGCGGCGGCCGACCGTGAACAGCAGGACAGAGAGCGGAGGGAAGAGAGGGACACGGCACCGCAACGCGCGAAACGCAAAGCCACCGGATCCGAAGAGAACTTTTCTCCAAAGAAGGCCCGTTTGGACATCGATCCCTTATCAGAAGAAGAGATCGATTCCCTATTCGAAGAAAGGGACGGTGGCGATTATAATGATAATGATGATGATGAGGGGGAGGAGGAGGAGGAGGAGGATGACCAGGAGCTGGTGGACTCATGCACCAACCTCCTGGAGATGGACGACGATGATGAGGAGGATCAGGAACTGGTGGACTCATGCACCAACCTCTTGGAGATGGACGACGACGATGATGATGGGAATAAGCAGAAGTCGGTGGATACCAACCAAGATGAGAGTGGAGAAGAGGTTAGGGATTTCCAATATGACTCAGAGTCTGAGGAATCTGAAGAGGAATGAGGAGGTATCGAGAAGGAAAAGCGGAGGGACGATACTGTGTGACTCCGGTTACCAGCACTCTTTCCTTTTTTCCCAACAGGGTTTTAAAGGTTTTAACGAGGCTGGCTGTATATAGATGAAGGTGGACATTGTGCATGTTGAACACAAGATACCCCAGCGTTGAAGGCATACGACGATGAATTGAGAACATTGATGTTGTTATCTGTTTGAATCAGACGTGTGGGCTAATGCTCGGGATAACAGTCGAGTGCCTTCGCCCTTGCGGTGGCCCTCAACAGTACAAGAATCTATGTACAGTACTTTACCATCACAGGTGACAGTGCCAATTGCAGGTACCGGTTGACGCTCATCATTGGCCCACCATGTGCCCGGAGCATACGATTCTGGTGGTGAGCCGGGGCCAACTCTCGCTGCATGGATGACGATCCTCTTCGAAGAACCTTGTCCGGACAAGATCTGTGAGTGAATTTCAGTGTCCCACAATTGGCCGAGTACCCGCAACGTGCGCACAATGCGATCGGCGGGCCAGGTACGAAAATCTACATGGCTGTGCTCTTTCGTAATCTTCGAAGCATGGCGAGGCTCAGACTCAGATCTTGCAATTGCACTCGTCAAGGGAGGAATGAAAGCGCCGTCTCTGAGGACTTGCACCAGCATGGCGCCTCCAATGGGGCCCAAGTGATCGATGAGGCGCTGGGGGGTGCAGTTGTCGGGATCGGGAATGGTCTGTGGAGTCTGAGACAGCACGACGCCCTGATCAAAATGCTTGGGGTGCAAAGTTTGGACGCTGACGCCGGTGCTCGTGTCTCCCCGCAGCAAAGCATGGTGGATGGGCGCAGGGCCGTACAGATCGGGCAGCATCGAGGGATGGACGTTCAGGCCGCCGTATGTGGCTGAGTTCAAGATGCGCGGCGGCACAAGGAGCCCGAAGGACACGGCCACCACCAAATCGAACGGCACGGGTGGAGTCCAGCCTGTGAAGGTGTCGATCTCATGGGCGGGGAGGGCAAGCTCTTCGGCTGCGGCCTTGATGGGGACTGCGGATGTGAGCTCTGCAACTGCGGTCCAGCACATCCGGATGCACACCTTGGCGGATTTGCCTCAAGCCCCGGCCGGTGGGCTTGCCAGGCCGGTGGACGACATGGAGGGCGTCGATGAGGCGCGGGTTGCTCGCATGCTCGCCGTGCAGGGCGCGCAGCGCGTGGATACTGAAGTCATCGGAGCCGCAGAAGAGCAGGCGCAGCGGCCGGGGCGGCTGGGCGGCCGAGGCGAAGGTGCGGCGCCACGAGCAGCGGAGCATGGTGGTGGTGTTGAGGGAGCGGGCTCGGCTACCTACGCGTGCGGCGATCTGCGGCAATCGCGTGCAGGTGCAGTGCAGCTCCGCTCGCCGCCAAAGAGCTGCTCCAGCTCTGCCTCTGTGCGGCTGGTCTGCCCGATGGCTCAGCTCGCCGCCCCGCCCTCGCCCTCTTCTTTGTCCTCCTCCACCCTATCGTGGGCCCGCTTCCGCCTGCAGCGCACCCCGGACTCCGTGCGCTCGGCTGCGTGACGCAATCACCAAGCTTGACCGCCGTCTTTCCTCCACCTCCCAGCTTGCCCTTCATGGCCGCCAGGGTGGTTCCCGCCCAGCTGGCCTTCCTTGCTATCTTCAGCCCCGCGCTGGCCGCCAACGACGACGCTTTTCGCGACCAGCTGGTCTTCTACCACTCCAACAAAACCACCCGCCGCCATGATGACGAGGGCGACGAGAACGAGCGCCTGCGCCAAATTGGCCTGGCTCAGGGCATGGTTGATTTCGCCAGGTACGCGTGCCCCCCCAATTCCTGGCGCCTCTGGCTGACTTGTCCCAGGAGCTTCTCCGATGGCGAACCCGTAGACCACGTCGACACCGAGAAGTCGCGCATCGTCATGCATGAGCTCGAAAAGGACTGGTGGATCCTGGCTGTAATGTCGCGCCCTTCCCTGGCCACACGCGCTCCGCTCTAACACCTAGCTAGTCAATCGACCTGACGCGGCTCCCTGCCGCCCCGAGCTCCTCCACCGACCAGCCGGCAATCGAGTATTCGGCTCGCGAAGTCGCTCCTCCTGAGCTCCTTTTGCGCCAGCTGCTGCGAGCTCACTCCATATTTCGCCTGCATCATGGTCCATCTCTTGCCGATCTATACGTCCGATTGCCCCGCCAGAAATTCTGCGGCACGCTCGAGCGATTCTGGTCGCGTTTTTCGAAGGACTGGGATGTCTTGCTGCACGGAAATCCAGCTTCTGACATCTATCCTGCCATGAAACTTGCTGCTGGTGGAGAACTGGGCATGGGCGTGGGCGAGGAAGAATGGGGAAGTGGCGAGAGAGAGGTGTTTGAGGACTTCACTAACAGGACCGAGGGCATGGTAGACATGGTCGTCTGTCGCTTCGGCGAACCGCACCCTGCCAATCGTCACAATCAATCACTCGTGCCTGCCGATGACGAGGAACCCTGGATGGGTGCTGGTCGAAACCCAGAGCCAGCTGACGGTGTCATTTTCTCCGGCGTGGGCGTAGTATCTCGCTCCTCGCTATGCGCCATCTCCAATTGGATGCAATGGCTGTATACATATGGTGACCATGCCTATGGTGTCAAGGAAAATCCGCACTCAGATCGCCGAAAACGAAGGCGTCGCGACCGCATGAGCAAGCCAACCAATCGATTGGAGCCACACAGGCGAAATGCTTCCCAGAAAAGCATTAAAGGGGCCCCTTCGAGAACTTCCACCTCCCTGCCCCCTGGAATCCCGCGCCCCATCGTCACAGCCGTAGAGCAATCCCTTGATCAAGCTTCCAACGCCGCAGACGCCAACCAAGAACAGGAGCGGGCTGCAGATGAGCAAGAGAGGTCCGATGGTGATACTTGGATGAAGTACTTGACGTGGGGTTACAGCACTGCCTGGGGCGGGACGCGCCCTAAGCCCGAGCAGCGCCTATCAGGGCAGAGCATCAAAGGTCACGCCGAAGAGAATCAGGAGAAGAAAGATCAGACAGCAATGCGTCACATAGATCCTCAGCCTGACGTTGGCCATGCTGAAGAAGCGGCAAAGGCTCAGATCAGACGAGAAAACCTCGGGCACTTCCTGATCGGCCTTCAGGGGGATCTTGAAGAGGTCATCATGAACGATGATAACGAAGCAGTCGCTGAAGATGACGGCGATCCCGATACCGGTTGGGAGAGCCGCACGCTACTACGGACTTTGCACGTCAAGCTTCATAAGCAGCAAGAGCAGCAAGATGATGAGCGGTCATCAGAGGATACAATATTGCAGCCACAACCTCAACACGAAAGGCTACGTATTGTGATCTACGTTGTGAGTTAATACGGACGACAGACATTTGCAATGGCTAACTCTTTCGATAGCATCGCCCCTTCATTACAATGATGCTATTCGAAGCCCGCACAGCAACGCTTTCCTATCCTGCATTCTACCGCCACCTCCATAGTTATTTGGCACCTTTACACAAGCCGCTTACCATTAGTACCTCGCCTAATCGCGTCGCTGCGCGCATCGCTGCATCTTCAAATCCCTACACCACTACTGCAGGTGGAGCAGGGCCAAACGTGCAACCCATCTACGATCTCATCTACGATCCGCTTCACCTGACCGTCCATAGCAGCATTCCAAATATTCCCGAGCCAGCAACGGCAGGTGCTGAAGGGCTCAGTACGGGTAACAGCTCGACGAATGGGCCCCAGTGGACCCGCGTTGAGGCATTGAATGTTCATTCACAAATTCTTGCCACGCTTGGGAGCGCTCGTCGAGCACCCAACGACATTGAACGCACAGCCAAAACCAGTCGTGGTTGGTGGCTCGTTTGGATGCGCCTTCCGCCGTCCCAAACTTTGCCAGATAGTATGGCAATGGCAACATCACCAGCTCTTCCTGCCTCAGAGGGAGGAGATCTATCAAAGAAAGCATCAGTGTCATCTTTAAAGCAGCAATCCTCGTCGAGTTCCAGACACGACCATGACGAGGAGGTCATGTCCACGAAACTCCTGGATCATCCTGTAGTGACAGAATCGCAAAATCTGCCTACGGCCACACTCCGCGAGGCGCTCCTTATAAGACGATCACGCGAAGCAGGCCCGCCCAATATCCGTAACAGTAGGCATGGCGGCGGAGTTAGCGCTAGTGGAAGCAGCCTTTGGCGTCTCGGGTTGGGGGGCGCGAGCAACACGGCAGCCACAGGGGGCGCAGCTGCTGGGTGGGGTCCGCGTGGTCTGGCTGAGGGCGTGGGCATTGATGCGAGGAGGTATGTCGAAGGGCTTCTGAGCCTGAGTCGGTAGGTAAACTACAGTTTTGCCTTCGGATAATGGCAGGGGTTGAGTTGAAACTAGTCGCATGATGATTTTGTTCTTGCTGTCTACCAGTCTTTTAGACCTGGCTGTTGTCTGCTTGGTGTCTTCCAGAAGTTTGCCTGCTTGTGTGCGGCTTGATTTCTAACAGGTTGAGGGACTCCTTCCAAATTGGGGATGTGTGGGTCGAACGCAATCGATTGGGGGACGAGTTTTTAAGTAAACTGGCTCTACGCCTGTGCAAAATTCTTGGCATAGTCCTTATTGTCGCATTGTGGGAGATCAACGTAGAGAATCAGCCTGGAAGAACGCCTGGACTTTGGATTTGCAATTACATGGTTTCGCACTTTGACACTCGCAGGCATTCCTATCGTTTCGTGTCTGTTGCAGCCGCCTTGTAAATCGAACGCGAGGCGGTCTGCTTCCTACGGGTATCGCATTTTGTTGAGTCGTATGAGGTTCAATTAGTCTCAGTTCTGAAGCAGATCTGTGGATCTGAGATCGGAGATAAGCTGACAGGACGGGTGTTGCGGCCGAGATGCGCCTAACAGACGAATTTACCTTCACAGCTACGCGAGAAAAAGTGAGCAGTCAATCTCGCCGGACGATGTCAGCCTAGATGAATATATGATTGGAAAACGTGACGATGAATTGCGCTGCCCAATTCGGGGTTTATCTGAAGCTTGTAACGTGCCAATCTGAACTTTGTCAAAGAAATTCCCGTTAATTCAGTGCCACATGCCCACCATTGAAAGCGAATGGATCAATCGTTCACAGCAGGGTCCACGTCACAAGAACGAGCATCACTCAAGAAAAGAAGCCGCTGGGATAGGCGCAGTACAGTCTCTATGGTTGCGCTTGGCTAAGGAAATGAACGACACTGCATATCAGGGCGTACTATGCCAACATTTTCCGACCATTTTGCTCCTCCTAACGACTCGCAGCGAAGCCGGCCGCTTTGGGGGCAAGAAGATCGTCTAGGAAACCGTTCCAGACCCTCTTGATGGTACTTTCGGTTTGGGCAACGCTTCTGGACGCAGCCGAAGTAGCCGCACTAGCAAGACCCTGGAAATCGATAGCAGAATTGTCGGTCACATCGCTGAGGGCAGAAGGTGCATGGAAATATGTCGTGTCAGCAGAGACCGTGCTGATCTCCGGGCGCATGGGTTGGGGCTGCAAGGCAATCACGTCAGCATCAGTCAAATCCCGGACGGAAGGCGCAGGGGCTTACGGATTCGAGCTCCTCGATAGTCTGGGCGCGAGGGGAGTTGAAGTTGACGTCCGGAAGCAGCGGGACGCGAACATTGAACGACTCAGCCTCGGCGGTGCTCTCGGGGAGATAGGCAAAGTCGATTGTGGAGCTGTCGTTGACGGACTTGAGGGTGCGGCTGGTGTTGAAGTGGCGGGCGGGCTGGGCGGAAGCGGAAGCGGAGGCGTCGGCAGTAGGGCGCTTGCTCGTTTCGACAGCAGAGCTGAAGCCACGGGCCTGCAGCGAATCGGCGGTCAGGCGCTCAGTAAGCTATACGAAGGCGTTAGCGGATTGTGTGCATTCGCCGAATGGAAGGGGGGGCTCCGGTTCGGTGTGGTAGCACCGGAGGGAGGAGGGGATGCTTACCTCAGACTTGGATCCGACGGTGGGAAGCTGCCTCCGGGCACACTCTGCGCGAAGGCCGGCGATATCTTTTGGAAGCCTGACCGCCGGGCGCTCGGCGGTGAGCAGAGGGGACGGGAAGGTGGCAGGGCCGGTCATGTGCAGGCCGCGCACCTGGCGGCTGCGGACGACCTGGCGGCTGTGGGCGGATAGGAATTTGAGGGCACGCAAGGACGAGGCTCTGCTGGCAGACATTTTGGCGGGGACAGACAATTGGCAGTGGACGGGCTCAGGTGGTAGGAATAAGAGGAGTGACTCGCGAGTGATGATGCGGGCTGTTGAGAGACAGACGGTGACGGCACGGGCGTTGTTGGGGAGTCGGGGCGAGGGGCACCGGGGCGTGAGGGGGCAAGCACACTTTATATTCACGAAGCACTTCCGGACAAGCTTATCTAGGCAAAGGAATGCAGGACAAGACGTGAAGTGCCAGGCACAGCTGTCTTGTTGAGAGCCACGAGCTCACGGACCGGCGGGAGCAGGAGCTCTGGACAGTCCCTGGCCCGTGTGCCCCGCTTTCTGGACGCACACCACACCGCCCGCCAACGCCCTCCAATCGCCGTATCGCCGGTCAACCCTCCCCGCGTGCATCGCGCCATGCCTCCACCTTTCGCTCACCCGACATCTCACCACGAGCCCCAGCCCTGCGATTGCCGCTCCGCCTTTGCTCGCCGGCGTCGGTCGTCGCTGGCGCCGCCGTAGCGGCAGCCCGCCGGATCCCCTCGCGCCTCACTGGCCGCCGAGAACGCCTCGTCTGGGGTGCTGCGTCGCAGCTGCGTCGACGTAGGTACGACCGCGCCCTGGCTGTGCGCTCAATATTCGATTCGATAGCGCGCGCGCTGAAGGCCTCCGCGATAGGGGGCCCCCCGGACGCGGGCGCGGCATTTCCTCTTCGCGGTGCGATCGTCGCCAGCCGTTGCGCATGGGCTGCGCTACTCTGGAGCTGCGGGCCAGACGCATGTCGTGCGAACAGCTCTGGGCCGGCCAGCCGTCGTGTATGTACGTCGCTGACGACGTCAGGGCCGAATGGAACGCGTTCTTGGGCCTGGGGCGTTTCACTGCTGCACAACAGGCCACACCTAGAAATTCCGGCAGCCACTGGGGGTGCACGCCGCGCCTTAGTCAGCCGCCAAGGCGCGCACCTGTCGCCCGCGTGCCTGTAGATCGCTGTGTCGCGCAGCGCCAGACAACCCGCGCCGGCTCCCTCTTCGACGGGAGGCGGCCCTCGACGCCCAAGTGACGTCCAATCCTCCACTTCTCCTGCCTCTAAACCCCAGTGGCTGCAGACTTTTCGCCCGCCGCGTGTTCTCAGCATTCAAAAAGCGGAAAGCTGCGCTTTGAGCCCGGACGCACAGCCCGCAGCCGCTCATTCTGCCCCGGAAACAGTCACTTCCTACCTCGCCTTTGTGTCTTTCGCGACGACTCTTCTACCGGGTCTGCTTAACTGCGTTGCACTCGGTTTCGATGCTCCCTCGTTCTCTCCCGATCTGCTAGCGATCCGCCATGCTCTCGTCCCGCTTCCTCGCAAGCTGGGCTGCTGTCCTTTCAGCCTTGCCGCTGGCCACCGCCTTCTACCCGTATGCCTTCGATGCGAGCCCCTTGCGTGCCCGCGGCGAGCCCTCCGCCGGCGCTGATGCTGCCCTCCCCTTCGCTTTGCCCCTCCGTCGCACCCGCACCAAGCGGGACAGCCAATTCAAGGTCGTCTCCGCCACCGAGCCCACCCAGACGGACAGCGTTGCCGTAGACACGGACGGCAACGACTTCTCCTATTTCTCCACCCTGCGTTTCGGCACCAGCGACAACGAGTACAATCTCCTGCTGGACTCGGGCGCTGCTAACACGTGGGTTATGGGGTCCGAGTGTGCTACCGATTCATGCGCCAAGCACAACACGCTCGGCTCCAGCGACTCCAGCTCGCTCAAGGTGGGCAGCTTCTTATCTATCAGTGCCGATCGACGTTACTGACCAACCATTTCCAGGTCACTGATGACACCTTCTCCATTTCCTACGGCACTGGCAGCGTCAATGGCACCATTGCAAGCGACACGGCCCACATCTCCAATTTTTCCGTCGACCTTACTTTCGGTCTTGCTGGATACGCGTCCTCTGAGTTCTCCTCGTATCCCATGGATGGTATCCTTGGACTGGGTCGGGCCGACAAAACCGACAATGACGTGACCGACGGCACTATCATGGACGCCCTCGCTAAAGCTTCTCTCATCCCAGCCAAGCTGTACGGCATCCATCTCTCGCGCAGCTCGGATGACCTCGATGATGGGGAGCTCAACTTTGGTGCCCCTAACCCCAACCGCTACAGTGGCGATCTCGCATGGACCAGCACCATTGACAACAATCGTGGCTTTTGGGAGATTCCGATCGCCGACGCCGCTTTCGACGGCACCTCAGCTGGCTTGACCGACAGAACCGCCATCATCGATACCGGCACTTCTTACATACTCGTTCCTGGCGACGACGCTGCGGCTTTGCACAAGCTCATCCCGCAGTCGTCGCAGAATGGCGAGCTTTTCACCCTCCCTTGCAGCACCACCCAGCCTTTGCAACTCAGTTTTGGCAAAAATTCCTACAACATTTCAGCCAAGGACTATGTGGGCAGCAATGTTGGTGGAAGCACCTGTCAAAGTAACATTGTCGGTCGCCAGACTTTCGGTGAGAAGCAATGGCTGGTCGGTGCCGTGTTTCTGAAGAATGTATATACAGTTTTCGACTACGACAAGTCCCGAATCGGATTCGGCACGAAAACCGCCGGCTCGTCTCTGGCCGAAACTTCAGCTAGCCCGACATCCACTGCTTCTACCAGCTCGGGTGCAAATAGCTCATCCAGCTCGACTGCGACCGCGTCCATTGCTCCCTTGGAAGGCTCGGGGTCAGAATCGCAGTCGACCTCCAGCTCCGGCTCTGCAACGGCTGCAGCTTCGACTGCGACACAGTCGTCCGCTGCCTCAGCTCCTGCTGTTAAAGAAGGGCTTGGGTTGAACGCGAGAACAGGTGCACTGCCTCTGCTTATTGCTGTGCTCTATCTCGTGGTTGTGTTCTGAATATAGAGTGCAAAAAGCTGGTACTACTTCAGCGGTTCTATACTACTCACAAAAGCGGGGGCTCGAACATCCTACATTTCATTGTAGAAACTAGTTTAATAGAATACAAGATTTATTACGGGTATCGTTTCACGCCAATCACCATGAACTGTTGAAGCTTTGAAGAACTTCCACTCCAGGCAATGATGTGGTTACTGCCGCCTGCTCACTCAGGACGTCGTGGCCCCGCAAGGATCGTCGTCTGATCCTAGGTTCTTTGCCGAGGCCTATTGGGCACTCCCGAAGCAGTATCGAGTATATTGCCTACTCGTCGATCAATCGCATGTCTGCCCGCCCGCCTATCTTGCCAGATCCCTGGGCACATCACATTCTAATTTAAGCTAGTAAACATAGTAGACGTCATGTATTCATGCCACCCTACGCGAATGCCGATGGTGTCAATTGGCTGCTCAACACTTCCGAAGTAGCATGGTGTTGAAGAAGGTATGCTCGGTTCATACCAACGCCGGGGTGACGGCGTCCACGAGCGCATTCCGCAGTACTCTAATCCAATTATCTTCCAATTCAGCAGAAGCGCAATGCAGGATACCTCTTGGGCCGGGTTGGCTGGTCAGGGAACGAGAGGGGACAAGGACGAGTAATCGGCGGTTCAACTACAGAATTGACAGAAGCTGAAGCGAGATCTCGACCCCGACCACATTTGCTTCGAGAGACGGATGAAAGACTATTTCTGTCACAGAAGAAATGCAGTGGCAGTGGGATGACCAGCAGGAGATTGTGGTGAATGGTTGACGCGAGGTGCGAATAAGGTTGTTTGCCATTTAGTGGCGCACGCGATCCAAAGGCTCGGCAGGGTTACCAAAAGCGTCCCCAGAAGCGGGACATGAGGATTGGGGGTTCTCTCGCGGGCGCGGGCGCGGGAGGCGGGCAGCAGCGAGGCGAAGGACGGTGGTGTGGCTCGACTTTTCGCGCGCGCAGCCAGTAACCTCAGGCCCATTTCTCACCTCCATGCTCGTTGCGCGCCTGCCCATCCTGCGCCGCAGCGCAGCACGGCTCCCGACGAAGCCCACGCGATGCTTTGGCTCGCTGGCTGAGCAGCTGCAGCGCCCGGGCGCTCAAGTGCATGCTTTCGTCTCTCGGTCGCGCGACCCGTACGTCAACCTGTCCATCGAACACTACCTGCTGCAGAAGTCGGCCCACGACTCGGTCGTGCTCTTTCTGTACACCAACCGCCCGTGCATCGTCATCGGCCGCAACCAGAACCCTTGGCTGGAGGTGAACCTGGGCCTGCTGCGCGGTGGCGCCGTCGACCTGGTGCGCCGACGCTCTGGCGGCGGCACCGTCTTCCACGATGAGGGCAACGTCAACTGGTCCGTCATCTCGCCGCCCGCCCACTTCACCCGCGACAAGCATGCCGAAATGGTGGTGCGCGCCCTGAGGCAGCTGGGAGTCGAACGAGCCAGAGTCAATGAGCGTCACGACCTCGTGCTGGACCAAGGTCCGCGCTCTGCGAACCCCGTCGCCGCCGACAACACGCACCGCACGCCCTTCACCACGGATGACCCGGCCGGCCCACGCCCGCTGAAGGTCTCAGGCTCAGCGTACAAGCTTGTCCGCGGCAGAGCGCTGCACCACGGCACGTGCCTGCTCGCCTCGCCCAATCTTGCCATCATCCCCCAGTACCTACGTTCGCCCGCAAAGCCCTACATCAAGGCCCTCGGCGTGGAAAGCGTCAGCTCACCCGTCTCCAACATTGGTATTGCGAACCAAGACTTTGTCCGTGTTGTCCAGCACGAGTTCAGCCGCATGTACGGCATTCCTTCCGCCGGCCCGAGAGCCATTGAACTTGGGGAGCAGCAGCTCGAGCTTCCGGAGCTGCGGAAAGGTTGCGAGGAAATGAAGGTGCGTTTCAGCGACTCCACTTATGCCTGTCCTGTGCTGACACCGGCCCAGACTCTTGACTGGACCTATCTTCAAACGCCGAAATTCACTTTCTCTGTCCCTGCCCAAATTCAAGTCCCGGATGCAGCCCCGAGCGCACTCCCTGCTGGTCTTCCCCTGTCGGTACGCTTTCCCATTCGCAATGCCAAAGCCCTGCCATCTTGTGCCCGCTTTTCCACTGTCACAGTTTTCACCCCGGCAGATGAAGTGTCATGAGCGCTAATTCATGTTCTAGACCAACGTAATCCTGAGCGTCCACGGTGGGGCCATCCACGAAGCATCCATTACCCTTGGGCCGACGTCACGTGCATCCACTGCTGCACAAGGCGTCCTTCATGGACTCAAGCTCCACGAAATTTGTGACTGGAGCCCGTTGCTTCAGGAAATTAGCGGCAGGAACGATCCACATGTCGAACTTGTTGCGGACTGGTTGTGCAAAACATTACCAAGTCCGCGAAGCCAATGAAAGACGCTTTCGTGGACCCGACCAAATCTCCCTGTCATTTTCGCGCTGTAGTGGCTAATAGTAGAAACCCATGTCCGTGCTGAATCCTTATTCGTGCTGGTGCCGCTACGTGGATTCATCAACGCCAAGGTCTCTGTGGGCCTTGTCGTAACATCAACGCCGGCAACTACATCTCTGTCTTCTTACAAGTCCTTCTGTTCAACGCTGGAGTGGTAACGTAACACAAACTTCGGAGCCCGAGCACTCGCCCCGGTGTGATGGGCACCTGCCTGTTGCACTCTGGCAACTGGACGCACGTCTCGGTCTTTCATGTACAGGGTACCCTACCGCGACCCACGTACCTTCCACCACTCGCCTGCTGATAATTCTTCTCAGAAGTGGGTTATGTCGATCGATGGAAATGGGCATACCCACAGTATGCTCCATCCCCAAGCTGTCCTCACGCAACACTTGGAGAAACGCGTGATTTGCCATTGTCAGAAAACCTCGTGATTGCGGCACGCCATCAACGACGATTGAGTCACAATTGGAACTCGAGATGCCGTGATGCAATCGGGCCGTTGAGATCGACGTTCACGCAATAGTGGGAGGTTTCCGCTTCTCTATCAAACCCTCAGTACCTGCTCTTTGGCACAGTCAGACGGATGTGTGAGCCAGGGGCTTTTTCCTCTGCCCCGCCGGAGCACGCAAGCTTCAGATCCCTTGCCCCCCGCCACCGTGTGGTAGCTGGGTGTGGACGCATCTGTCCTACAAAGACTGCACAGTGATGTGAGTCGGACGTGATGATAGACATACATTGAACATCATGGTGTCCATCTTCCCCGGAACTGAAGCTCGACGTCGCACGAGCAGGAGCCGATCTCCAGCCCACTAGCTGCACGTTGACGTCCGCCCTGTCAGCCGTTCGTGCGAGCATGGAAACCTTACCCAGCCAACGGGAGACGAGACAGCAAGGAAGAGTTTTTCCGCAGAGTCCTACCATTGGTGCTCCAGGGCTTTCCTCGGCACCGAAGGACGAGAATTCGCCTTCTCTGTTTCCCGTAGCCCATCCCCTATAGCTCGGGCAATGCGATAGATCGCCATTCAGACGTTATTCGTCCACGTGGTTGGGAATCGGAGACGGCCACACTACCGATTGTCCCAGCCTGACACAAGAGCATGCAGTTGCCCAGTTTCAGAGAAGTGGAGTTGGACACAGGCCGAGCTAAAGGGCAGAATGGCTCGGCCTCGCATCGTCATAGGAGACAAGCCGGTAATGTGGCAACCTAGGTGCCTCAGGAATCATCATGAGCAAGTTATGCCGCCATGCCACTTTCCCAGAGCCACGCCAACAAAGGCCGCAAGATACGTCAGCTCGAGGGGCACCAAGAAGAAAAACTGAGGTATTAAAAAAAGGCAAAATGGAAAATCAGCCCGAGCCACAACCATCAGGCAGACCGCGTTACAGGACCGCGGGCAGGATCCGCATTGTGGGGACGGGCGGTAGTGGAAGGCAAACCAGAGCCTGACGTTCATCAGGCGTGGGCTCCACGAGTCCAGAACATAGCAGCCACAGAGGCCGCAACGGCTCTCCTCTTTGGGCGCTCCATCACATCACTGCCCTCCCGTGCCTGCCCAGACGAACAGCGCAAGAAAAAAAAATTTCGTGTTGTCATTCTTCAGCCTGCCCATAGGCTTTGATTTTCATGTGTGTACAGCAGCACCGGCGGCTGGACCTGACAACGCAAGCGGCAAAAGTCAATGCACCGTCGTCCTGCAAGCCAGGCTGGCGTCGCTTGTCGTGTTCGAGATGCACTGCCGGCCTATTCCCGCGACCCAGAGCCACACCCGGCAACTGCCACTCCGGCTGCCGACGAATGAGCTGTGCAGTGGCTGGCGCTTTTGTTGGTATGGGCAAGCCTCTCGACTGGCTCTCGGCCGTTCCTCTCTTCCTCGACCTTGCCCTCGGTTTGGCGCGCACAAGCTCAGCCCCGTAAGCTGCCCCCGCGGGCTGTGCCGGGGAAGGACTTGTTGAGGCGGTGGCTTGCGGGAACGGTTGCGGAAAGGAACAAGTAGGACGGAGAAAGAAAAAAAAAAAGTCTGCGGAAGCGCGGAGGATGGTTGGCTAGACAATCGCGACGAGTCGGCGGCGCGGGGCGAAGCGACGGCGGGCGCAGCAGCTGTGGTTGCCCTACCGTGGCTGTCCCCTCGATGCGATCGACGACAAGGACCCGGGCGATGCTCGCTCCACATTTTGCCCCTCTTCCAGCGCGCGCGCAGTTCCCCCAACATTCGCCCCATTGATCGGCCTGGGGATTGGCGCAGCGCTCCGTGGGTGGAGCGCTCGAGCAAGCGTGGTCTGACTCCTGCAACTGCACGCGGTGCTGCTGGCGCCGACGACCGACGGACGCTCGCCCGCCCCGTTTCGTTGAGCCTGGCGTCCGACGGGCCCCGGCAGCTGGGACCAGCTCTGTTGCGTGGCGAGCATATGCCTCTCTGCCCCTGCCTTCGTCACGCCCGGCAGGCGACGGACGGACGGCGGAGCCAAGCAGCCGGACGCTGCTGTCTTCCGACCGGTGGAATGACCGGAGTGGAGAGCTCGGCGGCGGCTCGCCAGAGGCTGGTTCGACATGCACCCCATATTTTCGTGCCGTCAGCACGATCCTCGGCACCCCCTGCCAGCACGGAGGGCGCAGACGGACCGGGCGAGGCTTGTCGCACAGGGGGCCATGCTGCAGACCCCAAGCGAGGCTGCATGCGCGCCATCGGTGATGATATGACGATGACGATGACGGGGCTCCAGCGTCAGCGGCCTCGACGGCGGCCACGATGCGCATCTCCGGATGGAAAAGGGGGAGGGTGCGTTCCTGCTGCAGGGACGCCCGCACTCGAGTCAATGGCAGCGTCGATGAACCTGCTCAGGGCTTCTCCGCATCTCGGATACGCGCGGCTACGAGCGAAAGTGTGGAGAAGCAGCCGTGCGTCGTTGTGCCACCACTTACGCACGCGCTCGCTGCGTTCGAACAGCATGCTTTGGCGGCGTCGCACTGCATGGGGGGCGCTTCGCATGCGGTTTGCATTTCATGGAAAGGCCAAGAAGTCGCACTGCGCTGCATGCCCCGGCCACGGAGATTATGTGTCGCCCTCTCGCCGTGCTGCTGTTCATCCGCGCGGAGCCTATCCAGCCAACCAGCCGTTTGCCGGCGCGCGCCTGAAACGCCTTGACAGCGACAGACAGATCTAGCAGAAGCTTTTCCCTCTTGTCGTTCTCGACCGCCAGCGGACCCCGCGCGTTCCCGGCCCTCTGCGTCACGGCGGCGTGACCGCGACAGTGCTTCGGGTCACACAGAAAGTATGTCGTCCGGCCGGCGAGAGAAGCGAGATAAAGCACATCGCGACCGTCGTCTTGTTCTATGCATTCTTGCTGCGCCAGAGCACGCGCACCTGGCGCCTCGGGTACGCCCGTCTTTAGCTCTCCGCAGTCTCTCGACCTGCTGTCGTGTGGCGCTAAGAGATCTGAGAAAAAGTAAATTAAATTATGGAGATCTGCCGAGCTCCTCTTATAGCAAGCGCTCTGCTATCGAAACATCCGCTATACCCTACCTGTGCTGCAGTGCGTCTGGCCACCATCTTCTGGTGTCCGGCAACCATGCGCCCCTTGGAAGCCATCTCCGCTGCTGGCACGCATGATAATGACGATGGGCGTGGGTGCTGAGACATCGAGTCTTGCCGCAATAACGGTGCGCCGCAACGAAGCCACAATGGCTCTGTATCGAGGAGCGATCGCTGCAAATTCTTCAAGCTCCAGCGCGGCTGGTCGTCGTCTCGCCTCCCGCCAGCTGCGTGGGGCAGGACTCAGCCACTGCGTGTCCAGGGTGCTGATTTGCCTGTCATCACCTGGCCCCCCCTCCGAGCATGCAAGGACGCCGGGCAACGACGACACCGGGCTGAAGAAGTCGGCCTCAAGAATGCTGAAGGCGATAAGTGCACGGCTCACGAAAGGCTCACTTTGGTGGAGCGCGTGGAAGACTGCAGCGATCCACCATTCCGGTGCCTCATGAGGGTCTAGCGTGGGGGGGTTCGACAGGCGGATAGAGCCTGTGCCATCCCAGCGCGGCGCCAGCACCTTGTTGGCTGATGATCCAATACACCAGCTGCGCGTCAACCTGAGAGGCTGGCGCCAGGACGTGCCTGGGCCTGTTCTGCACTGCATGTTCCGAAATTGCTGCACATGCTCACCACCTCTGCCACTGGACGCTGCCGATCCAGCGTAGGTTTGGCCGACAAAAAGACCTATCGCACCGTGGGCTTGCGGCGTTCAGATGTGGCTGGGCGGCCATGGGGAGTCGATTGCCCGTCTGCGTGCGAGACAAAAAAAAAAACACCTCTCTGTCGTCCAGTTCGGGTGCGCATTATTCGAAGCCGGCTAGCGTGACGGACGGGCCTCGCAGCGCAGCAGAGGGCAAACGCGGGCGCTTGGGCATGGCTCCCGGCGCCCGCTCGCCGTCCAGAGAGGCTCGAGATAAGCTCGCGCGGCTGGAGATGGGGTGCGGCGCGTTTTGCGGCAGCATTCCAGGCGTCTCACGGGCGCCTGACCAGGCGGCATTCCCTCTGGCGGGCTGAAGCAGGGCTGAGCAGCGCCCCTGCGTTCACGGTGGTGAGGGCGTGTGACGGGCGCTGGGTACAGTCAGCAG
The DNA here is from genome assembly GCF_012971845.1 of Lasiodiplodia theobromae. Taxonomy (NCBI): domain Eukaryota; kingdom Fungi; phylum Ascomycota; class Dothideomycetes; order Botryosphaeriales; family Botryosphaeriaceae; genus Lasiodiplodia; species Lasiodiplodia theobromae. Next base: position 92,247 of record NW_023336366.1, on the reverse strand, counting down.
CGCGCACGCAACAACGCTGGGCCGTGAGGTGAGCAGGAGGAGTGGGGCACAAAGTCGTGGCCGGCGAGCGAGGGTGCTGTGGGCGCGGGCGTGCGCAGCGCGTCGCAGCTCTGTCAGAGCCAAGTCGGCGGGCTCAGCAGCGCAGTGACACGGCGGGCGCTGACTGGCTCCAGCGTCAGGCACGACCTGGCCGGGCGGAGCAGGGTGCGCTGCGGCAAAAGCGCTTTTTTCGCTCAATCCTTCCGTAGTGCGGGCCCCCCTGTCAGCAGACACAACCACTATCCCGCTATGCAGGCCTAATGCGCCTAGCTGCTTGCGAGTCCCTGCTTCTGCACAGCGCCGAATGGGTGTGCACACCTGCAGCGAGCGAAAGAGGCACGCCCGCCGTGCCCGCGTCCTTGATTCGTCGACCAAGCCTCGAAGCCGCACAGCCAGCTGCCTGCCATCCTCATACAAGAGCGCCGCTCCCCCTCCGCTCAACCCGCGCTTCTTATGAGGCAATCCTGCGCTGCCATCGCGAGTCTTTATTTTCGGCCTCTAGCTGAGCACACCATCTCCACCCCGGTTGACTCATCCACACGTCACATCATTTAACCTCCCTCTCGCCCACGCCTTCTACTCCCCATCAACCATCATCTTTCACAATGGCTGCCGAGTGGTCCCACGACTTCTGCCTCACCTGCGACAAGCAGATCGAGCACGGCGCCTACTGCTCGCAGGCCTGCCGCCTCGCCGACCTGGACAAGGCTACCGACTACACCTCCGCTGCCTCGTCGTATGCCTCTTCGACTGGCAGCTCCGGCTCCGGCTTCTACTTCTCCGCCTACAAGACCGCCACGTCGGCACCCTCCAGCCCCAACCTCTACTCGCCTAGGCAACAGTACTTCTCGCACTCGTCGTCGCCCTCGACATCGTCCACCGCCAGCGACTCGTCGAAGCGTAGCCTCACGCCGTCGTCATCCCAGACATCACTGACATCGATGGCTGCCTCTGCCACCCAGGGCCTCTCGGCCCAGGCCGCTAACGAGCTGAGGGGTTACGCCCATGCCTTTGACCAAGTCCGCGATATCCGGAGACGGAAGCAGTCGGCCTAAATGCTGGCTCGCACCCATACCACCCGCGACTACTAGCGTGGTGTCTTTTGAGGAACTGAGATGAGAGGATATACCCGCCAACATTACCACGTCTACCCAGACGTGCAAAACGAAACAAAAAAAAGACCAAGAGATATTTTCCTTTACGAACACATTTCGCACTCGGCATGCGTCGAACCGGAGTAACGCATTGCATCCTTACGCATTTTAACGGCATAATCTCGACTTCTGGCATTCAAACCCCGGTTCGGCGACGGAATGGCACGGCGCAAAAATCGAAACAGTGAAGGCGCTTCGACCTCCCTTTTCTTCTTGGAGTTTTCCCTTTCTTGCGCGCCCAGCGGTTGCGGGTGCGCTCTGTGTGACCAAAAAGCATTTTCCCTATTTTTTTTGTCTACGCTTCTGGACTCTGTCGATGCAGTTTGGGCTGGAGTCACATGTTTGCTTGGGTATGGCCGTGGCGGTTTGCTTTGGGATTAGCAAGGTGCAGGTGTCATGCTGAACATTGGGACTGGTGCTTGGGATGCATGGGACGGGCTAGGTCTGGGGAATCATTTGCAGCGCTTGTCCATGTCGTACGTAAACTTCTCTTCTCCACCTCTTCTCCGGCACAGATGAGCCGGAGCGCGCTATACAGCGCATAGCTGTATGTAGGCGCACAGCGGACCGAGGGCCGCTGAATGGAAACGATGGAACCACACACGACTGCTCTCCAAACTCTGCACTTCGGGTGACTCTGCTCTTGCTCTGGCCACGGCAGCGTGAGGGTGGCGTGAAGCAGGCAGTGTGACCCTTGGTGGGTACCTGGCAGCCGTCGCAGCCACTCATCTGACCTCGGCACAGTGCCTGAGGCCGCACAATCTACGTATGATGAAAGCGGAGTCCCCAGCGGGGGAAGACTCAGGCTAAGGGCAGTCCCGCTCGGAGTAGCGGCCGACGCCAAGGTGAGGGTCAAGCCCCGTCCCCCACGCCGGCACATCACGGTGGTGGTGGTGGGATTCGCCCGCGCGAGGGGTTTGCGCGCCAAGCGAGCCGAAGCGATTGGCCTGAGATAAGCTGGTCGTCGAGGTGGTGGTGGGCAGCTGGATGGCAGTCCGGTGACTTCGCAGCCCGGATGACTTGCCCGCGGCAGTCGACGTCAGGCCGGCGCCCGCCGCGTCCCCACCGCGCGCGCACATCGAGGATCGCGGCAGACCCCACAAAAGGGGCGGCCCAGAGCTGAAGGTGGTGGATGCGGGCCGGCGCGACCAAGCAGCAGCAACAAGGCCAACTTCCACTGCGGCGGGCCTGGCAGCACCCGAGCTCACACCACCCACCACCCACCATCCACCACGGCGCGCGTTTCATCTCGCTGTCGCCCCTCCCCGCCGCCGGGACGCGTGCTGCTGCCCAGTCGACTCCGAGCCCGCCGCCCGGCGTCCCGCTTCCCGTGGCCGGCGCTTCCAGCCCGCCGCCGTCCCGAGCGCCCGCGTCGCAGCTGCAGCGACTTCGCGCCCGGCCCGCTGGGTGCGGCCCACGTCATGCTGCGCAGCTCGTGATGTTTGGTGCGTGGTGCCTCCAGCAGCCGAAGGGAGCGAGGCTCAAAACCCCAGCAGATCTGGGATCGGCACGCCAGCGAGCTCCCCGATGTCGCTCAGCACTCAACACCAGCCCAGCATCGCAGAGTGGAGCGTTCCTCGCAAGCGCCCGCTGTTCTGGAACCAGGCCTGCCGCCCGCCGCGTTCCTCACCGCTTCCCCGACATTAGCCCTACAATGCCTGCGGGGATTACATAAGTTGGCGGGCACGGGAGCACGCGCTGTCCTTGCTGAACAAAGGCCCAACACGCCCCACCGCACATTTCACAAAACCCTTGTGCAACGCCGGGACCTGCTGCCTCTCGGCCTCTGCGTCGAGGCACACACCGCCCAAGGGCCCCGGGAACGCTCAGAAACACAGCAGCTCCAGAACAGCACCGCGCAATGGAGCCTGCCTGCTCCGACCCGCGACGTCTGCCCTGCTCCGCCCGCCCCTGGCCGCATGTATGTTCGTATGTATCGATCTTTCTGCGCTGACGAGACTGCAGGCCGAGTTGCACACAGCCGTGCCCTCCGCTACAATAGCCAGCGCCTTCACCGGTCCCTGGGAGATCCCCCTGAGCTGAATGCGTCCTCTCTCCACAATCTCACTACTCCACGGTGCCTGATTCATATTTCGCGGGACATGTGTGCTCTGCCCGCCCGCCCGCTTCCCCGGAGCACAGGCAATGGGTACACGTATAGCCTCCAAGACGGTGCTGGCGTGACCGGTCAGGGCGCCTTGGCCACCTGTGAAAAAAAAATTGTACAACTCTTCCCCGACCACACCTGTGCGTATGCGGCATCCAGAGGGCCTTCCCCGGGCCGTGCGGCTGGTACACTGTCGTTGTGGCGCTGGTGATCCTGCCTTCCAGAAGTCTCGGCTCACCTCGGAGTACTTTCTTTCTCATTTCACAGCGACGACGCATTGCCCGGGTCTAGCCCTCTCTCTGCTCCATCTTTTTGTGTTTTTCAGTGCTCGGCGCCCCTCTCTGTGCGCTGGTCCAGAATTTCCAACGCCATGCGTCCTCTGAATATCGTCATCTCTCCACAAACACGTCAGTGGGAGCTTCGCGTGCCTTCTAGCCAGGCTTTCTCAGGGCACCCATCACGTAATTGGCGCACGACTGCCTACAATTGTAGGCCCGTGTCTATGTACAACCGACTCGATGTCGGACAGATCGATCGACGAGTCTGGGCCATCGTCGGCCACGACATCTTGCGGGGGATTCGATGGCCCTGCGTTCAGCCCTGCCTGCGCATCCGCATGTACCTTGGTGGATCGCTTCCTGCGCTGTAGCGTTCCTCGACATGGCGTACCCGTGCCTCGCTGCACCGTAGTGTCCCTTTCTCATACACACCGCAATCTTCTTTTGCTCTCCCTCGCAAACGCCCTCAGACCGGATTCGACTTGATCCACGCCTCTGCTGCGCTGCCGGCTGACCCGAACCATCGCCACTGTTGATTCATCTCATTCACGAAGGATTGAGGAGTGTGGAGCAATAGCGCGACCCTGAAAATATCAGGGACTGCGGCCACGACATGTCCGCCCAATCGCGAACACCATGCCTACCACGCGCGCCTGTCACGAGTCAGCCGCACACCCACGTGCGGCAAACCTTGGAGCAAAGGTGTTCCGATGCGCGTGACATTGCATTGGTGTTTCCAGAGTCTAGCGCTCTCATCCGTATGGTCCACGGGGATCTCCCATGCCACATGCAATGATATGCATCGCGTGGTGTTCGTACTGGCCCACCAAGTGGAAGAGCAGTGGGACCAGGACAGGAACAAAAAAAAATCCTTTCATTTGAGTCACCATGTGCAGGAGGCTGTGATAATAGGACGCTGAGACTGATGCTGGCCCCGTGCGCCTAGGCGGCGCAGCAGTCCGCAGCGTCCCCTGTTGTGACAATTTACGCGCGTCGTGCCAGTTCCTACCTTAGTCGTGATATCCATATCAAGCTCCTATATCCTTTGGACCCTGGAAGCCAATGTGGGCACGCTAACACGGATACTGCCGATCGAACGGCGGATGTTACTGTGAAAGTTATAGCCAAGTGCTCCTCCCGAACTCAATAAAACTCCTTATCTTGCACTGATAACGAGGTATGCATCCCTGTAATCTTGCAGGGGCACATGGGCAGAGTCGGCGGACGCGGACGGAGCGCAGGCAACCTTAATGGCAATTTCGCATAGTGACTGAGCATTCCGGCCCTGAGAGTGTTCGCACAAATGAAGCTATTTCTTTGCTGTATGTACAGTTCGTCGGAGTGACTTGCAGTGCGACGTGCCAGCCTCATGCTAGCGATGCAAATCATACGGCAATGTGGGCCCAGTTCGCTTGATATCATCGCGACGGCGAGAAAGCTGAAACTGCTACACATCTTCGTTTCTCTATCTGAAAGTTTTGTACTGTATGATACGTGCGCGTTCACATGAATGCCGTAACTCTCTTATCTTCTTCGACCCACTTTTGCAACTTGAAGCGAGCCGATTCCGGGTCAGGGATGCTAAGAGAGCGGGTTCGGAATCCTCTTCCATGTTCCCAGTGACGCAGGGGTGTAACCCGTTCATCCACTCACCCCTAGGCTTGGGCCAAGGTTTGCATCGGATGTTGGGAGCGTTTTCACGGGTAACAGTAACAGTGACTATGGGCGTACTTACTAGCATGCCGAAGTCGACAACTACAGGCCGCTTTGATTCAGCCTATCCAAGACCAAAACTCTGCCTGGATATTTTTTGACAATATCCAGAGTGCCATAGAAGCCGGCGCGTTGATAAGGATAACTGGGACCTTCGACCTTATCGCAGAGCGGATGAAGGCACGCCTATGAAAAGTCATTGCCCAGCGCTCGTCTAGCCTTTCGTTTCATCATAGCTGTGGGTCAGTCTCGGAGCCGGCATCGGCTTCGGATCTCTACCGAAAGTCTTGGATAATGGTATCGATGGGTGCTTGGCCCCGCAAACGGAGAAGTGCTGCTATTCTCCACTCTCTCTGTGTATTTCTTGTTGGTTTTCCCAAAGCGCTGGACGCGGTTGCTCCTCTTCTGTTCGGCTTTCTACTAAGAGCCGTGCCTCGTTTCTCAAGCCTTGCCTCGGAAATTCTATCAAGGCCAAGAGGTTTCTTTCGAGATACATCACCCCGTCCTTCAATCTACCTTGATTGAATGGGCATTTATGAAACACTCTGACAAGCGTCAGATAGGCCTGAAGCATAATTTATACGCGGTGTACCACGGCTCTGAAAGGCCAGCACTTGGTTCGGCCAAGGGTCTACTACTAATACTTTTCTACTAACTACTTTTGGAAATTTTGCTATTGCCATCCGAGCGAACAGGGTGTTAGAACAATAATGAATTACCCCTCTGAAGGGCTCACAACTAATAGAGTCTGTGCGCATTAGAGGTTGGGTTAAGCCCTGGTAGGCTTTCTATTCTAGGTAGACACTATATCCGGCTTTTCGTACTTTAATACAAGGCACTGAAATGCATCTACGCGAATATAAGTATTATATTTGGTAGGCATCAGTGTACCGGAGGACGTCGGCCCTTTCGTTTCTAATAGTCCACCATTCGTAGTCGTCAATGTTCTTCTATGTATTAGTAAAGAGGCTTCTCACAGAAATTACATTCACAGCCAGGCGTGAAATATCCGAGCTGGTATGAACAGACCGCACCCATCGATTACGAACCAGTAACTACAACCACGTGCCTTACTCGTGGCTAGAAAATGGTCCCACTACAGGGAGATTCCAATTGGAACTCGAACGGCTTCGAGACGTGTTTCTATGAGACATGCGTTTCTGCATATTTAGGTTAGACGGATTATTTTGTCAGGACAGTAGCCAAACCGGGGAATGAGACAGGATCTGTATTTCGTATGCTTGTTAACGCCTTGAAGCGTTATTCGTTGCGGAATGGTATCTAATACAAAGAACCTAGATCATCTTATTATATGGGCTTTGGAGCAAGGACACGTCAAGTTGAGGTATTGATGCCGATGCGTGTATTCTGTTGGCTGGCTTGTGGAAAATCTCACTCAAGAGTAGCTCATAGTCACTTGTTGTAGTAAATAGGGTCTGTCGCGAAAGGGCTATGTTCAACAGGCAAAAAATGGGACCAGAGTGAGCTCAATATCTTGCTGGAAGAGCAACGCATTTTGGCAGATCCTCTTCCATCTTCATCCAGCCAAAACCACTTTGATCCTCAGTTCCATTTTATACCTTGTCTAGCCGAGCACGATTATGTTGACATGCCCTTTGTGTTTGATGCTGTTGCTTTACGCCTTGCTGAACGCTTCAGTATGATGCTTTGCTTGTATCTGGATCTTCCTAGATGCGAGAGTTGCAGTGAAGGATGTTCAGCTGCCGCTGGCCTCCCTGTAGAAGGAGATGCTCTTTCCCGCTCCAGCAACGGCAAACATCTCCGCGCGGTGAGTTTTGGGCAGCCACTTGACCGACCACAATGTCTTGTCTGATTCGGAATGAGTAGCCACGCAAGCTTTGGTCTCTATCGACCAAATTTTGGCTTTGCCATCGAAAGATCTGTACAGAACCGTGAGTTTAGGATTTGAACCAGTGCCGAAGCTGGAGGGAAAATTACCCTGTGAGTAAATACTCGCCAGTGTCATTCCAGTCAAGGCTCATGATCCAAGCAGCATGGCCTGAAAGGTTGGCCACCTGCTCTCCTGAACCGACATCGTACAGAGCGATTGTCCGAGCATCACCAGCAGCAGCCAACAGCTTGCATCCCGGGGAGAAGGCCAGAGCCCTGATTGGCTTGATTAGACCTGCCACATGGTCAGTAACATGCTATTGGCAAGTCGCACACGACAGGTCGCGCGTACCGGGTAGCGAATGCAGCAGGCGGCCAGTCTCATTGTTGAAGACGTATATGCTTCCGTTCTCGTGGCCGGATGCAGTGAAACGTCCATCAACGCTCTGCAGGTATTCAGTTAGCGAAATACAGCGCAATGGGCAACGCGAGACGTACAAGATGAATGCACATGCCGAAGCTGCCCTTGGTCTCGAATTCTCGAATTTTTTCCTTTGAGGACGTCTCCCACACATTGATACGTCCGTCGTGTGTTGTGCCTGCAAGGTACTTGCCGTCTTCGCTTAGGGAAATCGCCCAGACCTCACCAGCTTTGCTTCCGTCTGCGTCCAAGCCGTGTCAGCGCATGCGCAGAGAGGGGCAAGGAGGAGCAAACCCGCAATAGAGCCCTCCGCCTTCCAGCTACCATCTTCAGCCAAGGCCCAAAGCTTGACATCACCACCGAACCCAGCGCTTGCAGCCTTCTGGCCGTTCGCAGATGTGGCTATATGGTGGCAGCCCAGCTTATGAGCGTCGTGTAGGGTTTGAGTGAGCGGGAAGTCAGGCTCGGTGGTGGAATAGACGTGGATACTCGACGAGCCTGAGGCGGACAGTAGTGTGGTTTTGGTGGGAGCGACAGCGAAGATGTCGGTAGGATGGGCTGTGGAAGTCAGCGCGGGGCAGGCTAAGGCGGGCAAGAAAAGCCGTACCGTTGTTGACGGTATGGAGAGTGAGGTATTGTTTCGACTGCGGGAGTGACAGTCAGCTCATACGGTCCGATGATGGGGAAGAGGGCGGGGCGCACCATGGCTGCGATCTGCTGGTGGTCAGCGTGGGCGCAGAGTGTGTCGCGTTAGGCGGAGGACGCGTTTTGAGCGTGACGATGTCATAGCGGGGAGCACGAAACGTGACGCAGCTGGTCGCGCACCCCCGGGTCGCTGCGCCGGCGCATTCAATTCGTCCAATTGGTCACGATGACTCTCAATACATATAACTGTACATACATCTCGGTGCAGAATCCGCCAGAGACGATTTTCTTGCCCACACAAGCGCGCGGGATATCCCAAAACACCAGCCCAATGCCGTCAGCGCCGTCAATGCCATCCCAACCCTCGCACCGAAGGCTGCTATACACCGTTCGACCAAACCATCTTCATTCCTTGGAGACATGGTTTTCGTTGCCCTTCAACCAGTGCTGGATGGCTGCGGTGCAGGTTAGCTTCCGGGCTCGCCATTCGAGGAGCATGGGACGTACATTGCACACAGTAGGGACACAGGATGTGGGCGCGCTTCGGCCTGCCGCAGCCGGGGCATTTCACAACCTCGGTGACGTCCTTCAATGCCTTGCCGGCCATCTGCCTGTGCCGCTTCTTCATGTGCGACGTCTTCTTCTTCGGCACAGCACGCAGTATCGACTCCCAGATGCCAGACAGGAGCCCCGAGACGCCAGCAATGGCAGCAATGGCGGGGGCAGGAAGACGGAGCGCGACCGGCAGGAGCGGGCGCTGTTGCAGGCGGCGGAGCAGCGGCGGTAGCATGCGCGACGGGGCGCTGGCGGCGGGGGCGAGGGCGGCCAGCGGGCCGGCGGTAATGGAGCGGAGGGCGGCCATGGCTGCGCGCGAAGGTGGAGGGCGCGGGCGCGAAGCGGGTTGCGGGCAGCTCAGATGACGGCGATAGACTGGCTGGCCGTGATGGGACTTTTGGCGGCGAGCGCGAGCGATTGACAAGGGTGGCCCGTGCGCGGTATCCCTGCGCGGCCGTCGCCCGACACGTCTGCCCCCTTTCCCTCTCGCGCTTGCCCACGCAGCGACCCTTTAGGCGTCTCCATACTCCACGGTCCCTCAGCCTTCAATTCTCACCCGCCGCCCACCCCAAAGTCGCTCGTTACCTTCTTCCGCCGTCCGCCGCCCGCCGCAGCCCTCGCCGAGGCCCCCGCAAAAATGGCCGCCTCTCCCCAGACCCAGCAGCCTCCCTCCGTTTTCCCCAAGAGCCATGTCGGTTTCGACAGCATCACCAACCAGATTGAGAAGAAGCTGTTGAAGCGCGGCTTCCAGTTCAACATCATCTGCGTCGGTACGTCGCGCCGCCCCTGCCATCTCCGTGTGCGCATCGCTGACTGTGTTGCTCCGCAGGCCAGACGGGTCTGGGCAAATCCACCCTGATCAACACCATCTTCGCGTCGCACCTTATCGACAGCAAGGGTCGCCTGACGCCCGATGAGCCCGTTCGCAGCACCACTGAGATCCAGGCCGTTTCCCACGTCATCGAGGAGAACGGCGTGCGCCTGCGCCTGAACATTGTCGACACCCCCGGCTACGGTGACCTGATTAACAACGACCGCTGCTGGGACCCGATTGTCAAGTACATCAAGGATCAGCACTCGGCCTACCTCCGCAAGGAGTTGACCGCCGAGCGCGAGCGCTACCTCAAGGACACGCGCATCCACTGCTGCTTGTTCTTCATCCAGCCCTCTGGCCACGCGCTCAAGCCCATTGACATTGTCGTGCTCAAGAAGCTGAGCGAATTTGTCAATGTCGTCCCCGTCATTGCCAAGAGCGACTCCCTCACCCTCGAGGAGCGTGCCGAGTTCAAGGCCAGAATCAAGGAGGAGTTTGCTTTCCACAACCTTAAGATGTACCCCTACGACAACGACGAGGACGACCCGGAGGAGGTTGCCCTGAAGAACACTATCAAGGTCAGCTGAGGAACTGCTAATTGAGGCTGCGGTAGCTGACGTGCAGTCCAGGAGCAAATCCCCTTCGCCGTCGTTGGTTCTGAGAAGACCATTGTTGTTGGTGGCCAGCAGGTTCGCGGTCGCCAGAACCGCTGGGGCGTTATTAACGGTGGGTGGTAGCCATTGATGCCGAGGAGAGCTTTGTGCTAACTCAATCGAACAGTCGAGGACGAGAGCCACTGCGAATTCGTCGCCCTGCGCAACTTCCTCACCCGCACCCACTTGCAGGACCTGATCGAGACGACGTCCCAGATCCACTACGAGTCTTTCCGTGCGAAGCAACTGCTTGCGCTCAAGGAGTCTAGTGCTGTTGGTCACGGCGGTGGCTCGAGGCCCATCTCCCCCGCTGCCGACCGGGAGCTGAGCAGGAATTCGCAGAGGATGACCATGAACGGCTACTAAGCGGATCTGCCATGAGTTGTGCGCTTTGGCAAGGTCCGGGAGAGGCAATTTCCCGGCCTAGGGACGAGCCTTGGAGTCCTGGGAAAGAGCAAGTCGACTCTTTGGAGGCGATTAAGGGGACTTAGACGAGCATGATTGATACCAACGCGTGCCAGTGGGGCCGCTTCCTTTGACACAGTTCTCATTTCACATTGAAGTTGGTGGACGGGGGCAGCGGTTGCTGACTCTCAGACCTTCTTCCATATTAAGACACTGCCGTGTCTTGACCTTCTCTTCGATTTTTCTACCTCTGCATGCCTTATTTTGCCCCTCTAGCCTTTTAGTAGCAACCCCGTTTCCGGGGACAAATTTTCTTGTAGTCAAAAGCAGCTAAGCGTTTCCTTTTTTCAGCTGCGGGTATGTAATAATCGTCTTTCGTCGCCCAAGAGGACATCTGCTGCGCGCTGCATTCACCGTGTGACGGCCCGAGCTCTAAACTTTCCACATCCGAATGCTTATCAAAACCGCATTGTCTATACGCATAACCCATCCTCACGGTTCCTTCCGTGGAATACGCCTCACGATTCGTCCGGTCCGACAATGAAGTCCCTCACCTCCTTGTATGCCTTGTCGAGGTCGTCATTCACGACTACCTTTTCGTGGATTGCTCCCGTCTTCGCAAAATCCATCTCGACCTTGGCCTGGTTGAGCCTCTTCTGAATCGCCTCCTCCGTATCGGTGCCCCTCCCTCTGAGCCGCTGCTCCAGCACTTCGACACTCGGCGGCGCCAGGAACAAGAACTTCGGCCGCGCGAATGGCAGCTTGTCCTCGTTGGAAAGACGATCCACCTGCTTCACGCCCTCGAGCTCGATGTCGAGGATGCACACGCGGCCCTTGGCAGCGACGTCGGCGACGGCGGCGAAAGAGGTTCCGTAGCGGTTGCCGCCGAAGATGGCGTTCTCGACGAATTGGTTGTCGGCGATCATGGACTCGAAGTTCTCGCGCGTTGTGAAGTGGTATTCACGGCCATCCTGCTCGCCGGGGCGCGGTGCACGGGTGGTGTCTATACGGATTTTGATCGAGCTTGTTAGAAAGTGGCCATTCCTCGTACATATTGGTCTTTGTTCGAAGGAGGAGGAGGCTGACATACGTGATACGGAAAACCCGAAGCGGTCGGGAAACTCGGCGAAAAGACGCTTGAGGATGGTGCTCTTGCCCGCGCCGCTGGGGCCGGAGATGATGACGGGGCGTGTATCGAACGCTGGCTTGGAGGACATTTTGCTGCTGGAGGAACGTGCGTATGAAGAGCTTGAGATCGGCGTCGTCGCGAAGGATTGGCGCTGTGCAGAAGTATGCTTAAGCACTAGTGGTTGTTGTCGACCAAGGAGGACGGTGGCTGGTCGGGGTGAGACTGCTGATGGAGCAAAGAAGGTTTCGCAGACACGAGTCGGGGCGAGAGAGCAGCGCATCACACTGTTGAAGGGGTATCGAGAGGGAGTAGGATGCGCTAGCTAGAGGGGTGTGCGACGGAGCGCGTAGGCGGTGAGCGAGTGTCCCTGAGCAAAGGATGCCGGTGCCTGGTGGGGTTCCCCGGGCACTAAAACATTAAAAAAGTGGAAAGGCACCCGAACCCTGCAGATGTTAGAACGAGCCGTCACCATACGTCTCCGCAAGCGAGATCATTCGTCTGAGCCTAGACGTCCTGTAAGCCACGAAGGTGTATATTCCCGCTTGAGAACGGTCTTTTCGTCTTTTATTGTGTCTATCTTCCATGATTGAAGCCTGGCCTGACTAGGCCAAAAAAGACCGCACATCTTGCCCGGTCAACTATCATTGAGTGTGCTTCGTTTCAGACTACCTCCAACTCGCTGCATGTTGCCATCATGGATTATCTTTCTTTCCTTGCCTTTTCCCTTGTTTGAATGAAGCACGAAACTCCTCAAACACCGTGCAATGAGCATGCTCCGAACCAAAGGCCGATCCACCCCTTCGTTTGGCCCATCATCTTTTAGAAGAAAAAGAAGCAGAAATACATCCTGCCTGCGTGCAATCATTGCTTAGCAGACCCCAAATCGCTTCCATACTGTCGCCCTGCATCGTGGTACCTAGGTACTGCACCGACCGCTCATTTACCGCTTCTTGCTGCCAGGACGCGGCTTGCATTCTTCAGTTTGGACGGGGTGCAACATGATCTTGGTCGGGACGCTCTGGTTGTTGTGCGCGTAGCCCTTGCTCCAGTCGTACGAAACGGCATAGGCAAAGATGGTGCCGGTCGAGTTGAAAGCAGTCGAGGTAATGGGGCCGCCGACCTCCGGGTAGCCTTTGAGGCGGTGCTTGGCATCCTTATCCCAGAAGTGGAAAGTGCCGTCACTACCAGCAGTGCTGAAGGTGCCGTGCTGCGGGTGAAAGGAGATGGCATTGACCGAGTAGACCTTAGCAACATCGCGTTGCGTAGTATCGGTTTGGCGGTGGCACTTGAACGAGAAGTTGGAGCTGCGTTTGGTGTCAGAGGCCTTCTCGCTCCACTTAGACTTTTCAAGGTATTTCATGACCTTGTCATGCTTTGAAGAGAGGCTAAACTCCACAGTTATATGTGTTCCCCCAATCGAATGCGGAACAAAACGAAATGTACTTACGAAGCGTCCTTCTCCTCCACGTACTGAATGGCACATCTGCCCTCGATACTGCCAACAGCAAAACCCGTCGCGTCAGTGAAGCAGCTGACGACCCTTGTCTGCCACTTGAGCGGGCTCTGCATGGTCTTGTAGAATTGGTTCGGGTTGTCGAGGTTGATGATGTCGATGTAGCGATCAGCAGTGCCGACGACCAGCAGCTTATCCTTGACGTCCATGGTGTAGACGCGCTCTTGGGCATTGACCGTGATGACAGGCGCCACATTGCTGGCGCGGATATCCCAGTACTTGATCGTCTTGTCCCAAGAACCAGTGACAAGCACGTTGGTGTTGGAGATGTTCGTCGTCCTAATGCTACGAATCGGCTGGTCATGCTGCGCGATCACAGTGGCCGTAGAGCCGCCCTGGAGGTCGAGCCTCTTGGCAGTCTTATCAGCGCCAGCACCAATGATGCAGGATCCGTCCTGTGAAGCGCATGGTTAGCAAAACCGTGAATTGCGGCGGCGGAAGCCAAAAGGTCTGCGAAGTGCGCGCGTACCGTAGCCCAGGTGCAGCATAGCGCGGGCGCGTCGAACTTGAACGAAGTCGCGGGATTGCTCTGGCCAGTGTTGTCGATCTGCCAGACGTAGACGCCTCCGTCCCAGGACGAGGCGGCAAGAATATCGTGGTTAGGCGAGAAGGCGATTTCACTGATCGAGTCGATGTTGCCCGGAAGGGTGACGGGTACGTCCTTGGACGTGTCGCCCTGGGTGGGGTTCGAGGCAGAGCTCGTGGAGCCTGCACCGAAGAGGCCAGCCATGTTTAGGGTAGGAAAGGTACGGTCGGCGACGTGGTTGCGACGCGGTCGAGCTTTTGCAGGGCAACGGCGACGTGAAAGGCGCGCGTTCCGACCGAAGCAACTGGGAGCGGCGACGAGGAGCGGGCGGTCGGCGTGAAAGGAAGGATGGTTGACAGCTGCGCGAAGGCCGGAGGCGGCCCTTTTTCTTTGCGGGCAAGAGGCAGCTTTGTTCAAGGCACCGGCGCGAGCAGGCAGCTTCACGTCAAGATGCCTAGAGCTAGGTGCCTCGCGCATGCCGCATCCAGGCGTTGCCCCGGCCCGATAATTCTTCCGCTCGCCGCCCGCCCAAAATTTCGCGCCGCTGCCATCCCGATCTTTCCCACTCCAACTCCTCGCCCAAAGAATCGCAGTCGAAGCTCACGCACGGAGACGCCCTTGAGGGTGTTCTCGCTCCACACAAAGCTTTGGGAGAAAGTCCCCGGACAGCCCCGAATCGGGGAATCCGTGTCAACGCGCCGCCATAGAAGCCGCGCCGTCTCTTCGCTGTTCCCGGATCCCCTGCGCGCCCTGTGCCGCACTCACCCAACTGCTCCCTCTCTGTTGCACCCGGGCCCCAGGCCGCTCACCATGGATGAAGATACGAGTCCGAGTGGCGCAAGGTTCGGGCTGTTGCGGGCTGGGTTGAAGCTGGGGAGGTGCTGGGAGACCGCTCAGGCATCCGTGGTCGCTGGCTTGCCAGCAGCAGCGTTGGGGTTCGTTCGTCGAGAAGATAGTTATGCGATTGCCTTCCCCGTTCGTCACGGAGTGGAGGTAACTCGATGGGGCTTATTCTTGGTGCGAGGGGTTCACATCTTTTCAAGGGTCTGCAGATTGCTGACATCAGGCTTTTATGCCTGCTTGGGCTCGGTCAAACGGGCCAGACCCAACACAAGCGTGTTCATATGATGATCCCTACAATAGAGTCAAGCACTGATGCGCTCCCGCAGACCCTACGTGGTGACGGGTTGCGCCTGATGCGAACACTGTAGCAAACTGATGAACATAAACGCTTTTGCTAGATAGCATACTCCAAGAGAGAAAAAAAATCAATAACTCCTGAGCAAGTCTGCTACCCGTGTCCCAATACCGGAAACCTATGAAATGAAACCTCCAAAGCTCGTACATAATGCTCCGAACAAAAGAAGCGCCAGGTATGCATGTAGACGCCACTTGCACCATCAACACCGAGGTCGGCAATCAAAGTGCGTAGATAAGACACGATCACACCTCTATCCTTCGTTTATCTTGGGTCTCTTCACGTCTGCACCATCCATCTGTTCGTCCCCAGGCACATTTGTCATGTCTGCTAATGCGGGCCTACCCTGCGCCTCTGCTGGCCGCTTCATGGCAGGTGGTTTGTATGATTGGCGGTTGGCATGAGGACTAGGCGCAGCGTTGGGCATGCCTACCCGCCTGTTTACGTCCATTTGGGGATTGACGAAATTTGCTCTTGCTGCGGGCGCTGAGGGAGTCGTGCTGCGGACGGCGCCATTTGGGTTGCCGTTTGTTCCATTTTGGTTGGCAGCTTGCGCAATAACCATCCTCTTGACCGGGGCAGAAGTGTTGTGGTCGATTCCGCTCGTGCGTCGTAGCGATGGAGACTCGGTATGCGGGTTGAAAGCTGGCGGTGGCTGAGCCGGTGCCCTATTTGCAGCCTCTGCCTTTAGAAGAAGCTCTGCAGCACGACCTGTAACGAAGCGAACAGGAGTATCGTGTGGAGGCTGTTGCTGTGCCTGGGCATGGTTGGATAGGTCTGGTCCCGCTTCTGAAGTGGACAAACCGTCCTTGCGATTTAACTGTGCCGTGTGAGCTAGTGAAGGCGCTGTGACTGTTTGATTCGCTCTTCCCGGCTGTGACGGATCAGCGCTAGGTGTTTGAACACGCTGTGGCATGCTTTCTGCGCGAGAAGCCGCATTCGTGTTCGTTGGGTTCATGGTCCTCCCGGCAACGGAAGACCTCTGCTGTGGTCCAGATGGTACGCCATTCGCGGGTCGTAATGAGGGCACAGACTGCGTGCGGGAAAGAGGTTGATGCTGTGCAGAATTATGTTGATCGGGCTTTGGTTCCATGTCCAACAGCATACTGTCATACGCCGAGTCGTCGTTGCCATCCTCCCGGTCAAAATCTACGCCTTCAAACAAGTTACCACCAAACTCATCTTCAAGCTCACCACCATTCGACATAGTCTTCTGCATGCTAGGCTGTCTTTGTAGCTTTTGATCTGCTGCTGGCTTCTTGTCCATATCCCCAAGCGGCAACATTTCTGTCTTGGTGGTCGGCGCATAGTCGACGTGACGGTGTAGGTTGTCTGGGTTCCACTTTGTCGGGGCTACTTTCATCTTCGAAATCCTACTCTCGTAATTCTTGTCATAGAGGCAATTTCCGAGAACATTGCCAAAAGTCCGCAACGCGCGCTTCAGCGCATCGGTGGCGGCTTCTTTCTTTGCTTTTTCGAAAGCGGCCGCTTTACCTGTGCAGTTTTCGATATGACCGTAGCCGATATCCTGGAGTCTATTTAGCACTTGATGACACGGAGCCAAGTCTAGTGAGCTGCAAACCTCATGATACGTGCCATCCTTCAAGGTAACCCGGATTATGACGCTCAGACCCAAGCTCACTTTGCCGGAGCTCTGACTCTGGTCAACCTACGAAAGCGGCTTCCGTTAGTACATAACATTGGCACCTTCGACATACCGGACCTTGGACTTACAAAATCGATTGTTGTGTCTCTGATAGAGCTGCTCCAGCCATTGAATCCGAATACCTCGTTGGCCAAATTAATGGCCTTCTCCGCGGGGAGATAATGGAGGGTGCGGCCATTAGGCCCCTTGCGCGAGGCGACGAATTCGGGTCCAAGCTGTTTGTCGAGTCGGCTCTGCAGTGTGGCGATCTCCTGCGCTGTCCATTCAGAAATGCGTGGTTTCTCTTCGTCGAACGGGTTCGTGATGCCGCGATACTGGTCGCCCGGTCTGAAAGCAGCAGGATGATATTAGCGGGGACGTGAGCGAGGTGGACCGACAGGTGCGCACCGAGGCATTTTCGTCGTTGAGAGCGTGATGGCTGTTACGGCATCGCGTGTTGATGTGGCGGATGTTGTCAGCGGGTGAGGTTGACGCGTTCGGGCGTCGACTAGGCGGCAGACGCGTTGGCGCGACTTTCGGCGACACTACGCAGCATGCGCGGTCACGTGCGCTACCACCATGCACAAGGGGGAAGCCCAGACAGGCCACCAACCTTCTCACGAAGCGATAAAAGCATGTATGATTCAAATTTCGACGCCGTATCAACGCCAGCCCATGCTCTATGATACAAGGGAGAATAATTGGCCTCTTTACCTCCGCGGTTTCTCCGTGTCACTCTCCTCGTCGCTGTCCACTAACCCAAAGGCTTCGTTTTCAGCGTTGCTGTTGCCGTGGCCGCGCTTGCCTCTGCCCGACTCGCTTCCCTCAGAGCTTACAGAGCCAACAAGCTCATGTTCCTCGTACGCTGCTTCCATATCCCTGTCGGTGTTGCTCCTGCTCCTGAAGCCCTCAAGACCCATGCCTCTACTCATGATGGAGCTACCATTATCTTTTGCCCAAGGGAAAATGCTCTGGTATCCAGCCTTGCGCCGACGGTCGCGCCAGACAAGGTAGCCACCAACGCATGCTAAGCTGGCGACAACCACGAGGGCGACCTCGCCAGACTTGTAGTATGCCTTCCAGGTCGCATCCTCCAAGGCCTGTTCCTGCTCTTCCTCAGCAGCAGTCGAGTTAGGGTGGCTCCCAACGCTCGTGAGGGGCCCCTTCTCGCCGTCGATCTTGGAATCCACCGGCTTTCCCCCAATGCTGGAGAGATCGACGTTCATAAACCGGTCCAGCATGTCGCGCGTACGACGGGGATAATCAAAAGGCACCATGTGGCTGCTGTTGAAGAACTTCACATAGGTAAGGTTGCGGGCTTCCTGGTAGACGCCGGCAGGTTCACCCTCGAAGGTCCAGTCGCGCCGGGGGGCAATCTCGCCAGGACTGATCTCGAAGCCCTTTCCGCCGTTGAAGAACATGTTGTTGATGAGATCCTCCGTACCCAAGTGGTTACAGATGAGATCCCTATCTCCGGAAAAGAGCAGGATTGGCAATTCCTTCAGGAGGTCGGGAAGAATCTCGATCGAAGGCTTCGAATTGCGAGCCTTGAAGTTCAGCGAAACGGAGCCCGAGCACTCTTGCCATCCGGTGCGCTTGGCAGGGTCGATGTGGATCGCTTGCTTGACATCCTCGCGACGAAGGTATGGGGTGAGCTGCTCCAAGTCCGGAGGCCAGTTCATGCCACACGCTTCGTTGGTGTCTCTCAGGCGGATGTCATACATGTTAAGGCATTGGTGCTCCTTGTCGTTCGACCGATCCTGAGTGACGCTCAGAAGTGTCGAAAGGATCTCTTCGCAATCGCCAACGTCGACGTGTCCTGCACCGCCAGCATCCAACGTTTTAACGCACACTGACTGGGCTGCCTCCACTTTCTTGGCTGCATCGGAGCCAGATCGTAACAGGTTGTTCTTGTAGGCGTAAGGGAGATATGAAAGATACTGATCCACAGGAGAAATCCAGCCGTTGCCGATGAGAAGGCCCTTAAGCTGCCACTTCTCCTTGGCGTCTTTGTTGCGTTCCATCATGGCTTTGGCGATGTAAGGTATGTGCTGACCAGCGTACGACTCCCCAGCTATGTAGATCTGCGGCATCAATTAGCCTCCGTACTCGTGCGAAAGATGAATGGCATCCCTACATCGTCGTACATGAACTGGGGAAACATTGCAAACCATTTCTCCAGAAAGATGACGAACTGGTCTGCCATTTCGTCCAGCTCATGCAGGTAACTGTCTGTGTCCACGTAGCTGAAGCCGGTTCCGACAGGGTTGTCGACAAACAAAAGGTTTGCGAACTCGTCCCATGAGCCGTTGTTGTATACCAATTTCTGGTCCGGTGTGACCCTGTAAGGCCCGATCTCCATCATGGCACCATCCATGGAGCTACATCCCGGGCCACCGTTCAGCCAGATGACGGTGCGCTGCCTGTTCGCAATGTGTCTGTTTTGGTAGTGCCAGAAGAACAAGTTGCCGTGGTGCTCGGAGTTCACTTCGACGTGTCTGTCTCAACTTTAGCCTTTGCGAGAAGAGCGCGGAACACGACAGAGAGGAGCGCGGTTACCCTGCATGCATCTTCAACAGCGGGCCGGGAGGCGCGCCCGGAAGCGAATGTACAAAATAGTCGGCGGCTGTCTTCTCCTGGTCGGCAGCCCAGGCAGCAGGCGGCCAGGCGGCGGCGGCCAGGAGGCCGTAGGTGAGCGCGCGCATCGAGGCACCAGCGCGCGGCTCGGGAAGTAAACTCAGCGGATTGAGCATGTGGAAAGCGGCGGAACGAGTGCGAGAGGGAGGCGGGTGTCGCGAGTCGGAGCGGACAGGCCGCGCGTGCTATTTCACGAATGTGTTGGAACGGGCCAGGCGGCGGAGGGAGACGGCGGCGCGAACGGGGTACCAATGCTTCGAAGCCAGGCGAGGTCCAGAAGCAGCGCGGCACAGAGCTGCACGCCAGGCGCAGATCCAGGAGTTGGGGTCGGAGCTGGCTATTGAGACACTGTTCCGGAGCGGCTGTTCTTTGAGAGAGGACTCGTGGCCTGCAGGCGGCGATGACAAGGGGATCGCCGGCCAAGGGTCCAAAGGGCCACGGCTAAGAATCCGCGAGGCTGCTGGGATCCCCGTGCGGCCGCCATGCGACGACGACTGCAGCCTTTCCCGGGCCCCGTTCAAGAGAGCAGCTGCCGGCTGCCATGTCCCTTGCGTGCACGAGGCTCGGGTTCCGTCGCCACGTCCGCGTTTGCGCCCGCAGTGCTCATCTTGGCATTGCTACATGGATCTCCCGGGCGTTTCTGCCCCGACGCATGCGAGCTGCTTCACGCTGTGCAGTGTCAAGAGTGTATTGCTCATTGCAGGAGCCTAAGTAAGCTACACGAAACAAACGTAGCAGCAAAGCAGTAGAGGCCGGCCATCCGGCCCTCGATCCCATAAAACGCCAAACCCATTGTCCGCGCGCCGGCTTTTCATCAGCGGCAGCATCATACACAGGGCAGCTGAGCCCGTCGGAATGAAGCTCATGCGGACATCACGTCATAAAGCTGCGCAGAAGCCCAATGTGAGAAATTTCCCTGGAAACCTTGTACAAGCATTCGAACACAGCGCTCCTCACGACTGGCGGATGGGGACGGCCTTTCCCTCCTCCTCGGCCTTGGCCTCGAGGCCATCTTTGGCGCCCTCCATCTCCTCGTCATCTACGCTGGTCTCGCGGTTGAGGCTCGTCTCGCGGTGGATGAAGCTGTTATCCTTGACCGGACTGGTGCCTTGGCCGTTGGCGTGGTGAGGAGCTGGCAGGTTGATGCCACCGTTGCCAGCATGCGGCGACGAGCTGTGCGGGATGTTCTCAGGAACGGGGTGCTCGCGGCCGATCTGCGTGACGCCGACGTCGTCTGCCTTGCCGGCCTTGGAGAGGGCGTAGTCTCCACTATCGAAGTACTTGCGCTCCTGCGGCAGCGGTGTCAGCAGGCGGAGCGGATGCAGGGCAGCCTGAACCTACCTTGAGTTTGTTCTGCAGCAGGTCCTTTCGGTTCGGCAGCTTGCCATAGAGCCTGAAAAGGCGCTGCTCCTCGGCCGACAGTGACTGCAGCGCTCGTTAGCCATGTCCTCGCGTGCGCCACTGCAGGCACGGCGGGGTTGGACGACGCACGCTGATATCGACCTTGTTCTTCTGGTGGGGATTCATGGTGGTGTGGTGTGGTGGTGCAGAGATGGGTGGGCAGGCCGAGATAATTTCTGGTCGGAGCTCGAGGCGACGGTCGCAGGGCGCGGGGGTTGCTCGGGGAGTGTGCAGGATGGGTCGCGACGTGCTTTGTCCGCGCGTGTGATAAGTTCGGACGGCGGCGCTCAATGACGGGAGGTCGTCGCGGCGCGCGCAGGTACACGTCAATACGGGAGGGCGGCGTCCGTGTTTCTGGCCTCAGGCAGGGTTGGGTAGGTATGGATCGCGGCTCCAATCACGGCACGGGCTGGGCGATGACTGCACTATTGTACGCTCAACGAGCCGATCCCTGCGCTTTCGAGAATGATGCGAGCGAGCCCAGGTGCAGGGCTTCACTTGTGCTGGCTGCTGCTGGCGCGGGCCGTTTGGTGGTGGAGCGAAGGCAGCTAATAGTGGGGTGGCTTGAAAGAGGTAGAGTAGTGCAAGCAAGCTGTGAGGCGTCTGGGTCAGGACTGGCTGCCGGCGTGAGCTTCCTCTGTCCAGTCCAAGTCTGCTGTGCGCCGTGTGTTTGAAGCTGCCCCGCCCGCCCAATTGGGCACGTCACGCGCATCGCTGCGCCAATCGCCGCCCGGCCTGGCGATGTCACTTGTGTAATGTCGTTCAGGCCGCGCCAGGGAGGGGGAAAAAAAAGAGAGAGTTTCCATTGCCAGGATCCGCGCGGGCGGACGCGGTGTGCTCCCCATTGAACCCGCTATTGCTGCCATTGCCCCCATCGGCCGGCTGCTGCGTCCTCAGGGCCCCTGGCCTTGCCACGGCTGAGGAGGAATAGCGGCTAGGTGATGTGTGGGAACGACAGACGGGCCGCTAGAGCGCCTCCCAGCCGCACGATAGCCGGATCCAACAGCGGCGGAAGCCGCCCACAATTTTCACCAGCTTCGATCGCGGTCACGTGCCCACATCCATTCGCACCTGCTGCTCGGCTGCGCAAGCCCTGACAGCCCTCTCGCAGTGTACTACCAAACATGGCTGCGCCGGTCCCGAAGACGTTTGTCGTCGAGCACCTCGACCCCGAGCTGGAGGCGTGGTCGTCCCTCGAGTATGCCGCCATTGCCCGAGAGTCGAGCGCCGCCCAGTGCCGCTTCCTTCTCTCCAGCGTGCCCAAGACGTTGAAGCTGCCGGAGAACTTGGCCCATGTCGACGGCCTCGAAGTCGAGCATGACAGTGTGGAAACGCTGTTCGAAAAGGCAAAGGTCTGCCTGCTGGATCCCGCTGCCAAGCAGGAATTGAGCCCGGCTGATGGCGACATCTTCGACGTGTTCCTGTTCGGAGGCATTCTGGGTATGAGAGCGGGCTGAGCAGACAGCTGTATGGGTTTGCAAGCTGATTGTGCACAGGTGACGACCCACCACGAGGTACGATGATGCAGAGCGCCCTCGACAACTGCTAACGAAATCACCTAGACCGCACTTCGGAGCTGCGGAAGAAGGGCTTTGAAGGACGTCGGTTGGGCCCAGTCCAAATGACGACGGATACCGCCGTCCGGGTGACGCGGATGGTCGTGCAAGACAAGAGTAAGCCATCTGTCCTGTGCAGGGCGCCACCGTCCTGACCTTGTTTTTCTGCAGTTCCTCTGGAGGCAATTCCATTCGTCGACAACCCCGAGATTAGAGTCGACGAGCACGAGAGCACGGAAATGCCCTTCCGCTACGTCACCAACAAAGACAGACAGCCAATCATGCCCGAGGTGAGCATTCTGGCACGTGGCAAGCCGAGCACGACTAACAAGTACGAAGGGCATGATCGAGCTGATTAAGAAAGATTCGGAGAGGGGCTTCGGCGATCTGCTTTGAAGCAAGCAATCTCACATCTGACAATGTTTACTGAAAATGCATGTCCTCATTTTCAACCATGATGTTGGTGGTTAAGAATGAATCGCTAAGGGTATCACTATATCGTACACTCATATCCTTCCCCCGCTCAATATCTGCGGTGGCTACCTCTGCCATCAGTTCCGCGCATGCGTCTCGTGCCGGCCGCCTGGGCAGTGTCTGTCAGTACGCTATGCTGTAATTGACTGTTCAGGGACTGACCTTCTCGCCAGGTCTGCGGGTTACGGTTCCCTTGAGCTTGAGCATGGCGCCCGAGACCTTGTCCTTGAGGGTAGGCTTGCGCTTGTGGTGATGAGTGGTCAGACCAGCTTTGCGGCCCGAAGTGGTCTTGGTGGTCTTGGTAGTGGTGGTAGTGGTGGTGGTTGTCGTCCCAGCACGACGACCACGAAGCCTGCTCATGATGCCGGGCTTGCGAGTGCTCGTCCTGGTCTTGCGGGTGGTAGGCATTGTTATTTGCTGGTACGGTGGTGGAATGGAAGCTTATTGCGAGTTGCTTGCACGTTGCAACCACAAGGCTTAAATAGACACGCATCCAGTGGAGTAAAACAGGGTTCTGTGGAGGAACGTGGGTTGGACGTCATGCAGGGCCAGAAGCAGGGCAGGCGGATTGCCTATCTGACACGCCGTGCGCGCCTCTTGTTGCGAGAAGGGAAGCTCGTGCGGGTGCTTCTGCCAATCGCAGGCGCGCGCTGCGGCGGCTGGCGGTCTTGCTGTGACAGCAGCAGTCCCACCGTGTCCACGTCGCGCGCGCCTATACTACGAACACTGCCCGTGCGCCTGCGACGAAGCGGACCTAGAAGCCTAATCTCTTCTGCAGCTGTGCTTCGATGATTCCTTTCGTTCAGACTCCCCGGCAGGATGCGTGGGAGGAATAGGCAGACGAACAACACGGTCCGTGCGGCTACGTCATCGCACAGCAAGTTGGTCTGTTCCGTAGCGGCCGTTTTGAGTAGCATCACGGCACTTGCCTGCGCTCCTATTGGCGCTTCAAGACGGAAAGCTGTGTCTTGTGCCAAGGCGCAATAATGATGGACAGTGTCTGTTCCGTCCGAGACTGCGCATTCTCGCAGCGGTAAGAATTGGGTCGCCTCCTCTGTAGAACAGGGCGCTCGGGTTGACTACTTCCTAGACGTCGCCATTTCGTCACTCGCATCGTAGTTCCGGTATGCACACCGATGATGTAATGTTTCCCTGTACAAAAATATACCGCTGCTTCCATCTTCAGCCACAGGCATGGACACGAGAACGTGATCAAATTGACAACCGAAAGGTGATTGGCTCTTTTGCCGGACGACGCTGGCCAGTAACCTGACAGCAATAAAGGAAACCAGGTGCCCATTCGGGATCAGCACCCGCCAGATCTTCAATCTGATCTCAGGGGACCCCAACAACAGGACGAAAATGTCTACCTGGCCCTGTATGAACGTTGTTGATTCCAGCCACCATGAACCACGGGGCCCAGGATTAATTACATTTCCAGCACAGATTTAGCTCCATTTCTGGCCAGACAATCTATGCTAATGGCGGCGTCGTTGTGAACAGTTAAATGCAGTACGAGTTTTCCAAAGGCGTGCTCGCCGCGTTCCGATGTCCTCCAGAACCTCGAAGACTGCGGTTACAACTACCCACACAGCATGTGATAAGAGAAGTCCGGCCGAAATCTCCTAGGAATAATGTATATGAATACATGATCTGAAGCTCACCTTGAGGCGAGAAGACGCGAGAGAGACCAAGCCCGTTGTGGAAGTGTGAGGCGTAAGACATAAACTCAATTCTCATTCCAGAAAGATCTATCTACATCTTCCTTCATCTTTTCTTTTCGTTCTCGCGTTGATTTTTCGTCCATCTTTCATCTAACGAAGTCGCTCTACAACTTCACCAATCTAAGCATGAACGTTGCCTTTTGCACTTCCTGCTCCTCCTCCATGATGAGCTCGCTGCTCTTCACCGTCTCCGGGCCCTGGCCCTCCACTTCCGTGATGACGTGCTTGTCCAGTGGTCTCCTCAACGCCTTCTCCATAAGGCTGGCGTGGCTCTCGAACACGCCCTCGAGGCCGACCTTATCCGGGTCACCGAGAATGCGGTACTGCATGCCAACATCGTCGGTAGGGACGAGGCCGGCCTTCTTGCGCAGACGCTGGACGCGGTTGATGATCTCACGCGCGATACCCTCCTGCTGGAGCTCGGGGTAGGTCTCGCAGTCGAGGATGATGAGGACATCATTGTCAGTGTTGACCTCCTGTGCCTTGGAGGCGCCGTCCTCCTTAAGACCACGCTTGACGAGGAGATCCTCAGAGCCGAGCTGAATGCCATCGACAGTGATACTGCCGGTCTTAAGGTAGCCCTTGACATCATCGCTGCTCAACGACGGAAGAGCCTTCTTGACCTTGACGGCGTCCTTCTTGAGCTTCTTGCCAAGAACTGCCCAGTCGGCAGAGACCGAGTACTGGACGTTGTACTTGTCCTCATCGGCCGAGAGAATGAGGTCACGGACGTTCATCTCCTCGCAGATGTAGCCCTCGAGACTCTTGACGTCATCGAGGTACTGCTGGTCTGGGTGGATGATGACGATCGTCTTCAGAGGGGTCTTGAGACCAATGTTGCGGCGCTCGCGCGAAACACGGCCCAGGTCAATGACGGCCTGCATGCGGCCAACGCGACGCTCGACAACCTCATCGAAGAGCTCCTCACGAACCTCGGGGAAAGCAAGGAAGTGGACACTGCGTGAGTCCTCGGCATGCAGGTGATCGGGAATAAGGGGAAGAAGGCGTTGATAAATGTTGTCGGTGAGGAAAGGAGTGAAAGGGGCGAGGCCACGGACCAAGGTGAAGATAACATCGAACAAGGTGTTCAGGGCGTGAATGGTGTCGTCCATACCATACTCGCCCTTTAGGCGGCGACGGTTGAGCTTGATGTACCAGTTGGTCGTGTTCTCAATGAGTCCCAGTAACCTCGGGACGACAGTGTACAGCCTGTAGCCATTCATCTCCTGGTTGACGAACTTAAGCAGACTCTGGCAGCTGGCCAGGATCCAACGGTCCATGACATTGGTGTTCGTCTCTTGGATCTTGGGGTCGAACTTGAAGTCAACATTTGCCACCTTCTTCAGCAGAGCGACCTGCTGCTCGAAGAAGTTATAGCTGTTCCACAACGGCAACAGAACCTTGGAGACGATTTCCCTGACACCGGCCTCCTTGAACCTCAGAGGCTCGGCACGCACGACAGGAGAGTTGATGAGGTAGAGACGAAGGGCGTCAGAGCCATACTCGTCCATGATCTTGGAGGGATCAGGGTAGTTCTTCAACCTCTTCGACATCTTCTTGCCATCCTCTGCAAGCACAATGCCGTTAACAACGCAGTTCTTGAAAGGAAGCTTGCCAAAGAGGTGGACACCGAGAACGGTCATGGTGTAGAACCAGCCGCGAGTCTGATCCAGACCCTCAGCGATGAAGTCACCAGGGAAAGAAGCATTGAAGTGGTCCTGGTTCTCGAAGGGGTAGTGCTGAGAAGCGTAAGGCATGCTGCCCGACTCAAACCAGCAGTCGAAGACCTCGGGTATTCTCCTCAGAACGCCCTTGCCCTGCTTGCTCGGGATGGTGATGTGGTCGATGTGGTGGCGGTGGAGGTCGGTGATCTCGCCCTCGTAGCCGCTCAGCTCCTTCAGCTCCTGGATGCTGCCCACGCAGACAATCTCCTTGAAATCCTCACTGCACCAGAGCGGGATGGGAGTACCCCAGTAACGGTTGCGGGAAACAGCCCAGTCACGAGCATTGGCAATCCAGCTAGCAAAACGCTTTTCCTTAACAAAGGAGGGAACCCAGTGAGACTCCTCGATGCCCTTAAGCATGTCCGGAATGATCTCCGGGATCTTGACGAACCACGACGGAACGGCGCGGTAAATAAGCGGGGTATCGGAACGCCAGCAGAAAGGATAACTGTGAGTAACCTGGCTGTCAACGACGACACGTCCAGCAGCCTTGAGGTGCTTGATAATAGCTCTGTCTGCCTCCTTCACGTGCTGGCCAACGAAGTCACGGACCTCGGCGGTGAAGCGGCCGGTGTCATCGACCGGGTTCGGCGGCGGGCGAGTCTCGTTGATAATACCCTCCTTGAGCGAAACGGCGTAATCGTCCTCACCGAAGGCAGGTGCGTTGTGGACAATACCGGTACCGCTGTCGGCCGTAACGTAATCCGCGAGGCAGAGCTTGAAACCAAAGTCCTTGAACTCGGACTTGAAGTAGTCAAACGGTGGCTCGTACTTCCAACCCTCCATCGCCTTGCCCTGAATCTTCTCGACGATCTTGAACTTGGCCTTCTTCGGGTCCTTGTAGAGCGTCCTCAATAGCGACTCGAGAAGAATGTAGTGCTTGCCTGAAGCCTCGTCGAGGATCTTGATATACTCGAAGTTGGGGTTGGCAGCGAGACCAGTGTGCGAAGGCAGGGTCCATGGGGTGGTGGTCCAGGCAAGGAAGGCAGTGTTGGGGTCGTCGAGAAGAGGGAATGAGATGACGACAGCGGGGTCCTGGACATCCTTGTAGTTTTGCTGAGCCTCGAAGTTGCTAAGCGGGGTGTTGAGGGCGGTCGAGTACGGCATGACCTTAAAGCCGCGGTAGACGGAGTTCTTGTCGAACAGCTGTTTGAAAACCCACCACTCGGACTCCATGAACTGAGGGTTCATGGTCTACACAGAACATCAGCAATTGATACTCGAGGATCACGTATTGCCACACACCTTGTAATCGTTGTCAAAGTCGATCCAGCGACCCAGACGATCGATGGTCTGACGCCACTCGGCGGCGAAGCGCATGACAATAGCGCGACACTCCTCGTTGTATTGAGCCAGACCCAGCTTCTCAACGGCATCCTTGCCGCTCATGCCCAGCTTCTTGTCGATCTCGTGCTCAATGGGCACGCCGTGGGTGTCCCAGCCGAAGCGGCGCTCGACATAGCGACCCTTCATGGACCAGTAGCGCGGAATAATGTCCTTGATGGTCGATGCGAGCAAGTGGCCGTAGTGCGGCAGGCCGGTCGCAAAGGGCGGGCCATCGTAGAAGGTGTAGGGCTGCTTGCCCTTAGAAAGCTCAACCTGGCGGCGGAAGGCGTCGATCTCTTTCCAGAGGGCGAGGATGCGCTCCTCTTCCTTGGGGAAGGAGATGGACATAGCTATAGGGCGGCCTTCTGCGTGCCGAGCGGAGCGGGGTACTTCAAGGGCGCAAGAGGGGTTGCGGGGCGGGCGTTGGTGTTGATGGCGGGGTTGCGCTTGACTTTCAAATTTCCCCGACAGCGATGACACTTCCGGGCGGTGAGGGTGAGTCAGACCAACGGCTGCCGATCCGCGGAGTCAGGCATCATCAGGCACAAACATATCACAGTAGAAGATCATCGAATGGCATGCATGACTTTTTGCATTCGCGCGGGCTTAACCACCGCCCTTGCCCTATTCTTCTTCATCCTCTTCATCTTCATCGTCCTCATCGTCATCCTCGTCTTCTCCGTCCGAAACCTCCTCGCCCAGTTCCTTGAGGCGTTTCTATGCAGGTTAGCGCCACCCATCCACATACACAAATCGGAAGAGTCTCTTACCTTGTCCTTAGCGCGCTTTTCCTCCAAATCCGACAGGACCATGAGCATATCATCAAGCTCGCCTTGTGCTGATGCCCTAGCCTCCTCCTTCTCCGCCAACTCATCTTGCGCCTTCTTGAGTTTCTCCTGTGCCTCACCAAGTTGGTCCTGAGCCTCCCTCAATGCGAAGTCGGTCGACTTGGCCGCATTCTCATGCTTCTGTGACTGAGCCTTCACCTCTCTGAGTTCGGTCTTCGTTACCTCCGCAGCCTTCTCGAGCTGTTCCACCTTGCGTGTAAGCTCCTCGACCTGCGCCGTCTTCCGGCGTACTGTCTCCTCCAAGCTTGCGACAGTACCTTGCGCAGCCGAAAGGTCTGTGCGAGTTTGGCTGAAGTTCAACTCGACTTCCTTCAGTTGCTTAGTAGTAGATTCCAGACTAGATTCGGCCTTCTTGCTCCTCTCTTCGAGGCTTGAGCTTGCATTTTGCGCAGCAGTGAGCTCAGCCTGCACCTTGCTGAAGTTAGCCTGCAATTCAGCCCATTGCTTCTTTGCTTCCTCAAGCGCGGCTTCAGCCTGGGCACATCTCGCCTGCAGACTGGATTCGGTCTTCTTGCTCCTGTCTTCGAGCTCGGCTTTCTCACGTCTGAGCTGTGCAATTTCCCGGTCATATTGTTGCTTGACGCTGGCTGCCTGCCCAGCCGCTTCTCTTTGCTTCTGTTGCATCTGGGCATTGAGACTTGCTAGCTGCTGGCGCTGCTGCTCTTCTAGCCTTTGTAGCGTTGCTGCGTGCGCAGCTTCACGTTGTGCTACGTCAGCTTCGTGGTTGCGCTGCAGCGCTTCGTTGACGTTCTTTATCCGGTTGATTTCAGTGCTTGTCGTGTCCAAATCTTTCTTATGATTTGCCTGCTCTTCATTGAGTTGCCTTTCCAGGAGCAGCATTTTCGACTCTGCACTCTCCAATGTCTTGCTCTTCTCCTCGAGCTGCCCGCGGAGAGTATCGACCAGATCCCTGTCCACGCCCTGGGGGTTTTGATGGATCTCGATTCCTGGATCCCTGTCGACTGCGCGTGAAAGCCTGCTGAAGTTGTCCTTGAGGAAGTCTACAAATGTGCTGTCGAAGAACACATCGGGCAAGTTTCCACCAAACGCAGCAGCACCACCCTGGGGCATGACCTCGAACTCTCGTACGAAGGGATGTGTCCGGAGTTGTGTTATAGCATCCAGATACTTTTCGCGTCCGAGGCTGTTGAGCAGCACAGGCTGCAACTCGCGGCGAGGGATGGGCGAGTCCTTGGTGGAGAACTCGTAGATTATGCCAAGAAGAACGGCACAAAGACCTCTAATCACCGGCTTGTCCGTAGTTGTTCTGGCAGCAGTCGTGACAAGGGTCTGAATGCTAGCTCCTTCTCCAAGAAAATCGTTGACTGCATCGGAATCTTCGAACAGCCATCCACAAAGGACCATGAGATAGCCGAGGATCACTCGTTCATCTTCGCCATTTTGGAGACCGCTGATGAGGTTGCTACTCATTTCCTGAATGCACGTGACGACTTCTTCTCCGCTCTCGGCATCGCCTTCTACAACGCCCATCAACAGGCTTTTTGCGTCGGGTGTCTCAAATAGAAGGTGGAAAGTAATGACGGCTGCGAACCAGAGGCGGTAGGGGTCTACAGTTTGGAAGCTCTGCGGACCGCGGACCAGCGTGGTGACAACATTAGCAGCGTCTTCCTCCCCGGCAAGGTGTACGTTCACGGCGTGATTAAGGAAATGCCTGCCAGTCTGGTCATGGTTGTAGAAGTACGCCTTGAGACATTCGCATGCAGCGAAGCGGGCATCGAACATCTGTACAGACGAAGCGCCAAGAATAAGATGTAACAAAGCCTCGATGACGTGCACTTGTGAGATACCGTTCTGTGTCTTCTCTCCGTTGGGTTGATTGCTGTGCTCGTAATCTGAAATTGCCACTTGAGTCTGAGCAAAGATCTCTTGTAGCCTCGAGTTTCCTCTGATAGCATCGGCGCAAACATACAGAGCCTGCGATCTGATGGGAACGGAGACTGTGTGGTCAAAGGAAAGCTCGAGGGCCTGCTGTAAGATTCCGTGCTTGTGAAAGGCGTCTTGGTTTGCGGCCGTACCCATGCTACCCTTCACCAGGAACATGCGGAGAACTGCAAGCAGGCCGAACAAATTCTTTTCCTTGTGTGGACTTTCCCATACCTCCTCCTCGGGGTTTACGGGCCGGGGAACCTCAAGGCCGTTGTTCAGAAGTGCAGCCAGCTTAGGCACGCAACCTGATTCTCTGAAGGCCAGTTGGTTGGAGGGGTTGTACTGAACGAGATTCGCGGTCAGTGTCAGGCAGTCTTGGACGACAATGCTTCCTTGTCTTATGGATCCGTCGCCGTCAATCAAATTGAAAATCTTTTCGAAGGCATTCTGGAAAGCGACAATCTTCTGCAGCTCGGTCGAGGACTGGGTAAGGTCGATGAGAAGGTCCAGGGCAACTGTGGGTCAGGTCAGCCGTTTAGCTCGGGGCGGCTTATTACGTCCTACAAATCGTACCATCGCGTACAGCATCACGGGGATCGTCCAATGCGGCAACCAATCTGGGTATCCCAAGGGGAGCGGACAAGATGCATTCCTGGGTCCTTTCTGGGCGGAGCTCCGAGATAGCTTTGAGGATTTTCAGGGCGTAGCGACGGGAATAGAAGTCGGTGGACTCGAGAAGGTCGAGGAGAAGGGTGATGTTATCTTGCCGCTAGCATAAGCTCAGTACAAGTTAATCGGCGTTAAGCAACGAGCTTACTTGAGTAAATTCGTCGGCCAGCCACAGCGAGATGTCTTCAGAGGCTTCGGGCTGTTGCATACGGTCATCAATATGGGCACACAGCTTCGCGGATGCATGATTGCTACGTACGCTATTCTCGTCCGGGTTAAAGAGCATCAACAGCGTCTCCAGCACGACCTTTATGGTATCTAGATCCTCCGCATCCTTCGTGAGAGCTGCGATCAGGCCTCGCAGCGAGCCTGAGGCTACTGAGGCGGGGTATTCCTTCGCAAAGCTGCGCAAGCCAAGGATGGCAGCGCGCCGATCTTCCAGGAGAGTGGCGCTGGCGAGGCGGTTGCAAAGAGTATTGATGGTGTCGGTGGCCGTCTGTTTGGCTGGCGCCTGCGCCTCGAGCATGCGCAACATGTTGGGCGGCGGGGTAGGCGCAAAGGCGTCGGGTTGGGAACGGATTGCTAGTCGGGTTACCGCAGGGCCATGACACGATTGGGGGAACGCGAAGTCGAGGGGGCGCGCGGGTTGAGCGGTGACAGGCGAAGCTGGTGATGCCGCAAGCTGTCCAGAGTCCCGGGGAAGCGACAGCCCCCGGTGTGCTGCAGAGCACAGCCCTGTCGGCAACTGCCGCTTGCACTTTTGGCCGCGCCGCGCCGCTCTTAAAGACAATCCATCCTCCGACGCGACCTCCGCACCGCCGACAACCTCTCTTTGTGCAGTCGCCGTCGCCCGCCCACAACCCTTCGTACGGAATGCACTGGCAGCGCGCCACTTCCGCCTGATCTCACTCTACGGGCGTCGCCCACGACGCGTCCCTTCTCTCGATATCGACAAACCGGCCGCCTAGTTTCGCCTCCGCGCAGAAGCTCACGGCTTCAGCTTACTTCGCAACTCGCACCCGTCGCCACATCCGGTTCGCGCTCGTCGCTCGAGCACCGCCGTCGCCATGGGTGTCCCCGCGCTCTTCCGATGGCTTTCGCAAAAGTACCCCAAGATCATCTCGCCCGTCGTCGAGGCCGAGCCTGTCGAGTACCCCGATGGTACCGTTGAGCCCGTCGATACCACCAAGCCCAACCCCAATGGCGAGGAAATGGACAACCTGTACCTCGATATGAACGGTATCGTTCATCCCTGCTCGCATCCAGAGGACAAGGACCCGCCGGAGAACGAGGAGCAGATGATGATCGAGATCTTCAAGTACACCGACAGGGTTGTCAACATGGTGCGCCCGCGTAAGCTGCTCATGATTGCTGTTGGTATGTCAAGAATGCCTAGATGGTCCAACCACTTCCGGTGCCTCCCTAAGGACAGCTTCATTATCCACGGATGACGCAAAGCTGAGGGAGGTACGGTTGCTTTTCTTCTAACTCTCACTTTCCATTCTTTGCGATACTTCCATGCTAACAAGCTCACAGACGGTGTCGCTCCACGCGCAAAGATGAACCAACAGCGCTCTCGTCGTTTCCGTGCCGCCCAGGATGCCAAGCAGAAGGACGCAGATGCTGCTGAGTTTGCGAAGCTCCTCGCCTCGCAGAACAAGAAGAAGGGTGAAGATGGCGAAAATGGTGATAGCGCCGAAGCTCAGATTGTGAAGAAGACCTGGGACAGCAACTCTATCACTCCAGGAACTCCCTTTATGGATATTCTGGCCCAGAGTCTCCGCTATTGGTGCGCCTACAAGCTCAATACCGATCCTGCTTGGGAAAAGCTCAAGGTCATCATCTCCGATGCCACTGTGCCTGGAGAGGGTGAGCATAAGATCATGGAGTTCGTGCGCTCTCAGCGCCGTTCTCCTCACCATGACCCGAACACTCGCCACGTTATCTACGGCCTTGATGCCGATTTGATCATGTTGGGCCTTGTGACACACGAGCCCCACTTCCGCGTTCTGCGTGAGGATGTCTTTGCGAACGATGCCAAGCCCAGGACATGCAGGCGCTGCGGTCAGACGGGTCATTACGCAGACCAATGTCGAGGCGAGATCAAGAAGAAAGAGGATGAGCATGATGTCAAGCAGAACAAGGTTACCAAGAAACCGTTCATTTGGCTCCATGTTGCCATTCTCCGTGAGTACCTTGCAGCCGAACTCAAGGTTGACAGGCAGGGTTTTGCCTTTGACCTGGAGCGTGCCCTAGACGATTGGGTTTTCATGTGTTTCTTCGTCGGAAACGATTTCTTGCCCCATCTCCCAAGTCTTGAGATTAGAGAGGGAGGTATCGACACATTGATCAACATCTGGCGTGAAAATCTGCCTGAAATGGGCGGTTACGTTACCAAAGACGGTCACGTCGACATGAGCCGCGCTCAAGTCATCCTGCAGGGACTTGCGAAGTTGGAAGATGGCATCTTCAAACGTCGCAAAGAGACCGAAGACAGAAGAGAAGCCGCGCAGAAACGCAGGAAACTCCAAGAAGAGAGGAGGAATGGCGGTGGAAGATTCGCACAGGGAGGAGATGGAAATCAGCAGAACAACTCGCCCAGCGCTCGAAAGGGCAGCAAAAAGGGCGAGACTGCTGAAGACTTTGCCAATCTCCCCATGTTCAGCCCTGGGGAGCTCCAGTCAAAGGAAGCGAGGGCTTTGACCCACGAGAATTTCGTCAACAGAAAGGCCATTTTCCAGGGCCAGGCGAACGTTGCAAACAAGAGCGCAGCTGCTGCCCTGAAAGAGGGGCTGCTTGGCAAGAAGCCTGAGACTGTCTCTGTTGCTGCAGGTCAGAATGGCAATACGGAGGAAGCTCCTGCTCCGGGCCCTGCCGCTGAAGATGCTACTGCGACTCCGCCCTCTGCCTTGGGCAAGAGAAAGGCGGAGCTTCTGGAAGATGATTCCAGCACTCCTGGCCGTAACACGCCGGATGCGGGCACACCTGCGGCCAAGTCTGACGAGCCGCCAGAGGATACCGTGAAAATGTGGGAGGAAGGCTACATGGACCGGTACTACGAGCAGAAATTCCACGTCGACCCCAAGGATATTGAATTTCGCCATCAGGTTGCGCGTGATTATGCTGAGGGTCTCGCATGGGTGCTGCTGTACTATCTCCAGGGTTGCGCTTCCTGGACCTGGTACTATCCCCACCACTACGCTCCTTTTGCTCAAGATTTCGTTGATCTTGACAAGATGGAACTCAAGTTCGAGAAGGGCAAACCGTTCCGCCCTTACGAACAGCTCATGGGCGTTTTGCCTGCTGCGTCCAACCACGCTATTCCGCCAGTATTTAGGCCGCTCATGGAAGAAGCGGACAGCGAGATTATCGACTTCTACCCTGAAGATTTCCGTGTTGATCTCAACGGCAAGAAGATGGCTTGGCAAGGTGTTGCCATTCTACCTTTCATTGATGAGAAGAGGCTACTGGATGCCATGGCCAAGAAGTACCCTCAACTGACCCCGGATGAGGCTGCTCGCAACGAATTCGGCAAAGAAGTTCTTCTGTTCTCTACTCGCCACCCTCTCTATGAAGAGGTGGCTCAGCAGTGGTATTCGAAGAAGCAGGGAGAACCCCAACATAAGCTTAACCCCGAGATCAGCGAAGGTCTGTCAGGTACGGTCACGAAGAATGACGATTACCTACCGCAAAGCTCCCTCGTTTTCCCTCTAGAGAGCAAGGGTATGCCGGACCTGGAGGAAGACCAGTCCATCAGGTAAGTTACAGTCCCTTTCAGCCCAGCCAATAATGTCCTAACTAACCGTTCCACTAGCGTCCACTACGAAATGCCCAAGTCCAAGAATGTCCACAAGTCCCAGCTCCTCCGCGGCGTCCAATTCCCTCCTCCGGCCCTCACCGAAGACGAGATCCACGGCGTCCGCAACCGCGCTCGCCACGGCGGCGGCGGCGGAGGCCGCGACCGCGGCTTCCACTCGCACAACGAGAACCGGTGGCAGGGCGGACCACCTCGCCACAACAACCGCAATGGCGGCGGCGGCGGCGGTGGCTACAACAACGGCGGCGGCCCTAACCAGGGCGGCCCTAACCCCAACAACCCCATCGCCGGCTTCCTCAACCCCAACTTCGACCCCCAGGCCTTCATGCAGCGCGGCCCTGCCGGTGGGCCCCCGGCCATTCCGCCCCCGCCCCACCTCGCCGCCCAGATGAACGGCTGGCAGCCCCCGCCGCCCCCGCAGTTCGGTGGCGCGTTCCCGCCCATGCCGGCTGGCTACGGTGGATACGGAGGTCCGCCGCAGAATGGCGGATATGGCGGTGGTGGTGGCAGGGGAGGATACGGCGGTGGAGGAGGCGGAGGCAGAAGAGATGATAACTACAGGCCTGGTGGCGGTGGTGGTGGTGGAAGACATGATGACAGCTACAGGCCCGGTGGTGGATATGGTGGAGGAGGCGGCGGTGGTGGCGGTAGGAGGGGAGGCAGAGGCGGTGGAGGTGGTGGAAGGGGGGCGTATGACAGGCGCTAGATTTCGCTCCGGCCGCGCTCAGATTGTGTAGCGCGACGTCAGGATATTACGGGCCACGGACGCGTGCCCGCGTGGTGGAGGGAAAAATTTGGGATTGCAAACTTCGCTGCTGAGGCAAACAAAGCTAGCATAATATGTATGGCTAGCATACATGGTTTTTGGGAAGGAAAATGATGGGGACATAGGGGAGAAAAGCCGTTCAGCAGATATGATGAAAAGAAAGACCTCCACCACGAAGACTACCTATCATACGCGCAAGTGACGGACGTGATTTATCTTCATTGGGGCTGCCATCACTCTTAAAGAGAATGGGCTCTCATTACTACAGGAGTACCAGAAGCCCCTTGCAACGAAGCCCCGGACATCAGAAAAGAGACTAGGGAATTTCCTAACGTTTTGGTCGCCAGGCAAGAATTCGAGAACCACGGCGTAGGACCTCTTTAGTGGTAGTTCCGAGTGAAGTAGCTATCGCGATCACTTCGACAAGCTCAAATGGCGCACGTAGGTGCCAAAAGCAATGAACGTCCGCACTTATCTTCGAAAGCATGGGTAGTTGAAGCTACCGTCCGGACGTAGATGTGTAATTATTAAATATTCATCTGCGTCCGGATGATAGCTTCAAGAACCCATGTAAGTTGAGTGCCGTTACAGTGGGGAGGATCATTACTTTTAGCACCTACGAGTGATTTTAATATACCACTGCCAAACGAGCGAGCTAGTTATAATGTGTTTGGTTTGAGCTTTTGGATGCGGCATCTAGAGCATTTCTTATGTTTATAAATTAGCCATTGTATTCGCGTTCTGCATGTGTAGACTACCATCTTGATCTATTTACTGCCCTATTCATGCAGAAAAACCATCTAGACGGCACTTTTGCGGATAGCGAAAGTGTGAAATAAGCAAAGTAAGCCCGTGAAACCGCTCCATGTATAACCATCGTTCACCGATTCGCCATTTGGACCCATTTCCCGGTTATGCGCCATCCGTTTTTTCTCCGATTCGAAGGCCGCTCAGGTGCATAATGCAGATATCTCGCGTCTCTTGTTTCCCGTGGCTCGCTCGGCGGAAGGGGGAAGAAGAACAAGGAAGCCGGAAAAGATAGCAAAGAACAGCAAAGTAGATGTGACTTCCATCTTGGTTGAATCTCGTAATGTGGAAGTCGTATCCGGCCTATAGGTGCTCCGAAAGTTGTTGGGCTGTGATGCCTGGTTGAAAAGAGCAAGAAGCAAATAAAAGAGTATGAGAGGAAGGTCCTTAGTAGAAGTCGTTCCGCATGCAAGATGTACGTGGAGACGAGCATCACCCAAACCTTAGGAGTAGGCCCGAGTCCGCCCTGCCAGCCCTACCAGCCCGGACCATCTGCATGAAGCCCGGAGGCACCTTCCAGCCGTGGGTGTCGCATGCACGAATGTATGCTTCTACAGCTTCGCCGATGCGGTAGTCCGAGTTGTAAGCGCGCGGATCAAGCCTCGCGTCACGAGGCTCTCTTGAAGACATCGCGAGGCGGACCTGCATGAGAACGGACTCGATAGAATTGACAGCATTCCATCCGTCGTTAGTAAGTAGTTCCATACAAAGCGCGCCACCAGCCGTGACGTGGCCGCCGCCGCCCTGTTGGAAAGGCAGGAAGCGCGGGCGAATGACGCGAACGAAGGGAGGGGCGAAGGGGTAGTCTTTTCCGAACGTAAGCTCCAGAACGACGCTTTTTACACCCTTTTCCTTCATGTCTTGAGCAAGAGGGAGACTTGGCTCGAAGGAGTGGAGCTCAACTATCCACTGGTAGAGATTGTCCGTATGTTCCGGATCGATGTACCAGCCAAGCTCATGAAGGGGTTGGGAGTCCTGGACTTTCCTGATAGCATTGAAATCCGCCTGAAGGCGCCTTGAAGCCGAAATAGAAGCAGCATCACCCTCCGGAGAAGGAAAAATCTCCAACGTCTTGAAGTCAAGCTTGCCAGGCACGAAGTCCGTCAAAGCGGAATTGTTTGAAGCAGTGGCGGATTCAGTTTGCTCCGATTCCATCTGGAGTAGCTCACAGTCATCTTGGTCCGTCATTTCGCTGCGGACATCGTCGTCATCGTCATGGATTGGATCTTGAATACTTCCTGTCTTCAACTTCTTGTATCCCTTGGTGACTGATTGACGTCTTGGCGAAGATTTTGCTGCC
The DNA here is from genome assembly GCF_012971845.1 of Lasiodiplodia theobromae. Lineage (NCBI taxonomy): Eukaryota > Fungi > Ascomycota > Dothideomycetes > Botryosphaeriales > Botryosphaeriaceae > Lasiodiplodia > Lasiodiplodia theobromae. Next base: position 54,665 of record NW_023336366.1, on the reverse strand, counting down.
TTCGCGCGCGATCTTGTAGCAGATGCTGGAATCTCAATCCTCTCGTGCGCGATGTTGACGGGGAAATGCGTAGAGTCTTGAACAATAGGATTCAACAGTCTCGGTTGTTCATCCGGCGTCCTTGGCGCCGCTCTGGGTTGGTATACCGCCGGCCTGGAAGCTGAGGTGTGGACGAAGAGGTACCTTGTCTGGATCCAGTCTATCTGATCGACGACGAAGTGGGGGGTTGAGGAAACGAATTTGCTGGGAGCATTTACAACCTCGTTGAGTGAAATAGCGTCGTGGATCGCTAACTCGCTAGAACGCCAATTGTTGCTTGTGTTCGTGTTCGTGTTCGAGTAGATACCGAACCGCGAGTAGCCTAAGCTAGTTGTGAGGTCCTTGGATAAATACACTCCATGACCAAAGGCTCTACCATTCATGGTCTCCTCGAAATTTAGACCCTCGCGTATGATAGAGTGCCAATTGAACAAGGAGCTTCCGTGCCAGGCGAAGATGGTTGGAATGTCAGGGTTGATCGCACATCCCACCTTGCTGACAGAGTTAATGAAACGGCGCTCCTTGTCCGGTGCACCCATGGCAATCCTGAACTGTTTCCATCCCGGCATTCCCCAGACGTGATCTTGTTCATTTTCTTCATTCGGATCGCCGATTTGCATGATGCAGGCACGGTTAGAGGCAACAATCCATCGAAGTAGCCCTAAGGAAGAAGAAGTTATCCTCGGCCACTTCGCCAGATCCGCATGCGCTCCTCCCTGGAGCAAGAATTCTCTCATCTCCTTGACGGTTGGCAGAAGGTCCAGTAGCACAACCATTGCTTCCTGCATGGAGGATGGATCCAAGGAGTCGAGATCTTTGTCGTATGCAACAAAGTTGGCATCTTGGAACACAGAGATCGGAATGTCCTGCCCAGAGGCCCTCGAGCGTTCCGTGGCGGAGTATAGAATGGGCTTAGAGAGCTTGATAATCGGAAGCATTATCTGCTCCACCTTGCAATGGAGAGATTCCTCGACGTCCAGTACCCTCAATTGAATCCAGTCTCCTGGCTTGAGATTGAGGCTTGCGCGAGTCACCGTCATCTCAAAAAGGAGCTCACGAGTCTCCAAGTTCAGGCGTGCGGCGTGCGCCGTCTCGCTAGGTAGAAGCCATTGCTTATTATTGTTGTCCATGCTTGGTGCAGGTAAGCTGACTGGTGCTGTGCCCACAACTGGGTAAGGTTCAGTCACAGCTCCACCCAGTTTCAGAATATCAACCCGGGGGACTCTCAGTCCGAGACCCAACGGAAGATGCCTTGGTTTGAGTCGACCAGATTTTACGGTTGCCCAGCAGAGGCTGACCAGTAGATCGACAACTGCTGGTTGGGAGATGATCTCGTGCTCAATACTGGGGCCGAAACCCAGATGCGAGTATTGATAGAGGCATAGCTGGCTCTCGCAGACATACGGCTTGATTGCCTCAATGTCTGCGGGCATCTTCCGATGGCATATGAGACAGAATTCCGTACAGCGAACGAGTTGACGAACGTAAAACTGCATTGCCACCAAGGGAAGCGATAGTCGATCTCCGGGTGCGTGATTGGAGTTGAAGCTGGATATGTGGTCTTCCGTCACTAGTGCAGGGAGGTTCGTGGCTGACGTCTCTTCCTTCTGATATTTCGGGTCGCGTGCCAGCTTTCCCTTCTGTTCGGTGGCATGGTGATCATGCCAAAACGCCATGGCGCCATCCCAGGACATTCCCTCCTTGACTCTACATTTGAGAAGAGGTAAGAACTTCTCACAGAAGAGGTCTTTCAAAGGTCCGGATATGAAGAGCTTTTGCAGCTTTGATTTGTCATCTTCACTGGGAGAGTCTGCAGTCAGTGTAGAAAATGCCTTGATGACTTCACTTCGGGAAGGCTTGTAGGATGAGCATACTCCAAAGCGGAAGTCCATCATACCCTTCCACCCAGTCGATTCTTGGATGTCGCCGATGTGCTTATATCCATTTGGATAGTGGATGAGAAGGACAAGATAGTCTGCAGGGCACAGTTGCCAAGCCTGCATGGCTTCATCAGAGATACCCAGCTTGGCGATGCGACAGGTGGAGATCAAGTATCCCGGGTGGCCTTGGACAAGCGGGCCGCACACACTAACTCGGAAGCCAGCCTCCTTCACACGTACCAGATCGCGTCGGACAAGGTTACGTTTCGCGAGTGGGATGATGTCGTCGTAGGTTTCAGTTTCCGTACTTTCAGCCGACGGGGGCCGATTCTCGATGCCGAAGAAGTCGTCATCGTCAGAAGCGTCACTTAATTCAGCACCGTCCTCAAAATCGTCATCCTCGTCGAGGTCGTCGGGCTGTGAGTCAGGCATGTCGGTATCACCGTCAGTGTCGGTGGACAAGCACTGAGAGATTTCCCTGAGCAAGGTGAAGATTGTCTTGGGTCCAATCTGTTGCTCAGCAAGCGTGGCTATGGCGTGAGAGATGTCGTTGGGTGCGGAGTCTTGAACGTAAAGGGATATGAAGCTGTGGGACTGAGGGTAGTCACAGGTCTCGTCTATGACGGCAGTGACGGTGAGGGGTCCATGCTGGCATTGGACAAGGACTTCGATCTCGGAATCCTTGTTGCAGACTTGCAGAACTCCATAGGTTTCGGGACTTGCGGCAGCTTGCTCTAGGTGAGCGCGATACTCTTTTCTACCCATGGCGGAAGATTGCTCGGTTATGCTCTGCTAGCTCAATGAGTTCATGGCGTTTGGGTGAGACCAAATGGCAGCAGCACGCGTAGGCGCGTACTTACCGGCAAAATAAGCGAATCAGCTTGGTGCTACCAAGGAGCGGGGCGAGGAAGGCGCGGCACGTCAACAGCGCATCAGGCTGGGGTGCAGGCGGTGGGCTGAGGGCGAGGCAAAGACGGATCGGCGTCAGATGCGGTGCAGCTGAGCGGCGGGAGGACAAGTGAGCGGCGAGAAGCCGTGGGGTTTTTTGTTGGCCAGGTCGGTTCAAAGTGTTTGGGCGGCAGGTTTGCGTTGGCTGTAGGCAGACAGCTTTGCGATGCTGGGTGCGGATGGTTGGGTGTGATAAAAATCGGAGTGAGTGCAAAAGAATGAAGTACAGCTCCAGTGAGAAATGCGCTGTCTCGGCCACGGGCAATTGTGAAGGATCGGGTCCACAAAGGCGAGGAAGCAATGGCAGGCAGCTGTAGGCAGTGATGTATAACCCTGGGAGCATGGCGTGGAGCTTGGGCCACCCTGTGTCGATCGCCCGCCCGCCGAAACATGGGTCTGCCGCTGCAGTAGCCAGGCACCGCTCCAATCTTACCACCTCTCACCTGCGCGCAATCATGGCCGTCTCCACCGCCGATGCCTCTGCTCCCAAGTCCTCACATCTCTCCGACCCCGCGCTGCTGCCCTTCATCCAGCCAGACTTCGATCCCGTCGACCACCTCAACTCCGTGCTGCCTGCCTTGGCAATTAGTTCCACGCAAACAAAACCCTCCAATGCCGCCGCCCTTCCGCTCCCAGACGTCTCCGCTCAAACGCAGACTCTGCTCTCCCAGCTCAATGCTCAAACCACCCGACTATCCACCGTGCTCACCCAGATGACGGACGATATCCTGCGCAGCGGGGGACGGTTGGCCTATGAGGTCGAGGTATTGCGCGGAGAGACAGTCGGCCTGTCTACAGCCTTGACAGAGGGCCTTCGCAACGACGTTGAGAGGTTCGTTCCGGGAGGCGTCAAGGTTGCCACCAGCCAGCCCGACGCTGCTGAGCGGAGAGCCAGCGCCGCCACAACCGGAGAGGATGCGAAACCCGTCGACGACGCCGAGACACAGGATGCCCCAGAGCTGCCCGACTACATCACACGTCTCCGCACCCTTACCCATGTGCGCTCTCGCCTCGAGAGCGTCATCAAGGTCTTCGGCGAAGCCATGCAATGGACCCTGCCACCTTCTGAGGTCTCTCTCGCCTCGTCTCTCATCTCAGTCTCCGCCCCCGAGCCTGGCTCTGATAGCCACAGCCGTGAGGAGAAGGGTCGCGAGTTTGCAGAGAAGCTGCGTAACGAGATTGCAGAGCTGGTCACGGGCACTGACGAGGGTTACGACGCTGCCCAAGCGAGGATACAGGCTCTACGCGACTTGTCGCAGGTGTGGAAAGACACAGCTGAAGAGAAAGCCCGCACACGCTTTATTGATGGATTGGTCAAGCTTGCCGAAGACAGGCACAGACAGTTGAACGCTCAATATCAACGCCAGCCGAGACCTGCCCCGCCGCCAAAGCGGGAAGAAAGCCGTTCCAGGATGCCTGAGAGGGGAATTGGTTTTCTGGACAACCTCAACAGGATGCGTGAAAACATTTACCTGAGCTGAGCGACCTCTATGGCCAGCTTTACCAGCAGAGTTGAGTCTGAGCTTCGGCTAGAAACGCATAACTTCATCGTCCATAGGCTACGCAGCATCTGAAGCTTATACGATCTGCCAAAGTGTTGGATCCTACCGAACTGGTCCAGAAGTGCCTTCAGTTGCATACACTCACATTTCTCCGAAAAAGGCCACTTGGCGTTATAGTCACCAGTATAAGCATAGGCCAGACCCATCGATAATTCTGGTCACTGTCGGTACCTACCAGGTTGCTCTGCCCAAACACGTGGTGCAGATCTGCTGCACAGGATGCTGGCCAAGGCTCAGGAGCAGACGGCGACTGGTAAAGTTGAGCGGGCGACTGAAACAGATGTGATTCTTGTCTGGTTCGGGGCGTTTGTTTCTCGCATCTGGGTTCCTGAACCGGTCTTGAGGCGTGGTGAAAATGCAAGTGGGGTGATGAGTATGGAGGTCGCAAAAGACTCGGATTCGACAGAGGAAATGTAAGAGACGGTCTACGTGGATGATTCACATGTACCCACCGTCCCGCACGACTGGGATCAGCCCCATTCCAGAATTTAAATAGAGGTTTCCAGCCTGAGGTACCAAGTCGGTATCGGGCATCGACGTGATCCCAGGAGCATGTGCCCTGAATTTAGAGACAGCGGGCCGAGACTAGCGCGGACGGTGAAGGGAGCGCGTGCCGGGTGAGACAGCACGACCCATCGTGCGTGTCTGAGAGACGGGCTCACCGCGGCGGCGCGTGGTGGTGCTTGGTCACAGGGGTCGAGTAGTGGTGAACTTGAGCCTCCTGGTGTTCAGGCTGCACGACGACGGGTGGCACCACGCGGCCGCGCCTACTTTATTGGAGGTAGCCGAGGCTTGGGTGTGGGTTATGTCACCAGGCCGATTCCCGACTGCGGCCTCCCAACAATCTGTGCTGAGCAGGGATGTGGGGCCAGGGTCTCTGTTGCCTCGCCTCCAGCCGCCCATCACCTAGCACGGCCGAGAGCTGTGCTCCGTATAAGCGCACTTCTCTGTCCGGCTGTGTCACCCAAGTCACCAGAGCCACCCGGATCATGCCCACTCTCTAGCCGTGTCACTTTTTAATTCCCCTCCCATCCCGCCGCCTTCCACCTCTCCCACGGGCCCGCGAACCTACGCCAACATCGTCTCGCAACATGCTCGACCCGTTCCCGTTCGCGGCCCCCGCCGCCCTGCAGCAGGCCATCAAGCCCTTCGCCGACTACATGTCCTTCAAGACCCTGCCGCTGCACATCCACGAGCTGATCTTCGCCGTGCTGCTCTACCACGTCACCAACACCGTCATCTCGCCTTGGCTGTCGGCGCGCCTGTTCCCGAACATCTACCCGCAATTCAATAAGCGCACCCGCATCAACTGGGATGTCCACGTTGTGTCTCTCCTCCAGTCGACCCTGATAAACGCCCTGGCCCTCTGGGTCAGCTTTGTCGACGATGAGCGCGCCGAGATGGACTGGGAGGGTCGCATCTGGGGATACACGGGCGCGAGCGGCCTGATCGTGGCATTCGCCTGCGGCTACTTTGTGTGGGATCTATGGATCAGTCTGCGCTATGTGAAGGTCTTCGGTCTCGGTCTCCTGGCCCACGCCGTCAGCGCCCTGTCCGTCTACAGCTTCGGCTTCGTACGTCAATCCCGCAGCCCTCGGCGTACCCTCTACGTATCTCGCAGCGATGACTGACATTCACATTGCAACAGCGCCCCTTCGTCAACTACTACGCCCCGACCTTTATCCTCTACGAGCTCTCTTCGCCCTTCCTAAATATCCACTGGTTCTGTGACAAGCTGAACATGACGGGCTCCAAGATCCAGCTCTACAACGGCTTCATCCTGCTCGGCACCTTCTTCACCGCCCGCCTCTGCTGGGGCACCTACCAGTCGTTCCGCGTCTTCGCCGACATCTACCAGGCCATCCAGGCCGGCGGTCTGGTCTCCGGTTCCGGCCCGGCCGGCCTGGGCGAGGGCGCAGATAGCGCGACGCTGACGGTGGAGCAGCAGCTGGCCGGCCTGCCGCCGGCGGCCGCCAAGGCCGAGACGATGCGCTTCGCCGAGGGCACCGAGGTCCCCATCTGGCTGGCGGTCACGTACCTCGCGTCCAACGTCACGCTCAACTCGCTCAACTTCTTCTGGTTCAACAAGATGATCGCCACGGTGCGCAAGCGCTTCGAGCCGCCCCTCGGCACCAAGCGGCCGGAGAAGGAGAAGAAGGTCAAGAAGGAGGAGGACAAGGTCCTCGTCGAGGGCATCGACGTCGAGACGGACGAGGAGGTCGAGGTCAAGGCCACCGCTGTCTCTACCGCCAACGGCGAGGCGGAGACGGTCATTGCGAGGGGCTTGTACGACGACGGCAGGAAGACGGTCGAGGTCGCGAAGACGGAGGTGAGAAATAGGCGGAGAGGTTGATTATTCGGAGAGAATGCCGCACGAAATTAGGAAGGTATGATGTCAGTAGCTATGTTTGGGGGCTCATCTAGGTTGATTCACTTTTCGGGTTCTATTGAGGTCTGAATAGAGGTCGCGGGGATGGGCGCACAAATTGAGGCGCAGAAGTGTGGATTCTTGCAGATGTCGATCGTTGCGTTTAGAAGGCTTGGGAGCTTACGGGCTGAATGGCGTTGTGTGTGGCGTACCGAGCGGAGGCTGTCTTTGGTGGGTTTGTTTGTGCATAGATACGTAGGTCGAGCGAATCGAAGACGCGCGATGCGCGTCATATTAACAACACATCTCCGTCTTTCTGACTTTTGGGTTTAAGTTCACTGCGTGGGCAGAGAAACTCTAGTTGTGACAGTCACGAATAGGGTGATAGTATACTTCGGTTGTAACCCATAACTCAACACACCCGAGCCAAATATGTGTTGTGATTTGAGAGGTGGCATTAAACTTTGATCAGCAGAAGAGTGTACAGAGCGGTATCGCAGCCGAAGGCTAGCGCGAATTATTCTTCGCTTATGCTATGGGTAGTTGAAGCTATCATCCAGATGTAAATGTGGAATTAAGAATTATACATTCACGTCCGGACGATAGCTTCAATTACCCATATATGTTCTTTTTCATTGGAGAAAGACGAAGAAATAGAACCGAGACATACTTATGCTATGTTCTAGGGCCCTGCTATTCTTCGCGCTAGCCATCGGCCGCAGTACCCCTCTGTAGATTGGTGTTGAGGTCTCTCAATCTAACCCGAGATCGCACTCCTACTGACGCTTATTTTTACCTTTTGCAGGTCTCCAGTTCGAATTTTACTTTCATCCGTTCGGATCTTTTCTTTCTTCACTTTTGGTCTTCAGCATTCTACGTCGCTCCTTGTGGAACCATATGTTGAACAACTCGCAGCTACAGCCCTAGGGTCTGACAAAAACGATTGTCTATTGAAAGACCATCAATCCTGTTCATGATCTTCTAGAAGTAAAGAAAAAAAACATACAGAGCCTTCCAAAAAGTTAACCTATCCACTGCCACGTTTTCCATTCACTCAAAAAGACAGCCAAGGACCCGAACTCCATGCTCGTCACCCTTACGCCGGCGGCATTACAGCCATACCCCCCATCTATCCATCTTTTCCAGTTTCCCGCATGTCCGATACATAAGTGCCGTTTCCCACGTAGCCACCGCGCTCCACCATTTTCAACTCCACCCCAGCTCCCTCACAGTGCAGTCCCTACGGCCCTTTCCCCCAACACCCCGCCTCCAACTCCCTCTCATCCGCCGGCCGAAACTCCTCAGTCCCCCCATCCACCACCCCCTTCCCACTCGCCTCACAACTCGCCCATGTCCCCAACGCGACCGAGCTCCCCGTCGTCCCCGTCGCCCCGCCGCTCCACCCCTCCATCATAACCACGGACGCGGGCGCACTCCTCCTACTGCTACTCCTCGGCTCGCCAGTCCTCCTCCTCCTGTTGATCCTCCGCGACAACGTCGACCGCCAGGGGAAGAAGCCGGAGTCGGAGCCGTGGTGGTGGCTGAAGATGGACGAGGTGACGCGGGCGACGGTGACGCGGAAGGCCGGGTAGATGACGGGCGCGTTGGCGGTTAGGACGGCGAGGAAGGACTCGCGGCAGGACCAGGTGCCGGCTTTGAGGGCGCCGGTGGTGGGGTTCTGGTTTGGTGTGGGGTGTTAGGGAAAAAGGAAAGAACACCGAGGAAATCGAGCATTTCAATAACCTACCTTCAGCACTATATAGCACCGCATAACCCCACACGCCATGACGATGACGCCGGCGCAGAAGACGAGCAGCAGGCACAGCCGCCGCCACGGCGCCACGCGGTGCGCCTGCCACAGCATCGGCACGGGGATGGACATCAGGTACGCGTCCGACGCCACGTTCAGCGACACGGTCGCGTACAGGTTGAGCTTGGAGATGGCCGGCTGGCACAGGTTGGGCGGCTCCGGGTGGATCTGCCAGTTGCTGCGGAACCCCGGCTGGCAGCCAAACAGGATGCAGAGCTGCGTCGCCAGCCAGGTGAGCAGGATCAGGAAGTAGCCGATCTTGACGCGGAGTTCGAATTCGGGGAGGCCGGCGCTGGAGGAGAGGGCGTCAGTGTTGGCTGCTGATGTGGTAGTGGCGAGGAAAAGGGAGGTAACGCACGTCAAGCGGGCGTAGAAGAGGCATATGGACATCTTCAACATCCAGAGGAAGAGAACGTATAAGCTCCAGCTGACGAGCTGCGTTTTAGAACCGCCAACGCGGAGGTAGTATTCGTGCGAGTTTGGGTCGAGGCTCCCCCGCTGCTCGGGAGTCATGCCGTTATTTGCGAGATCGTCCCACCAGTCCATGGTAATGTATGCGGAGCCGGTTTCTAGGCCATAAATAACCTATATGCGCAAGTCAGTATTCGTGGGATGGTAAGTTTGGGGGACATAAAGATCTTACCGCAGCAACAAGCATTAGATGGTCGTCAAGTTGAAGGCCTTTGAATCCAACCGACTTTATCCTCGTTGCAATCCGTATCATTATTACAAAAACACCCAGTCCTAACATCGTGAAAACCTCCAGAGGTAACAGGCTACCAGCCATTATGAAAGCTGCAGAAAAAAAGAGCGAAGATTTGCAGGACAAAATATCAAAAGCGAACGAGCTCAAAACGAGAGACAAGAACTATCCTCCACTCGCATATGGAGCGGAATAGCGCAGAGCAGGAGACCCTGAAGGGGGAAGAAAAATTGTGGGCGCGAAGCAAACACGTCCGAAAGCCTCCTGGGCAAAGGCTCACTTTCATATGCGCTGATTCAGGTGGCGCCCTGTTCTGGAGCGGCTACTAGCAGCTTATTCTGGAACCTGAATGCTTGCGCAGCCTACATGTGGCGCAAGGATGGCCTTGCTGTTTGAGATCCCCGTTGAGAACCCGCATGGAGCCTGCACGCTGTGCACGCGAGCCACAAGGTGTGACGTACATAGGTCACGACACGGCCAACGCCGAAGTATTTTAAGAACCTGTCTTTACCTGGTAAAAGTAGATCTATTAGCATATCTTAGCACCTCTTCCTTCCATGATCTCCGTTACTCTCCCGCCGTCAATGGTGATCACGACCTGATTTTCGTTTTCCGCTGACTCGCCAAGTGTAGTCGCTGTCTGAGATTGATGATAGATGATGGCACGCCGCGCATCTGCAAAGCCGGTTACGTGCCTTATTTGAGTGGATGGTATCCTTGGCCGTTTGTGGCCCACAGCAATATAGTAAGCGTACGCGGCAACGGCGGCCCTTTGCCCTTTTTGGTGCTGACCCGGCCGTCGTCTCCGGCGGGAGTCCTAAATGGACCTTGCGTTCAGCATCAATCCGCGACATCTCATCAATTTGCAGTACTGCGCAGCAAAGAGATTTTAGTAAAAATACAAATCGCAGCAGAACCCACGTGGCAAAGGCTATCGTGAAACATGACAGCTGAGCCCTTATAAATTCTGCTTCGATCCAATTAGCAGGGCCGGGCTTAATTTCGCTGTGGGATACCATGCGCGAAGGAGGAACGCACTAATAGAGACATGCTTTGGCATGTACGATACTTTGCTAATCGTATGCTACGATCCAGCCCCCAACCTATTTTCTATCCTCAGTGTCCCTTCATAACGACGATCAAGCCTCCCGCTGCGCAAAAAAAGCAATCATATCCACCGAAATAAACACAAAAGTCCTCCCAATCATCATTTCGGTCGTAAAGAAGACATGGAGAGAAGGAAGGTTGCAAGCTAAGAAATAAAGAGCCTCCTCCAACCAGACTCGTGAAATATTCGTGAAGAGTTCACCTATTCCTCCAATGTGCGAGAGATAGGTGGTAGAGCAAACTATAGGGGGTATAAGACCTGAAACGCGTGAAAAGTGCGAGTAAAAAAAAGCAACCAAGGGCAAGAACTTAACCGTACCCATCGAACACCCAAAATCCCGTGATCCCGCCCAGCGATAGAATGCAGCCGCCATGGAAATAAGTAGCCCTAGCCCGCGAGATTAAAAGTCGTCCGAAATACCGCCTTTGACCAGACCGAAAAAGAAGCCGCATCAAAAGAGTCGTAGAACGTGATCAATGGCCTTCGACAAAAACGCCAGACTGCAAGAAAGAGCACGGAGCAGACACCCCAGAAATCAGCAAACTCCACTCGTCGATCTCAGATCAGAAGAAGAAAACGAAGGCCTGTCGTGTCCGCTGATGGTTGGGTAATCCGGCCCGTGGTTGGGGTAAAAGAAGAATGTTGGTGTTTGCTCACTCGTCCCACACAAAATCCTGTTCGTCCACCTTGGTGCAAGTCAGGTACGGCAGTCCATGTCCCAAATCTCGCATGTCCAGTTCCAGATAATTGCGCATTAGCGGTTTGACTACATCCGCAGCCAAATTCTTGATTTCTTCTATGCGGCGCTCGAATTTCCGCATATTTTCCCGGGTGTAGAATTCTGCGTTCAGCTTCAAGAAGCGCTTGAGTTCGTCCCGATTGAGATATGCATCTCCGCCGGTACCAATGAGCCGGAAGACACGGCCCGTGTTGAATGGAGGCGGTTCAGCGGGGGTTTGTCCCACCGTGGACGCGGTGGTGGCGAGAGCGGTGGTGCTTGCGTTCACGGCAGGGCCATTACGCGAGCCGGTTCGGCTGTTGGGAAGAGCGCGATTGGCTGATTTCAGAATCGGAGCAGGGGGTCGTGAGGTGTTTTCCGCAAGCCATTGGCGGAACAACGAGAGGGCCATCCAATCAATGAAACCGTTGCTTGGGTTGACTCTCTCGCCCCTGGTGGTTGTGAGGGTGAGCTTGAACAGTTTCGTCTCGATCTTAGTCTTAAGCTCCTCCATCTCATCCGCCTTGTCTTCAATAACCTCGAGCACGGCTTGCGGGATTTGACCGCGGAGTTGATTTGCGCCGACGGGCCACTGGCCGACCACGTGAACAAGAGCTTCTGAGTAAATGACCCGGCTGCGGGCAAGAAAACCTAGTTTCAGGTATGATGGCGGGTATTTCGCAATCTGCTTGAAGAGTCGGCCTTGGAATCGGAGCAAATGATGGTCGACGCGCGGGCCGATGACCTCAAGCGCGTCGTATAAGTCAGCGAGTTGGAGAAGGGTCTTGCACTCGACATAAGCCTGGGCAATGTTGACCGAGTCTAGCGCGGGAGGGTAGTTATAGAATATGCGAAACAGATTTGCGTAGTCGCGGAAGATGTCATCTTCCGGATCGTAGGTGTGCGCCGGAGGAGGAGCGACGTTCAGCGAGGAAAATTGCGCCATGCTTCGGAAGAAGCCGGTGCTGGGAGCTTGAGGTTTGTTGTGGACGGGGGGCGGTAAGGGTGCATGTTCGCCGGGGAACGAGACAGGCGGTGCTTCCTGGGGAATCGGTTAGTTGCTAAAGATTGAAGTTGTGGTATGATGCGCAGACGCACCTTTTGCACCAGCACTGGCATCTCGTCACCGTTCTCACCCCAGTCCAACTCAAAGCGCCATCGTTTTCTCCGGCCAGTCTCGTCAAGTGCAGGAGCACCAGGCGGCAGTCGTGCCAGCGCACTGCCGCTCGGTATTGTCCTGTCCAGCTGCTGGCCACCGCCGCCGTCTGGGGTGGTTTCCTCGTCGAAGAAACCGCTGCACTGCGCGAGGATTAGGCGGTGCAGCAGAAAGCGTTCTTCTCTCCTCGGCGCGGTGGCCCCGCCATATGGAGTGACGGCATTGACGGAGCCTCTTCGCGAATGCGGATTTGAGGTGATGATGATCTCGACATCTCCGGTGTGGGTGAAGACGGGGAACTCGTTCTGCGGCTGGTAGGACGCGCCGCCGGCGTGGGAACGGATCTGGCGCGAATGGCGACGGTGCGAAGAGATGAGTGGCGCGCGGGAAGTCGAGGCGACGGACGGAGCGCGCGAGACCGGGCGGATTGCTAGGGTCTGGCGGTCGGCGGGACCGGTATCGGGGTACGAGACCATGGTGGTGAATTTTGCGGCGCGCACCTACACCATGGGTGGGCGCTTGCGGCACAATATGGGGAGGCGCTCGACGTCGATCTGGGAGGCTGGGAAGCGTGGTGTTGATGGAATACAAGCGGCTGCGCGCGCCAGGAACCCCGCGTGACCCGGGCGTCTCAAACGCCGCGCGCGGCTTTATCGATAGGAATGACGGGACGCAAGCGACGCAAGGAAAATGCCAGCCTGAGCTCGTCGGAGCGGGCGCGTAGCAGCCGTGTCCCCTTTTCAATGCGGCGTGTTTCGGCCAGCAGCTGCGCGCGGGCTGCGGCCGGCTCGAAACAACAATCCACTGCCAGCCGGCTTCAGCGCCAAGCTTTGAGACGTGGCACACCAAGCTCGCGCTCTGGCCGGCTGCGGCAGCGCCTCCGTGGCCAACACCAATCGGCCAATCGCCCGCCCGGTCCAAGCAAACCTCGCACCCTCGACTCTTCTTCATCCACAGCGGTGTGTATGGCAATTTTTCCCTTCCCCGTCTGCAGCACACATGCACTTCTCGTCCACTCGCGCCCGCCCGCCACCTGCATGCCAACACAGCGCCTGTCGGACCACCGCCGTGCTGCAAGATCGCCGTGCTGGAAATCCCATTGCCGCTCTGGGAACTTCGCGATGTGCATCCCCTCCTCGCTAAACTTTCCACTCCACGCAATCCCCACTGCCCCCACCCGTCAACACCAACCGCCGCGGCCGCGCAAAATGGTTCGAGTGGCGAGAGCACTTGCAGTACACTTACAATTACTAATTTTGCCAGATACAGAACTGTGTGCACTCCTCATTCGTAAGCACTTTTCATAAGACCCGCAAACGGCGAGCTAGAGGTGAACATGAAGTCCTCACCGCATTCGGTGGTCTTGTGAGTCATCTCGCGCTCTTTCCGTCCAGCCTTGTAAGGCTGTGAGGCCTCCAACCATTGCATCACCAGGCATACCGACCCTAGATGACGATGATACCGCTGTGCTGAGACAGCCCACCACGTGGAATTCCGAGTCGTGGTGTCGTTGCACATTCGAAACCGAGACAGCAATCCACTCGCTTGCGTTTCCCCACTGCTGAGCGGGTACAGCCGCGCGAGGCCGCTTTCTGGAAAACGCCGTGGCCCGATTCCTCTCGCTGATCGTCAACCTGCCCCAGTTATCCGTCTTCCGTGGCAGGCTCTGACCGTTCACGCGTGTTTCAAGACATCCGCTTCTTCTCAATCACCTCCATACCGCCCATAAATGGCCGAAGCACCTCCGGGACCGTGACCGTCATCGTCTTCTCGTCCCAGTTGTTCTCGAGGATGGCGGCTAGCACTCTCGGCACTGCCATTGCCGTACCGTTGAGCGTGTGAGGAAGGTCCAGCTTGCGGCCGGCCTTCTCGAGACGCACCTTAGTCTGGAGCCGGCGGGTCTGGTAGTCGGTGCAGATGGATGTCGACGTGACCTCACCCCATCCTTCGTCACGGTCGCGGCGAGAGGGGAAGAATGCCTCGATGTCACGCTTTCTCGCCGCGCTGGCTCCCAGATCGGTTGTAGGCATCTCAAGAATACGGCAGTGCAATCCCAACGACTTCAGGATTTCAGTCTGAATCGACAGCATCTCGTCGAACACGGCTTCCGAGTGCGCGACGCCACGCTCTGTAAAGAAGCCTTCGCCCTCGTGCGTGTCGGGCAGAGTCCAGGCGAACATCTCGACCTTGGTGAATTCGTGTACCCGGTATAGACCTTTGGTGTCCACTCCCCTGCCTCCAGCTTCGGCACGGTAGCTCCGGTTGACACCAACCATCTTCAACGGTAGGTCTGCATCCTCAATGGTTTGGCCAGCCATGAGGCCAGCCAAAGGGATCTCGGCGGTACCGGCAAGCACGAGTGAAGGCTTGGCCTTGTCCTTCTCGGCTTGCTCTAGTGCGTAGATCTGCTGCTCGCCGTTTTGGTCTCGCGGCTGAAAGCCGCAAGCTGCAGCGATGTGCGAATAGACGATCGAGGGCGGAGACACGGGCCTCCATCCCCTCTTCCTGGCGACAGTCAGGGCATACTGAATGAGAGCCTGCTCCAGCAACGCTCCCTCATTGATGAGGTAGTACCAGCCCCAACCGGACGTCTGTGCAGCGGCGGCAAAATCCAGCAGTCCCAGTTCGGTGCCAATGACAACATGTGACTTCCATAACCTGTCGGTGGCGTCTTCGCCTTGACGGTCGGGGTGCTTATTAATGTAACCGACAACCTCGGGCTGGTCGCCGACAGGGGTGTTGGTGCTACTCAGGTTCGGCAGCTCAAGAGCCAAGCTCTCCATGCGCTCGACAAGCTCCTTCTCCTTGTCCTCGATGCTGGTGAGCTTGTCCTTGATCTCCTTACCCTCGGCCTTCAAGGCGGCGATGTCCATATCGGGCTCGGGGATGGTGTCGCCACTGAGGGAGGCGGCATTGGAGAGCTTGCGGCGCAGGACGTTGCCGCGCTCGCGCAGCTGGCGGGCGTTGAGCTGGCATTCCTTCCACTGGTCGAATAATTTGATGATTTCCCACGAATGCTTGCTCTGGGCCCTGTAATTGCGGTCGATGCAGTTCTGCTCGTATAGACCGGGGTTCTGGCGGATGTGCTTCAGGTCCAGCAGCGGCTTCGGAGCTGTCGATGGCCTGACATAGTGGCGGCGCGGGGCGAGTTGGTGAAGGCGCGCAGCGGAGACGCGGGAGCGCAGCAGGGCGGAGCGACACGAAGCGCAGGTAACCAGGGAGGCGCTGAGGGGCTTCATAGTGCGGATGCAGACAGATAATGCAGGAGAGTCGTGGTCTGAGCGAGTGGAGGGATGGGTGATGCGGGAACTTTTTCGAGAGCCGGGGAGGAGCTGGTGCCAGCAGGCGGCCGCAGCTGCAGCGCGTCGCTCCCCGCGTGCCAACGGGCCCACGTAGCACGACTCCAGTCCTGCACCTCGCGCATCGCGCATCCAGACCCTCCTCAACGTTATCTATTGCGCATATGCCTCGCAGGAGGCGCGATGCTGACCCGACAATTGACGCGCCCCTGGATCATGCTGCGTCAGTCGCCAATGCCTCGTCGTCGCCCCCACAGCCGCGGAAAAGGGCGCGTCGCGCCCTGGATGCATGTGTGCGCAAATCCTACACACCCCGCGTGAGCCATCGCAACCACCCGGACTCAGGCGTGGGCGAGAACTTCCACAGCGTGCCGTATCCCCTCAGCCTGATGCCGTACAGCTCATGGCATCTCCTCCACCACCGCAGAGACTCGGCTTCCGCCGAGCATCGCTTCGCCTGCCCCGCTTGCCGGAAGCACCGATTGTTCCCTTCTCCTCATAGGCAGAAGCTTTTTCTTGTTGCAGAACGTCTCTCCTGGGAAGATGGCACGGTGCCGACTGCCGAGCGCGAGTTGAATCAAGAGCTGACCTGGGAGGTGAACTTCCAGCTGGGAATTGAGGCGCCTACGTTGCTGGATTCCGAGCAGGTGGCGGCGGGTGGTGGGAGCAGTGGGTTGAACCGGTGGTTTCCGTTCGAGAATGAAGTTGACTGTACAGCTGCCCTGCAACTCATTGCAAGGGCTGACTGTTTGGCCGAACGATCGTACGCGTTGTGGGTGAAGATGCTGGAAACTCTGTACAATGGGGAAGAGCATTCGGTGTCTCAGAGCGCGCCTTCCTAGTCGGCTTCCAAGGTGGATATGGACCCTTCGGCGGACAAACATTCACTGCTCCCGAGTCCACCGTCATCTTCGCAACCGGTTCCAAGTCAAAGTCCAGCCGCAACCGAATATTCCTCCTCATCACATCTTTACCGCGACCCACCGTCATTCGGCAATAGCGAGCCAAACGGGAAACCCACCCTTCGTTCTCTCCCGGAATTTTACGCACTTCTGGACACCATTGAACGAGCATCGTACGTCGGCGCACAATATCTAGAAGCATACGCCGAACAGTTGAACCACGACTGTTGCGAAGATTGCTGGTGGAGCCGCAATATTGCTACCGATGATCCGCTTCCAAGCTGAGTAGGCATCTCGACGTATCCATCTTACCACCATCTCCCACACAATGCCTAGGCGCTTCTCTCGCGAGGAGCCGCTCCGCTTGAAGGTCCTTCGTCAGACGGTCCAGCGCGCACCTCAAGATAGAGACAGCAATATCTCCAAGGATGCCAGCTCCCCGATCTCCGCAGGTACCTGACCACCCCGGTAACACATCCAGGCCCCCTAACAGCATCACAGAGGAGCATAAGGAAAATATCCACCAACCAGTTCAACCCGCATTCCCGGTCCAACCGCCTATCGGTCCCAAGAACGACCCTCCGTGGCAGTACGGGGCGAGTCCATGGCGCAACCACCCCACAGTGCGGAGGTACTCGGACGAGGCTTTCATCTTCATACCAGCTGTTTCGTACCCTACTGTTTCCGATGCGGCCATCGCGCTGATCGCCTGGTTGCGTCAGCCCGGCAACCTTTGTCGACCGTTGAAGGCGCCGCTTCACTCGGGCGTCGTGAGGATCGATGGTGTGGGTTGGGTTGTAACACTTGGCAATCGTCCTGGTGCGTTGGACCGCATGACGTTGCTACTGGAGTGGAAGGCGGGTCAAACCCTGATGTTCGGGGGTGTTAAGCGCATTATCAGCATGCATACCCACATTCCTTTGGAGTGGCTTCTCTAAATGTTGGAAGCTCGTGTTGGGAGCCCCACTGAAAATTTGGGGAAATGGAAGCGCAGAGTAGGGTTATTTTAGCTTTAGCTCTAGGTGGTAGCTTGGACCATCAATCACCATGGTGTACCATAATTTTGTAAGCTGGACCTTCTTCGTCACTGACACCTGGTGCACTGCCACCTTGAGCAGTCACAGCCACACAGGCGCAGGAAGCGAACCAAGCATGATTCTGATTCGCTTGGTATTCGCGGCACGCTCGGGTGCTTGGAATTACCGTAAGCACTACCATAGCCCACTCGCGACTCAATGACCGTTTCAAATATCTCGTTTTTGATCATGTTGCAATCTTCAGGGAGCCAACATCGAGCTCAACGCGCTAATTGCCTAGGAGCTGCAAAGAGCTTTTAGCTGCATGTTGCGGGCACTAAAGCTAGTGCGCCGCATTCCATAGCCCTAGCTCTAAATCTACCCCGCACCACCCTCTGCTTCCTCCTGTTATTATTCCCGCTCATGTTGTACGAATTGCAGTTACGTCATTTACGTGGAACCTTTGCGAGTATGGTCTTCTGCCACGTCCACTTCCTTACAGAGGGGTATTTCAGCTGAAGGTCAGCGTGAATATACTTTTCGCCCATGTCACGGGCAGTTGAAGCTATCGTCCGGAGGTAAATGTGGAATTAACAATTATACATTCACGTGGCGACAATAGCTTCATCAAGGCCCTGCTGTTCTTGGCGCTAGCCTTCGGCTGCAGTGCCCACTCTCTGGAATCTCAATCAAAAACAAAAGGTATTCTGTCTCATCAGTGTATCGCAACGGTTGAATAGCCCATCCCTTTCAGGCTCGTTCTCGAAATCCTGTGGGACAGCATGGCGCAAACAGCCCCTCTGTGGCCAGATCCTGTTTGTCCCACACTGAGACAATGCAACCTCCGCCGAGGCAAGAGCCAGCAAAGTGAACGAAGAAAAGGAACGTCAATGCGGACGCAATCTTCGAATCTTAGATCACACTCATTCACCTGAGTGAATCTTCCTTACGGGACCACGGCGGACTGTGCTAACTTTTCACTGCAGATATAATGCATATTCTCATGTGGGAGAGTTGAATTCTACGCCTGAGTGCCTCCATATATTCTGGAAAACCTACATCTACGTCCAGATCTCTGCTTCAACCGACCACGCTGCGATAAATGTATGACCCATCGCTGCATTGAAGCATAGCCCACCGTTGACGTTACGGAATAGAAGTGTAGATGGTATCACCGGGTGCGGGAGGCTGGAGGAAGTCGTTGGGAACGGTGGCAGGCATCTGATGTTCTTCGGCCCAGGCGCGGACGGCATCGAAGTTGCGACATTTGTGGTGCGTGTTGAAGTCGACATAAGCTTCCAGTGGCGCATCATGCGGCTTGTACCAAACCTGGCCAAGGACGCCGGTGTCGACGGTGCACATGAGCTGCTGGCGAATTATGTCGAGGCAGTGCGCTGAAGAGACGAGTTAGGAGGGGCGGAGAAGCTAGGGTGCGAGCTGATTTTGGCTTACAGACGTGCTTGCGGACTATGTGGTCTGCATTCAAGAAAGCTCCTTTGCCCTCGTTCCGGTAATAATCATAGTTGTAGTACAAGGTTTGGCGGAGCAAATTCTACGGTGAGTGCTCACGTGTTAACCTCTAATCCAAGCAGCACTTTGATTGCGAAAATATGCACATACCAGGCAATGTAGGTGATGAAGTCCTTCCACATTCGCTGGGTATCCTCCGCCGTATTTCTCGGAGACCTTGACCTGATCCTTGGCGATCCCGGCTTTCCCAGCCTTGTCCGCGGGAATGGCAACACCTCGATCTTCGAAGGGGATCATCAAGTTAGTCCAGATACACGATAATGTGGAGATTCGGCAGCCACGAACAATTGACACCAAGTGATTCCCAAGCAGCATCCACCTCCGGGCTAGCGTCTTGCCGGAAGATGTTTTCTTTCAATAAGGATCCATTGAATTGGATGACCTCGTAAGAGATGTCTACCTCGCCCCACAGTGGAGCTTCAAAGCCTGATTAGTGATTTGTATGAAAATTATTGAGAGCGTGGCCTACAGAACTGATTCAATTGCTTCGTGCAGGATATTTCGGTCGGATTGTGTCTCCAGTTGCTGCTCCCGATCCAAGCTCCTGTAAACCCAGCAATGCATGCGGTCGCAGTGACCAGCACCGTCGTTGCGATCCAAGATCTTGTCTTCCTGGGAGTTTTTCGCTCGTAAATAGCATTGTCGTCGTCTGAAAGCAGCCTCTCGCTGTCTTCCGGCTCAGAGCTGGAGCTCGTCCTGCTTTTGTCCTCAAACATGGTGTCTGTTCTGGGCAAAGGAAAGGGCGAGTGTAGAAGTTGGAGTTTGCACAGTCATGGATATTGAAGGGGGGCTACCATTTCCCAAGAAAATTGTTTCGCACGGAGCAAAGAATATCAGCCGACCCTCAGTGGTGTTAGGGGTCGGGTACCACGCCGGAGGTCCCTGTCACCTACCCCGCTTTGGTTCCCGAGATGGCAGTCTGTATTACTCCATCAGGCAACAAATTGTGTGCACACGCCTCACTCATATGCAGCCTTGTCAGCCGCGTAATACCTATAATGGTGATGCAGAACCATAAAGTATCGGTAGAACCCTGCGAATAGAGAGACGTCACATTGTACTGGGAATTGATCGACGTTTTGCAAAGGTCAATCCCGGGGAAAGATGATGTGCTTCGATGCACATTTGATACCGTCTTCCTCGTGATTTCTCTTTGACATATTCTGGATTCACAGTCCTTGAACGTGGCCCGAGGAATCAATCATGAAATCCCACCCGCTACCAAGATTTTTGCGTGATAGAGAGGAGAAATATTCCTATATTGTCTTACTAGTAACATAAGAGGTCAATTGCGATCGTCATTAACGACACCCAATGATCGGAAATCTGGCTATGGCCCCCATGAGCAATGGCCGAAAATGGAAAACGCGCGTTTGTGAGGTACAGTACCGCCATGTAGCCACGTTCCACAGGGCGGCCTTGCTTCTCCGAAGAAGCAAAGCGTGGTTTGCCTAAAAACTCTTCTATAGTCCTACGGAAGTAATTTTCGAAGCAACCAGAAATGCTACGGAGCATTGAGCAATATCAGTGCAACTTATGTAGATTCTGCATGTAAGGCCTTCCACGTTCTGTCGGACTGGCAAAAGTACAACGCTGCACTGTTTGACCAATGCTGCTAGGAGGACTCGGATGCCAATGCATTGTTGGTACACGTTGCGGTGGTCAGCCTGCATTGAGCCACTTTGCTCATTGGTTGTCCAAGGATTATCACTCGTGATCCCACACCAGATCTTCATCTGAGAAAAAGCACATCATGTACCCCACCGGAGAGTAAAACTTCATTGCGTTTGCCCCTCACAGGAAGTCAGTTAATGAACCAATTAATGGGACAATTGGAGGGTATATGGACAGACGTGGTCAGCAGCAGATCAGCCGACAAAGCCTTGTGTGTGCTGAGCGTGGATGCGGTGTGCCGACGACGAAAATGTCTTCATCCGATTGCATAGCACATCGTCACAATGTCTAATAGCAAACCAACTTAGCCTCGAGATGCTCACTGAGCTGAGTGTCGACATAGTCATCCACATGATTCTTCATTATTTAAATGCTTGACCCTCCGCTCCGACGTTTACTGCAATCAGACCAGCCCATCACTCGGAACAAGAAAAAAGCCTAACTTCATTACCTTTGAATCATTCCAACATGAGCATGAGGAACGTCATCGTCTTTCTTTTGGCTTTTGCCGCTACCGGTGTTATGGCACTCCCCGCCGCTGACCCCGTGGCCGTAGCCCAAGGGTCCACTCCCGTCCCTGCGCCGGCCAATGATGCTGCCCAATATTCCAACTATGGAGACTACGGCGACTATGGTGAGATCCACTCAAGCCTGCGTATGAGGACGCTGTCAACTGATTGCATCTTGAAGGCACCTATGAAAACTACCGAGCGTCGGCTGAGGATGCTGCTGAGTAGTTCTGCGACAAAGCGGGCCGTGAGAAACTCAGCTCATGGGAAGGGACTCGTCGATTTTGAAGTATGAAGTTAGGAGTTATCTGGACTTCACGCGTGTCCTTTGGTTCCGCAGCTAGCATACTATAAGAATTTGATCGCTATGCTAGGTTACAAGCCTGGAACAGAAGTGTGAATCGAAGTGCCGGGTGACAATAGCAATTAATACATGAGAGAAATTTGCAAGACGATCGTGCCAGAAAACAGATCCGCTTGGCGCAAAAATTACACATTATTAGGATTTACCATGGCCAGCGTCTCTGGCTCACACCCCCCAACCCCGATCCCAAGCCTGGACCCTGTCCCCTGTCAACTCACCTTCTAGCCATCTTTTCACCCACACGACTTCGCCCGCCTTCGGATCCATGACGACGGCGTAATGCGTTGTTTCGTTCGTTGTCGGGTACTTCTGAACCCACTTCACGACATCCGCCGGAGAGACAGACAATTCTCCGGCACCCTTCTTTTTTGACCGTTCTCTGGCTCTGTTCCACCGCGCCTCGATGCGCTCTCTTCTGTCTTCGGCCTCATGGATCAAGTCTTGGATATGACAAAGCTTCGCCTTCGGCTTCTTAGTCGTATTGTCTGAGCTATCTACGGTGTTGACGTCGCAGTTTGTGATTGTGATGAATGAATTAGACGAACGCACGGTAGCAGTGACACGGTCTTTCTCGAGCACGGTGGTCTCTTCGCCGTCGCTGAAGATCAGATACGCAGCAGTCGAGGGTAACGACGGAAATTTCTTCTTGATGGTTTCCAGATCCCAGAGCTCAGCTTTATGCTTTCCCCCCTTCGGACCCACGTGAGGAATCACGAGGTCTCGCAGGCGGGAAGATATCGAGGGCCGAAAGCCCAACAGCATCAAGAGCAGATTCGAGTAGAACTTGAAGTTTTCGGAATTGGACACGTCATTGTTGTGGTAAGGGCGGAAATTCAGGGACAGGCTGAGCCCTTGCCTCAGGCCCGTCAGGACGCCGACGTAGCCGACGTAGGTGACGGAGCGCGCGACGACGGGGCCGTGGGGCTTCTCGACGAACTCGAGCTGCACGACGACGCGGCGCAGCACGTCCATGGCCCAGTCCAGGGTGCGGAAGTGGTACATGCGGGTGGTGCCGTCGGCGGTGCGCACGCGGGCGCCGCCGCTGGTGCAGCCCATGAAGAGGTCGAGCAGGCTGTTGAACGAGACCAGCAGGTACATGGGTACGCCGCTGGCTTTGCTGATGCCCTTCAGCTCTTCCGTCTCTTCTTTGCTGCGCAGGCGTCGCAGGAACAGGCGGGCGAAGCGGGTGGTGGATTTGACTGGCAGGCCGGACATGATGAGGACCTCGTCGAAGAGGCCGGTCAGCTTGGTCAGCTGCGGCTTGAAGTCGGCCACGACTTCATTGTAGCGCTCTCGAGGCGGGCGCGAAAGATCGATGGTGTATTTGGGCGGAACTGGGTCGAACGGATCTGGATTCTGTACTTGGAGCTGTGGTGATTCGTGGTCGGGAGGCAGAGGCCTCTCCTTTCGCGGGGCATTTGTGGATTGAGTGGGGTCCGGGAAGCTGCCTATTTGGGCTTTCTTGCTCCTCGACCGAGTCGTGGGAGCCATTGCGCGCGGTGCGGTGTAGACCCTGAAGAGAGTGTCTGAAGTGTCAAATGTGTGGGGAAATATGTTGGTTGAGGATACTGGATGAGGCTTGGGCAGGCAACAATGGAGCTGCTCCACAGTGCTGAATGCCGGGGTGCTGACCACACGTCATCCTGCGCTCTGGCTTTAGCCCGTCTAGGCAGCAAGCTCATCCCCCTGCGCCAAATATACGTCGATCATGCATCCGCATGGGTGGTGTTGATTTCCGTGCCTACCTAGCTAATGTGCGGGACGTACTGCGACCACTGCACCACATCGTACGCCGACGACGGCAGGCTCCCAATGTTAATCAGACACTCGATGAAAATGAAAACCCGCAGCCCGATGTAGACGGCCGCGACGACCACCAAAACAACCAACCTGCACACCCTCAACACCTCAATCGCCCACCCCAGCCCCGCCTTCAACACCAGATCGCGGAAATGCCTCCACCCGTCGTACGACGACACCACCGACCTCGCATCCTGGCTCACCTCCGCCTTCTCACCACCACCACCACCACGACTGCGGCCGCGCTCCACCCCCAACTCCGCCTCCACCGTCTCCAAAATCCCCGGCCTCACCGCATCCTGATGCGGCTTCTCATAGCTCTTCACGAACCCCCTCACCCCCAACGCCGCCAGCCTCTCCGCCTCCTCAACATCGCTCTCATGATCATCCAGCAAAAACGGCCTAACCGCATCGCTCACCACGCCCTCGACCCGCGCGACGGGCACGAGCAACCCGCTCGCCGCGACGCTCAGCGCCGCGACCCGCCACAGCACGCGCTCGGCCTCGGTGCGGAACGGCGCGTACCACGCCAGCAGGTGCAGCGCGCCGTACGCGAAGCCCGTCAGCGTGACGGCGACGTGCGTGCGCAGCGTCACTCCCCTCAAATGGCTGCGCCGCGGGAAGTTCGGCACGCGGTCGACCAGCGCGTCGCGCAGGTCGCGCTTCAGCCGCCGCTGCAGCGCCGGCCCGTCTTGCGGGTTGAGCGCGTCGGTGTTGAGTGAGGCCGGCGCGAGGATGTAGTGGTTCCATCCTTTTTGCGCGAGGCGCATGCGCATGGCGTAGCGGCGGTCGGCGGCGGTTTCGTCGTGGGGGTCGTGATGCAGGTGATGGGGAACGGCTTTGGCGGCGGTGCCGGTGGGTGCGGTGGGAGAGAGTTTCTGGGCGCGGACGCCGTGGGGGACGGCGCGGGCGGGGTTCAGTTTGTGGGATTGGCGCCGCTTGTTGGAAGAAGGAGGTGGTTGGCTATTGCTTCTGCTGCTTGGCTCGGAAGGCTCCTCGGTGGTGGGCGGGAGGGATAGGTCGAGCTGGCTGGCCGTCTTGTGCAGCTCGCCGTCTTCTTCCGTGTACACGTTCGTGCGCTCTGGCCTGCGGAACGGTTTGGCTGTTCTGCGGTACCGGTCGTCGTCTGAGAGTCTGTGGTCGAAGCTGCTGAGGGTGTAGAGCATGGCCATAAGCCAGTGCGGTTGCCGTATCGACCGGGGCATCTCCAACGGGCTCGGCTCTTGGACGCTGAGTGGCTTCTGCAGCCAGAAGGCTCCTACCAGCAGACCGCAAATACAGTGCGCAAAGGTGGTGAGTTCGAGGAGAGATATCGACAAGCCCTGCTCCATTCTCACGACGCACTGAAGACTGAACCAGATCGCTTTGAGCATCCAACCCGTTAGTCCGACATGTCATGCCAGGGTTTCAAAATCTCTTACCTTGGAAGAGAGTAATGATCTTGACAAAGGCACTCGCCTTGCTCTTGTCTCTGATGGCATTGACGGTTAGCTTTGGGATGAGGGAAGGCTCGTATTTCGCAACGAAACGAAGGGCTTCATGTCTGAGAGTGAGCTGCTCGCGGTTACGATCATCAGGTAGGTACACCCTTGAGCCATCCCGGAGCGTGTAAGTAAAGCCCCCCATGACGGCGTAGAAACTGTGCGTCATGGTCCAGACGGGTTTGTCGTCATCGTTTGACTCAACATCGACTGGAGTGGTCTATGACTGACGTGTTAGCCGCGTGGGTAAACAAAAACATTCTCGGGGAAGGTATACCCTTGGTCTCAGGATAGCCGGCCACCAGCTCGGGCCTTTATTCTGCTCCAGATAGACCTCCTCCATATATCTTTGCAGGTTCCGTGCATCCCAGTATTGCTTGAATGCCGCAAACGCAATCTAATCGAAGCATTAGTCCAGTCCAACAGCAGTTCAGGAAGACATGTAAAATACCAATTCCGGCGCGAACAGGCCAATCACCAACCAGCCGATCTGGCGCACGAGCTGATGGCCTCCGCAAATATGCACAAGCTTGTGCCGCACCGTCCTGTCCACCGTCCACCAGTCCGACCAGTCGAGATCGTCGTCCGGGCAGATGCCAGGCAGGTTCAGATGCACGATCTTCCACGTGCACAGGGCCAACGTGACGAAGCATGTCGAGAGGATGCCAAACGTGCCACGGTGCTGCGGCTGAGCTTCCCACGAGAAGGTCGTGGTATTCTCGCCGGCTCCGATGATATCCAGCATCGTTGCAGAATCCCTCCCGGGAAATCTCGAGGAGATGGGAAAACGCGGGGGATCAGCAGTCCCAGATCAGTCGTGGAGAAAAAAAAAAGGTGGAGGGCGAACAACGAGTCACTCGGGGAGGTAGGTGTGTCGCCTGCTACCGTGACTGTTCAGCCGCAATATGGGTGCTGCCGTCTTGTCCCCCGGATGACAAGAGGTCACCTTTGACATGCGACGACGAGAAAAGAGAGAGACAGCAGGTAGTACGAGATGGTGCAAGACAAAGTGATGGCAAAAGTGGCGTGCATTCATGCTCCGTTCACCGCTACCCCCCGCCGCGCCACGCGGCGATGGATTCGCCGAAACGTAGTCTCATCGTCCAACAAGTGCGCGGGCTTGGGGCCGCTTTCGGGGGACTGTCGTGACCCCTGATTTGCCGGCTGCTCGGCTCATGCTTGGCCTCTTTCTGACAGTGATGCTCTCCGCACCGCGAAAAACGGGCCGAACAAGCCCAATGGGTGTTGCCATGGAAGCTGAGAGGGCGGGTGAAATACGAGAAGGTCGGGGCATAGCTTCGCCTCTGTGGACTTGGCGGGGCTGAAGCGATAGAGAAAAATTGGCCAATAAGACGGTTAGGACCGTGCGGATTTGAGGCTCGGTTACGAGAAAGAGTTTAGCTCTTGGAAGATCGGGCCTTAGGGTATTTTTCTTGAAGTTCCGAGGCTATCTCTCGTAGCATACAACGATGCGTTATAGCTCAGATCAATCCATTCGAGGATGGTAGCAACGCATATGGAACTCAATGGGATGCCTCCTTAAATGTCTTCACGAGGTGTTGCAGAGTACAGCGGGGTACCTGACGATCACTTCAAATGCCCATGACATGAGCGAAACACAAATTAACGCTAGCCTTTGGACGCAGTACCCCACACACACGAGGCATCATATGCATAAGAGAGAGGCAGATATGAAAGAAGTCTTGGATTGTGGAAAAAGAAAAGGGACATATGACTCATTGAATCCCTGATAAACTAACGCCAACATGTACACATTGGTATCTCGAATGTACGCCGCCATCTTGATCAACTCAAGCGGAAAAATAAACAAATGATGGAAATGAACCGTCGTGAACATCGTAACTACTTCCCTTTACATCCATCTGCTCAGTAATGCAGAAAATTCCCCATATCATCCCACCAGCCAGGTGCCCACGGATACTTCAGCTTGAACTGATCCAAATCTCTCCTCACGCAGATGCCCCTCTTCTCGTCCGCGCGGATCATCTCGCCGCCCACGACGCCAAACATGCGTGCAATGACATCGCGAAGCGTGATCGGATCGCCCGTCTTGTCCTTCTGCATGAAGTTGCCACGCACGATGTCTTTGCCGGTGGCGCGACGGTACTCGGCAGCATCCTTGAGCGTCAGGAGCTGCATGAAGATGGTGCAGCAGACGAGCAGCTCGGGCGTAACCTTGACTGTGTAGTTCCAGTTCTGCATCTCTACGCCGGCGTAGTCAGAAGCTGGTTTCCTCTTGGAGCTATCGGGCTGCCACTGGAGCTTCTGGGAAAGCAGGGCCCTGTGGAGAGGGTCATTGGGGGAGAACTCGTCGGGGTGCCGCTTGTAGCGTTGGTAGATGCGGTCAAGCGTGTCCCAGTGGGTCTTGGTCCACGGTGCGATTCGTGGAAGATGCTTGTAGCGCTGGGCGAGAGGATGAAGAGGCAACTGCGGGGATTCGGGCTCAGCGCTCGTAGCGACGGCTCCCCATAGGCGTCCGAATAATCCTGCTGATTGTTGCTCTTCCGACCGAGTCGTTTCCTGGGGTGCAGGCTTAGGAGCAGGAGTAGGAACAGTGCCGGAAGCCTGGAACAGAGGCTTTTGCTCAAAGAGAGGCGCACGCTTCTTTTGCTCCACGACTGCATGTTGCTCAAAGAGAGGTGCAGGCTTCTTCTGCTCCACAACTGCACTTTGCTCAAATAGCGGTCTGCGTTCCTTGTTGAGATTCAGAGCCGTCATATGAGAGCGGGTTTCGTGGGTCGAAGGTTCGGTCGGCTGTTCCTCTTCCGTGCGTGTTTGTCCGACCTTGCTAGTCGAAAGCTGAGAAGTAGGCTTGTTGAGCCGTGAAGGCTTCTTGACCGACTGCTCAGATTGCTTCTGGACGAGGTATGAGGACTGGTCTACTTGTATCGAAGACTCTGATTGTTCGGCCGGCTCGTTTATAGTGAATAAACGTTTGCGCTCGCCCGAAAGATTCAGGTTCTTGATGCGCGCACTGCGCGGTGTGAGCTCATTTTCAATCTGGCGCTGTACCATCTGATCCTCTTCAGCGAAGACAGCAGGGCTAGGAGGAATAACGCGCGATCGCCCATTGATGGTGCGAGTGTTATCTTCCTGTGCCAGTTGTCTCGTGTTGTCTTCATCGATCATCATGACGTCGCCATCCTCCAGCACTGAGCTTGCAATAGTGTGCTCAATTCTTTGGTAGGGGCTGCTGTTGACGGCAGAAGGCGACGAGAATACTACCTGCTGTTTCAACGGGCTGCCCTTGACGGGAGAGTTGAGGCCGGTGCCGATGTTGTAGGGTATTCTGATTGGTTGAAGTTTCGGTGGTGTAGCCAGCACCGGCTCCTTGATTTCTTTGGCTGGGCTGTCGCCTATAGCCATCAGCACTGATAGATCTAGCTTGTTGCTTTCATGCTGTATGGGTCTTGGTTCTGGGGTCTCAGATGAGCGCTGCCAGAACAAACCAGTATTCTCGGTACTCTCCACTTCAGAGGCCGGGTCTGAAGTGCTTGCCGGTTCAAGGGACTCCTGCCTACTTGGTCTCTGCGGCCGCGAAGACAAGCGGCCCGCACCATTTCGAGATCTCGTAGCAGCATTTGAAGCGCCAGGTGCGCGTGTGCTGTCGGAAGGCGGCGATGAAGACTGTCGTTGAGAAAGTCTGCTCGCAGTGCCACGGCGGGAGTTGGATGGAGCGGCGCTTGCGCTCGCCTTCTCGCCAGAGCGTTTTGCGGCAACGCGTTTCGCGCGCCGAGCGAACCGTGACTCGGGCTCGCGACTTCCCTCCTCTTCCCAGATGTCACCATCAAGGACATTTTCAGATGATTCACTAGTGGCTTCGCTGCTTTCACTGTGATCAGAACTGAGAACGATCACTTGGCTGGGATTGGCTTCATCAGCCATCTGGCTGATAGTCTCATGACTTTCGTAGTTTTCTTCGGATCTCCGCTGGAGGCCGCTGTTCTCATGGCTTCGAGCTTTCTCTACACTGTCTTCCTCGGGACTGTCATCTTGCATTTCCACAGCATCAGGGCTTGTGTCGCTCCTCGCTGGGCTAATGAGTTGAGCTTTAGCAGGTGCGACAGCAAGATCGGGTTGCTGAGACAGTTGTTGAGACGGGGGCGGCGGCGGGGATGGGAGAGAATAATCGTTTTCTTCGGGCGTGGGGAGGCGGTGGTTGCTCGAATCCTGGGTCGGAGTTCTGCCGGCGCTCGGACCATCGAAGACGTCGCCGTCTGAAGCAGCACTGCTGCCAGGCGTTGCTGGCCGCTCATCCGGCTCAGGCTCGTCGTGGCTGCTCTCGCGGGAGGTAGTCCGGGATCTAGCGCGCTCTGCGAGTTGTTCACCAAGACGCAGGCCGGCTTGCAACTCTCTCCTCGTTCCCGATTGGAATTGCTTGAACATTTCATCGAGTCTGGCACGCTGTGCCTCTTCCCTGATATCGTCCGACGGTCTCCTATCCTGTGAACCCCGATTATTACCATTAACAATGCCCTGAAGTGCAATTCCGGCCTTGACAACATTTACCAGCTTAGGAGTCTCCGCTTTCGATGGAGATATCTCCACCTGTTGAATAGCCGGTGGCGCTGACGGTGGCTTCGGGCTCTGGCGTCTGGGAGGAGTGCTTGCAGTGAATTGAGCTGGCGGCGAAGAGGGCATATACGAAACGGAGGCGACGGAGTCGTTGATTTCGGGTAGCGAAAACGATATGGCCTGCTTGCTGAGTTGTTGCCTGCGTGTTTGCGGGATCGGATCTGTACGAAAAGAAGAGATTTTAGGGGCAGCTGGCTGGGCAAAGCTAGACGAAATGCCTTTGAGCGCGGCCTGCATGCTGGGCAAAGAGTACGGGGAGACCATGCTGAACTCTTCGCTGTGGAGCATGGTTGTATCGCCGATTGTCTGGTCAGGCATGACAATGTCGAGATCATCGTCGGACGAGTTATACTCCTCATTTGTCTGCTCACTATCTTCTTGCTCATGGTTGGTAACCATTGATTGCCACATATCGCCGTCGATAGTAGCCTTTTTTGAAGATGCCGCCTTTGGTGTCTGTTCATGTTCTTCGGCATCCTCCTCCTCGATGGTACCGGAAGCAACTTCACCAAGCTGAGAAGCGGCTCTCATGGACCGCCGTCTTTGCCCGATAGAAGAACGGGTGGCTCCTGAGGTACCAGATTGAGTTCCGGCCATCTCTTGTTCGAACTGATCCGGCGACCTCGGGCCGTACATGGCAGCAGCGCGAATGGGTTCCGGGACGTGGATGTCCTGGGACATACTCCTCCTTCCCCTAGTGGTACTGCGTTTAGTAGGGTGATATGAAGCATCACTCAGGGAAGAATCAACATCGCTGGCCTCGGGGCTCCTAGTGACGGATTTCCTGGGCTTTCGGATGGGTGTACCGTTCCTCGTCCTGCCAGAGATGTGAGCAGCCTCGGCCTTCTTCGGCCTGCCACTCTTCCTGACTGGAGACGAGTCACGAGCATCATTGAGCAGGATGCTGGTGGATTGGCTAGCAGCGGCTGCATCTGATTTCCTTGGTCTTCCTCTTTTCTTAGTTGGAGACATCACGCCCTCTAGTGTGGCTGGTAGTGTATCGGATTTCCTCGGTCTGCCCCGTCTTCGCACTGGCGACGAGCCGTTGGCATCGTTCAGTGGAATGGTAGTGGTCGTCGTGGTAACACGGGCGGAGCGGGCGCCAGTGGGCGAGTCCAGATTGTTCTCGTCCTGCGAGAAGCCGTTGTCTGGCTCGACGGTAACCTTGATGCGCCAGGGCGACGAGCCGGCAGCCTTAGGGGTCGTCATGGTGATGGATTTGGAGGGCGAGCCATTTGCGAGGTCTGGGATATCGAGGAAAGGATCGGACCGTTGGACATTAGGCGAGAGTTGTGTCAAAGGCTGGGCTGCTGCTCGCTTGGCTGAGCGGCGGGTGGCTGCGCTCTTAGAGGGCGAGCTTGTTACGAATGTCAATGGATCCGGGGAAGAAGACATATTGGGCGATATTTGTCGTCTCTAGGGATAGTTGACAGAGGCTGGCGGACAGCGGTCAGCTTGGGCACCAGAAGTAGAGAAGCAGAGGGCAATGCGGCGCATATGCGAAGGGAGAGCTGGTGGGAAGCTCACGCTGAATTGGTGCAGGACCCAATGGATTCTGCAAGGCACCGGGTGCCTTTGGCGCCTGGTAGTTAGCAATGTGGATGAGTGTCGGGCAGAGTTGCGTGCGAAGAGTGGTGGTGTTGTGGTGGTCGCTAGGGAAAAGCAGCGCGGGGAGCGGAGCTTGTGTGGGTTGTTTGGGTTCGGTCGCAGCAGTAAACACAGAGCTCGGACCACTCTCCGCCGCAACTCCGCCCGCAAGCCCGCGCGCATCTCGCTGCCTCGCCATCCGCCGCTTTGCTCACCTGGCTCTTTTGGATTCTGCTGCTTTAATTTTACAATGCGACAGCGATGGGTATTCACGGGTCAGCCGCTTCAATGTTACCCCAGTCCACGCGACGCCGCTAACCGCCTCGTAGCATCTACAAAGAGATCGGCCCCGGAGACCGCATAGCCCTGTTGAAGCTTGCTGTGGACAAGTTCGAAGAGACCGGACGTCCACTGCGCATCGCCATTGACACATCTATCTGGCTGTTCCAGATCCAATCCGGCAAAGGTACGTCGCCGCCGTCGACCTACAGCATCCCTTCCCTGACATTGGTTTAGGCGGCACCAACCCTGCGCTTCGCACCTTCTACTACCGCCTATTGCGCCTTCTCTCGCACTCAATCCACCCGCTTTTCGTCTTCGATGGCCCGAACAAGCCTCCGTTTAAGCGCAACAAGCGCACCGGCCCCAACGTCGCCTCGATCCCCGAGTTTCTCGCCAAACAGCTACTGAAACAATTCGGCTTTCCCTTTCATATCGCTCCCGGCGAGGCAGAAGCCGAGTGTGCTCTATTACAACGGGAGGGGATTGTGGATGCCGTCTTGAGCGAGGATGTCGACACCCTCATGTTTGGAAGCCGCGTTACCCTGCGGAATTGGTCGCCCGAGCAGAAATCGAGCAAGGTGCCCACACATGTCAATTTGTATGATGCGGAAAAGACGAAGTCTGGCCCTGCGGGCCTCGATCGGGAGGGCATGATCCTTGTGGCACTCATGAGCGGAGGAGACTACCTGCCCGAAGGAATTCCCAACTGCGGCCCGAAGCTCGCGTGCGAGGCCGCTCGAGCTGGTTTCGGTAGCCGGCTGTGTGCAATTGGAAAGAAGGACACTGCTGCTTTGCAGACTTGGCGCGAATCCCTTATCCATGAGTTACGCACCAACGAAAGCAAGTTCTTCAGATGCAAGCACAAAGCCCTCGCCATTCCGGACGAGTTTCCTCGTACGGATATACTTGCATACTATACAAAACCAGCCATCTCTTCGCGGGATGGCTTGGAAAGGCTGAAGAGGAGCCTTCGTTGGGATCAGGAATTGAACTTTCCGGAACTGCGAACCTTCACCGCGGATGCCTTCGAATGGGTGAAGGTCACCGGAGCGAAGAAATTCATCCGTAACCTTGCCCCAGCACTGCTTGTTCGGAATCTATGCCTACGTGGCCAAGCCGCCGCTGAAGACGCACTGTCTGAGGACCCTGAGATCATAGCAGCCGACGAAGCAGCACTAGTGACGAGCATCCATGGCAAGCGCCAACACCCTTCGACTGACCACACCACCGAACTCCGCATCGCATTTTCGCCCATTGGCATTGTAAATATTGATTTGGATGCTGAAGAGCCGGACGATGAACCGGACCAAGACGAAGACGAGGACGAGGAGGGACTCGTGGACGAAGACGGCGAAGCGCCGAAGAAGCGCGGACCCTATCTCTACGATCCTACCAAATTGGAAAAGATTTGGATTCCCGAAAGCTTTGTTAAAGTTGGTACACCACTGAAAGTACAGGATTGGGAGGAGGCTCAGCGGAAGAAAGCTGCACCGAAACCGGCAAAAGTCACCAAGCCTCGTGCCTCCAAGCCAGCGGCTGCTGGTGGGATGCAAAGAGGAGCTTTGGATCGATTTGCTAAAATCACCAAAGCTGGTGCTGCCCGCCCACCTGCAAAGCGTCGATCTCCTACAATTGAAAGACTGGACATGTCAGGCAGTTCTGAGAAGCCGGATGACCAACCCAGCAGCTTTCCTGTGGCGCCATTGGCTCAAACGCGGAAGTCATCCAGAGCGCCAAGTTCACCGCCGCGGACAAGCAAAGAACCCGTCTACATCGACATTCTGTCGTCTTCACCTGCTGCGCCATCTAAGGAAGCGGAACCCCAGCCTCAACCTGCGGATGAGCATTACGGGTCTTCAAATGCGACAAAGCGGGTGCGTACTCTGAAAAGTATCGACGCATGGACTGGCAGTCGCGCAGATATGCAGCCAAGCCAGTCCGCAGCTACTTCCGAGACTTCACATACACAACCAGTCGCAGAAAATCGCTCCGAATCAACTGTCTATCAACGAATCCAGGAAGGAGGGCCTACTCAAGAAAGAGTTTCCAGAACTCAAAAACCTGCACGAGCTAGAAGAACGGGTAGTTCACAAGCCCAAGGCCTAACTACACCGTCAAAACGGCGACAGCAGCGAGGCGAGGCACACGATGTGACGCCCTCAAAGCGTCAAACAACGCTTGAAGAATCATTCAAGCTGTCGAAAGACGTCTCTACTTCAATGCACCACCGAGATCCTTTTTTACCGGTAATTGACGGGGGCGTTGCGGCAGTCACGTCCTCGTTTGATGGAGTGGAAGCGCTGGACCTCAGCCGTTCATCTCCCGCGGTTCATCAGGAATCGACCCAACCAGACCTTGACACTTCAGCTCAACCGCCCGCGCAGCTTACTCGATCCAGTAATCAAGTGTCAAACAAGGCAGGTGGTAGCAGGAGATTAAGTCCAAGCGCGACGGCACTTCAGCCCACGACCGGGAACACAAACAGGCGGCTGAAGACGATAGGAATGGTGCACAACACAAACAAAATGGCTACCAAAACAAATTCAGAATCTGAATCGCTGGATATGTCTCTGGGACTGCGGCGTTCGCCACGTCAACGTCGCACCCCAGCAAACATTTCATCCAAAGAAACGACAGAGACTGAGCAGGTCTCGCAGCAAGAAACAAGCGGATCTCGGAGTTCGTCTCGGCAACCTGCCGGACTAGCCAGGCAGGACTCTGGTGTGGATGGGGTTTTCAGTAGGGCGACAGAGAGGCCGGGCAAAAAGAAAGTGATCAAGTTGCGCGAGAGCCTGCAAGGTAGCTGGAAGATGGTCGATGCGTCGAGCGTAGACGTGCTGGACATGACTGGCGACGGGCCTAGGCAAAATGCCAGTGGCGGGAAAAACACGGCCGGCAGGGGTGGCAAGCGGCGGGCGTGGCGGCAGAGCGAGGTCGAAGTGCTCGACTTGACGAACGGTTAATCAGCGCCAAAGGATGCGCGGCGTGACGTTACACGCAGGGAAACCAGTAGAGCCCGAAGCGTCGTTTGGCATGGCGTCAGCAGGATGCCGGCCGGACTTGCATGACAAGGCCCGGGATGCGGGGAAGCTGCGCCGCGGTGAGAGCAGCGTGGACGCGGTCCCGGCTGGTGGGCGGCGGCTCCGGGTAGCACTAAACAATGACATTAATCTCTTTCAGACCCGCGTCGGCATTTTCTACACGCGAAATTAACAAAAAGTCGCGCGATGCAGGGAGCCGTTGACTGGCGGCGCATCTGGATTGCGGCGGAAATTGGCGACTGGGGGGCGCATCCCCCGCTGCCTCCCCCGCAAAGTGCGTCGGTCAAGCTTCCTGCCTAGCAAACGAATGACATCGACGGCTTCGACTGTGCCGCGTCTCCTCATCTCGCTCCGCAGAAAGACGGTGCGGCCACAGCCTCCGCCCGCCGGATCCTTCGCGCCGCATACGCCCACCGGCCTGGCCTCACCGACACGCCTGTCCGACAGGGTTGCACCAAAGCTTGATCCCAGCGCGTTGGCCGCTTTGTCGCCGCGTGCCTGATGATCCTTCCTACCTTCATTCTGTCCCCCCCCGCAGCAAAGCCCGTCTTGTCCCCGGAATCGCGCTCTAGTCTTACCAGTTCGCCGGTCATGCGCGTGCTTCCTGCCCAGGGTAGCTTCTGCCTATAAGGCCCGCTCCCCCGGAACGTACTCCCCTCTGCCTCCTCCTTAACCTCACCCGCAAACCTTGGTCGCCCGTGCCATTGGAGCCACTTCCCCAACAACATGGTCGCCTCCAGCACTTTGGTCGCCACGGCGGCATCACTGCTGCTTTCCAGCGTGCGCGCACAGGGCCCCGACGGCAAGTACGAGATCTCCGCCGAGGGGATTCGCGCAAAGTTCATTCCCTACGGCGCCTCCATTTCGAACCTCTTCATCAACGACACCAATGGCGTCGAGCGCGACATCGTGCTGGGTTTCGACAATGCGAGCTACTACTCCATTGACAAGATGCACCCGCATCTTGGCGGCGTTCCTGGTAAGTTTCAAGCCCCTCGGGAGGCTGCGCCAGTGGCTGACGTGCGTCAGGGCGCTACGCGAACCGCATCAAGAACAGCACTTTCACCATCGACGGTGTGGAGTACAAGGTTGATGCCAACGAAAACGGCGGCTTGGATACTCTGCACGGCGGATCCAATGGCTGGGACTGGGTAAGTTTGCTTCCCCTTTTCGAATGCAGTCGTGCTAACCGCCCTCAGCGCAACTTTACCGTTGAGTCTCACACCGAGAACTCCATCACCTTCTCCCTTCTCGATCCCGATGGAGAGCAAGGCTTCCCTGGAGCCGTCCAGAGCTACATCACCTACACCCTGACCCCCTACGCTTGGCACCTGAAGATGTACGCCACAGCGCTGACCAAGAAGACGCCGATCATGCTGAGTTCTCACGTGAGTTCCCCATGACCTGGCCGCAGGAACTTTGTTGTCAGCAAAATATGATCTGACTTGGTTCTAGACGTACTGGAATTTGGATGGTTTCCAAAACAACGACACTGCAACCGCCCTCAACCATACCCTGTCGTTGCCTTATTCTGGCCAGCGCGTTGGGGTTGATGGTATGCTGATCCCCAACGGCACCATCCTCCCTAACCAGAAGGGTTCTGTCAACGACTTCTGGAGTGCCCCCAAGCAGGTTGGCGCAAGTTTCGACGACCCTGAGATCGAGGGCAACTGCGGCACTGGCTGTGCCGGCTATGACAACTGCTTCCTTGTCAACCGCGCACAGGAGGGTCCCTACGATTGGCGCACCAAGGGCCCTGTGGCCAGTGTGTCGAGTGATTTCTCGGGTATCAAGGTGGATGTTTTCACCGACCAGGATGCGTTCCAGGTGTATTCGTGCGGTGGTCAGAACGGTAAGCAGTCCATCCCAACGCCAGACACCCATATATGATGCTCATTTCACGCAGGAACTCTGGCCCTTAAGGAAACTCAAGGTTTCTTTAACGACGCTGACCGCCCGCGCGTTGTTGAAAAGTATGGCTGCGTCGTCCTGGAAGTGCAGGACTGGATCGACGGCATCAACCAGCCGGAGTGGCAGCGCGACAGCAAGCAGATCTTCGGTCCTGAGGATCCTCCCTACGTCTTGGAGGCTATCTACAAGTTCTCTGTCAATGACGAAAAGACTGAGTTGTAGAGATGGCTGTTAATGATGTGTACGAAGATATTCTCGGAAAGTACCGTCGTCAGAGTCGCTAGTCAATACTCTGCATGAATAGTAATGCTGACGTTTAACGTCATGACCTACTCAATTTCTCGGTGCCATGTGACCTCAACATTACCAGAGTTGGGCGAAGCGGCCACGTGCCTCTTCTCTAAGAGGTAAGGACTGTGGTGAATGACAGACCTGGTTGTAGAAGACTGCGGTGGAAACAGCGGCTCGTTCTAACACAATAGCGTCTTGGGGCGCCAAAATAAACACGGGAACAGCAAAGATTAATAACCACGGCGAGGCCCGCTATAGTGATGGCCCACTCTAAAGATTACTGTGTCCGGTAGACAGGGTCGCGCCATCAGAAGAGACTTGCCGAAATAGACAGAGCCCCAGGACCGCATAGACATAAGGGTCTCGTTCACGACGAGCAGTGTCGCCACAAGCTCGCGCCAACTTGTCGCGGCATTCTTCTACAATTTTTTAACTGATGCATCCGCAGCTGCCTCGTGCCTGCCTTTGCTGCAGGTGGAAGACCCTGCATGCGAGGTAGACCCGGCGGCATCACTCTTTCGCATGCGTACTCCAGACTCTCCTTCTGCTTCCTTCTTCGTCTTGTCTTTCGCCGCTCTTCTTCCTCTTCAACCTACAAACCTTACATCGCTCAACTCCGCCAGCGTTTTCGTTCCTTTGGACCACCGCGACACTCACACTCCTTCCACGGCGCAATGCATGACGAGCTTCATCGGTCGCGGAAGCTCGCCTTCGATGAGAAAGTCATCGACGAGCGCAGAGCGACTGTGGCGGACCGGTCCGCTGTCTTACAGCGTATCCTTGGCTATGCCAAAGTCAACGGGCCATTCACCGCGCCGCCACCGCTGCCGGCCGCCGACACTGTCTCAGCATCAACTGTTTTAATGCCCACCGTTTCCTCTGGACATGCCGTTTCAAAAGATTTGCAGCCACTGTCATCGGTCGCCGCTCGGATGAAGTGGTCACCGACTATCGATGTTGTTGCTCAGCGCAACGTGAAGTCTCAGCCTTCGCTAGGACGCCAGGAAGCAACCATGCAAATAGCCCAACCCATTAGCAACAGCTCGTTGCCTCACCAGTCTACTGACTCGCAGAAGAAGCCGAAGCTTCAGTCATCGCCGAAAAAGCACCTAGACCGTAAGGCGCCTGTCGAGCCTGCGATACGCAAGTATCATCCGGACCTTTTGGGATTCACCTTTCCCGCCGCACCTGCCCCGGAAGATAAAAGAGATCAGAAAATGAACGACGCTATGTCTTATGGTGGGTTTACTGGACAAGATTCTCCCGCAGCAGGCAGGAAGGTTCTGGGCAACGCTTTCACGCCCGAGCCGTTCGCCCCTCCAAGCGCTCAGAGCAGTGAATTCGACATCTACAGAGATGCAGAGAGTACTAGCACCGAAGATGCGCCTCAATTCAACAATAACACGAATGTACACAACAAAGTTTTACACGACATGTCTTCAAAGCGCACCATCACCGGTAACACATTGCAAAACTCGTCGCAGTTTCAGTCTACGCCTCAACCGCCCAGGCAGCCCCCCACGCAGTGCAATGTTGTTCCGAACCTTGGATACTTGTTTGATCAGTGGTTCCGCTTCGGTCGCAAGCACTGGGAGGGTCTGTGCCTGTTGCAGCCCCGAGAGATTCCCATTCACTCCGTCACTGCGCGGACGATTCCGTGCCCACCCCGGACCTCGCCTCACGAGATCGTGGAAAAGCCAGCTAAGCTGTTCACCATCGCTGACCAACACGATGCCGCCGAAGTCAAGATGATCGAAGTCGAAGTCCTTCCAGAGTCGGACAACATGCGAAAGGCCCTGTTGAACAGTCACCACCCCTACCACGAGACTTCTACCGCGAACCCCAATATCTGGACCATCCTGTACATTCAAGAGAAGCCGTCGCGTTTTCCTGAAAATAGCGCCAAGGGTCCAGAAAAACTAGGGAAGGGTGATACCGGGGTCGTCGGGACCCCTGTGGCAAAGAGAAGGCGCGGAACGCAGGTTCAGGGCGTTGAGGAACCCGTGTTGGGCGAAGAGACTGTTCAAACCTCGTGGCAACTTGTTGCCTGGCCCTCGGCTCACGTGTCGAGGTTCATGGAGGTGCTGGGACCTGTTCGCGAGAAAGACTTGTCAGATGAACAGACGGAGAACAGGGCTCAGGGCAGTTCGGCCGGCCGCACGCCGTTGGCTCCCAAGATTGTTCAGGTACGTCAGCAGCCATCCCTCGGGAAGCCACAGAGTGGGCGGGTGCACCTGAAGGATGCTCGGGCGTACGCAGAGTACATGGCGACCGCCCAGGCGCGTGCAGAGAAGCAACAAAATGCCAGTGACGGTGCCCCGCAGGTTGTCGCCGATCGAGAGAGGATTCCTTTCCCGCTGCAGCCTCCTTTCTACTTCAAGGTCGATGCCGTCGCAGGCCGGGTGCAGCAACTGCAACAGCTGTCGGGTAACATGTCCAGCCTCAGCATCGGCAACAAGAGTGATGAGAATGTTGTGCTTGTCCACGAAATGCAGCGTCTTACCTGCCTTCGCTTTCAACGTGGCGGTGCACACCCGCTTCTGGCTGGAAATGACGTCGATCTGAACTACTGGAACACATTCTGTGAGTACTTTGCCAAAGGAGAAGTTCAACTCGAGGTATTGAGTCCTGTGGACGGCGAACCGGTCATCCTTTCGGAAAGGGAGCAGCAACTTCGTAGAGGCACTGGAGCAAGAAACGTCTCAACTTGGGGTGAGGAGCTTGATGCCCGCCATTCGACTGGAACTAGTAAGGGTCGTCTGGACGCACTGCGTTCCGGTGGTCGTACATGGGGTACGCCCATCCCGGAGTCGATGAAGAGCGCCATCAAGGACGAGCGTGAAGACGAACCAGATTCGACACCTCTGCTGCAAAGACAACATACGCCATATGGCGCGCAGAATGGTTTCCAGCAGCGCGGAACTCGTAACGCATACCAGTTCATCTCCAAGGCTCGCAACACGACGCGCCACCAGTCCTTGTATCAGCTGCCTTCGCTGAGCAAGCCGATGGACCATCTCCAGCACACTCGCGTCTCCTCTTTTCCTAAAGCCAGTTCCACCACCTGCACCAAGCAACACAGCGATCGTCAAGATGGAAGTTCGGTGGAGACTATAAAGGCGAAGCCTATTATCGATGTTACCAACAAGACTCCTGTTGCCCAACCGAAGTTTGTCGGTGCAGCGGCCGAACGTACCGGCCCGCTCATGAAGGGATGGCAGATGGAGATGCTAGACGCTCTGGGCAAGGGACAGAACCCGGTGTGGCAAGGCTGGACTGAGCGTTCAGCGACTTACCAGGAACGCGAGAAGGAAATCGAGCACGGCGAGAAGCGCATCGCCCAGGAAGCCTTCTCTCACTGGTCCAAGGAAGTTCAAGTCCAGGATGAGGACCGCTCCTGCCGTGATGATAACACCATGTTCCAGAGCTATGCTGCAGAGACTAAGCGACGCCATGAGGATATGG
The DNA here is from genome assembly GCF_012971845.1 of Lasiodiplodia theobromae. Lineage (NCBI taxonomy): Eukaryota > Fungi > Ascomycota > Dothideomycetes > Botryosphaeriales > Botryosphaeriaceae > Lasiodiplodia > Lasiodiplodia theobromae. The sequence goes on along the minus strand of NW_023336366.1, from coordinate 14,625 downwards.
TGCGCTTGCAGGCGGCGAAGCCGCTGAGGGAGAAGCTTGATGACAATGAGGACATGCTGAGAGGAAGAGAAGCGATGTACCAGTCACGTAAGCACATGGATGAGGTCAGGTTGGAGGCGATTCGGAGGGAGTGCAATAGGGGCAGGATGAGCCCGAAGACGGGAATGCGCATTCTGGAGAAGTCGCTGCGCGTCGGTCAACAACAGAAGCAGGAAGAAAATCAGCAGCGTCAACACCAGCAGCAGCAAGAGTATCAGCAGCGGCAGTACCAGCAGCAGCCGGTTCATCCAGTCAACCAAGGAGCCCTTGGACGTCTAGACCAGGCATACCGTTTCCAGCACCTGCACCAACCCCCGTACGTCCCAGGTGTTCTTGCTCGGCCTATCCCACAGACGGTCCCGTACGGCATGCATCAACAGCAGTACCACAACCACCCGCAGCATCAGCAGCAGGTTCCCTTCGGCTACGGCTTCGCCAATCCGTACGCTGACGCCCAAAGGAGGGCTCAGCACTTGCTTGGCATGAACCAGGCTGCGTATCCGTACGGCCAGCACGTCCCGCAGGCGTACGGTCAGGTTCAGCAGCCGTATGCACAGGCGCAGCAGCAGCCATTCCACAGCCACTTGCAGCAGATCGGTCGGCATTTCAACCAGCAGATGGCCGCTCCCCCTCCCGCCCTGCAGCAGCCTGCTCCCGGAGCTCCTGGTGTACCTTCCTACTTTGTCTGGCAGCAGATATCAGGTGCCCTGGCGGCGGAGCAACAGAGGGCTAGCTACTCCAACGCGATGGAGTATGAAGAAGCAGACGAAGACGACGACGAGGACGATGATGACGATGAGCATGAGGGTGGTTACTACTAAGCGCATTGTTGGCGCATGCTAGAGAGAAGCAACAAAAAAAATATTGGTGGAAGATTTGGTGGGCTTGGTGATGGCGCGTGATGGGTAGCGTCATCGGTTGATTGTTGTTGGCAACGTGGGGATGGTTTGTTGCCTCTTTCTTGATTGATTGGTTGATTTCCCAGCCCCCCATTTTTTCCTTCACCCCATTCACACCGTAATATAGACTAGCAGCTTGCCCTAAGATTCCCCCGATACCCCCGGCTTCGTGCCCCTTTTTTGATCTGCTTTGGTAGCAGGCAGACTTCGGTAGTGGCCAGGTTGGCCGAAAACTCCCAACTCTTTCGAGAAATACATGGGTTCTTTCCTTACTTGGTGGTTCTTTTGAGATAGCAGCTTGTGCATATGTGCTCAGGTGCTGCCTCGCTCTACTCCCTTGCAACGTAGCTTTTCAAGAACTTGCGGATTTTCCGTGTTCCAGTGGCGTTATTGGGCTCTCAGCCCGCGAGTTGAAAAGACTGCGTAGTGATTGTATTCTTGCTATCTACCGGTCTTTTATAGACCTGGTTGACTGATTGCTGACACGTTTGTCAGGAATCTACTAAAAGTTTGCTTGTGTCCGACTTGATTTCCCGCTCTCACTTTGCGTTGTCATGCGGGTCGAGCGGTGTATCAATCTGGATGTCTGTTCCTACAGCCAGAAGCTGGAGAAACTGAGCGATCCGCGCGTCTCTTTCATCTTTCCATTCCTTCCACTCCAGATACTTTGGCTCGAATTCGTTCCAGGTAGAGTCGAATGGAGGCTCAAGATAGGCGGTATCGTTGAGATCTTGTAGCGGCTCCTCAGTGTCCGGGGCAATGCTGGATGCTTGGTCTTCCTGGGAATCATTCTCAAGACTCATGGCGTCAATGTCCGAGGCTGCTTCTTCCGTCTGAGACGTAGCTCTACGTAAGCTGTCGGTCTCGGAAACTCCAGGTCTCTCCTTCTTCAGTCCTTGCTCAGAGTCGAGCTTCTCAAGCGCCGTAGCTGTCAAGGGAGTTGTTGCTTGTTGGTAAGGTAACGTAGGATTTGAAGTTGGTCGTGGAGTATCCACGGGTGACACCGGCTTTAAAGTGTGTCGTGGGGTATCCACGGGCTCCATGCTCGAGTTACCTGAGCCGCATGGGCCGCGATTATAGCTCTTCTTTAACAGCTGGATCTGCTTGATGAATCGTTCTCTGTAGAAAGTAGTCAGTCATAAGTCCTTTCGGCGGGGACGGGAGCTGGAGCTGGAGCTGGGGCCGGGGCTGGGGTAGGGCGCTCATCGAAAGCGTCCACAGACAGGCCTTCACCTTAACGGTTCCTCCATGCCGGCCAGGTGTCGGCGTCGTCATGGTCTTCTTTATGGTCGGAGATAGCTGCTTGCTTGCACGGGCGCGTCATGGGGGGCGTTTTTCTGAGTGCGCTGGCAAGTATTGCCGGATGTTGGGTTGTGGTGGTGTCTGTGACCATTCCGTTCAGCTTGCTATCGTCATTAACTTGCATTCGACTTCTGTTTGCTTCTTTTAGATTCCGACTGCATGGGACAGATGGGGGGTATTGCAGCTGAAGCTAGTAATAGGATGAGGGGAAAGTATTCTCATTTCTGTTTTTAGGAAAAAAAAACATGTTTGGGTAGTTGAAGCTATCGTCCGGACGTGACTGTATAATTATTAATTGTACATTTACGTCCGGTTGATAGCTTCAACTACTCATGGTATGAGCGAAAATATGTTCACGCTGGCCTTCGGCTGTAAAAGTCCTCTGCAGATGCTGCACGGATAATATTTGGCCCAGAGGAATGCTGAGTGCTGTAGCAAATTGGATTTATGGGGCCTTCCCCGTGTCCTACAAAGGACACTGCACGCGTCCTTAACAGGTAGGCGAGAAGCAAATAGCCGGACCCACATGCAAAGCTTAAATATCTAAACATGACCACGTACAAGATCCAATTTAATCGTGAGTACGTGGGGTCACAATATCTCCGGCTGGTGAAACCGAATTGGGAAGGTCAGCTTCTTGTGTGACCCGCCGGGGCGGTACAGTATTATTACCCGCATTCTATAAGAACTCGGCTCCTCCGCCGTCGGGTACCGATGCCAGGGTGTCTATGATGTCACAAATGTGTAACTGCTTTCTTTATTCCTATTCTCCCCAGTCTTCTTTATCCCAAACACTTTCTTTCAATTTTCAAAGGCAGCATCTGCTAAAAGGAAAACCTTTGAAGGCCGAGCTGGAATCCCACGATACGTTTGTGCGAACTGCCGGACTTCCGCCAAGGAGATCAACATTGCAGACGGACCCTCTGTGGAAGCGAGCGTTTGTGGGGTGGGTGGCTGCCGGCAGTGGGGACCCTCGATCGGATATGCGGCAAAAATCGCAAAGCACGAATGATGAACAGAAAAAAAAAGCGCCACACATATCGTCCCGGCTTACGTTGCTCTTCTCCGCTTCTTCAGCCAACCAAGCAACGGCAGCCAAGCATTAGGCGACAGTAATAATAATTCTCGCGACTTCTTTCTCTGCTGCACACGCTAGCTGAGGTGAGACAAGACCGAGTTTTAATCCTCCCGGGGTGCTTTGCACTTTTTCAATCTCACATCATCCCCTCAACCAACGTACTTGTCGCGGCAACTTTTCGACACTTAAGGTTATTTGGTAAATGAGCGGCAAACGCTTGGTCAGATCTTCAAGCATCTTCGACCTTTGACTTTATCCTTCTCTCTCTCGCTTGGTACAGCGATAAGATTCTTGTTCTAAGCCCATCCTAAGGAAACCCCGGATCCCTGTCGAAAAACCACCCTAATCGTACGCGGGTGACTTCATCGCGCCTATAGAACCCCACGCACGCGCCTTCTTCCCGTTCGGCTAGTGGATGAATGATACTGGATATGGTCCGCTCGACGCGTCCCAGTACGCGCACCAATATCTCACAGCGGAGCCACGGTCCGTCGTCATCACGCCTGCTCGAGCCGCAAGGCGGAGGAGGAGGAGGAGGAGGAGGAGGAGGAAGCCTGCTGGAAACGATAAACGAAGACGTCGAAATGTGAGTCATCATCATCATCATCATCATCATTCTAAGAAAACATGAAACAAAAGCTAGCTCTGACGCTAATGCTAATGCCGCGCAGGACATCCGCATACGCCAACCTCTCGCCCCATTCGCCTTTGCTTCCACTACCAAGGCAGCGGACACGATCACGTGCTTCAATACTAGCTACGCACCTGTTCGCGGCGGCGGTCATGATGGTGGCCGCGTCGACAGTCAGCACGTACTGGCACCGCAACCCGCTGCCCCTCTGCGCGCGCTTCTGGGTCATCATCGGCGACGAGGACAAGTGTTTCTGGCGGCCGCAGCCCGCTGTCATACTGGCGGCGTGCTCGGCGTACGCGGGTGCAGCGATATGGTGGTATCGGCAGCATAGGCGGTGGAGATACAGGAATCAGACGGTCGCGGTGGCGGTGCTGCTGGGGGTGTGTGCGTCGTTGATCGTCGGGGTGGCGTACGAGGAGATTCTGCGCAACGCGCTGCCGTGGAGCGCGTTCGCCGGGCTGGTGGCGGTTGCAATCTTGGATAACATCTTTGGGGATCGAAAGCGAATAAGGCCGTTCATGCGGGGAAGTCTTGCTCGAGAGGCGTTAGGAAGTCGTTGAGATTATCGCCACCTCCCCTCATCAGAAGGGTGCAGATAAGTCCTTTCTCCGCGGCGAGGGCTACTCCAACTCGTCGGCTAGGTCGGCGAGGGTCAACTTCCTGACGCGATCGTAGCTGATCCGCAACTCTTCCGGCAGCCACCCGTCGACCCTGCCTCCCGGCAAACCCGGTCTCTCGGGCACGTTCTCGTCCTCGTCGGAGCCGGCGAGCATCAGGCCGACGGCGGAGCCGCAGAGCCAGGCGTAGATCATGCCGTCGCCGTGGTAGCCGGCGGCTATCCACTCTCCAGGCTGCGGTTGCTGCCGCTCCGACTGCACCGCCGATTTCACCTTGCGGCCAGTCAGACGCGGGTCGACCATGCCGACGAACGGCACGCTATCGGCGGTGAAGCAGATGGTGCCGGACCACATCTGCTTGAGGCGACCGGCGGGCGCGTCGGCGCCCCAGTGCGGCGAAAAGACGGTGGGCAGGATGCCGTTGAGGTGGGTGGCCGTGAGGGCGTCGAGCTTGCTGTCGTCCCACACGCCCATCTGGTCGAGGCCCTGCTTCGTGGAGCGGAAGAAGCCCCCGCCGATCATGAGGTGGCCCCCAGTCTTAGAGTCCGGGTCGGCGGGACGCTGCGTCATGTAGTCGAAGCCCGAGCCGTACATGATGGACCATGAGCGTCCGCCTTTGGAGTCCGACTTGAAAGATTGGCCGGGCCGTTGGGCGGACATGTGGGCGCGCAAGCCTGTCATCTTGTTGCGCAGGCCCGGGATCAGGTGACTGGCGAAGGCATTGGTGGCGTGGACGACGTGTCGTGCTCGTACGATGCCTCGTGGGGTTTGCAGCAGGAATGGGTGCGCATCGGACTCGGCCGAGGAGATGGACTCGACGGGGGTCCCGGTCTCGATGGAGAGTACAGTTGGGAACTGCGTGAGGAGGGACTTCCAGACGGACGAGACGAATCTGTAGGGCCAAAGAGCTCCGCAAGTGTAGGATATGGCACCGACAACTTGCTCGCCGACATCGAATTTCTGCTAGAGTTAGCTTTCCAGCAGGGTTGGATTTCTGGCGCGGAGCTTACCTCTTGGGCCTCTTTACTGTTGCTGATGGTGTGAACTGCCTCGGGCACAGCAGACTTCAGCTCATCAACCTGCTTCGTCCACTTTTCAAAAGAGGGAGTGTCCAGAAAGAGGTCGACCGACTCAACTTCGCGGCACTCAGCAACATCAAAGCGCTCGGCGCGACAGAGGTCAGGAATGCGCGTCAAGTGCTGACGCTGGAATCGAACGATGGCAGCAGCGCGGGCGGCGCCGAACTTTTTCTTCAACAGCGCATAGTCAAGGTAGGATGAGGGCTTGATGTGGCCGCCGTTCCTGCCGGTGGCGCCGCTGGTTAGCTGCCGCGCTTCTAGAACCACGACGCGGCCCAAGGCGTCGTTCTTGCGCTGAGCCTCCACCAGCAGCGTGCGCGCAACGGCGGCGGCGGTTATGCCACTGCCAATAATAGCCACATCACAAAACTCCGGCAATTTCTCCGATCTGGTGTCTACCAGCTCCGGATACGGTGGGTCAGCCAGCCAGTACGATTGCGTGGGTGCAGCGACCGGGAGCCCGGGCGGCTTGGAGGCCCGGGCGAGCACTTCCAGGAAGTCGGCATTCAGCGCGATGAAGGCCTTGATGGCGGCGGAAATGGTCTTGTAGGCTTCGCGGATGATAGCGATAATGTTCCCCATGATGTGGCTGGTTCGTTGGAGAGAAGGTGGGGTCGAGTTGGTCGCGGGGACCCGACCCAGCGACGTAAGACGTGGCCGCTCCCCCATGGCGCCCTAACCTCTCCCCGGCCCTTGGGACTTCTCACCCACCAAGCAACAGCGATCCAGACCCTCGCCGGCACAAAGTCTCCTACGAATCCCTCCTAGCGCCACAGACCGCCACTCCGATTTCGCCTCGCCTACCGTGGTTAGTACACAGTGTCACTCGTGCCATCATCGACACTGCGTCTTTGGTCACCCGAGCCTGGTCAAGGAGGTATTTCGTGCCTTGGGATGGATAATTCATTCATGTATGCTAATAATGCTGCTTCAACCAGAAATGCAAACAAATTCTAAGCCAGACAAAAAGACAGAGTACCAAAGGAGAGTATCATGCAAGCATTCCTGAAAAACGCCAGGGCGCGCGGGTGCCGTGGGGGCTTTCTCAAATTAGCACGAAGGATTGTAGTAGGGCGGCGCCGTCCCTCGCATCGAGCCCGAACTGCCGTGTGGTGGCGGAGAATTAATTGACTTCAATCAGAGCCGGGCCAAAGACGGTTGCGTCAGCAACCTTGTCGACATCGGTAAGGCCCTTGTCCGTGTTCGTGACGACGGCGATGGTCAGGCCGAACAGGAGGTTGGTATCGAAGGGGAAGTCGGCGTCGAACTGGATGACGCCGTGGTCCATCTTCTTGACGTTCTTCAGCTTCTCGATGATGGGCAGGTTCTGGCCATTGATCAGGACAAGGGAGAGGTCTTCCTCGTGGATGGTGCTGTTGGCCTGGATCTGGAACGTGACGATGCTGTCCTTGGGCTGCGCCGACCCAATCAGCTTGAGCGGCTCGAAGATGGGGAGGTCGATGGTGTCGATGTTGGGGCAGGTGCCCGGAACCACGAACATCTGGTTCAGCGCCGAGAAGGCGAACTGGCGGGTGCTTGCCGTCAGGAAGGGCTCGGCCGACGGACGCTTGCCCTGGAACAGCCGGTAGAAGCCGTTCTGCTCGCCCTCCTGCCCGATGACCGAAGCAACACCACGGATCAGCCCGATGTCGCCGCTCAGTCCAAAGTCGTTCTCGACATCCTGCAGGGTGCCGAGAACAACGTCGGTGAAGGTCGCTGCCGTGGCGATGGCATCCTTCAGGTTGTCCACTCCGAAAACGTACTCGCACGGCTGGATGGGACCGGCGTTATTCTTGGCCAGCGCTCCGTTGGCATTGAGCTCATGAAGCTCCTCCTGCGCCTGAACAGTGGCGAGAATGATGATCAGGTCGTCAAGGTCGATGTTGAGCTTGGTGGCATCCTTGACTTGGTAGCCAGGCACGTTGTGCGTGATGTTCTTCAGCAGGTCGGTGAAGAAGGCCACCTCGAAGAGCTCGTTGAAGGCAATGAACCTCAGCGAGGTGAGGGCATCGGCACTTGGAGGCGCACCACCGCCTCCGTTGGGAAGCGTGCCGCCCGCGATCTCCTGGATGTCGTCGAGCTCCTTCTGGTTGGGGTTGGGGAAGTCGTTGGAGAGCGGGAAGCGGAACTTGTTGCCATCGGGATGCACCTCGGTGGGGATGGGAGAGACATCGTAGCTGACAGTGATGACATTGCCAGTCGTGGGGTTGGAGTCGTAGCCATTGCCGTTGCCGTCTCCATTGCCGTTGTTGTTGCTGTTGTAGTTGTTGTTGTTGTTGCTGTCAGGTGTCTGTGTGGTGTAGTACTGGTATTGGGTCTGGGTAGAATAGTATTCCGAGTCAGCGGTGCCAACAACAGTCACAATCGCAGTCTTGTGGACAGTCTCGATCACAGTCTCATCATCTGGAGTACCGACTGGAGTGCCAACTGGAGTCCCGACTGGAGTTCCAACGGGAGTGTTCGCCGGAGCGGCGGCGACAAAAGAGGATGCTGCAAGTGCCAGAAGGGCGGCAGCCGAGGATTTGGAATGCATCGTGGGGGATAATTGAAGGATTGGAATTAGAGGACTGAAAGATTGCCTGTTGATGTGTCTGCTATTCGGAGGGCGCTGGGCAAAGTTAAATAGCAGCTCGAGTTACATTGTATTCACGTCGCAGAACACCACCCACGGTATACCTGAGCTATTTTTGGGGTCTCGAACATCTCGAATCCAGACTGGGACTAAGTTGGACGTCAGCCCCATGACGCGGGGGACGGAGCCTCAATGGCGACGGCCGCGCAAGCTTTGGCGGGCGGCTTAGCTCAGATGCTTGGAGGTGTCTGGCCAAGAAAAGCATTTTCCGAAGCTCCGAAACATGGTCAGATTGGCCGGAACTTTGCGCAAGCGGGGTACTTATAAGCTGCTTCGCCCGGTAAGACCGTCAGCAGCTACCCTCTAGTCAGACCAACACCAGCTACACCACGTCCTCGTCGTCATCAACGAAGACCTTATACATCTGCGACATCTTTCACTGCATGTATCTGTCGTGCTCACGAAAATCGTCAGTCCTGATGTGGGGGTCCACGGCGGTTTGCCTCTGCTAGCCTGCAGCCACGTCTACGGCCGATGCATCAGCCGCGCATTGTCTGCCATCACCGACATGCCAATGCTGGTTACACAGAGTGTAAGTACATGGACTCAATCACATGAAGTGGCTGTTTCCCAGTCGCTGTGTCAACGGACCGCAGCCACTTCACTGACATGCATGTAGATCCAGACACAAGCCGCGATGCACAGCCCTCCCGTCTACTACTGCACGTGGGATTGCGTTAGCGTTTCCGTCAGATCTCAAGACGCATCTTGCACATCACCCGAACAGCAGCCCCCAATCGCGGGAGTGCTGGTGAAACAATAGCTTCTTTGTTGGGGATCCGAGATCTACTGGAGCCACTGATCTTGCACTTGGACGTAGTTGGATCAGCCCTCTGTCGTCGATCTGAATCGCCGTGAGAATTCGGGTCCCGTGGGGTCATCTCTTGTGCGGGGACACGCAATACTCTGAAAGTCAATATCGACGCTCGGGAGGCCTGAAGCAGGGAGTTCAGCTTTTGACTATGTTTCGGTTCAGCTAGTAATGCCATTGATGCCTACTTTTCAGCTAATTCTTTTCGCCTCCAAGATGAACATACATGGTATGTTTGTCCGAGCGCTGACACAGCCTGAGGCCATTCTTTGCGTGAGCCAATAGCAACTGCAGAAGCCTATTCTACTCTGTTTGACCGGGCCGATTATCCAAAAAGGGCGGTGGCTCAGCAAGTGGCTGGGGAATCTGCATGAGTTGATATGCTTCATAGGCATACTAGCAGGTTTCTTATTGAGCCTTCGGTGCAAATGAGCCAATAGTCATCGAGGCTTGTACATCTGGGGCCTGGGATTCCGTTTGCGGTAATACGGTGTCGCGGTGTCTGGGTCGACCATTCCTCTTTCGGAAGTGCGTGATGACTCATCTCCTGACTCCAGCACCCCGCTCGTGTTCTCTTGTCTTGACTCACGACTCCACAACTGAGGATGGTCCTTCTTGTGACCAAAGCCATTGCACTGCCTTGTGCCCCAGTTATCCTGCCTGCCAGCTATATGTCCGCCGACTGTCGCCTCAGAATGATCCGTCTATCCATCCAACAACCCATTTGTCTGCCTTTCATCCGTTATCATGGCTAACACTACTACTCCCGACCTTACTTCCCATCAAACCGCCTTGGCAATTCTTCCGCCTGCACATCTCGTCGACCATGTCAACACCTTGCGCGAAGCCTACGATAAGGCTTATCACAAATGGCCTGCTCACATAAATCTTCTTTATCCTTTCGTTCATCCAGATTCTCTGCATAACGCCACCTCCATTCTGCGCGCAGCCTTGGACAGCTCCAACCTGAGCAGCGCAACACTGAAGTTGGATGAAACTGGCTACTTTACCCACAAGCACAACAGCACCATTTACATCTGTCCCGCGGAGCATGACCGCCTCCGCACTCTCCACCACGCCTTGTTCACCGAGTTTTCTCAAAATTCCATCCCCCAGTACAACCCGCATCTAACTGTCGGACAAGCTGGTAATGATGAGTTGCGCGATTCTCTAAGAGCTAAGGCGCGCTTATTACCGACCATTGAATGGCCTTTGGAGGAACTGGCCATCCTCGTTCGGGGCGACGACAATGTGATGAGGGTATGGGCAACCATTCCCATCTCTACGGACCAACAAACCTCTTCGCCGCGCCCTTCAGCCTCGCCGAATCAGACTTCCAACGTTTCAAAAGAGCCGACGTACCAATTCAGTCCGTCCGCTGCTTCTTGGATCCCATGCACAACTGTGGAAGCTCCTCAGATGATGCCCCCTTCCTTCAGAATATCCAGTTACAACGTTCTGGTCGACTCCATCTATCCGCCTGCCTATGAACGCTTTGGAATCTTGGTTCGCACTATTCTTTCCGAATCCGCACGCTCCGATGTGCTCGTTCTTCAAGAAGTTTCCGATGACTTTCTGTGCCACCTCCTCCGAGATGATGAGATCCGCAGCTTGTGGCCGTACGTATCGCATGCTCCACCCGATCAAGGAGACGTCGGGCCATTACTAAGTCTGCGCAACATCGTTGTGCTTTCACGCTGGAGCTTCGACTGGGAGATGGTGACGTTTGAAAGGCGCCACAAAGGCGCAGTCGTCGTCAAAATGAAGAGCGTCGGCAAGGTGTCTGAGTCTGGAGAATTTTCTCCTCTGGTCATTGCCGGTGTTCATCTGACGTGTGGCCTTACGGATGGTTCTGTGGCCGCTAAGAAGAGTCAGTTACGCTCTCTTTTGAATCACCTCTCCGGAAACTACGCCGATTGCCCATGGATGATCGCAGGAGACTTCAACGTTACGACCTCGACGCGTACCATTGAGGATGCCATCAAGACCCAATCTGTCTCTGCTCAGACAGTCCGCACGCTGAGCGGATTCGAGCAGCTTCTCTCAGAAACTGGCTTTGCAGACGCCTGGGCCGTTTCTCGGTCTCATCATGGTCCTGATAGCGCAGACGTCGATGATGATGACCTCGCTGAGGGAGAGCAAGGCGCAACCTTCGATCCGAGGAAAAATCCACTAGCTGCTGAGATCGTTGGTCATGGCCTGACCCATAGACCTCAGCGTTACGACAGAATTCTGCTCAAAGGAGAGGACGCTTTGGAGGTTGCCAACTTCAACACGTTTGGGCACCCAGACTCTGAGGAGCAGCGTTGCGGAAGTGACCATTGGGGCGTGCGAGCAACCATCAAAGTCACCAAATCGCCTGCTTTGGCAAACGCCGAGATTGAGAACATTCCCCTTGTCGCTCCTCCTGCAAAGCTTAACTCTGCGTCGCTCCAGAGCTTTGTCACTCATCACTCGACAGCTCCAACAGCAGCAGATACGCAGAAACGACGGGAAGTCTTTTCCTTATTAGAGGCCACGCTTCAGCAGATCTCTGCAGCCGGCAGTAAAATCCCCTTGGTTGTCGTACCTGTTGGTTCATACGGCCTTGGTGCCTGGAATGCCGGCTCAGATATTGACTGTCTGTGCATCAGCTCTGTTAGCTCGAAAACGTTCTTCACCCTGGCCGTCAAGAACCTGCGAAAAGCCGCGCCGCAAGGTGTTCGCATCCTCCGCAAAGTCGAAGCCCACTCAGGGACGATGCTTGAACTTGATATTCAAGGCATCAAACTCGATCTTCAGTACTGTGCTGCCGCGAGAATTGCAGATTGGTGAGTCTCCCCGAACAACCGAAGAGTGCTGTAACTGACGAGATCGAATCCAGTTGGCCTACTCCGCTTTCGCTCCCTCCGACAAACGCCCTTTTCTCGCTCCCACTTCAGACGCTGTCCAAGCTCAAGGCGATCCGCGATCTCGCTCATCTCCTACAGACCACGCCCGACCTACCCGCTTTCAGAGTAGCCTACCGCTTCCTGGTCATCTGGTCCATGAGCCGAGGCGTATATGCCGCTCGGTTCGGATTCCTCAGCGGCTCCCACATTTCCTTGATGCTCGACCGTGTCGCCAAGCTCCTCTACCACAACGGGCACGATGTGACGGCCGCGCACTTGGTCTGTACATTTTTCGAGTACTACGCCGACTTCGACTGGGCTAAGAACCTTGTCGAGGACCCGCTCACGCGTTCGGTTCCGGGAATGGGTAGGCCGTATCAGCGCCATGCCGGCGAGCCCATGGTCGTGCTTGGATACCACGTTCCTCGAGCGAACATTGCGCGGGCTGCAACAGTGCCTGCCGTTACGGTTCTTGCTGAGGAGTTCAAACGCGCGAACCAGGCCGTAAAGGAGTGTGCGGAAGAAGACAGTGTTCTCGCTTGGACAGACATTGCAGGCGATAGTGCTTCTGAGTTCTTGGCCGCTTACAAGAGCTATATCCGCATCGACGTTCAGTACTGGGGGAAGAGTTCAGTCAAGGGAAGACAGTTAGTCGGATGGGTTGAAAGCCGCTGTCCTCAGATGCTTGTCGGTAAGTTGTTTTTTCTTTTTTTTTTCTCGATCTTCTGCTCCGACAGGATGCTGATGGGGCCTTCTACAGACCTCAACAGGAAAGTCCCCGAAATCCACGGCCGGATGTGGCCGATGCGGTTCACGCGGGAATCGGACAACGAAAGCGGCGATCAGTACGGATGCTACCTTATCGGACTCGCGAAGCGGCAAGATGCGGCGGAGTCGTCGGGCGGCAAGGACGACGCCGAGCGGAAGCTGGCGCAGAACAAGCTCGACGGAGTCCTAGAGCGCTTTTCCGAGCAGATCCGTGGGAACGAGAACTTCTTCGACCCGGCCTCGGCGTGGGTCGAAGTCAAGCAGGTCGGGCGTGCCAAGCTGGAGCAGTTGGTCGTGGATCGCAGTGACTGGGGCAGTGATCTGGAAGAGAGCTGGGAATTCGAGGACGAGGAGGACGAGGACGAGGATGAGATGGACGAAGCCCCTGAGCTAGACGAGCTGACTGAGGCGCCCGCGGAGGCCGAGACCCAAGCCGAGGTGGTGCCCAGAGTTGGCAAGAAGCTCCGGCCGGCAACTGACATTCTTAACCGACTTCGCTGGGATCCGAACCTTAACAGCGCCGACTACGTGGTAGGCTACGTGGACCGTTTCCTGGGGACGCGGGAAATTGCGTTGGATCGCTGGAAAGTGGAGCAGACGGACGAGGAGTTTATCCCACAGCACCGGATCCTCTATTTCAAGCGGAGATCGGACGGGGTCAGGGTTTGGGATAGGGAGGCGAGGCTGGATGTACTTTCTGGGAATAGCTCGTAGATGGCGCAGATACTTGGCAATAAAAGATAGTTTTGTGCCTGAGCTTCGATGCGTGGCATGATAGACGACGATGCAGTCCCACTTTTATGCACAAATGCATCCAGATCGAGGGGACGAGCAAGGGGACGGAGGCTTTTGCAGCTGACCCTGGATGCTGATCTCCCGTCGAGAAATGCTGTAGCTTATTTCAACTTCATTGTCACTGGATTCCATAGAAGCAGGCGTCGCTGCAAAGCAAAAGCCCTAAGGCTGGTACTTGTTTGGTCAGAGGATCTCTGTAGATGCTCGGAGATGACTCGGACGGACAGCCGGATGAAGAAGCCGGCATAGGAAGGGAAAGCTTCCCGGACTCTGCTGTCGATTACATAAAACGACAGCGATCTCCGGAGGGAGGGAGGACTCCGACAGCGGCGTGCAACATGGGACGTGTCTGCCCATAAAGGTAGCCGGGTGCGGGACAGTCAGGACTTCGCTCGATCGCACTCTCTTCAGTCAACGCAGCATCCTTGGCTCGCACTTCGGAACGAGATGCCCCCACATGGCTGCTTCAGTTTGGGAAGGGTGGGCAGGTTTTCCGCACGGCGGCTGGTTGCGAAGCCGGTGCACGGTGAGCGGCCCCACAGGATCCAATTTCGCAACCCTCTTTCCATCTCTGGGTTCCATCAGATTATTACCCGCCATAGCGCCATCTGATAACTTTATTGGCACTCCAGCCGAGCATCCGTGGCGCAGAGCGGCCCCCGTGCAACTCTCCCGCTCCAACCCGATATCGGTACACGCGCGATGCGTGCACTCCGAAGCGCTGCGCAGCCCGAGTGGATCCTTGTTGAGGCCGTCGAGGATATCTAGCGGCCGTCGGTACGTTTGGATTTCTCTCTGGAATCCCGCGCTCCTTTTCGCTGACCAGAAAAAATGGCATCCAGCACCATCACGAACGGCACTCGCAAGCCTTACAAGGTTCTGGTCGTTGGCGGCTCGTACGCCGGCCTGTCTGCCTCGCTCAACCTTCTCGACTTGTGCCATGGCAAAGCCCCCCGTTTCCTCCCCGACACCCCAGCCCCGAGCCAGAAGATTCCCGTCGAGATCACCGTGGTAGACGAGCGCGATGGCTTCCGTGCGTCTCTTTCTCTCTTTCTCTCTTTCTCTCTTTCTCTCTTTCTCTCTTTCTCTCTTTCTCTCTTT